>NC_084958.1:15114802-15717427 GCF_949316205.1 Platichthys flesus | reverse complement strand
ATGTGCAGTAAATGAGCTTAATTTTCAAAATAGTTTTTCCAATTAGTGCTGCATCGGATTTTTCTTCTCACCTCGAGATATCCATGTAGCTGAGATTGGAAGGCACGGGACTGACATCCAGTTGTCGTAGCTCTGCGGGGAGAAATCCAAACACATTAACCTACAGCAAGGACAGAGGCAATCTATCGCAAAAAGCAGGTGGAGGAAAATGGAGGGGAGAGGTTGGAGGCGGTGACAGGATGTTGAGGGAGAGAGACAATGACACTGCAGCATGGCCTGAATGTATGAGGATAGAAAATATTGGAGCGAGATTAGAAAGATGTTAAAGGTTCACAGATGGGAGATTTGCATCATTGATTCCTCTGAAGGAACGGTGGAGATGTGAGAGGGAAGGGAAGGAATCTGTCTGTTTTTTTAGCACACGTGAGCGCCCTTGCAGAGCACTTTAAAGGCAGAGTGTGCCAAACCCACCGTTGTTGGCAGTGTAGATGCCTTTGAGCAAGCAACCCTTGGCCTTGAGGCTGGAGATGTGGTTCCTCTCGCAGTGAAGCACCTCCAGCCTCGGGAAGACGGAGGCGTCCAGCTCCGTCAGCCGGTTGTCCCTCACATCCAGCTGGGTCACGTGCCTCAGCAGGTCGGGCTCATCTGGCACCATGCTGGAGATCTTATTCAGCCTGACAGAGGGGGCAGGGGGGAAAGCGAAGGTTCAACTCCGGCTGAGCTTCACAGGTTGTAGCCTTTCTTACGAGGCAGGGAACATGCCTCAGGTGATAGCTGATATATTGTGTAGTTGCTTGAGCTCTGTTTAACTACAAGGAAACTGATTTAGACATATAACGCATAAATATATTATTCTCTTCCATAAACAAATACCATCATTTATAGTTTCAGATGAAAGAAACAGCATAAAAAACTAATATAAAAATAGACTTTGGGTATTTTAAAATAGACAATAATGCTGAATGCTTCATATTATACACTTGTGGTTATAACACACTATAACTAATAACTTAGGAAAAGATAGAATGTCCATTGATCATTATTCTGTTGATTATTTGTTTCATGAATCGAAGGTAAAACTGAGGCGTAGGAACTCAAAGAAAATAAATAATTGAGTGGAATAATCTGTTGTTATAATGAATACATTTTAACCAATTAAAAGTGTTCTTTTAATTAAAATGCCAATAACAATATATTCCTAACTCAAATACATCATCTTTAAAATTACATGGAACACACAAAAGCAGCAAATTCAGGAGACAAGTCGCTTTAAACTCTCTGAAAGACTTTTACCTCTGTGTTTTCCAACTAAGACAACAAACACATCAGAGATACCACGTGACCTTCGCTCCACCAGGTGGGAAGCGCTAGAAAACGTATTTACTGACCCCGTTCAAGCAAAGTCAGAAGAAGTCAAGTATTAACTGGAGAATACTGCAAGTCACCACAGCTCTGTGCTTTTCCACACAATGTGAAGACACCTGATGGAGCCACTGCAGGCAAATGATTTCCTGATTGCATGCTGTCTGGCTGACTGATCACGATTTGGCTTCTTCTTAGTGTTTCCATCATTAGTGCGAAAACGGGTCATTGAGCACAGTGTTTGACTGAAGCACAGGTATGACTTAACGTGATATTCGTGTGTATGTCAGAGATTCATTATACACTCCCAGTCATTAATCATGTTCAATAAATTCATATTTGTGATCATGTGCGTGCACTGTTGTACCTTAAATCGATGTGTTTGACTCGGAGCAGTCTGAAGTTCTGCAGGACGAGTGTTTCTAGGTTGTTGCCGGCCATGCACAGCTTCTCCATGGAGGTCAAACGCTCCAGCACCTGGGGAACGTGGTTGAACTGGTTGAAGGACAGACCTACGTAGCTCAGCCTCAGCAGGGATCCCAGCTCATTGGGCAGCTCATCTAAACTGTTGCCATCCAAGAGGAACGTCTGCAGGCTGAGAGAGGAACATCAAGTTAGACGTTGGACTTCAGGAGGTGACAAGCAAGAATGATTCTTCATTTTCACAGATATAGAAGCTAAGAGGCAAATGCCACTGTACTGACAAGTTCTTATTCAAATACTCAGCACTCATGATCACTACACTTGTGATTCCAGCAGGTGGCAGTAGCATCATAAATGCCCTACCGACCACTTCCGGAATCTACAGGCATACCAGATCATTCAGGCAGATTAACTTCTCATCTTGTCATGTTTCAAACCACATACCAGTGTATTTGTTTTCTTATAGTTTCAATTTAAAGTACATGTCCAAACCAAGCTGTCAGTACTGAATAATCTACATTACAGAGGAATACTGTAGCCTGTATTGTTGTAAAGGGCATAATACATAATTAACTTAAAACGTTTAACCCTTAGAAGCCCTGGGTCTTTATATATATCACATTTATATGTTTACCATGCATGTTAGGTATCTTTTTTTCAGCACAACATTATTTTGCTTTTACGCTGTGACATCTTGGACCATCCATGGGGTGATTGGCACCTCATGTGAGTTCAGGCCCTTATTCCATTAGCAGACAACTTTTTATGAATTGAGTATAAAGGATTTTCCACTGGGTCGGAGGCCGGTACTGGAGCTCAACCAAAATTTTAAACAAGTCTTCTATGAGATAAAAGCTTATTCTGCCCTATTGAAAATTATGGACTAGAATGAAGATTATTTTATTTTGGTGGGGCAGAGTAAAACTTCACTAAGACATCAAAAAACATAATTTCTCAGCCACTACAACAACGTCAAACAATCAATGAAGTTGTCCTCAAGGACATGCAAGAAGCTGTCAAAGAAAAGGTACATGACTCACTGCACTCACCACAAAGGATTAGTGCTCCATACTGTTTGATCACATGCTGAAAGTATCACAGTGCACCATGACGGTTGTAATGCCATTAGCTTGTTGTTTGGTCATATTTGGCTTTATAAACTTGAGAAACCCAAACTAGCAAAAATGCAGTTGGTCTGTTCCCAATGCTCTGAGATGGCATCAGTGCAAACACTGGTCTCATGACGGCGGTAAACCCCTTACAACCAATAACAGGGAGAGGGAGGGTAAACATGTAAAACAAAATCAATAACTCAATAAGTAACAGAGTAAGAACAGGTATGGTGTAATATATATATGGAGGTACGATGTGCATGAACTTTAGATTCAGTTCTGTAAATATGAGCAAAGATTTAGATCTTGAGACACACAGTGGGGTTTAGTCACATCAGACCTGTGTCAACAACCTCCTGTTGTTACTCACTTGGTCATGGCTCCCACGGAGCTGGGCACAGAGGCCAGGTAGTTACAGCTGAGGTTGACCTCCGTCAGGGTAGGGATGTCACAGATGGCGGGGGGAAACTGACTGAGATGGTTGTTGGACAGGTTGAGGCTTCGCAGACGGGAAAACCTGAAACATGACAGAAAATAATGAATGACAGCGTAGACTGAAAAGAAGAGAAGAGAAGAAGAGAAGAGCGATTGGAGATGTAGTTGTATCTTGTCGACATGAATATTGCAGGAGAGGAGTGTTCATAAATACATTAATGAAATAGATTCATGGGCAATGTGGCAAAGTGTAGCTAACACTGAATTTGTTTAATTGAAAAACACAGTTCGACCTCATCACACCCACAAAAAAAGCATTCCTTTTGACTAAACCTTCGTATTTGATTGTTGAGCAAACAAGCATGACATTGACGTCTGTGTTTTTCATTCAAACACCAATGACCAGTGGCATTTGGTGTGGTGTCCCGAGGCAGAGCGGCGACCTTCAGATGGGTTAGCCCCTCAGTGGGGCGGGAGCCAAGGGAATGAGGCGGGGAGGGGGGGGGGAAGGACTCTCTCTCTGTCCTTATTTATCCATCTACACAAATACAGACACACACGCACATGCAACCCGCTATCACCTATCGTGCACCACAGATAAAGCGGCTATGTCAAGTCAGAGATTGTCAGTAAACCATATTAGTACCGCCGGCTGGAGCAGCTGCTGATACTGGCACAATGTCAGGTTTTTCCCCCCATGTGCACACACAGGTTACAAAACACACACAAATGCACACACAGTATATCACGGCGATGGAGAAAAAAAGCAAACAAGATGTCAGAGGTATTGATTAGGGTGGCCAAGTAATTCCAGCTGAGGGTGACTCCTGCAGGCGGTGGGTGGGGTTGTGTGGGAAAATGTCATTCCGCTGTTAATCAATCTGCTGAGTAATGCTCATACCCCCCCCACCCCCCCCACCCAGCAGCTCCCCTTGTCTGTGTCATGCTTTGTCATTCTATCTAATCATGCTATGCGCCTTTCTCCTTTCCTTGTGTATTTAAAAGGAGGCCTAATCATTTTTAACAAAGATAATAATGCCAAATTAGCTATATTATTAATTTTCTATTACATTATAAAGCAACTCCATGGTTCATTTGTTCTATGGAGCCTTTTAGCCCCTTTTAACCGAATGTTTTGCTGCTCCAGCCTTTAATGTCCCTGTCATGAACCATCTTACTAGACGCTTTAACCAACATGTAATCATTAACCAACAGTCCTGATAAACCCACTGTATACAAAAAACCTGACCCCTAGCTAAATCTAGCTAAATAAAACTAGGGCCAAGTTACAGCAACACTACAATGACTAGGTGCTATACAGAACTAGCAGCATTTTTACATGTTGTCGAAACTTGTTTGTTATCATGTTATACAATACTTCATATTGTTATTTTATGTTTTGCATTTACAGCTAGTCTCAAGTGGCCAAACATAGCTGTCAGAGTAGGTTTTAGCCTGCTATTCAATATTTGTTATTTAAATATTAAACAAGGTCATGGTTCATCACAGCTCCTCGCAGCATTTTGATCTCTTTTAGCTCGTTGTTTTGGTATTGCAGCAAGAAACTCCTTTCGTGTGCCTCATTTCTATACATTTGCTTTGTTGCGTTCAGCTAAAGATCAGATCAACCCACTGTGCACGATAACAAACAAAAGACAGACAAATTAGCAACTAGATGAAAGGTAGTGGAAAAACTACCAGCTTAAAGTTAGCAGGTTTTTTGGGGAGTTGTTGAAGAACAAAAAATAAATATGAAGGGTGAATATTGGACTCTAGGTGAACATTGACAACTCTGATGGAACCCGTAGCTGCTTGGTTACACTTTCAGCATTATACATTAAGTGTGATATAACTGCTTCATATTGTTTTTTATTGACATTTCTTCTGGTTCAACATTTAATGCAACTTTAACCCTTTTTTTTCAAATGTGTATCTGCCACTACTCTTTCCTACCTCCACTCACTTCATTGAAATGTTTGTCCTCTGAACTGTCATGGATATGTAAATAAACAGGCAGACAGTTCGGTCATAAATCAGGCATGCTAAAGGAAAGAGCCAGTAGCCACGACAACTGATTATGCATATCTGATTGGCAGTTCACCCACCAGTTATTATATGACCAGAAAGGAAAGGATAGACATAGACAGGTTCACACATTCCATGGCTCTTGGAAAAATACAAAGCACTGTGACTCCATGTTGGATGTCAGTGAAGGCCAGTGTTTGTATTGAAACAAAAACAGACTCTCACACACCTCCCCACACCAAAACACATACACCCACATTCGTACCGGCTGCACACAGCAGTTTATTGTTTGGGCTTCAGCTCTTTGGATTTCAGTCTCTCAGGGGCAAAGAGGAATCGCACTGACTCTGCCAAATGCTTCTATATGTCGAAAGGCCTCTATTTTCAGCTAACTATTCATCTCTCTCTCATTAGTGACCTCTTTTTCACTCATGCTGGGTCAAACACGGATGAGCCTACTTAGGGTTTGACAAAGCTAAATGAAAATCACCTTGCTTGTCCAGCAGGGGAGCAGTGAATCACTTGCTCAGATATATATAAAAAAAAAACTATATTGTAATTATTCAAATGATTAAGATATAACAAGATATAACATGATAAATAATTCATAACTTTCTATCAGGAGGAGAGTCTCCCTACCCTGTCTAGTGCCCCTGAGCAAGGCACCTTACTCCCCCAACATCTGCTCCCCGAGTGCCGGTGTCTGTGTGTCCAGCACACAGATGGGTTAAATGCAGGGGTTGAATTTGCCTGCCATTGTATGGGTGTGTTGTGCATGTCTGTGCATGTGTTTGGTATGAATAAACATATCTTAATAAAGCATACAGGACCTCAGGGGGAAAGATACTGTGTGCCTCACCCTAAATATTACCCGTAAGTTAACCTTAAAACGTCTCCACCTTAAAATGTAATGATTTAAAATAGAAGGACTTGCTTTTTTCCCAATAAGGAAGATAACCTTCCAAAAGATGAACAGCCATCTCATCGAGAAGACAAAGAATGCCATACTGTATCAAGACTGTATGCACTGACCCCAAATCTGTAGCCCGCAGCCCCTGTTTCTGTGTCGCACAAGCAAGAAACTCACTCCCTAACACACACACACACACACACACACACACACACACACACACACACACACACACACACACACACACACACACACACACACACACACACACACACACACACACACACACACACACACACACACACACACACACACACACACACACACACACACACACACACATGCAAATGCAACTGCACATGCACATGCAGACACACAGATGACCCATTCTGCAAACACATACTCAGATTCAAACAATTAATTCAGGAAAAACTTTTGGAGATAATTTTCAGAGAGAGATGCTGTGACTTTCGTTTAGCAGTGTGTGCATGGATGCAAATTCATGGATGCATACACACACAAACACACACAAACACATTCACATATAGTCCTGGATGCGAGCTTTAATCTGTGAGCATGATAAGCATGCAGCAGATGGTGCCCACAGTGAGAGAGAGTGAGGGAGGCCAGGGACATTAAAAGCCTCCCTGCAGATGCATCAACCCTTTTCGGCTCTGAGCTCGTTTGGCCTGGCCTGGTACAGCACAGCCCTGGCTAGCCTCGTCTGTCTCCGTGTGCCAATGGCCACAGGCTGCTCAGATCGATGGCTTGCAAACTGTAGGCGAACGCTAAAGCACTCCAAAGCAGCCAGCCATGACCTGCTGTGTGCGATAACGCCTTGCTGTTTCCCGTCTCTCTCTTCCTTGTACAAACAGCCCGGCCTTCTGTTGTGGCCAAATTAAGTTAAGCTTTGCTAAACCTTCTCAAGTCTCATCTTGCCCGAATCAGCCCATTCAAACCACCCAGCCAGGCCTCCTTGACCTGTAATGGATCCCAAAGGCTTTCAGCTCCTTCTGCCTATCCCGCTCCTTATAGTTCCGCCCCAGGTGTGTTTACTGTAGATTTACGATGGCACTGTACCTCTGCAGCTGCTGCAGCCGCTGGTCCGCAGGCAGGAAGTTGTGTTTGAGGTTGAGGTGGGTGAGGTCGTGGCTGTAGAAGAGGTTGGTAGGAAGCTGCTCCAGGCTGCAGCAGGACAGGTCTACCGAGTTTATTCTCTGGGACACCATCTAGATGGCGGTGGCAAGCAGAGCAGCAAGGGTGGAGAAGGTTACAAAGAGAAGGAGAAAGGAAAGATGGAGTTAAACAGGATTATCGCCCCCACACAAGACTCTAGTGGTTTACTCTGTGTGTGTGTGTGTGTGTAGCCCTCTGCTAAAGGGTCAGATGTCATTCAACAGCTAATCATTTTAGGATTAGAGAGTCAGGAGAATACAAGGAAAAGTCCTGCAGGTCAGTGACATAACATCACACATTACATCATCATCTAATCTAGTTAACTGCAGGTGTGTGGCCCTGTTCACCTCGGATCATTTGTTTGTCAAATTTACAGGAACCCAGAAGCTGGAATCTACAATGAGACGACAGCATCTGAACCACTCTTTGTATCAGAGAAAATTAAAGCCCGATCAGTGTGGATTTATGGGGGCATAATATATATACAACAATGTTTTTATTGTTTCTTAAGATATCATGACAAGATTCTTGATATTTTACAGTTCAACCTTTAACTTCTTTTAAAATAAATATGAAGACAACATAAATACAACTAAACATATAGAACTTGAGGAAATAGAGGAAATCTTTTTTTTACGGAAAACGCAAACATAAATGCACTGCATTGTTAATTGTGTAATATAAACGTTTAGATTTGATTTGATCAGAACATATCGGCAAGCAGAAATACCAAAACTGTTCTGTCTGTGAAAGGCATAACGGTTAAATCGGGCTCTAGACAAAATCTACAGTCTGTGAACTTGAGCCTTTCAGAGCAGAGTTAGCTAGAGGCTCAGCAGTTGTCACTTGGGCACGAGATGCCTCTTTCCAGGCTCCTATTCTGAGTGGCCCTCTGGGTGCTGGTGACATGCATGTCCCTGTTAATATTTAGAAAGGCAGGTTTCTGGCTATGGCCTACTTGAGTTCAAATTAGAGAAAGAGAGAAAGAGAGAGAGGGAGAGGGCGAGGGAGAGAGAGAGAGACATGAGTGCTGTTTATGCTCCCAGAGACACTTGGGTTATAGTGCGTACTACGGAGTGGACAGCAGTGAAATGTGCACTTTTCATTTTACTTATCTCCCACAGCGGGATTGCAGAGCCATATTTTCATACTTCAACTTGCAGTCACCCCTAATAGACAATGCAGCTGACCCATAAGTGTCACTGGGGAGCATAGGCTCATGGTCTCCCTCTTTTCTTCATCTAACTCTCATCCACATGCACACAGCCAGTACCTTGGCAGCGTGTCTGTGCCATCGCAGGTGCTCCGTGAAGCTGTCAAAGCTGACGTAGTAGGTTTGACTCTGAGGGCCCGCTGAGCTGAAGGCCAAACAGTGATTGTGCTTCTTCACCTCCTCCACCTGCAGCAATCACACACACACACAGGATTGATGTTAGTCGGAAATACTGGCATCTCTGACCCCCCCTCTTAGTATGGATGATAAACCCATGCATATAGAGTCAGACAATAGGAAGAAGGGAAGAAAGGAAACAGAGAGGAAAAGCTGACACTTCGGCGTCTCAATAGATTATCTCTTATTTGAAATGGCTCCTGCTGAGGGAAATAAGATGCTAAATGGCTGCAGGACAAACAAATGCAGCCAACCGGAAGCAAAGTCGTGAAAATATATAAGGCACGCATGATCATATAATGAGCCTGTGCGTGACATGAATGTTTGTGAAATTGCCTTTTAGACACGCAGAGCCACACACACACATACACAAACACACACAAACACACACACACATCCAAGGCACATGGACTCAGAATGAATGGCTGACTGGTTATAGTTACTGAATAGAATGCTGGCACACATACCCACAAACAAACAGGCCCATGCAGAGGCACTGTTTGCATGAATGGTTGACTAGAGGTCATGTGTTGTTCGAGAAATGTTTAAGAAGTAGGTGTGGCGGAGTATGAGGTGTCCTTTGTGTCGAGCAGACGAGTAGAAAAGGGATATTCAGAGGAGCACTCGGAGCTTACGCAGATCCATAAAGCAATAAACAGATAAAGGTCATTCTTAGGCAGGTGGTTTATAGAGAGAAATAAAGCCACTTGGATGTAATAGGGATCCATAACACTAAAGATTATTGCATGTCTTGACTGCAGATGAGAAGTCAACAGAAAAAAAAAACATTTTGACTTTGTCGAGCCTGGCTTGCATCACTTCTGTGTGACCTTGAGCTGAAATGAGCAGAGCAGACAAACTGGCAGACACACTAAAGGGCAAACAGTTGCTGAAGGTAAAATGTCGCCAAAGAGAAACCTCCCTGCCGTAGACATTTGCAGAGGGTAAAGAAACTTTGTCAGGTCAGTCCATGGTGATACGACATTATGATTTTATCATCCAAAGCATAAATTACATGACCCTCCCATTAAAGACAAGGATGGGGAGCAACAGCTTTTTTCCCTGATGTGGTCGGCTTATACGTACTTTTCCTCCAATGAGCGGCAAGATATGCATCTTCCCTGTCTGGCTCTCTTTAACAGAGGAGACGATGAGGCAGGTGCCGCACAGGATGACCTGTCGCCTGGTCCAGCGGTTGACCGGTAGCTGAAGCTTCCCTTTCCGAACGTTGTACATCCCTGACAGCTGGATCCGCTCTGAGTTCTCGATGCTTTGGGGTTTCCCTGAAACATAAAGACAAGATACATAGTGTGGTTAGATGAAATGAATAGATAATGTAATTTCCCCCAAAAAAAACATTTGACAGTAAAACCAAGTAAGATTAAAGGCCTTATACCTGCAGCAACACCAAGCACAAAGTGCAATTTCCTGTCCAGTGCCCACATGACAAAACATGTGGGCACTGGGTTCTTTATCAGATACTATGTTCACCGCTGTCAGCATCTTAGTCTAAAGTTATTTTTGTTGAGATAAGTTTTGACCTGCAGGTGGCACTAGATGAATCACAATTGATAGGCTTCATCCTGTGGGAACCATGAATATCTGTGCAGAATGTCATGAGAATTCCATTCAGTGGTTGTTGAGAGGCTTTAGCCAGGGCCGCTGTCAGGCTATAAACTGCCCTGCTAGTTACTACATACTGCCACAAAATGAGAAATACACCCAGAGTGGTCAGTGCTGTCTTAGCACAAGATCTAAATTCAGTCAGCCTTGCGTGTCTTATTTTGCACATGGAACTAAATAGTCCAGATTTGCATTCAGTGAAGCTCTCAGTCACAAACTCAAGAGCAGGTGCACCACTTCTCAATTATGCTCTTAGAATTTCTGAGTTGCCTTTATTTGGTTTTACCCATCTGTCTTTCTCTCCTCCATGATCTGTTCCCTTGCTTCACCCCCAGCCTGCCAAACCTGAAAGTCAGGCTGCTTATCAGGCGTTGTGTCAGCCAGGCTCTTATTGCTCTGTCTGAACATCCACCTGCTTTCTGTGTACCTCCACCTCTGCAAAAAGAAACTCACCGGACTGGCATGCACCATGATGTCTCTTCTCTATCTGTCCAGCTGCCGAACTTTTGGTTCCTCCCTGCTATCGATAGTTTATAGTAATTTTTAACATCGTGTTAAGCGTCACAGTTTTTAGAGGAAAGATCGATGGCTTTGTTAACAAAGTTTTCCCTTTCAAGTGACATGCGGCCTTAGAAAATGTGTCTAGTACTGAGACCTGCTGTTAACTATCAGTATCCCTCTTGCCCTATCCCTTTTCTGTAGAGGTCATACTAAATACATAAAGAAGTCCTCCTTAATAACAGCTTGGCTTGCTTAAACCCACAAGTCGCCATATTGGCTTACCTGTGAGTGATTTCACATAGCACGCAGAAGGGATGTGTAACATGTGACAATATCGTTGTTGTCCTGTCCCACAATGCTGGCGCTCCCTTTTACACAGCTATCAATCAAGCTTGAGCCGCTGACAACAAATTGGAACCACAAATTCTCTCATTTCCATATTTGTACCTTTCATACAGACAACAAGCAAAAGTGTCTTTTGTCTTTGTCAAACTTTCCCGCAGGGTGAGTCAGAGAGGCTGTAGAGGGGAATCAATAGAGGAGGAAAAAGAGAGTAGGGTAAACAAGTGCGAACGTGCATACAATCTCACGGCTTTAAACAATTCAGGTTTTTCCCATGCCGTCTAAAAGGCAGTAGAGTGCTGTGCTGCACACTGCTCTGATCCAACACACTCAGCAGACCTTAACAACCTTCTGACCAGAGGTCTGCTTACATGAGCTGATGTGGCCAAACCTGAGGTCATGCCAATATACACACATTTTATTCTAATGATTTTGACACACTTGTACACAAATGAATTCAGCCCGAATTGACCTTTCCTTTGCGCTACAAACTAATCTTGCTCACAGCACAATCAATACTTGTCTGTTTTACAAAAGGCTATTTACTTTGACTAAATGCTGAGTATTAACATAACCGCGCTGTTGTTAAATGTTGATGAGGGGTCATGTTTGAGGGTGAGCTGCCTTGGTATATGCTTAAAGAGCAGCCACCATCAGTGGGCATGTTGTACAGTACAGCAAAAACCTCTGGACAACTGAAGACAGCACAGGGATGGAGCTTTTTTAAATTATCTTTCGTTTTGTTCTGAAGAAAAGATATAAAAAAGCAAAACTGTTTGCGACATACATCAGACATATATGCAAGACCTTCCAAACAGCATGCACTTGGAAATTGAAAACACTCCAAGTCGTGTGTGAACTACTTCAACACACGTGGGTGGTTCTGGAGATGAAGATGTGTGTCTTACTTGAGGGCCTGTTTACACACCTGCCAAGCAATGAAGACAAACACTGTGCACAAAGCTATCAACCCATCTTTAATATCCTGTATATGACAGTGTACGTTGCATAAACGCAAACCTCTTTCATAAATGTTTTCTCTGTTCTATAGCACTTAACATTTAACATTTTTATTTGCATCAAATTCCAGAAGGAATATCTCTTCTCAAAAAAAGTGTATAATCTGCTTAAAAAAGGTAAAGTTTTGGACTTTGGGGCAAAAACAATCCCTTCTTGATTGTTGTTGCCTTTCTGTCTGTTGCTCCACACTATTTCAAATGAGTCAGTGTTCCAGGGAGCAAATAAAACTGCAGGTTTGATCTCTTTTTAAAAAGGTCATCATTGCCATGTACTCTAGGAACACCAATGAGGGTGTGGGCATTTGTTTTATAGTGTGTATATGTACACAGTGGTACAAGTTCTGACTGGGTGGAAAGTGGAAAAGGAAGTGGCTTAAATAAAGAAAGTAAAAAGGCTTGGTCTTATTTAAATAATTGTGACCATTGTTCAGATTCACTGTAATGCTTGAATTGCTGAAGTGACGTGTAGGTGAGTAATTGATAATGCAATGCAGAACATGCAGATCACTCATACTCAAGTGGTTGAGATAAGGGAGTTAAACTGGGGACTAAGGTTTTCTTTAAGAGGCAACATGAGGAAGGAATTGATAAGGAACCTACGATAAGTAAATGAGCTGAAAATGTGAGTTTGAAACATTTATTATTAACCATCCCCACAACCTCATCCCCATTCTATGTGTCTAACTGGAGAAAACCCACGTAAACACGGGAAAAACATAAATTCCATATCACCACCACCAATATATAATCAAGTAAATCCAATGGCAAGGAGCCACTCATCCACCAAATTCCATCTGAATCCATGATACACCATGCTAGGAGACAGACAAACCAACTGGGGTGACTGAACAGATTCGTTACCTCGTTCCAACCTCACTGGCTGGCAGAGGTAACCGGCTGGAGCATCTTTTTATGGCTGAGCATCCGAAGGGGGTATGTGTTGCATTAGACAAATTATTCACAAGCTTTTAGCCTCAATGTGTCACATGGGCATATTCCTACTATTTTTAGGCCTTTTGTTGGAACATGCTCTCTCCCACACAAGCATATGCACAAAACACACGCACCCTGCTCCTCCTCCTACTCACACACACACTCACATGCACACGCACACACACGCTGACACAGTGACGGTGATTAACCATCTCCATATGTGCATCCCTGAATTTTGATGGACCAGAAACAGCGAGAGGGTTTATTTCTTTTTCAGAGGGAGAACAGCCCAGACAGCTTGAGCTTGAGTGGGGCTACTTTTGTGAAGATAGAAGTTGGAAAGGCACTCCAGTATGGGTGTTGCAGTGTTACAACTATCTCACATGGAGGTGGGATGACTGGATGGAGGCAAACGTTTCAGGCTTGACCATGGGAACGCACAGTGGAGGAAGCAGGGAGACGGGTGGGACTCCCATGTGAGCATCCTGTTTACAGGGGTGGACCAGAGACGAGCGGGGTACAGTAGGGGAAGGAAGTTACGGAGAGACAGTTTTATTCCAAATGTCGGAGCCACTGGCTGCCTACACTCAAAATATTTTGAGCAACAATGATGTTAGTCATGGTGGTCATCCCATAACCTATGGCTGATGCATGAGATGTGAATGTAAAAAATAATAGACAGGCCCTGCAAGGTGGGTGTGTTCGTGCTCTATTCCTAGACCTACGGCATGTGGGAGCAGGAGTACTACAGTGTGTGTTTGTGTTGGTTACTGGAGAGGGCTTCCTTCCCTTTTCCCCAGGAGGAGGAAGAGACAGTTTCCACTCCACGCTTGATTCCAATACCAATGTTTAAGCAGCCCTACCGCTCGAGACCATTATCGCCTTATCTTCCTAATCTCCCATTGAATGATGAAAACTATTCCTGCAACAGCATAAAGACACAGTCAGTGATCCAAATGTGGAGCGATATAACACCTTATATATTTAATATGTGTTACACCGTGAAAATATCTAAATCTTTTCGCCTTGAAGCACAGGTTGGTTTTATAGTGTAAATACTAAAACACCAACTTTAATATATTGAAGACTATTTCAATTGTATATATGTAGAGAGCGCTCATTCAATTCCTGATGCGTTCATGCATTAGCATTAGGATCAAACTTTGATCTCACGCTTTGGCCTTGACCTTTTGACGGATTTGAAAAAATTCAATAATAATAACAATATCACAGGTCTTGACCCCACAATCCGAACTGGATTAAAACCAATGGAGCTATCACCTTAATGGACAGACAGACACCAGCCCACTACTGTGTAGCATGGGTGTAAAATACATTTTAAAAGGGAGACAAACCAACAACCAAAACTCCAAGTTAATTTCTTGTCGGGCTATTAAATGTTAACATTAAAGTTAATGAATGGCTTTTTTTATTGACTGTTAAAGCGATAATATTTTATTTCTGCAACATAAATTTCTCAATTACACGGAAAGCGTTGAAATTGCCAAACTGGCACTTTGCAATTTTGGTTCAAGTGAGGACGTTAAGCCAGTGAAACAAACGTAACCGTATTATTCAAGAACGAGTTTGCATATGTGTTACAGCTGCTCCTTATAGTGAGCAGCGACAGATACCAATATGGAAGGATTTTTACCAGAGACAACCACATGTTTTTTTCCCCTGCATGGATACACACCTGCTTCCCAGATGCCCCACTGGCCAAGATTTTCATTACTGTTAGCAATCAGCACCCGTGGCTGACCTCTCTCCATCAATCACCCGTTTATCAGATCAATGTCTCTCTTTCCTCTGGAGCTTCTCGGTAATAACAAGGATGCCACCGCGGTTAATCTTCCCGCCCTGCTAAATGCAACCTGACATCAGCACACCTCCACTACAGGACTGGGCATGCCATACCGTAGGGCATCGATGACCCACATAAGTCGCAACGGGGCACACGCCACACACACACATTCTTATTCTATAGGCGGGAAAAGATGTGATGCACCGGAAGGCATGACTCAAGGACCTATAAATACATCTATATCTGGTCCCTATATCTCCGCTATCTGCATTTTTTCCGCTTCTTTTGAATTTAATCTAAACTGAGTCTTGTTAAAGATCTAAATATGAAGAAGCATGTCTACTATCTGATGGAGGACAGGACACAAATGAACTGTTAGATTTGTCATTCAATCATCCGTACAGTGCTGGAGTTTAGAGTTTAGGGAAGTTGGTAGAGAAGCGAAATGGAAAGAGATGTAACACTGCCAGCTGTTACTCAGTGACACAAACAGCGGCACTATTCTTCAGTTACAAAACACACACATGCACACACAATGTCAAGATGCATCAGCTTTACGGTGTCTGTGTGCAGGCCAGGGACGGATGTCCCACCCATTTCTGATCAGCTATGCTTCTATGCCTAAATCGCTCCACTCCTTTATTTGTTTCTCAGTCTCTTCGGATGACTTGAGGTGATTAACCAGATCCAAAGTGACAGGTCAGTGTTAAGCCAAATGTCTGCTCGGGCAGCGGTTGACGAGCCTTGCTGGAAGGTGGCAGAGGCCACTACGGGTGACAGGCTGCTCGCTGCACTCACCTCAGCGCTACACATTTCAACCTCAAACATTGCACTTTACCTCTCCGCACCTTTTAAAACGACGCATATGTTAAACCGTGAACGTTTTTCAGCGCTGACGTTTAGCTTCGCAGTTCGTCAAAGGAGTGATACTTAATTAGTATTTAACATCTTTCTTAAAAAGTTGCCACATGTTCTTATATAAGCGGGTCCTTAGAGGTACCATGGGATGCCTCCCCCTCTGGCACTGAGGAGGTGTTAATGTGTGAAATGTTTCAAGCTGTTCTTTGTGTTAAAGTGATAAGAAAATGATGTACATGTCTGCATTGGAAATCAGTGAGATGCTTCTCCACTATCTCTATATTTGCACATGGGCCTATGTGTTGCCATGTCCTTACTTGGAATTGTGTGCAACATAAATAAGTTTGGCTGCTATGTCGTTTTACATTTAAAAATGCTGGACCACATTTCGACTGCAACAGAGGCTACGCTCAAATGATCAGGAGTCAAAAGATCAAATGAGGACGAGCTAGAGAACAAAAGATTCATTTTAGCCACAACCTCGACCTTTCAGTCAAGACCAGGAACTTTGTTCAAGGCGCTAAAAGGTTCCTGCAGACCGTTGTTTGCCTGGTGATGTATGAACAACCGACGGCTACAACAAGCTGTTCCAGTCCAGTGCACCAGGCAGCAGTAATGACTTTACAATAATGATGATGCTATATAAATCAAGCACAACAATAATAAACATGGAGGAGATGTTTTATGTGATGATTTACTGTTTTACACTTGGGATTATTGAGTCAATGCTAGAAAAGAGACAAGAGATAGTAATAAATTGTATCAATGTATTCATTTGAAATGCGAAACATAAACTAAGGAAAACTAGGATTTTACGAGCTATTTCTAATTTAGACCCTGGATCCTGTTGCTTAAGGGACGGCAATGTCAGTCTCATCTGATGGTCAACCACTTTGACACAGACTGAAATGTCTAAAAAATTATTGAATGGATTTCAATGGCATTTTATAAAGACATGAAGTTCTTTAGATGAAGACACCATTGACTTTTTCTGTGGCAATGCCTCTTGTGTCAAGAGAACATCATCAGGACCAAATTTTATGTATTTTTTTTGTCATTCCGAAAAAATGAGTCTGTCATAAGGACGAAATATGAAACACTTAAGAGTCGACAGGAAATCTTGACCAATAGCTGTAAACGATGCAGTGTTTGAACAGCCTCACAAGCAGTTGATTAGCTGGACGAGCACTAATGATGTTTAATCATTCATGTTACCGCTTGCTTTTATCAACAATTTAATTAATGGAACAATTAAAGATGATCAGATTGTTTTTGCATTTTTATCATAACAGGAAAGGGGAGGGTTACAGTGATAGTTTTAACTACCTGGAAAACAAGAAACTTGAGAGGTGTGTGTGCACTAGAGGAGTGCTTCCAGTCCCTCTTGTAAAAGAAGAGTGACACTCTGCTTTGTGCTCCCATCTATTGTCAGTCACTGCAAATCTTTCAGCTTAAACAGCTCGACAAGGTGATGTTTCTTACACCCAATCTCCACTGATAGCAGCTGCTGATGCAGCGTTAGGCAGCAGTGCTCTTTTGGCTCAGGGAACTCTGGGGAAAATATGCTGCCAAGGCCCAGGTGACCATGAGGCGTGCATCCATCCCCGGAGAGAGGGCAAAGTGGATAATTAATAGCTAGATGGATGCCCTCAAATTCTGATAGCTCATCTCTTAGACATGTCACCAGGAAGGACACAATCAGAGAGAAACAGGCACACACGCAGACACACAGAGTCACAAACACGCAGACACTGTACAAACCCTCCTCCTTCAGTCCAGTGAAACACATCCTGAATCCAAATGAGGTCACAGCCTGCAATATCTCCCCCATCAAACCATTATTACCCTTTGCCCCTGGGGAGAAGGGAACTAAACACCCTCCTGCTATTAAAGGCATTGCACAGCTCCATTTATCATGTCAGCGCATTACTCTCCACTGCCTGTAGGGGAAGTGTGTGGATGCACTACAACACAGGGATGACCTGAAGGAGGATTTGCAGTGCGCCGTAATGCAGAATTTGTTTTTTTTCTTACTTGAATTTGACCCACTTGCAAACTCAGTTGCTCTCCTGCATTTTTTATTTCTAGCACGACTTTATGCACAAACAAACCGCGTCACATCTTCACGTATCAGATAGTGATAACCTGGGGCTAATCTGTGTTCATGGACAGAAGCAGAGGATGTGTAAATATGAAATCACAACTCACTCATAACTCTCGCTTGACAGCTGGAATGAGGAACTACAATTAGAAAGGCCCCATAAGAGCTTAATAAATCATGTTGTGAAGCTATGAATTTTTTAAATAAATGATTAATGTGCACCTCAGTGAAAGAAATAGCAGCGTTTCCATAAGCAGCACTGTCCTCCACGTGATCGAAGCATTGTGGACATCCTCCATCAAGCCATTCAATCAATATCAGGCTAAAAATAGAAGCCGGTGCAGCGGACAGAGACGAGAATTATGTTATGGATGCTTTAAATTGCAGGTGCTGGCATCAGTATGTGACAAAAAAAAGAGGAAGATTTCCCCCTCCCCATGATTCCCTCTGTCAGTGGAGGGGGTCTGACGCTGATGTATAAGCGGATATATGCTCCCCTCCTCCTCTCGCCCTCTCCCCAGCTTCACTCCTGCCGCTGTTATGTAATGAGTGTGTGTTACGAAACCTTACATTGAAAAACACGAGCCCACTGAGCGGCGAGCTCGCAGCACACAGACACACACACATAAAGAGCTCGGGGGATTTGCTTTCGCCTCCTCGCTTGGGTGTAAGTGAATGCAAATGTTGCCACCGTGTCTACTGTGGTGGAAAACAATGCCCGTATGTTAACTCGTGCATACAACGTGTGTGGAAGCATGTGTGCACGAGAGTGTGGACTATGAAGTAATTGAAAGCATGGGTGTACATTTTTGTACGATTGCGAAGCTGTGAAAGTGTGCTGAGCTCCTAAATGAATTATTTAGTAGGTTTGTGCAGGAACGTGTATGTATGTGTATAAATATATATACTAATAAATGCATGAAGAAAAAACCAAGAGTCCATAGTGGCATATTGCAGTAAAAGTGTGGATAGTGGGAGCTAAAGACAGGACAGGCGAAGCAGAGACAATAATGTATAGATAGATAAACAGATATAGAAAGACAGAAAAAGAGTTGCTGCAGGCGCATCCTGTCACCTCGGGCAGAAAGACCCACAGGAGGAAAGAGCACAACCTCAGCTAATCTCACTCAGCTGTACACCTCCGCATTAAGAGTGGCACAGAACAGAGCACCATCCGTCAGACAGACACCACTGTCCAAAAATAGGAATTGCAGCGTTGTATAAAGTCGTGCATGAGTGGATGTTATTACATGATTACAGTTTGGGTTTTTATGTATTGTTTAGGCTGTAATCTTTATCAGTTATGGCAACGTATGTAAACTGAGTGGAAGCACAACTACGGTACCTGCAATAAGTCAATGTTGACTCAAGCATTTAGGCTGTTAATGATAATGAATTATGATTATGGATGAAAAACTATAGCTCTCCCAGAACGTTTTCCAATGCACCAGTATATATTTACACATCCTCAAAAACTAGATAAAATACACAGAACCGTGGATTGAGTCTGGTACAGTAGAGATTTACCTCACAGAGATTAACCATTAACACTAAGGTAATTAGATAAACACATAGCTCGCACAATCCATGCAATTCAATGTAAACGGATACATTTACATCTAATTACATTCACTGATGCAAGTAGGTTATCACATTGCCATCAGATAAACGTAGGTAGCACTTAAGCCATTAGCATCTACAATAGTTGTTTAGTGTAATGGATAAATTGACACATTGCTAATTGGCCATGTAAATTATGAGTTCCTCTGAAGAAATATAAAACAGGTCCTTTTAGACCTATTTTATTATGCATGTTCTGAGCTATATTTACGCAAATTAATAATAAAAAAATCCCCTTTATCAAATCCTTATTATTATTAGATTTAATGAAACCTAATTCAATGAACTAAAAACTGTATTACTGACTGATGGCAGCAACAAAAAGCAATGAGGGTGGTTCATTTGACTGTGCCTTTTGTTTTAAGTTTGAATACTAATTATTACAAATTTATCATCATATCAAACCCAATGTAACTGGATTTGTATAGTAAATGACATCATCACTGCCTGGCACAATCTGCCTTTCCTCTACTGGATTCATGTGCCGTGCACCTGCACTATAGGGGATTCGCATGAAACAAAGCGTGCACCGAAATACCCTCAGAAGATAAAAGCCAGTGCATGTGCACATTGCACATGATGTGTGCAAATGCTCAAATGTCACGTGATGACATCATCTGGAAGAGCAACACAGTCATTCACAGTCATTTTGAAAGAGGAAACTTTTTTTTTTTTAATACGACTACAGTGATTTATGAAAGACACAAGATGCACAAGCTCAAGTCTTCCTCTTACGCTGCCTCCTCACTAGTGCTGCCTGTGCACTGAATCCTGTATTTGTGACTGTGTGGCTGCTAAAAGTGTTTCCTGACCTCAGGGATCGATAAACGCGCCATTTCGATATGAGCTCTGGGACTTTGCATTGTTATGACATTCTTAGCATTTCATCCTCCAGCAACCTGACGCTAATCACCCGGAACTGAAATAGTAAAAGCAATGAAAACCCTGAAAGAAAAACCTGCTTATGTTTCTGAGTTTGTCAGATTGATTCGTCGTAATCTCAGAAATAGCCAAAAATACAAACTACAAAAACATGATTGTATACGAGCAGAATTCGCACACACACATATTTGAACAGCTATCCTTTTCGGGACTTTGCATTTCATTGTGGACAGACTAAAAATTCAACCCAAACCTTAACCATGACCAAATCATTCCAATCGCAAATTCAGTGTTTATGCTGGAAAAAGGTCCTGTAGAAAGTGAGTACACACGGACACACTGTCCTGTACAGTCAGATTCCTTTGAACAAAAGTTAAACTATTTGTTATTAGCAGAGATGCTATAAGAGGACAGTGAGGTCTATTTACTGAAGACCCTTAATCACATAATTTTAGGCTGATTCCAGGTTAAAATACTTTGATGTCCCAGTTGGCTTCCGAGTGGTGCTAATATCTTGCAAGCTAAAGGTCAGATGCATTCTCCATCAAACCCAGTGTTTATGTAATAATGCTCCGTGTGGATTGACACAAAATGCATTCACTGGCGTGGACGAGGGATGAATATTGTATGTTGGGGAATAATGAATAACCAGCAGGTCATGAATGCGTGAGAAACAAACGGGAGCCGGCACAGTCACACACACACGCACATCCAGCAAGCCTGCACACGTGTGAACTGAGTTACTGTTGTGTGATAGTAAATTGGCAGGAGTGCTATGGTGCCCACTTATGTAATGTCTCTGTCTTGCTTGCTCTCACTCACACACACACACCCAGATTATAACCAGAAAGGTTTTTAAACTATGTGAGTGTGAATATTTTAACGTTTGAGAGGGCATGGAAGGTCTCAGCTGAACTGAAATGTTTTAGTTTTTCCCTACTCATCATCCTCCATTATCCATTCCCCTAGGTATAAAACGTCAGGTTTCACTATCTCCAGCTGTCATCCACACACTCTAACCCTCTACCTACTTTCTTCTCCTAAGATTAAAAGTCTGAGTTAATGTTTTATGAGCCAGCCCTTGCAGGGATTCACCATTTCCGGCCCAGCTAACTCACGACCTGACCTCTCTTTCTTCACACCACAGCACTCTCTTTAGATATGTCAGCGCGGTTTCCAGCACACAGACGCTACATCCATACTAATATGATCTCCATCCAGACGAGCGGTTTAGCTCTGTCTCCTAAATAATTCTACTAACTCACCTGAAAACACATATTGCACTGGGTGTGTGAGTTCCAGTTTAAACAGGGAGCAAGTAGTCTAATCTGCAGCAAATACTACAGACAAGAAAGAACAGCTGCGAAAAGAAAGACGAGAGATTTCCTTTCTTGGGCCGACACCGAGGAGGAAGATTTACTGACCATTGTTTACAAAAATGTTATTTCAATGCTTGTAGTTAAGTCGTGACTGATAAGAACCAAATAGGAAGTGCAAGAATTTTTACCGATCCATACTGCAACACAGCCCCAGAGTTTTCAAACTAAAATGGACCCCACAGCGTTTCCGAACCCCTCTGTTGTAGGCGCTCAAAACTGGAAAGAGTGAAGCAATTTAAAGCTAAAACACAGTCTTGTGGATAAAGTCAGAGGCACTGTAAGTGAAAAGAGAAACTCCAAAGTGGGCCAGATAGTGTACCAATTTAACATTAGTATTCCCTTCAGGCCTCCTCTGCATCCACAGCTTCCTCTTCCTCCAGCCCCCAACTGGCACACCCATTCCCTGGCCCCTCCCACAGCCCTCCACTTGCCAGCGGTCCCCGCAGTGTGTCCTCAGCACAGCCTGTGCCATCACGTTCAAGGATACACTGTTGACAGCTACGGGTCACTGCAGTCCAGGCACAGGGTGGCACACACTCATGAATGATGCAGCACTCGCCCTCAGTCTTACAGACCTCTGCTAACACATGAGGACACATAATCAGGCTAGCATGGGGTGCATGGTCGCACAATGGCACAGAGGAAAGCTGTGGCGTGTAGGGAAGATGCAATTAAAGAAAATCCCACAAGTCAACAAATAGTGTATGACAACATTGAGAAAGATTCTCTGCCTAGAGAAGCTCAATACCAAGGTATGACCTGAGGCTTACATCCCCATAATGAGCTCCATGATACCATATGTAATATTATCATAATGCTTCATCTATATCAGAATCAGAATCAGAATCAGAATTCTTTTTATTGCCTTGTATATTTTCACATACAGGAAATTGCCTTGGTGTGGTTGGTGCACTTTACAAACAACAATATAAAAACAACAATATAGAGCAATATAAACATCAATATAAAAAACAACAATATCGAAAAAATAATATATACAGTAAATGTGTTGTGTTCGGTTTTAAGGTGCAAAGATTGGTGGTAGTGCCAATAATGTAGTGTTATAAATTATGTGCGAGGGTGGGGGGGGGGGGGGGGGGTCAGCAGAGTCAGTGTGATGGGGGGGGCTTGTTTGTGAGCCCCACTGCCATGGGGAAAAAACTGTTCAGGTGACGCGAGGTTTTAGTCCTGACGGCCCGGAACCTTTTCCCAGATGGAAGTCTCTGGAACAGGTGGTGACCGGGATGGGAAGGATCAGCGATGATCTTGCCTGCTCTCTTTCTGGTCCTGGAGTGGAACAGGTCTAGGAGAGCCGGCAGGTACACAGCATATGAGCCAAAGATTAAAAACATGGACTTTAAATGTATATATATATTAGACCTGACCAATAAGGATCTTTAGGGACAGATGCAGATACAGATTAGCCTGGCGTTGTCAGACTCACAATTCTAGTCAGAATGTCAGAACTTCCGGACCGAAAATGTTGTGGGCGGGGCTAAGTTCGTCTGGCATCCAGGCTAGATAAAGATATTAGAAGCTTGAAAATGAAATGTAACTGAGGCTTGACGTAGTATATTTTAACAAAAACGTTATAATCTATAAATATAATGAATACACAAATGCAGCAAAACACATTGAACTGGCAACTACTACATACATGTTTTATGCATCTTGTTAACTAGTTAATCAATGGACTAATAAGAGAAACATTTTTATTCATACAGTTATTTATCAATGGGGTAATACAGCAAACTAGCATTGCGCCACCACAAAGGTGAGACTTGGAACAGTTCAAATCAATGGTTTTATTTCTCGTATTGCTCAACTTCCAGAAATACTGGTGCCTATTTTTCCCAAGATGCAACATGATAGTGTTAAATTTCAGTTGTCTGATAAATGCCCTCAATCTGTTCAACTCCACACCCTGAGTCTGTAAAGATTCCTCAGGGGTGACACACACTAGCAGCTGTGTTTAAAAGTTTGGTGTGCAGTAATGCATGGCTATATTATAAAAATCGAGCATTAGCAAATTCAAGCCAAATTTTATTTGTTACTACTTGGGGTCAGATTAAGGAAAGATTTCTCTGATGCTAGACAAAAACAACAGGCAATCAACAGGTGAAGAATTTCCAGATGATCCTGCTGTCATATCTTTACGATTTTACCGTAATCCCAACAAGGGCTGTCTCAAACTCACATATTATCTCATGCCTCAGGGCACCGGTTGCTCATCGGCAGCGTCACTGTGTCACCTCGGCCTCCGCATTCTGTCACTCATGACTTGTTAATGGCCTGTGTACAGCAGCAGCCTGTCTCTGCAGCACTCCACACGGCTCTGATAAAGCGCGGCGCCTTATGGGGGCTTAGAGATGGCGAGAAAGCGAGTGGAGTGAGCTATTGTAATCTTAAGCACCAGTACAATAAGCCAACCCCCCACCCCCCCACCCCCTCCCAGACACAGAGGGTTTTACGTTTACCCACCTCGCTTTCAACCCCCCCTGGGAAGTGCATCAGGGGAGGGTGAAATACGAGAGCCATGGATGAAGGGACAGTTGCGATAAAGGAGAAGGCTGACTACACCTCCCTCTGATACCGAGGCTACAGGGGTGAGAGGAGAACGTTAATTGGTAGGCCGGGGAAGTTTGGACATCGTGCACAAGGTTAGAGCTGATTGTGGTGGAGTGCACATCTAT
Source organism: Platichthys flesus (assembly GCF_949316205.1). Lineage (NCBI taxonomy): Eukaryota > Metazoa > Chordata > Actinopteri > Pleuronectiformes > Pleuronectidae > Platichthys > Platichthys flesus. The sequence goes on along the minus strand of NC_084958.1, from coordinate 15,692,839 downwards.
GGAATGCATGGGTTTGTGTATGTGTGTGTGTGCGTGTTTATGTGTATGTCAGTGATTAATTATCTTGCAAGAAGTTCCGCCTGTTTGTCACCCTGGGTTCCCCTGTTCTTTGTACTACTGCATTAATAATGGCTGTCATTGATGAAGCAGGGGACATATTCCATTCATCCCTCCACCGTCTTAGTTCCTTTTCAAAAGACCATAGTCACAGTCAATATTGCCTTGAGCCACAAGTGCTCCCCAGAGTGTCTCGTATACACCAGCAGGATAAATCCTCATTTTGTCAACCTGACAGACGCGACACAACAAATGTCCAAAATCAAGCTTTTCAAATGAGAAGGAACAAGCAATTAATGCCATTATCCTGAATACAATGGACTTCAACTACAATGTCAGCACACCCATAGTTGGACATAATGATAATATGTGGTTTGAGCACAGACTGTGAAAATCCTGCAATTTTAATTATAACTTAACACTAAATTTATGCCAATAAAAATTTACCTGACAGGAAAGTTGTTACCTTGCTATGAATAACCTTCTGTATTGTCATGGCCGCCTCCTGAGGCTTTAATCAGATTCTTTACAAAAAACTGAAATAAATGTTCAATGGCAATGTAGAAAAAATTGCCACTATCCAAATGGATGTCCATTAGGCAAACACATTTTCAAAAGGTCACAAAAGAGCAAAAGTGCAGAAGATAATTAAGTAGACTATTGCAGCAATGAATGGAATGTGAATTCTATGACATTTGTCATATTCTATTATGGGCTAAATAAATGTCCTTCCTAATTTATTGACAGTGAAAAGTTCACATTATGCAGCTCTAAAGACTCCTATTTTGCAAAAGTGAAAACCCAGAGGAAATTAGGAATCAATTCAGAGGGGATTCACATCTGAAATGACTAACAATTACAGGAGCATCAATGTTTGGTGTTACACACACAAAAGCATCTCTGAAGTGGCTTACTGCACAACAACCTATTTATTTGGGCGCTGCACTGCCACCAAAACCTTTTGTCCTCTTATGTCATTAGGATTGAGAGCATGATAAGTGAAAAGAAGCAGAGACTTAATGGGTCAGTCTGACACAAGGACAAATCTTATCACAAATCACTTTCTTCGTGGGCTGGAATTAAGTGCTTTCATTACACATTAATTAGCTATAATGTATGTCATATAATTAACCTCATCACTGGCACTGTTAACATTGTAAACACACAGCATACACTGTCAACTACTGGCAGCAGAGATGCAGTTATTTAGGGTATCTTAAATATTGCTGCACTCTCCATCATTTTGTACAGCTGACTAAATTTTGTCAAATTAAAGAGGCACGTTCTCCATAAACCCTTAATGCCAGGCTTTACTGAACTCATGGGCATAGCTTGAGATGTTCAATTAAAATTGCATCAAGAAGTATATGCACATTTTTGCGCTTTAAAAGATAAAACAATGTAAACAGATGTGATTTCACGGACTGTGTGTGTGTGTGTGAGCATGTGCTACCAGTCAACTAGCAGATTCCTGAGAAAAGCCGATTTAAGTCAAAGGCAGCAACACGAGCATCAGAGCAGGATACTGTACCCGCTCCTGTCTAAACCTGTTTTCATCTCAAACTAGGCTATGCAATTTAAGTATTTGTGCCTATCAAAATCACATGTACAACAAAGCCGACATGCATTTTAGAGTTTAATCCGTTAGCTCAAGTTAAAAGCAACATAATCTCCATAAATACCACAGAGCAACTGTGCTGGGACAATGCTCGCTGTAGGTTAAAGTTTGATGACGAATCCGCTGTAACAACCGTGATGCCAGGAAATATATGATCTGACTGTGACATATAGTTTGTGCCACTGACTGGAATTATTAGCTGCTAATCCAGCGATGAAGGGACAGTAAAACGACTTTCCGATCCAAGTTTTCCCTCAGGGTGGCCCGCAAACACGCAGATAATTGTTTGTTATTGTTTGCGCTTAACCTCTAATGCCATTTATTATCAGAGGCTATGAAGGACTCTCGCAGCTTAGCTAAATCTGGAAAGGAGCCACTGGGACGTTGCAGGCATCCAAGTTTTTTTTCTGGGAGATTTTATATTAGGCCGTCATGTTGAAGTATTCCTTTGATAGTGCGGAAGAAGCAGAGTAATAAGTAGGTTCGTGCAAAAAGGAACAGGACAGGCAATAATAAAAGGTAAGCAGCTTTGTTATTTTTAGTTCAGTTAATGTTTTATGAAAAATAAATAAATTTTTCATAAAACATTAAAAATACGGCTGATGGGAAGAAGAAGCCTTAGAGTAATTGACAGGAAGGTTGTCGACTACAGAGTAGGTTGTTCTTTAATCCCACTGAAGGACACAGCCCAGAAAGTAATCAGACTCCAGATCTGTGGTTAAAGCTACAATCAGTCTGGTTCATTGCAGAGAGAAAAGGGGGAAAAGACGGAGAGGAAGGCTTTCACACAAGAGGAGCGAAGAGGATGAGAGGGAGAGAGAGCGAAGCATTAAAGGGCAGCTCTCTCCTGATGATGCGCAGGGATAGGATGAGTGAATGAATGAGATTGTGATGCTGTTGCACATTCCCCTGCCCCCACGTGCTCACTTTTCTCTTTCTTCTCCTCCTCCTCTCCCCCTACCCTCCCGGCCTCCCTCCTTTTTCTTGCCTTTTGTTTTGTTTAAAATTTAACAAGGTCTGGAACAGTGGAGGGCTGAAGCGGGCATCCGGGGTGTTTTGGCTCGGCTTCGTGTCACATGCAGGGGCCATGTGAACACAGTGCCACTGAGGGAGTGGGAGGGGGTAACGGGGTGCACAGGCAGGCAGAGAGAGAGAGAGAGAGAGAGAGAGAGAGAGAGAGAGAGAGAGAGAGAGAGAGAGAGAGAGAGAGAGAGAGAGAGAGAGAGAGATAAAGAACTACAGAGGGGAAGTATTCAACCAGAGGAAGTGGGAAGCAGTGTGAGCCAGAGGGCAATTGGGTGATAGCCGAGCAAATGTTACTAAAACTGTAAAGAGACACTGCAAATGAAACAGGAACTGGAGACAAAATAAGACTGGCCAGTGAAACTGTGTAAGAGCAAACAGAGCACAAGTTCAAAGGGGGAAAGGATGGAGAAGAAAAGTTACTTCCTGGTGCAGCAGGTGAATGTTCCTCTCTTTTCTCCCCAGGGCCTGGGTGATTATTGTTCTGCACCGCTAACAGCAAGTGACGAGCAAATTGCCATGTTAATGATTGAGACCGGCCGCACGTGGAGGGACGTCTCCTCTTCTGGACTCTAAGCTTCACTGATCTCAGACACGCTGTTCCTATCTACTCTGACTCAGCTTTATAGAGCACACCGGTGTAACTGAGTGATATCCAATAGAACAGTCTAACAATAAATCAAACCGTTATGAAGCTCGGTATAGTCTGTTTTGGGGTGTACAGCTTGTTTAGCATTTGAAGAATCTGTTCAGTTTTGGTGAACAGTGGATATTTATTTTAAACAATATAACACTCTGAAAGGGCAGTTCGTCTGCTGCATTGTTGCTTTTGATATTTCTAACCTGCAAAAACTTATTTCTGGGGTAATGGAAACAAGCTGTGGCCATAACACTGACATTATTGGTTATTATTTGTTTGCAAACACATATTTACACATCTAGGAAATATGAAGCAACTGTAATATGATTTTAGATTCCTGTGCCAGTACACCTGATGAGTGTAACTCATCTCTAAGAATTCACTCTGCTTTTAGCTCTGTATTTGGTCTCTACCAACTCCTGAGGGAAATATCTCTCTCCCCAGCAGCCAAATGCTTCTCTATTTCTATTTCAGTTCATTTCTAGCTTTGTTTATATCTATATATATCTATATATCTGGATTACTCACTGTGACTTCAAAAAACAATGCTATTAGAGCAGTGAGAGTAAATCTAAATTACAATTGCCTTAAGCCTTGAGGCCTGCACCAGGTAACCCAGCAATAAAGTTGTGCAGCATGTACAAAATATATATCTTATATATGACTAAAAACGGTCCCGGTTCAAATTAAAACTAAACATGGGCGAGTGGTGGGTGAGAACGAAAGTATCTTTTTTATCTGGAGAAATCAGAAATCAAAATGATGTGCAGTATTTATAACATTTAAATCAGCTTATATGAAGCCCAGTCCACCACGAGGATTTGTTGTATTGTTGAGAGCTTATGACACCACCTTCGAACCAATTCACTTTCCCTCAAATAACTGTCACTACAGACAGCGAACGCACTGGTACAGAAAATGGATCACATAAAGGCAAAACTAGCCAGTGGTGAATATGTTCTTTTCTCAGTAGCTTTGCTCCTTTCAAAAGTATTAGCTCTGGATAGCCGAAAAGCTAGTCTGCTGAGGAAACACATCGACAACTGCCGGAGCACTGAAGGTGCTGAGACGAGTGACAGATACTTTTCCAAGAACACAACTCGACCACCGAAAACTGGAGAAGAACACAACCTATTTGATGTGATTGACTATGTGTGTAGCATGTGTGTTTAATCACGGGTGACGGGTTGGGTTCCGGGAAATATGTTAACAGTTCCAAGCAGGTCCAAATTTGACTTGAAGATAATTGCAGGTAACAGGTCAAGTCCAGTAAGAAGCTCTGCGGGTGCAGGTTTGCAAAAATGGACCCATGCAGGGCTCTGCCTTGAAGCAGGAGAAGCAAAACAAAAACCTGAAATACACTAAAACGCACCAAGGAAAAGAGGAGACCAACGTAGATGGGTCATAATTATCTATGGTCATTTCCATAGCTAAAAGAAAAAATACAAGATTACAGCACTTGTATTCCTATACATAGATGCATATATGTGTTGCTACCTTTGCTTGATAAAGAGGCCTGAATATTTCCTCCACCACTGCAAACACCACAACAACACAAACTACAGAATCTAAATATTGTTGCGAAAACACAGGATTCATTGCAGATCTTCAGTTCTGCATTAGACTGCACATGTTTGGAATTGCTGCATCTACAATGATGACATTCTGTAGATGTACCTCTAGGATTTATATGAGTCGTATACATTAACCACAGTCCCCCCCCACTGTTTGCTTTTCAAGCCTTTCTCTTAAAATAAACACCCGACAATGAGGAAGTATCATTCTCAGGCTTCAGCACATTTTTTTTTTCAGGGGAAGATGAACTTTAAACTAGGTCATTTCATATCAACAACTCTGCCCTCTCTTATTAGAGCAGAGTCCATAAAAACAAGATCAGCTCCACCCAAATACACCTTATCTCGCTGTGTCCAAATGATACAAAGAAAGATTCGGGGACAGTCTGTTAAACCTCCGAGCTCATTTCAGACAATACTATTAGCAAAACCCTCATCTATTTAGCTTTTTAACTATCATTTGATCAACATGTGTGTAATAAAATAATGCAAAGAAATTGGAATTTTAACACAATGTGAAATAGCTTCTTTGGAAAGTCGGATGCTTTGTAAAACAAATCAGTGTAAGCACCACTAGAGCGTTGGTATTTAAAAAGCTCCTATCCGAGAACTGACACAGTTCTGTCCTGTACACTAGTGGGCTTGCAGGCTGTGTGTTCCCTAATCGGAATTTTTGGGCCTCTTTAATGCTGAGAGTTGCAGATGTTGTCTGGTATTAGGCTGTGCTGCTGCTGATCAAAGCTGTGGAAAGTGAGCCCCTGCTGGTCTGCCTCTAATCCCCCACCCCAGCCAACCTCATGCATGTGGCTAGGGCAGGGACTGGTGCACGACTCTGGGACAGTCAGCTTCCTCCATGACCCTGCTGAAGGGGGAACCTCTTGCTCTCCTTTGCTCGTGAACTCCATCTACTCCGAACTGTCGAGGTTTCTGGGTAGGATTCAGCAAGGGCAGTTTGACAGACAGCTGAGAGGCACGGCTGCTCCCATAGGGCCGGAGAAGCCCCTGCCCTTCCCAAACGCCAGCCCCCCTTCCCAGTCTGTGTCTTATGATGTGCCTGCAGCCAGACAGGAGTGACATATCAGCATGACATTGTTCGGCCTAGATTCAGCTGCTTACCTCAAAGCATTGAGAATTTCAATTGCATTCCCTCTGCTACATATTTCCACAGGGGAACATGAACTAAACACACAATTTTTCGTGTATTAAACCAGTAGGAATAATTTACACAAGCTTAATTTAACATTTTATTAATATTTCTATTTAATAATTATGAGGATGACCAGTAATTCTTGGAATGTGAAGCAATAAGCTATGGAGGGATAAAGAGATATGGGAAGATAAATGGAAGCTGTCAGATGGTGTGAGCGAGGAGGAGATGCGAGGAACGATAGCGAGAGCAGAGGGAGGGGGATCGATCAAGAGAGAAATTGAGAGAGGGACAAAGATCCGGCCCGAAAGGGAATGAGAGGAGGATGGGAAGATGTCAGCCAGCGAGGCAATCTATGTTAGACAGAAAACAGCTCCCTTGGCTTTAACTGCTACAAGCTGACACCGCCATCCCGTCCCTGTCTGCACTCAGCAGACACACACAGACACACACACACACACACACACACGTGAATCCTCAGACACACAATTACACACCCAGCTCAACACTGAGCGTTTGGTCACATTTCATTTAAGACCAATTGTACACGTGGAGCTGGTTGTGAATAAGCATGAAATAAAGTATATACTTCCCTTCGTTGATTACTGCCTCGCTATCATTTCAAGCGCACACAAAGTGAACCTAAAAATCTAAGTGCACACTGACACAAGCGTATTGGATTTGAGCTCTGGAACGTGTGAAAGCTGATTACACAATTACATAATGACTCAGCAATGGGCCATTTAGAGAAACCATTAGCTATCAGGCGTGGACATACAGTAGATGGGAGAAAGGATGAGGCGGCCTTGTGTTTGCATTCATGGAGAATCTGCAGTTGTGCTAAACAAAGCCATGTTTTGCAGATTTAAGTGAAACCGAGACTTGAGTACTGCGATTCATGACTGGTGCCTGGGAAAAGAAAATTAGATTAACAAAAATCATTCACTTAACCACTTTGAGTGATCCGCATATCAAAAACGAAACCATGACAAAAATCAGACAGACTGTTCTCCTTCTGCCTTTAAACATTTTTTCATAGAGACACAAGAGTAGGCAATCTGGCGTAATGACGATACGACTGGAACGACAAGACCGACAAGACAGAGTGAGCGGTTCTCTCTTGCTTAATAGCTGGAGAAAGCTGGGAGCTTCATTAAGCCTTTAAACCTCACAGAGTCGTTTAAGTCATCGCGTCACAAGCCACCGCCTCCTCAGAGAAGGCCTGAGGTAAGAGTGGAAAGACACAGCCCTGAATGAGATCCCTCGAAGCTTTTACAGTGATCAAACGTCTTCTTATAATGTAACATCATGTGTCTTCATGGTAAATGGGCGATTATTCCAGGAAAGCGGCTTCTATTGCATGTGCCCATTCATATTATTTTTCTGCAATTTAAAACCTTTGATTTCTATGATGACGTTAAGAAAAGTGTGTGTGTTTAATTATGTCGTACATGAAGGACTAAACATCTGTAATAGATGTGAACATGTGACCACAAATTGAGATGAGGAAAACGGCTCTTGTAGGAAACAAGAGGGAAAACCTCTTTAAATATTATGCAAGAGGTAAAAAAAGTAAGAACTAGAATGGTGTTCAGCAGAGCGCGAACCTCCACCAAGGTCCAACAGTCCCTTTAAATCATCTTACACCTCATTTTGCACACTCAGAGTTCTCAGTTACCTAAATGTTCCGATTTTTTTCAAACAAGATCGATGGAAATGTTGAAAAACACCTATTCTCGCAATGTAAGAGAAAAACAATCTGTACAAAGATTTAATGGGTTCCTCCCTGACCCTTACCGCATCCTTCCACCAAGTTTCACTGAAATCTGTAAGGTTGTTTTTGTGTAATCTTGCTTTCAAACCTGAGCATCCATGCAGAGATAACCTCTTTTGAAAGGTGCTATATATAATGTTATTTTGAAAAAAATAATTCCCATTACTAATCCAGATGATATAAAATGTCATACCATAAATGTACAGTCACAAAACGAGAGTAAATCCATATAAGACCCTTGTGGTGTGAAAGCAGGTTTCACCACACATCTCTGCTGTTAGTAGTTCTGCGTGAACAGTTCCTCCTGCCAAGTTCATCTTGCTGGCGAATACGGAAAATAATGTGGGAATTAAATGGAAACTAGGTGAAGCGTTTTGACACCGCTACTCAGCCCAAATTTGTGTCACAGGAGCTCAAGCTATAAACTTGTGTCGAGCTGAAAGGAATTAATGCAGTGATAGTTTCTCAGCCAGCATACGCCAGTGGTCATTAATTTCACTCATAAAACAGGCCGAAATCCTAACACCGCTTTGGATTTACAAGAGGCTGCTTTTAAAAACAAAACATCTCAACGTTAATAGGGTGAGTGGCAAGTTCACAATGAGCTGAAGTGCGTGGATGAAGAGTGTTTGCAAGGCTGAGTAGGGTAATGATTCTAAATAATTGACTGCACTGCTTTGATTTGCTTAAGATCTCCAGGTCCACCTCCTCTAGGGAAACCCTGTGCCAGTGTGTGTTGGGGTTCAGTATAATTTTCTTTTCTTGTTAGTCCTCACAAAAACAACAACCTCTGGGTGAGGGACCTTCATTACATGTAGGACTGAAGATCTCCTGTCCTCAGAGAAGAAGTAACACTGTTCCGAACCATATACTTGAATGGACAATTATAACATGGCTGTGACTTAGGGGGCAGTTAGAAAAACCTGTTAAACCCAACTCTCTTGGAGTACAATACTTGTATTTACAGCTAAGGCATCCTGTGCTTGTCAGCAGTAGAATGTGAACGTATTGATTATATGAGTCAGTGTATGTTTTTTTGTTTTTGTTTATTACCTTTTGCCTTTTACTCAAAACTCTAATAAAGCTGGCTAAGCATGACAAGAGGCTCCTGTGTGGGCAGCTCTGAAAGGATCACTCGACAGGCTGCCAAAGAGGACAGCGGCCCTTTGAACTAGGCAGCCTTCTGTACATGCATGCAAGTGTGTGTGTGTGTGTGTGTGTGTGTGTGTGTGTGTGTGTGTGTGTGTCAAGCAGGGCAAAGTGACTTCTCTCATCTGGCCACGGCAAAGTCTGTGCAGTCTAAGCACGACCTGAACCCTTCAAAGTTAAATTGGCCCAAACGATCCGTCAGGACGCGCCGCAGCAACTCCTTGACTTAACGGCCTCCTCCCATCCTCCTCCTGCTTCCCTGATCAGGCCGCGTGCTGAACGCCTCATCTGCCTCTTTTATTAAAGACACAGTACCGTTTATTGGCCGCGTGTGTGCTTCATATCTAGGTTACGATCAAATCGGCAATCAAATTATTGCAATTGCTGAGAAACTGGGCTGTAAAATAGGGTTTGGAAACTGGACTTCCTGTATCAAAGGCCACTGTGCATGCACAGGCATGCAGACAAAAAGGCCCTCAGTGTGACTGAGGTCTACAGTTGTGGCAGCTGCGGCTGAGCGTCGGCCAGCGAGTCAGCTGAGGCTGGCCCCATCTCCACTATCTGAGCAGGAAAACCATTTAAATTCAGCTCAACATGTGTCGGCATGGTATCCCCCTCGCCCATACACACACCCCCAACCCCCCTCACTCCACTTCCTCCTCAGCAGACGTGCCTGACATTCTAGGGGAGCCAGCGTACATTCCTCACATGCTTTACTAGTGTAAGGAAATGGCAGAAGAGCAGGCCAGACGCGTCAGCTCCTCATTCCTTTTACACTGAGTGCATTCTGTGTAAGTGCGTATGTGTGTGTGTGCGCGTGTGTTTGTGTGTATGTGCTCTTCTGTGTCCTTCTCCATGAAGCGAAATGAGAATGACTTCTTTTCTGCAGCCTGCGTACTATTGAGTGGCGTCATTGGCTGAGGAGAACTCAGGTGACCACAGTTAAGCTGTCTCACATGGGATTTGGAGGCGTCGCCCTCAGAGAGGCTTCAGGGACTGTTGCTGCTGCTGGTTGAGCTCAGCTGACTGCACAGACTCATTGCTTTTATTTCCCTAAACTCACATCCATTCACACGAGCCCCCGCCTGCACACTCAAGCAACCTGCCACATAATACCATCTAAATTAAACCACTCCGGTAGCACCTCAAGCAACTCAGTATTTTAAGAGCACAATAGGTCACGGAGCACGTGAGCCTGTGAACGTGAGCAAAAGCACATGTGGCCATTTCAGCATCGTATTGAGTGACCTGTAGTTCAACAGCCTCTCTGGAGAGTAAGCTCCGAGTGAGTGTCTCTGTTAGGGTCTCTCTTTCCATAGTTCAGCAAACAGACTGTCTCTGCGCAACTGTCGTCACCAGCCCCCCCCCACCAAACACTTGCCTCAGCAGTGACAGCAATAGCATAAGTGGTGGAGGCGGGTAGCTTGGTGAAGAAAGGGGCTTCCTGCACTTTGGAGGAGCACGTTAAACCAGCTTGGCAGGCTGTTAGTTAGTGTGACAGGGGCCGAGCTGGATGCCATTAGGACAGGCACTGTGCAGCATCTCAATGACCAGAACTCACTGAGTCCACAGAGAGGGTTTATGGTCCTCCCGGCCATACCGCTCCCACCCCTACTCTCCACCCAACCACAAAGGCATTCAGCCTTTTCATTAGGATGATAATGGGGCAAAAGCCGGAAAGGGCCCCATGTCTGAGCACCATAACTTGCGGTGATGGCTTTGTAGCGATGTCATGCGTGTCCATGGGAGCACTGTGTGTTGCTACGGTCCAATAGAAAAGACAAGGCCGGAAGAGAGAAACAAACAAACAAACAAATAAAACACGGATATGGAAATTAAAAGGAAGTCCCTGAGGCAAGGTGGATCTGGCCAAGCAGCACAGTTTGGACCATGACCTCGCTGTGACCTGTTCATAAACCATCACAAGGTCCAGTGCTGCACTCACCTTCTTTGACAGCAAAGAATGTTTAGAGATAATATGTGGAAAGGGGAATTAATAGTGGGGCTTGCTCTAATAGTATATTACGAATGAATATGTGTGCTGTGCAAAGGAGGCCTCAGCAAGTCCCCAAACGAGCCTGAGGAACCGGATGGTGAGAGAACATGATTAGATCTGAAAGCTTCATTCCTCTTACCTGCGTAGAAACGTAACAAGGAGCCGATTTCAGTGTTAAGCCCTTCCTCTTGAACTCGCCAAGGGTCCTTAAATCCAAGCTTAAAGAGAAAGTCATTCTGGATCTGCAGAGGCCTCTCATCTGGGCTAAGCCTCCTGACAGCTTCACCATGCAGCTGCACATACAGCGTGGGGCTGGAATCACAGGAATTCCCATTGTGGTCTTCTGACAGCCCTGGTTTTGCAGAGTCCGGATGTTGGATGTCAGGTGTAGTACCTGTAGAACAGGCTCTTGACAATGAGCCGGCACTGCTGCTGGTTGGCATGCTGCCCAGGCTGTGTGGGCTCAGCCTGCTGTCCGGCCCCACATTGTCATTTAAAGGTCCCGTGTTGCACTGCTTGTAGCTGGCAGTGATGCCACCGTTGTGATGCTGGGAGATGGGGTCCATGCTGGTGCTCGACGCTGGACAGTCGAGATCCAGTTCGTCCGAGGAGCTGCCGTACATGTCGTGGCCCTCCGTGGCGCTGTCAAACGTGGGGCTGAGGATGGAAGCCTCAGTGCCCAGGATCATGTCATCACTCAGGGAGTCCCTGTGCTCGCTGAGCCGGGCCCCGGAGCTGAGGTCATCGAACGCACTGCTCTCCACATCTGAGCCAGAGTTCAGTCCATAGCTGTCCACGCCATTCCTGTGCTCTGAGTCATCGTCATTGGGGGTGTCCATGTTGGAGTTGGAATTCAAATCTGACAGGGAACAGGTGATGATGTCTTGCGACTCTGAATCAGGGGTGAAAAGTTTCCCATCAACGTCCTGTTGCGTTTGCCTCTCGTCTGCATTCTCCAGGAGCAGCAGCCTCAGCCGGTCTCTCGGATGGCCCCTTAGATCGGTGGATTCCAGGGGGGTCAGGTGGTTGCCTTTCATACTCGAGTCTTCCATCCCCTTGCACGGGTTATCACCATAATCATACTTCACATTGCAGTTGCCATTTTGGTCAGTCTTGGGGTTGTCTTTACAGAAAATGCGCATAACGGAGCTCGACTTACTGCAGAGTTTACTCAGACGGAGCGCCACCTCGCCGGCTGTGGTGTCCATAGTGCAAAGGACCGGCCTGGGATATGTGGGCGTCAGTCGGTCGTGGACATGTACGGAGCCTCGGTGGAGATCTGCCCTCACCCACTCTCGATCTGCGGGCTGCAGCTGCATGTTCTGCCGGTGCTTCAGCAGCGTCTTCCTGTCCAGACTCCGGGTGTGCAGCGACGCGGAGGACAGGGCCGAGTTCATCTTGGCCCCGCGGGCGGCGGTGACAGCCGGGGCGGCGGTGGCTGCAGCTGCGGCGGAGAGGTTCCTCTTCAAGCGCCTGCGTCGCAACAGGAGGGAGCCGGAGTTGCTGGACGAGCCCCGGCCATTCGACGCCACGGCTCGGTCTGACGCACTGGATCCCGCGGCCGAGGCGGAGTGAGGGAGGCTGTTCCCGTTCCTCGCCTCTGCGCGGGAGGGAGCCGAATGTCCAACGCCATCGTCCAACGGAGTCCCGCGGGCGATAGACAGTCCGCTGGGCTTCTTCATGAACTTCGCCGCGCCTCCATCCGACGCGTCCTCAGCGGCAGCCTGCACGCTTTCCATCTCTGTCCCGCTCGGGGTAAATAACGGTGCGCACTCGGTTCCACCTACTACTACATTTAAAAGCCAGGAGAGGAGCCCGCTTCGCTAAATGTCCGCCGACGGGGCGGTGTGGCTGACTTGTCCCGCTGGTAGTCATTCACTTCTCGCCTTCCCTTTCCCTGCCGGAGTCTCCTCCGCTGCTCCGGGGAGGGGGGGAGAGAAAAAAAACCATGTTACCGATGAAATTCTCTGGGAAGAGGCAGGGCAGGGCGTGTGGGGCCGGATCGGGGCGGAGACGCGTCCCGCTCCGAGCAGAGCGAAGCGCCGGAATATGAAATGAACGTCGGCCGACCTCCTACGCAAGTGCCGCCTGATATATATTCATGAGGACGACACAAGATGGGGGTCGCCGACAACAACGCGGTGGATTGTGGGAAGCGTAGTGCGCCGCTGCTGCCGGTGATGAGAAGGTGGGAGCGCGGCGGGACTACATTTCCCTTGGAGGCGGCGGGCAGACGACGGGACTAGTAAACACGGCTCGGTGTTGAAATGTTTTGGAGCTGCGGAGTCTCCTCTGCTGGATGAATGGAGAAAGTGTAAAAAAAATATGAACGCGTCACATTAAACATGGAGTCTGCAGCCAAAACAAACACGCACTTATTATGAGGGTTGCAAAACAGCGAGGGGAAAATAAAATACTGCCAATTCCGTAGTGTGGAGGAATGATGCTTCACTGCGGGGCCCATTTATTTATAGACGAGCGGTGACGAGGCAAATAACTTCAGCACCCTCTCGTCAGGACGCCATTTCACAAGGCCGCCGCGCACACTGGTTGTCTTGTGTTCAGCGCCATCTAGTGTCTGGAAGGTGAACCCCCCACCCCCTCAGGAATATGAGCCATATTATAGAAATTGGTCTTTAAAGAGAGATTTAAAAGAGGACAGCGAGGTAGCTTGTCAGATTCCCAGTTGAAGGTTAGTCCCTAGTCGTGGAACCTTTCCAGAAAAAGCGGTTCCAAGCCCTCACCCTGGGAACCAAGAGTTGATCTGCAGATCTGGGATCAGGGGATTAGAAAGGTCAGTGGTGATAAGAGGGGGCAATGCCACTTAGAGATTTAAAAACCAGCAAAAAAACGTTAAAATCAATTCTGAGCGAGACAGGAATAGCCACAGCAGTGAGGCGAGAATGGGGGAGATGTGTTCATACTTTCGAGCTGTTGTAGGATCTCTAGATGGCCCGGAGACAAAAGCATGAATAACAGGGCATTCGAAAAATGAAAAAGACAAATTTAATATAGTAGATCCAAGTGTAAAACCAAAGGGTTTCCAATAAATATATACAAAAAAAAATACTGAAAGCCAATGAATGTACATGTTCTTGTGAGGCAGCTCATTTTGTGCTTATAATTTTCTAAATGAATTCCATCTGAAAATAACTGGAACCAATCTCTAACACAGACAATGTTCTTCTGAGTTTCAAATGCTTTCACATCCCTTGCGATGTGGAACATACGTCTTTATTAATAACCAATCTTACATTTTAGCTTCATAAAAGACGATTAAACCTGAGAGGGGGAAGTGTGGCTAAGTACTTTTACAACTGGTACAGACATTATCTGGCTCAGATGGTTCATCCATGCAAGTTCCTATCTGGTTATAAATGTACACTTTCACTCACGTCTTTAATTCCTAAATGCCTCAACATTTTTGATGTGCCACTTATTTATTAGTACAATGTCTTTCGTGGTTTAATGGCAGAATCGTGTTTCTGAGGGCCAACCTCATACAGAATGTGTTCCATCAAGTATGCATCCAAAACTTCCTCATGGTCTAACCTTTAAAGGGTTCCCTTAATTAAATTAACGTATTTCTGGTAAGGTGCTTGCAGACAGCTGGATATGTAAAGACGTACAAATTCTGTACAAGCAAACCAACAAGCATAATTTGATGTTACTACACATTTAAACTGGACTCAGAATAAAAATACTGGTTCAAAAGACTTTTATCTTTACAGGTATCTGTCAAAATGGCTACAGGATGCAGGACCTGAACTGGGATTGTTATTCAAGTATCCCGAAGAAATAATGCATACAATACGAGTGCATTCAGAGATGGAATTTAATTGGCATGATGTATCCTTTACATGGTGTTCTGTATTTCAAAAATGACACACACAAAAAAAAACTCTTTCAAATGCATCAGTTTGCTCCATCGACATACAAAAGGAAACAAGGTTATTGCTGAATTCATGTTCCTTGATTCCAGCAAAACGTCATGCTCGGCCCTGCGGCTCGGGCCGTCTCTCGGGAGCTGGAAACGAGAACTGGAGTGTATTTTGTATAAATTCATTCCTATTGTACTAAACCTGTGAGTGAAAAAATTTAAATAGTGACGTGATGATGCTGGAATCGAACAGGCGCTTGTAAAACAAATCTTGTGATTCCAAATCTGAAATTTAGTGACCCAAATAAATGTAGATAAAAAAAAAAAGAGTTAATATGACATGAGACTGAACTGTGCACTGATTCATAAGAACGTAACGCACAAAACTTCACATACAGACCATAAAGTGCAAAATGATTTTCTCAGTTCTCACATTGGGTCATTCATCCACCACTGGCTGAGACCGTGACGTTCAAACAAGTTAACCTTTGCAGACAGATGCATCGAAGTGGGAAGCCAACAGTCTCTCACCTCTCCCACTGGTCTCAAGATAAACAAGCACTTCAATATTGCAACTTTAAAAGTAAAACAGTAAAAAATAATAAAAAATATTCTGTGTAGGTAAAGCTCACGAGCATTGGAATACTGGTACATGATCAGGTAACAAGACTTTGAAAAGTGAAGAGACAAACTGGTCACAGATCAGAAATTCAACAATATTTTACAAACTGGGGCCCTGAACTTGAAACGGTGACCGTTGTAAAGCCGAACTCTTAAATGTGCAAAGAACTTTTAGCATTAGAAATTTAAAAATCCTGACTCATAGAATCTGTGTTTGTGACGAGAGAATGCAACGTGTCCTGGGACAGATTTGAGAATTGAATGAGCTGTCGAAGAGGCAGGTTATTATTTATTCTTTTGGATCCATCAAGAAAAAATCTGAAAAACATCCTCCTGAATAAAGCTTTCCAAAAGTATAAAAGAAAAAGGAAACCCTGAAGTGAGACGTATAGTGTATAAGCACAGTAAAAAAATGTGGGTGGGGGGGAACACCTGCAGTTTAACCTTTACTCTACAAACAGCAGATATTGCTTGGTCAAAAACTTAGCACAACATGAGTATAAAAGTAAAGTGTATAATACAATGCACATTATGAGCAAAGATCATTAAAACACACTGCAGCAAACAAACAAAAAAGTAAGATAATAATGCGGTGAGCCTTTCTCTTGGTATTCTGATATTAAAAAAGTATCTACCAAAGAGCTGGAACATGTTAAACATGTAAATGAATTGCCTCTATTAAAAAAAAATATATAAAACACAAATGATCCACACACACTTGAACCAGAATATATCTCCCAGCTGCAATTTTTACATTAGTTAAATTCATAAGACTCTGACATGAATGAAACCTGCTCAATCTTCTTTATCTTTCCTTCCTTAGTATAAACAAAATGTACATTAGGAGAGAGTGCAGACTTCGCCCACACTCCCAGATTCACAGTTAGCAATTAGATGACAACATAGTCAGTACAGTGAGAATAGCGCGCTATGAGTGAAGAAGTTAGGACTACGTGGTAATGACACAGAGGGGGCTCCAGGGGGTGCTATAGTCTCGGAAAAGCAGAAGGGTTGGAAAAAAAAAACATATTGCACATGATTTGAATGTTGGACCCCTCCCCTCCCTCCTGTGTGTCTTTCTAAGCAGCTCCCAGCAGGTGCAGTGAAGATGGATCTCCAGCTGATGTGGTGAACTCCTGGCACAGAGTCGTCCTTTAGAGGAAGAGGAGTTCAGAGTGACAGCATAATAAATAGGGCAGGATAAAAACACGTCCACTGAGACGTGGCCACTGGTGTCATCGATTAAGCGAAGGTGCAGTCGTGGGTGCCAACAAAAAAAAAGAAAATCAGAACAACTCCGGCTGTCTGAATCGCCACAGAACAGAGCGCCGGCCACAGAGCTCAGCAGGGAGGTTCAGAGAGACAGTCGAGCAGAGTCCACAGAGGGCCGATGTTGAACAACTGGAGTCATTATGTGCTACTACGGTGGATGGAGGTGTGGGTTTCTGCATCCTGCGGTGTAGTACCGACTCAGTTGTGTGGCTCTTGAAAAGGCATTTCAGAAGACATGGCCTTATTGTAGAAACGGGCACCATTTTACTGTCCAGCACTTAAGGTTCTCAGTGGAGGAGAGCGCCACTCTGGCACTGCTCGAGACAGTGGGGGTCTACTATGGTCGGTGAAACCTAAAAAAACAACAACATACAACTGTGAGTGTTTCAATTATTTCATCTCATTTCATCACTTCAGCCACAAACAGTGGCGCTGCACCAGCCAAAAACCTGCAGCATAGAAACTGCTCTGTTTCTGCATGCCGCGGTTTTCATATGTAAGCATGCGTAGCCACATGCAGTTAAAGGGATTCTGCACATTACCTTGTTAAATGGCGACTTGACTCGTGCACTTCCATCTCGTTGCTCTTGAAATCGTTGAGTTCCTTGCGAATAGCTGCCTGCAGAGCACAAACAAGAAAGGGGGATTGAGAGAGGCAGCAGAGGCTTAGTAGGCACACCGCAGCCTGGAAGCCCTGACTCGGCCCTTTTGGCACGCTTCATACATCATTTATCTTCATTTCAAGGCCCATAAATGATTCCGCTGAATTCTCGTCACACAACAGCCTTTCAAATTCCTTCTCTTGAGACATCGAAGAGCTAGAACAATACCATTCCGTCTGGTCGAATGAGGTAAACAGCTTGTTAAGAAAGTCTCAATGCAGTGGATTTAAGATAACGTGCATATTTAGCTTTGAAGTAGTTCTTTGATCCAAAGCTCAAAGTTAAATGCACATTTTTTGGTGTGAAAAAGAGTTAAAACACTGCAACTAAAGTCAATAGTGCACTTCAAGTGTAACTTCACCCCTTAGTATTCGCTGAAGTGCCCCTCTCTCCGCATCGCCGACTCCTGGGTGTTTTGTTTTTTAAACATCTCATTTAAAAAGGAAGCTGTCTGAGAACCAAACTTTATTTTTTCTCCATTCATGCAGTTCTACACCTTCACATTTAGGTCAACACAAAGCCCGGTGAATCATGGCATCTACGTAAGCAACACTAGAGCATTGCAGGGGCCGTGTGCCTTGCCCAAGGGCAGAATGACTGCAGACTGTCTCAACAGGAAAGTGAGTCAAAGCTCCAAGAAATAAAACAACACGCTGAAGCCATATCTCTTCTAAAGATGTCATGAGTGACAGCCACCCAGCCAGGTGATGTCACTGCTTATATGCTGCTCAGCATGACTCAACGGGACGTCTCCATGCTTCTGTGACAGGAGAACAAGCAATCAAATAACCGTATTAACAGATAGAAACAGGGAGAAAAAAAAGATGGCAGCCGAGCAGCACTGCAGGATGAGGGGGGGTCCTGAGGCCCTTCTCCTCCAATTACTGTCTTATGTAAGGGGAGAGTTGTTATGTAATGATAACGCTGAATCCCTGTGATTTTCCAGAGCGGTATTCAGGTGTGACGTGGCAAGTTCAACAAAGCAAAACAAAGGCAGAATATATGGTCTGCTAAAAAAAATAAAAAAATAAAGATCTCATTAAAAAGTCAGAATCATGGTCCACTGGGCTTTGAGAGGCAGGACCGCTCCGGGGTGTTTACTCCCTGAGGGGAATAAAACAGCTGAGGTGGAACGCGCCGTAACAAGAGAGGGGGAACACATCCTCCTACCATTAACGGCCTGCGTTGCTAATTGCGTCATTCGAGGCACAGACAGGAGTACAGGGAGCACAATGGTGTTTGAAGACATTTGAGAGCAGGCGATGAGGAGTCTGGGGCATTTTAAAACACTATCTCAGTTTAACCATGAGTGATACTGGCCTTGTCGGCTGCTGTGAGCCGGGTCCAGGGCTTATCTGCCCTCCTGTCGTAGTCCTGGGCATCTGACACCTCCACGTAGTCACAGAACCGGATGAGAATTTTGGCCTGTCGCAGCTCCTCTACAGTGGGCCTCTGGCTCAGCTGGAAAAAGTTGAACAGAATATTAGGGTTACGCATTCCCTCCATTCTCAGATTTGGCATATATACAAAACCATTTCTTATTTTGAATGCAGCTGCATCAGAGAGGAGTTCTTGTTGCCCTTGACCCTAAGCAAACGGAGGATCGAGCTCGGAAAAAACCCTCGAAGATTCTCAAACTAAACCCAAATCCTAAGCTTCAATGTGGATGGCATGAAAAGGTTTAACTGCTGTTCTATTAAATCTGTTCTTACTTTCTCTTTAACTTGCTGGTACAGGTCTTCACCACAAAAATAAAAGTCGCCTGCAAGGTATTGTAGACGTGTGCAGCAGAACTACTGGTAAGATCCTACTTAACCTTCAATCACCTCTTCAACATTTCAAAGAAGGACAGAACAATCCGCAGATATGTTCTAAAGATGCACGACCAATTTATTTAAAAAGTATTTTTATCCCTGCTGCCATCTGCATTTAAAATGACTCATTAGGATGTATTTGTATTTGACAAGGTAATTGTTGTTATTATGTGGTTTTACCGTATGTGGTTACTTCTGGCTGTACAACTAATTGTGGATAATAAAAAATAACTTGAACCGTCAACTTCAAAAAGACAATTAATAAGTGCATCATAAACCCACTCTGGATAAAAATAAACATAAACAATCTACTCAAAGGACAGACTTGTAAAAACAATGTGCTCTATATAATAGAGCCAGACGGATACTTTGTTTAATTGCAGGTCAGAGGTTTGTTTGAGGTATTTTAGAACAAGCCAAATCATTAAATAGTTCATGTTTCTGACGTAAATGTTCGGCTCAGTTCATATCCTTAAATAAAACGGAGGGGTTTTATGGTTTTATTTTGAGCATGTCTGCAGGTGAGCACAAAGTGTGATACTTTAATTGAAAGTGACGGGAACAAGCTCGACACCTCCCGTGGGGGTCCGGAGGTTTGGCAACAAACACGCTGAAGGGCCAAGGGCAACAAGGACATCCGTGTCTCCTGGGGGAGGTGGAGACCTGAGGACTGTAGCAGATTCTTCTTCTCACCCTCGATGAGTCACTATCACGGCGTTAGTGTATCCCCTCTTTCAATCTGGTGCGTGGGTTTTCACCTTCAAAGGCGTTTTGGACTCACCTTTCGCGTTAGCCTCCGTTTGATCTCCCTCTTCTCCTCCATTTCGTCCAGTTCATTGCGAGCTGCAGAGCATCAAAAGGATCAGTGTTGAAACTCTGCCAGAGCAGACACATGCAAACTGTTGACTGTTTACCAAAATGTTTACAAATTACAGAAAGGGGGACAAACACGCTATTTGCATAATGTGGCTCATTAGATTCCCACTAAATGGGATAAGGTTCTCGATGCAATAAAGTAGTTTCCATCACTGGCTATTTAATACTATTAGGAATGGGTATCAGGGGAGAATGATCGCTTTGTTCCTTTCCAGTCGTCCCAAAGCTTCTTGGTCCGTGTTTATAATGAACAGATTGACCCATTTAAATATTTTTTTTAAAAAGCAATTTTTTTTTTTACAGAGGAAGCAAGCCGTAAACATAAAATTTTGGCATTGCATCTCCCAATTTATCCATGTGTTGTAGTAAATATGCCAAAGCAATTATAGAAACAAAAATCCTCCAGATCAGAGCAGCAAGTTAAACAAGGGGCGACATGGGTAAACAAGAATCAAACATTGGCAACGGTTTCTGTTGCAAAAGCTGCAGCAGTCAAGCTTTATTAGTGCTTGTGCTGAGCCCACCATGTGTCTACAGTACTACTCGTGGTTTTACGAAATTCGGTGTCCCTCTAGAAAGATCAAGCCCCGTTTGTTTAACCGTGGCACCGTGTGTTTTGAGTGATGGGAAGGACACGACTTGTCACCCTGTGCATTGTTAAGAATGTGTGTGTTGCTCCTGCGCCGGGGCCAATCACGCAGGAGCCTTTGGGAGAGCAGGAGCCGCTGGTAAATCAGTCTTTTTGATGTCCCCGGCAAGAGAACTGCTTTTCTCTGATGCTGCATGTGTTTGAGCTACGAACCCCCGTCTCTCTGGACATGACTCTTCGGGGAGCCCCTGCTGCCTGTCTCACATGAAAAGGCAGACCAAGGAGGAATAAAGAGAGAGATGCATGTCAGTAGCTTTCACATAACTTGGCCTCGCAAATCAACGGGGCTGCACAAAAGGCTGCTACAAACATGGACCCATGCTCCACTACAAGGCCTTAAATTAGGCGTTGCATGGCTGGAAAGGGCATTTATTTTGTATTTAAATATACAAGTTTATCAGACTTACGTTTGAGGATGTTCCTCTGCTCCAGCTCATCTGCGGTGGGCCTCTGACTCAAGCGCCTGGTGACAAACAAACATCGCTGGTCAGCACATTATCACAGGGAAGAGGTCAGCAAAGCAGCATTGAATCAACACAGGGGAGAAGAGTTCCTCTTGCAAACTAGGCTGCTTTACAATAATCATGTATTCATCAACTGTAAAAGAAAATCTGTGCAATTATTTAGTCGGTTCTTCCGCTGTGACACACTTAAGCTGCTTTGTGACATTCACCGAAGTCCCCTGAAATAAAAGTGAGAACCTGAACATCTGAGATAGGTGATCCTGATGTTCTCTGCAGTTTTCCTGAAAATGGCTGTAGTCACACAGATCAGGAGAAGTTGTTCAGTTTTTCTCAAAGTTATCTTGCTCACACTTTGACTGAGAGCTTAATGCGTTTCTTAACTCTGTTTCAGCAACGCATATCTTTAAGCAATATATTTTCATAGTCAGAATCAGTGAAATGTTAGTGTTTCTTGCTTCATAACAGCTAAACATGTGCACTTCCCAAAACTCATCATATCGTCATATCTGATCCTGCTCTTCTAAGTGAGTGACTGCATGATAACACGTCGGTGCAGGAAGAGGCTCTGTGAAAAACTGAAATTCCAGAAGGCTCTTATATGAAGGCGATTAAGGCGAGGGCAATTATGACACCTTCAAATGCAAACTGAAAGATTTCACATATCTGCTAACATGCACCTAAAATAGATGTACCACCATACAGTCTATATCACACACATTTACACAAAGATGCATGGAAGGGAGATCACATCTTTCTTTTATGCAACAACTGAAGAGATACACATTTGTGCAGATTATCTTCACTTGCAATTGGTTAAAAACGATTGAAATACCAGAAGGCAATTTGTGAAAGGTCGTTCGTTAAACTGGAGACTCTTATTATAGCACTGTGTCAGGACCCTGCGGCAGAAGACCTAAGAGTAGACGCTGGATCAATGATTGTCTCCATCTGGTTATATCTGAAGGTCTGAAACTGCTCTGCTCCGAAAGCACTGTATGCAGAGTAAAGTCTGAGCTCAGCCCAAGAGCCCGACTCTTGTCTCATCTCCTCTCCCACTTGAGGGTTATCGCGTGGTCTGAGGATTCTTTCAGTATCACGTCAGCAAATCGCAGCTATTGTCAATAAATATGCGCAGGCTAGTCAAAAATATCCATTTGTATGTCCCTTCCTGAGCAGTTGCTGCCCTACCCAGGTTTATTGTCAGCAGTGTCGGCCTTGTTGACTGGCTGTTTTCCTGTTAATTCACGGTAGAAGTGTGAATATTAGGAAATTATATATAGAAAGGAGTTATACAAGGTTTTAGGAAATGGCTCATTCATCCATCCATCAATCATCTAAAGAACTTGAGGGCCGTGGGGGGACTGGAGCCAATCGTAGCTAACATTATGCCCCGGACAGGTGACTAGTCCATCACACACATTCTCACCAAGGGGCAATTTAAAGTCTTAAGTTAACCTAACCCCAATCTGCAGGTCTTTAGACTGTGAGCAGAAACCAGATGACCCAGAGAAAACCCCCAAAAACATTCACAGAAAGGCCCTGGTTGGCCTTCAGGTTCGAATTAAGAGCCTTCTTGCTGTGAGGCGACCACTACGTCATCAAGCCACCGTTAAAAAAAATATATATATAAAAAGCAGATTTTATACTTAAGTATTAGCTAGCTCTGCAAGAATGAATACTGCATTGCCCAAAATGTCAGGACATTTCTTCCAGACATAAAACATTAAATCACATAAAAAAAAGCAGTAAAAATCAAAGACAAAAAGACGAAGACACCTTCTCAAGGGTAAAAGCTGAAACTCTCAGAGAGGAAGGGTCTCTGTTTTTTTCCCAGTGAATCAGGACAAACAGAAAAAAAGTAGGGGTTGGTGCGTCCTAGAAAAAGCATCATCATTATCAATTCTGATTGGCCTGGCACAAGCAACCACATTACAGGGGACAATGCTGTGGGCAAAAAGGCCTGAAATTAGATGGGTGTTTTTTGTGTAGGATGACACTGAGCAAAAGGACACAGTGACTATTTGGGAACATGACAAGTGAGCAGGCCGGCCTCCTGGGAACAGACTGGTGATGTTCAAAGAACATTTTCAAAGAGCAGTGGAATCAAATGAGGCCTGTATTCTGTGAGGGAGAAAAAACATCATGAGGTTTGATGTGTTCAATTTCTAGGATTCAGGTTTGTGATGTCAACACATGTATACAAATTCCTGTGATTTGTTCGCACTACACCAGCCGAGTTTGTGTGTACGTGTGCGTGTGCGTGTAAACTGCTGGTATGAAGTGGCTTGCGTGGTGCTGATATGTGGAGGAGTCGGGTGGAGATAGTTTGGCACATGCATCACCGTGATGATTCAGTGAGTGAGGGAGGAAGTAAGGCAGGAGAAAGAAAGAGGAGAGAGAGTGAGAGTGTGCGCTAGAGAGAAGACAAGAGAAAGGGAGAAAAAGAGAGAGGAAGGAGGGGGGGGGGTAAGGCGTCGCAGAAATTAGGTCAGCTCCATTTCAGAGCCTCGTTCTAACGAGATAAAACGTTTATCCTTATCGGATGTCGAGGAGGAAAAAAGTGACAGGATACAAAGTGTTTAATAAAAAAGAAAAGAGGCACACATTTGCATCAGCTCTGATGGCGTCACACTTTAATCAGACAGGATATTGGGCCATTGGGAGCAAAAGCAAGACAAAATGCACCGTTTGACTGAGGAGTCGGTGCCGTTTCCCGGTGGTGGTCGTTGACTGGAAATATTTGGCCCATAAATTGTGCATGTGCGTCAATGGGTTCCAAGATTTAAAGGATGCATGCGTGTACGTGTGCCTCACCTCGTGAGTTTGGTGCCAATCTGCTGCCGAGACTCCAGCCTCTCCTCGTCCGTCTGCATGGGCAGGATGTTCTTCTCCTCCAGCTCTCGTTTGGACGGACGGTTACTCAGCTTGATGGCCAGGGAGTCTTTCCTCAGCACCTTCTGAGCCAGGGAACCTAAACATGCACACCGCCGTCAAATCCCAGCTGTTTCCATCAGTCTGTACCTCACTTAGCAGTTTTTAACATTTGCATCATTCTGTTCTCTTAACATATGAACTTCTTAGGTGTTTGCCTCTTAAACGATTTTATTATTTGTCAGTTATTCCTGTGTCATTGATATGCATCCGCTTCTCCTAATCTGATTTAAGGTTTCTGTGGACTTGATACTTGCAGTCGGTCTTTACTTTGTGTTGCTGAATTAGTGCAGGTAGGTAGGTGCAACCAGCATCACCACAGGACGAGCAAACAGCCCGTTCTTAAGAGGCAGGTTTAGAATGGACACTGCAGTAGTTTAGAAAACAAAGAATTATGGCAAAAAACAAGGTAACTGTACCTTTAAGTATTACAAATTTCTTCAATGCCCTGTAAGGTCATGATGTGGCATATTGAATGATTCTCTCACACACGACCGATCACAACCTTTAAAAGCTCCAGCACGCAGCCATGTGAAAGTAAGTCAACACAATGTCAACGACACCAACTGCTCCACACAGCTGAGCGGTTTTGCTAAGAAAACATGTTTCTGTGGGTGACTCTGGGGACACATCTGTGGACCTAATCCTGGCCCTGCCCTGAAGGTCAAACTAATCCTCAGCTCCAGCAGCTTTCAGGTGAACTGTGCAGCTGTTCAAATGATAAGTCAAGCAAATGTGACATTTCATCTGTAGATACAAGCTGTCGCCGGCCACAGTCGATGATAATAATCACAATCTGCCTTCACCTTTACCTTTGACACACAAGACTGCAGAGAATAACCATCGGCTGTTTATAAAGAAAGACTATTAAGAAATGAAGCCAAAATATTCTTGATATGGAGGCTGCCATCTTGTGCATTTAGAGCCAGAGTCTGTGTAGTAGCGATCAGGGGATGGAGCCACAGTAGCGAGGTCTTGTTGATTTTATAAATTAAAATAATTGAAGTCAAATTTATCATCCACCTCCCCTCCATTAATATGGAGGAGGCTCGATTTATGAAGGCATCTCTATATACTGTTGAAAATAACGAACATAATGGAACAGAGTTAAGACTTTTAATCCTTTAAATAATCTTTGATGAAACAACTGAAACCGACGCCCTCTCCGTTTGAGACCTTTAAACTCAAGGTCACCATCAACTGCAGCCCCTCACTTGTAAATATGGTGTCGTCATCCTCGTCGTCCTCCTCGTCGTCCAGCTCGTCCTCCTCGTCCTTGTACATGCTGGGCAGATCCTCGTAGTCCGACTCGTTGGGCATGTTCTCCTTGTCGTCCTCGTAGTCGATAATCACAGACGGCACTTCCCTTCTGTCCAGGGGCAGACAGTGACCGCCGCTGTGAAACGCAGAGCTGGGGGAGTGACAGGGAGAGGTGTTCGTATTAATGAGATGGTCATAATTATGGATGTTCCGCTTGGCCTTGGTGAGAGGATGAGCTCGCCCTCCCTCTGACAAGTGAAAAAAAATCCCTACAACAACAATAACCCTTACAACAGAATTCTCAATTCAAATTAATGATCCAACTGTGGCAGCCCACCATATTGTAATTTGTCAAACCACAGTTTCATAACTTATCAATCTTTTTTTAAACAATTGTAATAAAAAGAGATCTCTAACTTGGGGTTTTGCTCCATTTCATTGAACAAGAACTTTTTCTTCACTCTTTCAGTCTGTGTACCCGTCACTCTGGAACTGTTGCACGTGAGTGTCACATTCGTGCACGTGCACCTCCGCTGCTGCCCCGGATTAAAAGGTATTCAGTGGGAAACGCAGTTTATATTTCAACTCTAGCTCTGCATCGTCTATCAATCAATCTGCAAACATCATTAATGACTTGTTCCTTACATAACAACCCTGACAAATCTTCTGGACCCTGAAAAAGGATTTAATACAATAAGGCAGCTTCTGGTTCACAGTGAAGTGATAGATTTGATTTTTTAATCCGAGAATAAAGAAGAGAGGGGAGATATGAACACACACTACACTTGTGTGCAGTCCTACGCAATGCCATGCAATCCTGTGAGCTGCACAGAAGAAAGAGAGTAACTGATTATACAACGTGTACAATTTAGAAAGGTGATGGGAACACACTTGACTTTGCAGAGCTATTCACATGCATCTTTTAACCACATTTGATAGATTGATTATTCTAGCCGGGGCTTCTTATGATGAGCAACTGTTGCGTAAACCACTTCCAGCTTTCAGACTTATTGTGAGCCATGTCAGGACCACTGCTTCCTTATCCCTGCCCAAATGGCTTCGGTGAGAAAGAGATCCTAATGCAAGAGGTTACATAAGCATGGCCAATCCGCTATCCCGTCCCTCCTTTTATTTTCTCTGTCCAAACAAGAACAAGCGGCGCTCTTGTCGAGAGCAGCTGGTCCTGTTGTGTCAGGCACACTGCTGCAGGGACACCTACTCCGTGCGCCTGTGCCCACACATACACACATTTTACTTTGAAAATCAGGCCAACGCTGCCCTGTGAGGCAGCGGACCTAATTTAGACCTGAACGCCAGCGCTACATGGCGGGACGTGACCTCAAAATCACCGGGACAGATTTGAGGGGAGTGGAAATAAGTGGCCACTAAAATAATAGCTAATAAACAGGACGATGATCCATGCTAATTGTAATTCAGTTATTCCAGGGATAACTCTGATTAGTGCTGTTTTGGCAACATCTTTAAATAGCAAGGGAGGAATTTTTTTTTAACAACTGCAGGCTCATGAAATAAAGGAAAAACATTCTTTAAAAAGGGAAACATGTTGTCACCAGTAAACCCAGTGGCCTGGATGGTTTATTGCTGTAGTTACCTGCACCAAGGAGGTCCTGTTTCTGTCTGTGTTTGTTTGTTTGTCCTTTGGTTGGCTGGATTGTGCAAAAACTACAGGAAGGATTAACACATAACTTATTGGGAAGATGAGGACTAGGTCAGAGAAGAACCTATTTGATTTTGTTGTGGATCTATGATTTATTTATTGTTTTACTTTCTTAAACATTGAGAGATATTTTGACATTTTCGTTGATTTCCCAGAGAATAATTCATGGGTCTTGATGAAAGATTAAAAAGGCATATTTAGGGACTGATATTTATGAGTGTGTGCAGTTTGCTACAGATACGAATAATATCTAGGGGTTATAAATAT
The DNA here is from genome assembly GCF_949316205.1 of Platichthys flesus. Lineage (NCBI taxonomy): Eukaryota > Metazoa > Chordata > Actinopteri > Pleuronectiformes > Pleuronectidae > Platichthys > Platichthys flesus. Next base: position 15,665,487 of record NC_084958.1, on the reverse strand, counting down.
GGTCTGTTGGGCATGTGCTCGACTGAGTTTTAGTTTTCAACACTTGTTCCTCAACTTTATTTGGACAGATATTGGGATTGAGGTGCAGACAGACGGGGATCCATAATCCCCCTGTGACTCCACTGGAGGACAGTCGCACTTAAATGACCCAAGCGCTGATGGCGGACCAACCTTTCAAACCTCTGCATGGAGAGTGCCAGGGTTTTATTGAGCTCCTCGATGATGCGACTGGGCGCGTGCAAGCTGCCGTACTGCAGCTGGAACGGGTGGCCGTGGCTCTGGTGGAGGCCGGAGAGGCCGACGAGCTGAGAGGGCAGCAGGCTGCCGTGGTGGAGGGACATGCCGTGCGGAGGGGCACACTTTTGGAGAGCGCTGAGGGGGTTGGGCGACGGGGACGGGGAGACCGAGGAGTCCAGCCCCCCAGGAGGCACGCAGATCATCACTTTCTTGGGCGGCAGAGGTGGAGAGTGCTTTCCTCCGGGCATGCAGAGCAACTTCATGGGCTGGCAAGAATCTTACAAGAAAAAAAGAAGAGAAAAATCAAGCATGAACAGGAAAGAAAGAGGGATTACTGAATGTTTCTACTGGGATGTGACGCATCCACTGCACTCTGCTGGTGCAGACAGATAAACAGAGCTCATGGCCGATCAGACATGGCTCAGACCTCAGCGGCGAGTTGTGGGAATTAGGCCAGGGTAATGCCACTTCCCTGTGCTGACAGATTGACAATGACAGTGAGAGCCCTGCTGACCTAACCACAGGGGAATTTAATGAGACTTCTATAATCCTGTGCACATGTGTGGCAACGCAGGTAGGCTTTAAAGGAAACGCAGTCAGGGCTAGGCTGTCAAAACAAGTGCTCCATTATGAGCATATTAGTTATATTGACAGCCGGAAATAGTGCAGTTAACTCCAGTGTTTATGTTCAATAATTTATAGGGTCCAATCAATACTATACAGTAATGAATAAAGATAAAACATCATATAGATTAGCGAGGCGTGACCTTCTGCAGAGCATTAACGTGGTCAGCTGACCTGTGCTATGGTTGGAGATCCTGGAGAAAGGCTTTGGAGGGAGAGCAGGAGGCTGTTTATGGTACATCGGCGGCTTGGGGGGGATGTCCTGAAGGTCACTCGAGTAGGTGACCGATTTCTTGGTCGGCAGGACCATGGACGTCTTGAGAGAGGACTCCTGAGGGAAGACGCCACCGTCCATCGAGGACCGGAATTCAACGGTTGCTGGAACAGAGGCGAGGAAACAAACAATCTGAGGAGCGTGGAAAATGTGTCGGGGCTGCGGCACAAGAAAAGACTGTCAAACATCATTTAAAATAAACTCAGGCTGTTAGGCTTTGAGACAATAAGAGGAGGAGGAGGAAGACGTTTCAGAACACTAAGACTGTTGAACAACTCCAGAGTCTTTTATCAGCTTACCCCAGACCAGGAAACGGTGACAGGCGCACGGTTTGACAGACACTTGTGCCTTCTAAATCTTTTACAGTGCTGAAACATTTGATGGTTTTTGCATGATCACATTTTAAGGTCGACAGTGTGTTCACATACTCTGACAAACAATGTATTACTACACTGTGAGCAGTCCCACTTTCCGAAATGTCTCTTTTCAACACTAAACTCTAAGAATGCTCACTTCTCAAGCCTCTATATATATATATGATAATAAAGTCTTTTAAATGTTTGTTTCCATTTTTCTGCCTTTAACAAGAGACATTTAAACCAGCATCAACCAACATCTGACAGCGTTGATACCGTCCACGATGAAGCAGAGCAACAGTTCCTTTTCCCCGGCCCTTTTCAAATTAAGAAAACATCATTCAAATCATTGTATACATGTCCTCCTCACAAATCTGTCCTTGCTTTTTAATATTTAGTTTTATATTCTATTGAAAGGAAGAGTGGTTCGAGTTAAATAATCTTCCAACTATATTAATGTGACACAAGTTTCAGTTTGCTTTGTCAGTAGAAATGGCCTTTAGTACCTGTACTGTACTTTTACACTTGGAGTACAGTTGAGAGACTGTAGCTTTCTACTTTTACTTGAGTCGAAATTAAGTATCTGTACTTCTACTTAAGAGAAGAAATTTTGTACTTTTGCCAAATTGGATTTAGCAGTTATTCACTTGGCAAATGGTCCCAACATCTAACTCTCAATGAGACTGGAGTGTTTGGCTGCTGTTGTCTGTATTCAATCCAGGCACACGGATATGGTGACCAGTGAAAGCCGATTACGACCCGGCAGCCAATCAGAGGAAAGGCTGAAGAAAGAAAGCAGATTTTTGCCATTATGCAAAATTCTTTTGAATTTTCTATTCTCTTTTGTTTACTCGTACTGGATCTATTTCTTTTCGGAGCATGCCAGAGCAGAATCTGTTTTGGTTCCACTGATCAGCGTGATGTTAACACGATACGGCTTCTCGGGAGATGGTGCACGTTTGTTTTGCGTGTTTAAAAATAGCCACTGCTGATCTATCAAGCTGTGCACACTAGTTTTTTTTCTTGATTATAGAAAGTAGGTTGTCACTGGGCTGGAGAATTGAAAACACCTGACCTCATTTACATGGTTTCTGAGAAGTGACACAGTTGTTCTGCAGAAATTAGAGTAGGAGCCATTCAATTTAGCACGATTGGACAATTATCAAGGGCTGGACCACATCAAGGTGCACACAGTCCTGTAAGCCAAAGAGGAGTTATCATTCCATCACTAGAACATAAATATTTATCAAATTATTCATATTATTAGAGATTTTGTTTCAGCTTTGACTTGAAAAAGTGTTTTGATCATTGTCCAAGAAGCTTAATCTGCTAAATAATCAAAATAACAAATTACCATAGATCTCCTCGTTTGCTCTCATCCCATGTTGGCAGGAGGGAGTAAACTTCCTCTGCTTCACTAACTTTGTTTTTGATGTGCTGGTGCACGGAGCGCCCCGCTGTCAGACGCTGAGTGCGGGACGTCTAAGACGCGTCAAGTCGAGATCAAAGGAAGTTTAGAAAATGCTACAAAATATCTATAATGAAAGATTATATCTCAGAATGCCCCTGTGCCAAGTCTGGCAGCGTGCACTTCAAAGACTGTGCTGGAGTGATTAATGAGGTGATGAATAAGTGAAGATCTTCTCATTAAGAGCATCATCATGTCTAACTCATCTTTGCACCCGATTCCAGTGGCACTGAAACACCAGCTCACCTTTTTCAAAGATCTCCTTCAGCACTCCTCGCTTGATCAGCTCGTCTCGGCTCTGTCGCATGGACATCTTCCTCTCCAGTGCTGAGGACGAGAGGAGAAGAACATGTTGAAATTGTCTGATCACTATAATATCATTGACAGCTTTGATTAATTTTGGATAGAAACAAATATTCATATTTGCCCACCGGATGCTCCAACAGCCTTTTAAAAAGGTTTATCAAAAACATAGCGAAATACAATTTTCAGAATTAGCCATTTAAGAAAACGCCAAAATCTAGATCTCATACAGGACTAATGCATTGTGCAGCACAGCGAGGAGGTATAACAAATAATACATCTACCTTTGATTTTTTAAATGTTTTGGTGTTTGTCATTGTCTGCTCATAAAGAGTTTAAAACCACAATCTCTACTCAGCAGCAGAAAATCAGTCTTTTACCGTGATAAGTTACAGACGATTTTGATCTTGATGCCATTTTTGGCCACATCACTCAGTCCTAAGAGCAAATGACTAAATCATCTTATGGCTCCATTTGTGATGATTGTCAACATCCACTGTTATGAAAAGTTTTATCTTTAATCTCTAAATATATTATTTACTTTGTTGTTCATGCATCAATAAATCTTCAGTAATATTGTTTTTGCTCATCCGGGCAAATTTATAGTGCGTTTTTTTTAGGGGGACAAATCCAGAAAATCTCCTTTCCTTTACAGAGCTGCAGTATGAAATCGTGGATTTTGCTCTAAAGATAAAGATCTGTCCGACTGCGGCTCCACTCTTGAACCGTTAAAGCTCGAACACATGGGGCCTTGATTAACACGGGGTAAAAGGATAATGGAAATATTCCAGCATCACTTCTCACAGTGATGCGTTATCCACAAGATGGCATGTCCCACAGCTACTGCCAGCTTCTATTTTTAGGCTTCAAAAGCTGAGGCACTTTAACATCTTTTATCAGCATAGCCTGAACAAAAGCAGAGAAAAAAGAAAAATCATGTTCGTAACTTCTAAATCTACCACTGCATGGAAACCAATTAAGAATGCGAAATGGGGGCTGAGCAGCAGCAAGGTGCGGGAGTGTCCCTGCATGGCCTCTTCTAGCACGCCCTAACCCACAGAATGTACCATGTGTGCTTTACACATGACACAGGGGTCTGGTCCCAGCTCTGTCAGGCAGCCGCCATGTGTTCAAACACCAATACGTCCTCAGTGTGGATTTATGATATCACAGACTGCTTGAGCTCTCTTCTCCTTGCCCTTGGTCACAACACAGATCATTTAAAACCAAATGCTAAGAGCTGGAAATACAAAAAAAAAAATTCACAAATGATCTGCATACAAAACGTCAGTTGGACAAGTCTCCTGAGCAGAACTGTGGATATTTCATTGCTCGACAATTCAAAGATTCCCTCAGCAGAGCGAGTTATCAAACGGTTGGCTCCATTAGGGAGTTTCTCCAGGACACCAGATGCTCAATATCACTCCCCACTTCAAAAGTCGGTTTGCCATCAGCTCCAAGGCAGGAACTATTTAAGCAGCTAAACATAACAAAAAAAAAAAAAATATATATATATATATATATATCACCAATACGTCACACAAATAATAATCTCAATTGTAGCCTGAGGAAGTGGTAATCTGAAGAAATGAAAAGCAACTGTGGCCATTTCTACTTGCGATGTTAATGTTGCCACCTTCAACCAAATAAGTGATTTTCCCCCTAGAGGCTGTAAATGTAACATTAGGTCCTGAACATCAAGGGGATAGGAAATACATAGACTTTTAAAGAATTGACCAATAGAATCGATGGAGGTTTTTTTCGGACAGAGTAAAAGCAGACTGTTCTTTAAATTGTTTCCCCAAATGCACCACAGGCATTCTATTTCCTTTTACTGTATTTCAACTTACTCTAGTCTGAACTATGGTTGGTTTTGAATGTGCTATATCAATAAACTTAACTAAACTCAAGTTCTTTCGTTTGACAAAGATAACTTTACTCAAAACGATGTCCTTGTCGCTCACCAAGGACGCCACCTACAACTAAATCAAGATCGAGTCCTGACTACATGAGGCCTGGTTTCAAATCCATACTGGGCCCTTTGCTGCACCTCCAAACCCCCCTCCCTTCCACTCTACACTGTCTGTCAAATAAAATAGAAAAGCAAACGATAGAAAAGCAATACGTGGGGGAAAACATTATACTTGCAGTGATGTAATATGTTCAGGGATTATAAGTCAATTTCATTCAAAATGAAAAGTTATTACTCAAAGCTTTGTGACAAAACTGCCATGGGATGTGTCCGGTTACGCAATACCATTAACTCTAGAGGCCTTTAAGAGTTTTGAATGATATTGTTTCATAAAACAAGGGAGAAAAGAAACTGGTGAACCTGAAAAAGGGCAGAGCAGTTGGCAAAATAGTCGATGATCGTGTCGGGAATTAAAAATACCAACTGCTCCTGCATAAAAAAAACAAAAATTAAAGAAAGCAACATTGCGATTAATATTTAATTAATTCATTAATATTTTGCAAGAAGCTGAATTTCTTGTTGATTTCATCAGGAAGGTCCTGAGAGTCTCATGGGTAAACTGATTAAGTTTAGATAAACACTTTTTCACCCATTCTCAGACTGAGGGTAAATCATCAGCTGTCAGTTTTGCAATAAGGTCTGCTATTTTTGTGCTTGTCCTTAAAATATCCAACCAAGGTTAAAAAACTTAAACCAAACATAAAAAAGATAAAACATGATGCAACTTGTCATATCATGAAAGCAGACACTGGCCTGTAAATAAACTAATGTATCAACCATGTCCTATTTTGGGCAGCGTGTGTTCAGTCCACCGTGGCCCGAGTGTTGTCACGGTCCAAACACTCCAGCACCAAGACGAGAAGATTAGTCTCTCATCAGGGAGCATCAGCTGAGAGCATATTAAATGAAACTGGCATATCTGTAATATAGCCGCCAATGATCTGAGAACAGTACACTTTCGTTCGAAAATATATTCCACTCTGAAGTGACCCAGATAGTCAGAACACATCCTACCGAGCCTGAGGCTCAGTAGCTCAGAGTCGAGGCTTTTACCAACCGATTCTCTCACCAAAAAAAACTTTATTCGAAAACTGTATTAAAACTTTTCATGGAGTCTTTTTTCGTCAATGAGAAGCTCAAGCGTTAAGATTCACCCATCAGAAGCTCGGGTGCGGCTAAACAGGCCTCGACACATACAGCAGGATTTGCCTTTCTCTACCTACAATATATAATCAATGGACAGGTAGGGAGTCTGTGGTGTTTTAAAGGCAGATATGCGGTGAGATCAGTGCATTTAGACGACTTGTTCACAGGGAAATCCAATAAGTAATTGGATTGAAATGAAGATAACATCAGACTACCACATGCATGCTCTTGTGATGGCGAGATCGCTCCCTGATACCAGCGCGCTCTGCGATAAGGCAGCGAGCCCGATAAGAGAGGATGAAACGACGCCCCACTGTCAGGCCCCCCCCCCCCCCGTTCCTTCCTGAGGTGAAGAGCACAGTCCCTTCAGAGCCGGCCCTCATGTGCCTCATATCACAACACATCGATAATCCTCGACTGTGCTTGGCGTCCAATTATCTGCGACAACATCTGCACGCCCAGTGGCTGGTCTGCTCCCCCACCGACACAGGAAACATAATCAACAGCACGACTGCGGAGACAAGGTGACGGTGCATTTGGGGGGGGGGGGGGTCACAGGCGATCACAGCAGTGCTGCAGGAACCACGACTATACGCGTATCATCAACTATGTGACTTCTTTGACGACAATGATTAAAACCGCTGCTACAGCACAACTGTGTTTGTTAGAGCAGCAAGTGGACACCGGGGAGATTTCATTCTGAGGCTCTGCCAGCTGAGAGAAAAAAAAAAATCTAGTTTAGAATTGGTCGTATAATGTGGCAGGTGGAGATTTTCCGACCTCGAACACTTCCGGGTCGAGCTTCGACGAGTAAGTGAATTTAATTCTACGTACCGATACAATTAGTTTCATTCAGATAAAAACATTATTATCTTTTCCTGGTCAATCACTTCTTCCTCTCTGCTCCCAAACAGCAGGCTTGCACTGTACTGCCACTTGTAAGAATTGTTTTTAGAGCAGCGAAGAAGAAAGGCTTTCTGGTAGTGTAGCATTAGCCAGAGCTAGCTAAAATGTCAGTAATTTATTAAAATTTCATATGGGAAGGTCCAGATCGTAAACATCATTGTCTTCCAAATGCAAGACTTTTACAGTTATGACAAACTGGATGACAAAATAAGTTCTACGACATTCATTCTCCACATTTCGTTTTTAAAGGGTTTAACCTGCGCCAGGTCATACTACAATCATCACATCCATTCAGGGCTAGAGGCTTACATCACATCAGGAAGGGAAACATGGTATTGGAACATTTCTAAAAATCGGATCATCTGAAGTGGCAGGAGTTTTTCAAATGAATCTAAATACACTGCTGTTGTAGCATTGACTGATTAAATGAGGGTAAATGCACAGGCGTATATCTGCCATTTTAAAAATCATAGATCGATACCGAGGCTAAAGGGTCAAACCAAATCAATCCTGCTTCCTAAATGAGATGAGCTGAATTTTCTACCTCGTCGGACACCGGGGAGATTTCAATCTGATTAGTGAGACTTTTGTTTTCCATCGCTAGATATTTTAGAAAGCTTTATCTATAGTCAAATCTCCACTTCACTCTTATCTGTTAGATATTCATACAACCGCTGGAATCAGGGTATAGTCAGCTAGCCAACATTGATCGCATCAACACACCTATAACCCTGTATTTAGCCTATACTGGAAATATTTGCCTGGATGTCACTATAAGCAAAGCATTTCCCATCACTCGTACTGTATGTGGCCATTTCAATAGATTTGTTTATATAAAAATGTCGACTAGCGGAGCTTTAAATCTCCATAAAAGTGCCGTTGACTAAGCCGTTAAAGTTTTTTAAATCCCTGAGCCACTTCCTGTCAGTTGAATTTACTGCACTGGCTGCTCACGCTTTGTGCGACTTCTACTCTTCCGCTGCTTGAATGCAGGTCGCATTCCACTTTATTTGGGTCTTTAAAAAAAAAAAAATTGGGCTCTTGCTTCCTTCTGAAATGGATGTGACAGCGTGTGCCACAGTTTCGGTGCCGTCACTGTGGCTGAAGCTCGACATCACCTAGAAAACCAGGAACTGGAGGAGACCATCTTACAAAAAGGGATCACGACAGGCGCGACGCAAATCAACATGTTGTACACGGAGTTCTCAAATAATAAAGTATCGCTATGAGGACTCGTGGGCAGGTACGTCAACATGTTTGACACGTGTCGTGGATGGTGCGATCCTGTCACGAGAGGGTCTGTAGTGATCTCAACTACACACGTGTGAAGATTCATGACGGCTACTTGCACAAAATCTCTCCCTGGGGACATATACACACCCAGTGCTTATAACCTACTACAGCAGGTGTCTCCAGGTATTGTATTTCGCCACAATAACAAACACAAACAGACTCACAACACAAAACAAAACAAAAGTCCAGCCTCGTTGTTTTGCGGCTGGTAACGCTGGATGCTCAGATTCCACTCAAAGGCTGCTCCAGTGAGATAATCTGACCCACCAGCCTCGCTGCCATCAAAATGGATTGAACCGAACAATAGTGGAAAAAAGGAATTATTTTGAGATGGCAGCATCGTGCGTACAGAACAAGTGCATCACAAAAGCGATGGAGAGTTGTATTCACTCAGTGCCACTGTGCACTACAACCACTGTAACAGAAACAAAACACAAAGGCCCTTTTGTCACTCGGCACTTGATTGTTGTCCAGCAACACAACAGGATGGAGGGTGTTATCATGGGGCGCACACAAATGCATCCACCGCACAACATCTGGATCAAGCACTCGCTTAAAAACGCAAACATCTGAAGCTAAGAAATAGATTTCATCAGCACTTTGAGAGTCTTATACTTCTTTGCACCAAAAAGGCGACTCATTTTCCACTGCCAGTAGAGGAGCGCGCCTTCCTGGGGATTTTAACCTGACGCGTCATGTTCGATGTCACTAATGCACCGGAAACTGAGGCACTCTCACTTCCCTGTCTTGCCAACTTTGCGTGTTCATGTGGATTTCCATCACTGCTGATCGGAGCCGGAAAACAACATGCGTCTACTGCAGAGTCATTTGACCTGGGAGTGAATGCAGACAAACCCAAGATATTACTGGGGGTTAGACGCAGGTTTAAAACAGCCAAATCCATTAAAAACGGGTTGGACTCCTTTCCCATTGCCAGTAGAGGTGTTTACCTTTACGTTTCTTTTCCCCCGATCTGTCAAATGCACCAAAAACTGAGGCGATCTCTCCCCCCGCTGTCAGGTCATATTAGGGAGTTCGAAGGGGTGGTACGTTTCCATCAGTGCCATTCAGAGCTGATAAAAACCCATGTCTACTGCAGAGTCATTTGACCTGGGAGTGAATGCTGATTCTATCCATTCACATTGCAGACAAAAGCCAGATATTATTGAGTGTTAGTGTGTTCTTTGACCAGTTGAAAAGAGTCTTTAGGGATAAAACTAGAGTTAAATATCACAGTCAAAGTCAAGCTGAGGTGGAGTCAACCAAAATGTCTAATACATGTTTTGTGCCTATGCTAAGTGATGGAGTCAACAAGAAATCCCATTAGTCGCTGTGATCACATAAGGGACTGACAAGATCAGCGGTGAGAGAGCGGTCCCAGCAAACATGATCAAATCAGACAAGAGACTGATTCATTCATCTCATTCACGCCAGGAAAATGCTTATCTAATAACGTGATCAAATCTGAACATCCTGTCCTGTTCGGAACCACAGTCGGATCTCTGTGCGCGACCGATCGTCCTCCTGCGAAAAAAGCAAGACTCCTGCGTCCAGAGGAGAAGCCGCCGGACAGAGTCCCTCCCTCCTGACCACCAGGCGGACAGCAGGCATCCAAGACCTGTCTGTCAGCCGTGGAACATAAATACAGCCACATCTGAGGAGAGCCACGTCCCTGACAGCGCTGCAGGATAAAAAGAACTCTAAAGAGACCTCAAAACCCCCGACGCTGCACTTTTGCTGAATCAATTTGCTGCATTTTCAATCACCCTGGAGACGAAGCGCTTAATACATCATCCTTTTGACCAAAGGATACGCATTGGCTTCCTTTCGGGGTATATACTGTACTTGCAATGCTTAATTGTTACGCGGGTTCACATCTGCATTGTAAAAAAAAAAAGGGGGGGAAAGAGAAGCTACGTACCGGCAGAGGTCTGCTTGAACTTCTCACTCTTCTTCTTCCTCCACTTCCACGGCTTCAGGAGACGTCCCAGAGTGGCGAACTTGCTGCGGCGGCGGATGGGCGGAGTGTGGCTGCCGGAGAGCGTGGACTCGGAGCGCATGGCGGCCAGCCTCTCGACTTCCTCAGCTGTAAGGGGGGGGGGAAACACAATCTTGTTTAGGTGAAGACGCAGAGGTGGTGATATTCTGGTAACGGTGCAGGAGAGCTCGCGGGGGGGGGGGGGGGGGGGCACAGCACACGGTTTCTGCTTACAACAGATTCCAAGCAGCAAGAGTCTGTGCCAAGTGGCCTCTTGAAAGCCCGAGTAAACAAACCCGCATATCAGAGAGCAGCGTTACGCTCCGAGAACATCAGCTTGCCAAAACACACTGAACCGACTAATAAACAGCTCATTAGAAAGGGGGGAACTTTCAACTGTTCATCAAATATTGACAAGGCCCAGCGATTTGGACTTTTACAAACCACTGGGCCTCAACAGCAACACAGATATCAAGCATTTTGCTCGATAAACAATTACAGGAAAGTCTGAATACAAAGATGCTGCGGTCCTCCTCGGTAACAAATTGTGCCCATGTGATCATAAAACCATATCTGGTGATCACAGATATTTCTGACTCGCACTCAGCTGATTTTAAAACAGCCTTAAACCACTTTGGGAACAAAGCCAGTAGCAAACAGACTCCCGGGGGTCTTACAAGAGCAAAACCAGTGTTTTCGATTTCTGACCGGATGTTATCTACTGTACTTTCTGGGCGACCACTGGTTTGCCTTCATATACATGCTGAATAGAAAATAGAGACCTCAGAGATGAGTAATTCATTTTTCTCCCCCCCCCCCCCCTCTGTTTGTTTGTAAGGAAGATTACACAAATGCTACTGGAAGGATCACGGTCATACAGATTGCAAGAGAGGGTGTTTTTCGAAACAAAAATCGAAAAGGTTTAGGGGACTGATATATAGAAGTGTGAGTAATATGGTGCAGATCCAAATAGATATGCTGTGAATTAAATATGAATTTTCAAATCAATGTGCACATGCAAACACAACATAGCAACAACATTAGGTTTCCATAGCCAGATGTAAAGAAATGAGCGAATGTTAAGCTACTGGTCCGGTCGAGGCAGATGGACGCCCACATCGAGTCTGGTTCTGCTTGAGGTTTCTTCCGATTTCTCTCTCTCCACAGTGCCTGCTCGTTGTGGGAACTGTTGGGATTCTCTAATTTATAAGGACCAGACCTTACTATGTGAAATGCCTTGAGAAAATATATATTATGATTTGGCACTATACAAATCAAATTCAATATTGACAAAAAGAGCAGGCAAGTATTATTACAAAAGGGAGAGGCTAATTCAGTCAGCTCCTAAGCTTTTCATCAATGAATAAAAACCAATGTCTAAAGGGGATAAAATCATTCATAAATCAAACAAAAAAAAGATAAACAGATGAAGTATAGGAAAAATAAAAGCAAAACAAAATCTAGAAAGAGGTTTTTTATGGCAACACTGTCGTGCTCCAGTTCATCTGAAATGACCTCTAGCACAGCATCTTGCCTCTGTTGTTAGAGTGTCACCATGTTGCATTAGATCATCACCCTCGACATGTCAGGGAGATGCGCTCGCCGATGTTTTTAAATAATCACATTACAACCAAGATGTTTGCCAATAAACATGAATCACATTACGGGCCAGTCCCCTCCCCAGGGCCTCGGGACAGCGAGATAAATCATGTGACTGAGATGCAGTGGAAATCAGTTCCACGGACCATTACTTGCAGCTCTGGCGCCTCAGAGCCAAACCATCTTAGCGGTCCATGTCACCAGTCCACACTATAAATACCTCCACACGGTTGCTGCCGATTGAAGCCAGTCCAGATTTATATTAGTTCAAATCAGAGTGAAGTGACACCCAACAGCCGAGCAACAGCTCCTAACACTGATGACAGGGAGAACGATTTTATTTTAGAAATTACAATAAAAGAAAGTGAACACCTTTCATCAAACTGTTATTTGTATGATATAAATCCTGTAAACATCACTGTATTGGCAAAAGAAGCGTGCATTCCCCCCCTCATTTGGACTTAACCATTTCCAGGCAGTGAGCCCCAAACCAGCACATCTACAATTTGAGTCCATTATATTTTGAGCCCGACCGGTTTATCGATTGGTAAATAAAAATCTGCTGATACAAGCCTTTCACAGACATACTGGTATCTGCACTTATCATTGCCAATATGGAACTTTTATTTGCCAGAATAAAAAATGCTGAAAGATTAAGATCTAAGCTTAGATAAATCTAAACTCTATATATTTGGTAGTCTGTGTTTTATTTTTCTTTATATTTCTTTATAATGGTTTATAGTTAATCTGAAATATCAGGCCTCAATTACATTTCTTTGTGGTAAAAGTTTGATAATGACATCTTAGGAATGTTTGGCAATTTTATGAAACAGCCTATACATCAGTCGATGTATCGGTTTTAGAAAATGTTTATTCCCGATTATCAGTGATGGCATCAGCCTCTAAAAATATATATATATATATGACGGGCTCCAACTATAATTTAACACAATCTTGGCAAAATCTTGTCAGAAATCAATTTTCAGAGTTGAAGTAAAACAGCTTCCAGGTAATGAAGTAGTAATCAGTTCTTAATGATTTCCACGACACTGTCCAGCCTTTCTATGCCATCTGCTGCACACCACCTACATCCCTCACCAGTGTAGCACAGCCAACCGTGGCTGCTTTTAATTAAAAACACTTGTTTGCACACCAAGATGGCTGAGTGATGATGTAATGACACCTTACTGGAAAATGGCTTTGTGCAACCAGCCTGCAGAGTCTCAAGCCTTTTTTTAAATAGACCAGGACTCATACAATCCCCTCATCTGCATGTTCTGTGTGATGCAAAGCGAGGAGCAGCACGAGCCCAGCCCCGAGACAAGTTCGGATCCGGTCTCCACAGCGGGGACGATGCCCAAGCTCTGCTTTTTTGGGGCCTTAACGCTACAATGAGGGACACTGCAGAGACATGTCGAGCAGCTCCTACAGGATGTGAACACACACAAAGCACATGCGGTGATGGAGCCCGGAGGCACGACCATGGCTGGATAATGGAGCAGCCTCTCCTGGAAAGCAGCATCTACCGCAGGGCTGCAAAATGCATGGGCCACAACCAGCACAAGGCTCCAGCTCCACTCACCGTCCTGCGTGTCGTTCCCACGGCTGCAGTTGCTGCAGATGTGCTTGATCTCTTTCCCGATGTGACAGTGGATGGTGAAGGGCATGTTGTTGTTGTGGTGCGGGTAGTGGCCGTGCCCCTTCCTCCCGCTGCCGCCGCCACCGCCGCCGCTGAGCGACATGATCTTCCCCAGGCTGAACGGCTTCTTCTTGGGCTTCTCCACCGCCACGGGGGCGCTCTGCCGGCAGCCCGTGGAGAACCAGGTGCCGTGCATGATGGTGGGCGCGGGGTCCACCGTCGGGTAATTGGCGGTCTTGAACATCGCGGGAGCCTCGGCGCACACACGCACAGGAGTGGCTTTTCAAAATCAAAAGGGCCCCGTCAATCGAGCCCTGACTAAGCCTGACCCGCAGCAGCCGCGTCCATTGACCCCGAAATACCAGTGCCTTCCCTCCGGCTGCGTCCCTGCACCTTAACCTGAGATCCCTATCGTTTGTGTGCGCAACGCCAAATCCACCGCTGCTGCTGCTCGGAGGAGGAGAGCTAGAGCCCTGCGAGCGGATCCGAGGGAGCTAATATTAAGAGCGAGGCAGGGTGAGTGGTGAATGGCAGCGTCCACCTCTCCTCTCCTCTCCTCTTCCTCCCGGAGCTGCACACTGCAGTCGGTTGTAGCTGATCCACGATTAGTGGGGCTGAGCAGTGCGCGCCTGTGATTGGCTACGCGCTGCGCTCCTCTCATAGGCCGGTGTGGAGGAAAGGCAGGGAAAGTTGCTCATCTAATAAAGAATCTTAAATTCAATTTTTGTATTTTTGGTTTGGCAAGTTATATTATTTCAGAGATGCTCTCTGTACTGCTGCACCAACAACAATGCAACACAACCACACACACACCACTGGTTCATTTCAATATAAGCACATGTGCTTTCGTAGGGATCAACATATTTGATTGGGCTGAATAGTATGTTTTATTGGAAAAGTGCTTGTAAATCAATTCAAGAAAAAAAAAATATGTAAAAGATATGACGAGGGAAATAAATAAATATGGCCAATAACATGTCCAACATCCATGAAGCTTCCGGATTCAGTGAGGTGCACGTTTAAGTCATTGCTTGTTTACTTTAGCTCTTTAGCTTTGAACAAAACCACAGGTGAGTGAATATATTTGGAAAATTGTTCCCTGTTTCCTAGCACATTGTAAACTTCTAAAAAGCTCAGAGTTAAACATTCTCAGCAAATTTGACTACTTTTTATAGGTTACTGAGAGGACAGGGACACTTCAGGGGCCAATCAGATTTTAAGCAGGGCCGATGCCCGCCCTGGACCCCGCTCTTGGACCCGCCCTGTTAATAAGATGGGCTGTCCACCACCACCATAAAATGCAATAGGACATCTGAGGGGAAGAAATAGTCAATTTGCCAATTGTATGTAAGTGTGTGAGATAACTGATACTGATTCCGATAAACTGGTTTGATCATCCAGACTTTAGCAAAGTGTAAAAAGAAGGGGGCGGGAGTTAAACAGGGGCCCTCAGAAACTTCACATTTAGAGATTAGAAAGATTCCGTCTCAGATGATTTAAGCTGCTTTATTAAATGAAAAGATTTATAGTAAAACTTAAAATGTTCGAATGCAGCTGCTTCAGGTTGTTTGTTTCATTTACTCAACATGTAAATGCTGCATACTGCACTATTTAAAGCTCTAAAAGCAGACTTTAGAAAGAAGTTGAGATGGGTAAATACTTTCAATAGCTTATTTTCTATCTAGAACAAGCCGTAGAGTCGTTTGGTTGTGGACACATGCAACCCTCAAATGACACCACTGAACAGCAAACAAAGGGCATGTCCTTATCATGCATCCGCACACTCACCAACGGAGAGAGGGGGCGAATTGAAAAATCGGGACAACAAAGATGCAAGGAAAAATTACAACATCTATCTAATTGTGGGCATAATAACAGACTAGAGCGAGAGAATTAAAATCAAAGAACAAACGCACAGCGACGGGACTCTGTAATCAGTGATCAGACAGCTCAGTACTTCAAATGAGAGAGAAAGAGAGACAGAGCTCAGCCTAAAGTAACAGAGAGGCATTACAAATTCCTTCTGTACATCCCGAAGTCCAAACAGCCACTCACAGTGGATCTGAATGAAGTTACTGTGCACATTTTCAGAGGGTATTTGATAACATTAATGACCGGTTAATGAGGCATTAATCGTTGGAGAAGATAACCAACCCCGTGGCGTCGCCAATCACGTTTTCCTGCAGAGCCGTGAGTGGTTGCGGGTCTGTGGTGAGTGTCTTTGATGTTCCGTCAATGTGCTGCAGCTTATTCCAGTGACATCAAAGCCCTCTCCGAGATGAGGGACGGAGGCACTTGATTTACTGCCACCGCGGTGCAATGCAGCAGTTGCCCTCAGTTGGCTCTTTGTGGTGCAAAGTTTCTCTCACTTGCATCGACCTGTGTGTAGAAATGTTTCGACAATAGAGGCTATGTTTTACAGTTTGTGTTTGAAACAAAGATTCAGAGGTTGAAGACCGAAAAGGTTTAAACGTGCATGAGGGAGGTAGCACTACAGCAAAGTGTGAGTGAGAGAGAGAGAGAGAGCAGGAGAGAAAGGGAATGAGGGCGAGTGACAGAGACCTTAAGTGGCCCTCAAATGGGGGTCAGCAAACACCCAACAAACTGTGGCACACCTCCGGGGGGTCCGTGAAAAGATTATTTTCAGTATTTGGGATTTTTTTTGTGTTGACATCGTGAAAATATTTTGAACACATGTTTTGTATCATTCAAAGACATTTGATTCTAAAACTAAGATGAAACATTGTGAATACATGAGGAGGTCGTTACACTATATTCTATCTTGCATGGGGTCCTTATTGGCTGTGAGTCTTGCTGCACCACTGAACAAGCAAGGACAGTGATGACCTTTCTTTCCTTGTTTACTCTTATCTATTCATATTATTCTGCTTATAAACCTTGGATTATCTTTATATGGGCTTGAATCAAATTCATCTCAACAAGGCTCAACAATTGTTTGAATGTTTCTGAGGTACGTTGACATGTACGGATGGATGTTCTGAAAAGCATCAATGCAAGTCCATTCGCACTTCAGCCTAAATTTCCTATTAGATAACCCTTTACAGAAAAAAATCAAACGATTAAAGCAACAAGACCGGTGTGTTTGTTGACTGTGAGCAGAGAGGGTCACATGTGGCAATGTGGTTATGTAACTGCTGTGTCAGGCACTGATCTGCGCTACAGGTTGGTGTAAGGGTTAAAGGAGAAAACAATGAACAAAACAATGACAATAATAATAATAACTAAAGCGATTTAGTATTTAATACTCAATAAAGTGTGAAGAACTGATCAAGGCTATAGCTTCCACTTCAGGTACTTGAGCATGCCTTCTTAAATAAGTGTGTGAACACTCTTTTTTTCTATAACTGGACAATATAAAATATTTATTTGACTCAACTAGAGATAGTCTACAGAAATTCAGTCAAACATATGTGGTGTTTCTGGCAACTTTGACATCACCATTAAAAATAAACGTGGGGGGGGGGGGTAAACAGTTGCATGATCTTATTACGAGTCGGGCAAGCTTCAGGGGGTTAAACATAGTAGTGGATTAGTGATATGAACAAAAATCAACATGTAGTCAAGTAGCTTTCACCCATGTTGTGACCACAGAGCTAATCGACTTTGTGTGTGTGTGTGTGTGTGTGTGTGTGTGTGTGTGTGTGTGTGTGTGTGTGTGTGTGTGTGTGTATAGATTGTGCGGTTAATGTCAGTCCCTTCCTATAGAGACTTTCTGTGTGAATCTCAGCACTGGTCTTCAAAATCCAAGTGAAAACTTCTGTGGCTGACAACATATACCTGACACTCGTCTCAAACTGTCTCAATAAAGTGAAACTGATGGAGTCGCCTGACTCAAAGCTGCCTGGAAGCTTCCACTGATCCTCTGTGACTCACATCTGATGGACACGCTCTCACACTGCGTTGTTGCCATGACGCTTCGTTAAATGCACCACTAACAAGCAGGAAGGAGCTCTTTGTGTTCTGCTGGTCTTAAAAGAACAGACTTTTTTTTTTACCTGAAAGAGAGTCTAGATTGTTTCGTGAGGTTCTGGTTCGAACTGGTTTCCTCGGATGTGGAGCAGGTTTTAGGCTAAACAATCGTACAACTTCCGACTGAGCAGCCTGTCAGTACAAATCTGCTGTTCCTGTTCTCCTTGTGTCTCTCTGTCTCTTCCCATCTGTCATCCTCCCTCTGCATTATTATCTCTCCTACTCCCTCACAGCGCAGACACACACAGCACTATCTGAAATGAATGTTACTCTATCAGTGCCGTGCTTTTTCTTTCCCATTTTTTCGGATTTGCTGTAGGGAAATGTGAATCCTAAAATTATAATCTTTAAGGAGAAATATTCCTCACTGTGCAGTTACTGGCGTCACCTTCAGCTGCGAGCTCAATCTTCCTCCTGACAGGCAGCGGAGTAATGTGACATGATTATGTAAAGTCAACACTTCAGAAGTGGGGAGGGGATAGACTGACAAATGCCAAGGGAAAGTGAGGCCCGAAAAAATTTACCCACTTGTTTGTGTCGACAACTTTCCCTCATTGCATTAAGAGTCACTGTGAATATTATTCTGCTCAGCAGCCAACAGCAATGTTTGTTTAATACTGTCAAAGACGGTTAGATACTGAGGTGATGCTAGAAGATGCCAGAGACAACAATCCCAGAGAGCTGTAAACACACAACTGCTTGCTTTTCTTTCCTCGCTGTCACAGTTCATACCTTCCTTCCTGTCTCTTCCCCTTCTTTTCTTGTCTGTCTCATCCAGAGTCACTGTATTGTCTGCATATTTTTTTAACATATTTACAGGTATTAACGCAATGTTTCAGGGGCTATTCGCATTTATATTGAGGGTTATGTATCCATTAATCCATCTTTTTATCTAATACTCCCCATCCCTCTCTTAGGATGGCATGGAGTTGGAATCAAACCCAGATGACACTGGGCAACAGGTGGGGTCTACAACCTGAACATTTCACCAAGGAACAGTTGATTGAATAAAGAGTTATTCAAGCAGAGTTTTCTTTCTCTATTAATAGGTGAATACAATCCCAGTGTGTACTGACGAGTTTTATAACTGCTGTTATGTTGTTTAAGGTTTTGAAAGGTGTTATATAAATAACATTTTACTTATTTACATACTTCTATTTGAATAAAAACCAAGACAAAACATTTTAATGGACATTGTTGTCCAACACATTGGACAATCTCTTATTAATCCTATGATATGTTACCCCAATTGATGTTACCTTGACAAAAGACTAAATTCTAAAATTTGATTTGTGTGAAAAACTAAAAAAAGACATTAAATATACCCACATACCACAATGTGATGTCACAATAATTTTGTTTGAACTATTGGAATTATAAGCTAAGAATAAAAATGCATTGTATCATGTGCAGCTTTTCCATTTTGCACTGTATAAATGGTATAAATGCTGTGGTTATTGTGGTGCAGACTGGAAGAGCGTTTACTGCAGGGCTGTTTCTCACATGCGATATTCGTTACAATGCTGCCACCTAGTGGATTTACCACTGTAGTAATATTTGTTATCTATGTTGGATTTTTAGATTTCTGGATATAGAATTTTGTTACACATATATCAAGTATTTAAAACATATTCTTCTTGTTGTTGTTTTCATTCATTTGTTCCTAATTTATTCAACTTGATTTTCTTGATATATGATTTATCAGCGACCACCATTGACCAACTTATCTCCTGTGTCTCTTTTAATAAAGTTAGTTGGGTAACTAAAACGGGACGTGGGCTCGGTGTTGGTCTCCTCTCTTCGTAGCTGTTAGTCAACATGTGGCAGCTGGTGCAGCAGGGAGCGGGCAGGTACTACGGTCCGCAGGGGAAACCCTGGATCTGCTGAATGAGTGACCGCAGTTTGTAGTGATGCTGCTGGTTACTAACACCTTTTCTCCCAGTGTGCTTCTCTACTGGTGCAATCCAACCAGCGCACTTTCTAACTCCACTAAATATATTGTATATGACAATTTTCACCAACAGTCCCCTCATGAAACCACATTTAAAGGGACTGTCAATCAATCAAAAGTTATTTGTTTAGCCCGTATTTACCATCACAATTTACCAAAACTACAGATAAAACATATTACAGTGGAAAAACACAGAGAGAGACACTTGAATAGATGTCGTGTGTAGGCGAACACATCAACACATTTTAAAAACCTAATTATAATTCAGATCGGCAACAAAATGCACAAACTCAGTCCCCTAAACATGCCTGATTCTTACATGAATTATCTGGAAAACCAGTAAGTCAGCAAGTAAATAAATCCTGGATTCACCTCCTGATCCAGATCCACACCAACATTTCAGGGATTCATTCTTCCCGGACCCAAACCACGTCCTCCCACAAAGTTGTGTGATGATCTATCAAGTAGAATTTGTGTAATCCAGCTAACTGACAGACTCAAATCTGTTGTTATGCCTGATTGGCAGTGGTGAAATCCCCCCAAATTGCACCAGTGACTAGAATGGCCCGAGGTGTAAGAGGCCCTTCAAATTCAATCAAGTTGCACAAAAGTCTATCTGGTATGCTCTGACTCCTCATCTGCCCGTACTTTCAACTATCGTACAACGTGCTATTTATGGTTGTCACACAAATGGCCTGTTCCCCCCACGACCAGAGAGCGTATATAACAAGGACCACACCCCCCCATGTGACAAAAATAAAGAATTCACTAACTGTGTGTCCCTTGATCTGCCAACAGGTGGTGCTAGAGTGCTGCCGCGGGGAGGATTTCAGCAGCCCACAGGCCATCTAGCTCCATCTGAGCAGAATGAACACCCACATCACCAACCAGGAAAAAGGAGTGGGTGCTCTTCTCGAGTCTCCACTAAATTCTTCTTTGTGTTATTTGAATTTACTCATGTGCCTTTATTGTTTTTACAGGCTTCCTGGACTGAGGTAAAGAATCAATGAAAAACACCCTGAAGCTTGTTCACAGACTAGTGGTTGATCAATGCCAGAGGGACATATTTTATCAGGTGAGACAGTGGGTTTTTGAGTTTTTAAGTTAAATAATAGGCTTGAATTCCAACTTCTGGGAATTTATTTTTTGTTTCTTTTGTATTTGTTCTTTAGAAAATCTTTCCAACTGCGTTTGGCCCCAAATATGACTATCAAATGAGAAAATTCCTCTTCAATCTTCAGAAGCTGCTGCCTGTTCAAGTGGGTTTCAGACGCACAGCAATTTCTGGACAGATACATTGAAAATAATTCTAAAGATAACAACTTGAAACAACCTGAGCCCCTGATTACACTAATTCAGTATCAAACATCTCAGGCTTGAAGTTCTACAAGGTAGTAGTTTAAGGGACTTCTGTTTTCAATAAATATTTTAAATTTCCAGCTACTAACACAGATTCCCTTATGTTTTCTAGCTCTGTCTTCCTCTGGTGACGGCCGCATCCTTTCCAGCCTGTCTTACCACCTACCGAAGGTTGAAAATGGACGAAGGAGACAAGTTTGTCAAATCTGTGTGTATCGGGGAGGTCCGGCACAAGGACAACTCCCTTGGGAGTGAGTCGTCACTCCCAGCGTGGACAACAGCATGCAGATGATGCGACTGAATACCAAGGAGCCTCTGTCGAAGTTTTACTCAAACCTTTTGATGAAGGTGAGTGTGCAGATGACAACGTGGACAAAACATGGTTACAACACTTAAAAAAGACACAGGATGTCCTCAAAACCAACCTCGTGTCTCAACAAACTTAAGAAGCAAATGGTTACTGAGTCTGGATAGATGAACAGACCAGCTCGGACAGACACTGACAGCCAAAGTAGATTTGTTACACAGATGAATTTTCATCCTCAACCTAAGGTCTCAGCACAGAGTCTTCCAAACGTCCACAATCTTGTTTGTCGCTCCTGTGGCAAGGTTTTCACTTAACCAAAGAATTTTGAGGAACACCACAGGATTTGTGTGGCCAGTAGTAAACAACAGCTATAGACAAACCCACAGAGTTTTACAAGCTCGGCTCATAAATCAAACCCTGTTGATTAGACTTAAGTGGCTTTGCTTATTAGTGAAAGTGACACTGAGCATTCAGATGTCGCACCCCAGGACTCGGTGTCTTCTGACTCGTGTAAAAGAAGCAACCGTTTTAAAAAGTGCTCTTCATGTGCTTAAATATTTACGTCTTCTGCCGACTTGACAAGGCACATGAGAAGAGTCCTTATCGCTGCTCTTATTGTGGTAACTCATTGTTGGGAATGTGGCTAGGGATTTTCTTGTTACAAGAATTTTGAGGAGCACCAGCGCAAATGTCCCCTAAAACGTCCTTGGGGGACGTGCAAACAAACATGTGCTATTTTGCTCTTGATGGTTGTAATCTTCAGTCAGATTACAACAATAAGGAGAGCTGTGCTGAGACCAGTTCTGCAACAAATGAAAGTAAACAGAAACGGCTCCGAGCTCCACAGACCCAGTAGACGACTCCCAGTACCAGCCTTACACCATCAAGTGCAGCATATGTGAGAAGAACTTTTCAGAAATCGTCCCCCTGAAAAGACACTACGCCAAGTCACATAAAGTCAGAGGCCCCTGCCCTTGTCCTCTGTGCAGGAGAACCTCTGGGAGGCTGTGTAAATTGGTTCGAAATCATCACAACAGAAAACTGTGCCAGTGTTTCACCTGTAAGAAATGCTACACAAAGCCGGGACTGCTGGACAATCACAAACAAGTTCATAGTGCGATTGTAACAACACACATTTGTGAAACATGCGGGAAGAGCTTCGAGTCCCTGGCTCCTCTGTTTCTGCACCAGGGAAAACACAAAAGAACAGCAGCCGAGTGTTTGCACTGTCTGTGGTAAACAGTTCAGCACCAAAGCCTATCTGAAAGCACACATGGTGAGGCACACGGGCGGGTGTTCCATGGGCGGTTTGCGGAAAGAAATTCGATCAAAAAAACAGACCTTAAATGGCATCTGTACAAGCAGACCGGGCAGGAGCTGTACCTCTGCGACACATGCGGGAATGGCTGGCCCAGCGCGGCGCAGATCAGGGTTCACATGGTTCAGCACTGCGGTGTGTGTTACAAGAGGCGGTCGCATCTGACGGAGCACCGCAGAGAGAAGCACATCAGACTGCGGCCGTTCATGTGCGAGGTCTGCAGCAAAAACAGGACATGAGGGTGCACACGGGAGAGCGGCTGTTCACATGTCCGAAATGTGGCAAAAGAAAAGGAAACAAAGAAACACAACCTTTTTGGTGCTTTCCTGTGTTTTAACCTGGTCATGTGTTCCACTACAGTCCACTACATTACATTCTGTCATCGGTTATGCCTCACTGCATTTTAAATTAACTGCCACCACGATATTCACTGATATTGTGAATAATTCCCATTCACTCAGTCTCTGATTGGACGTTTCCTTGCTTCAAGGTTTCTCCAAGGTCTACAAGAAGCCTGAGGCTGTACAAAGAGAAGGAGAAGGAAACAGACAATTAACGCGAGGTAATAACATCCTATTGAAAAATAGATGGTATTAGAAAAATAATGTTGAATCACACACTCAGAGGTTTGTCACTCATCTGTTGTGACGCTTGACTAAACTCAGATAATGAGTGTTTCTTGGTAAACTTTCTCTGAATCTTTGCACATAGGCAGTGAGGCAGAAATCAATTATTCAACAGAGAAACCAATGTGCAAGTATTTTAATAGTTGATTAATTTGCATGAAAAGAAGTGAGCTCTTATTTGGGATTGTTTTATATGGTTATAAAATCAATATTCATGTAATATCAGATCAGCACTACTGCCTGTGTAAACGTTAAACCTCGTGCAGAACCAGGCTGTTGCAGAGAAAGCACAGGTCCACCAGGGAGCAATGGTGCTCCAGGTTCGGCCTCGGTTTCATGAGCCAAGAATCTGACTGTTATGTATCTGCAGGTTGATTAAATCTTAATTTCACAGACCACCTCCCATGAAATGAAGAAGGCCAACATATTTCTATAAGATCACGAGCAGCTGTTAAAATTAAAATGGCTTTTGGACGATGACGGGAACATTTTAGGATTAAATCTTGTGACGTGTGACTGTAATCATCTTAAAGTTTTAGAAGACTAAAAGATGTAAAGCAACAAAGGCTGGATGTTTGATCAGATCTCCAACATCAGATACATTCTGTCTGAGTGCCTCTATCTTTGTTCCACCCTCAGCCCTGTCTCAGCAGAGCTCAGAGAAACCCTCACTGTGGGATTTTCCATTTTGTTTCAGCACGCCGTCGTCTAATTCAGAAACAGCGTTGCAGGCGAGGTGATGGAGTGACAGACTGCAATTTCTCCGTTTTTTTTTTTGCAGGGGGCTGAAAATAAACATCTCTGTAATAACCACGCGACGAAGATGCAAGGATTTTTGTGTTAGCCCTGTTTAATAAAAGGTGTAATGAGGGGAGAGGGAGCAGTGCAGGCTCGAGCTGAGGATGCGATGTTGCTATAATAAAGCAATTTTGAGGTAATTGGGTTTGGATGCTCTGTATAGTGGCAAAAAATCACACAATTTGACAGCAGGCGAGTGCATATGGGGGGGGGGGGGGGAGCAGACAATCCAGCCAAATGAAAGCCGTCTCTAGTGGGCGCCGCAGCACTTGATGGTAAGCAGACTGTGCCGCTCCTTTGGGATGTTCTGGCTGTCTAGAACACACTGATTCTTCCTCTGACTCCATCTGTCCCGCTCGCTTTTGATGAACACCACGGTATGAAGTGCAGCTCAAGAGCACAAAGGCCTCCTCTGGCCTCTGTGCGGCTCTGCTGGAGACGAGTATCTCAAGCACAGCTAGCTGAATGTTATAAAGCCCCGATAAAGGGTTTTCTTTAGCTACTGATGACATGCGAAAAAATACTAAAGAATAATTTCCTGTAGACACAATAGGCACATTTGTATCAATGTATTCTAGAATTTACACAGCAGCTCTTGATGTGACTTCATGCACTGGCAGAAACCATAGACAGCTATCTAAGAGTGTAGCCAAATAACCAACTGATAGCTGCAGGATTAGTCCTTATCCATGTCCTGCAGCCACTGGACTCTCCAACCCCTGAACATCAACCAGGGACCATGCACACATCTGGGACCACTGGGGGGGGTAGAGAGCTGATCCCTGGTCTATTGGGCTCAGGCCCTCTGCCACCCGACCAACATGCACAGAACATTCTGCTTAGAATTTCAATTCATACTGTTCAAACTAATATATATAATGTGGCTTGTTTGTATTCTAACTTATTTACAGACTAAATTGATTTAATCCATCTTTAAGTGGTTTGAAGTAATAGATTTATTCTTTTGCTTTATGAGAATCTTTTCTTTCATTGTAATATAACATTTTCTAGCAGGCTGAGTCGACCTTTCATCATTGCAGTTATTAAATGACGCGATGACAAAATCCATTCTGTAATCACTTCTGCACTGGATCTGTGGGACGAGCTGCAGGTGAAAGGAGAGGGCAGAGTCCCCTCGGCTCAATTACTCAGCTTCACCAAATAATTCTGCTCCCTCAGATCCCAGCCTTTCATACCTCAGGCTATGAGTCCGTCTTTACACTGGCTTACATAACTGTCTGAGAAGAGTAGGCATCATATAACATACTATTCTGTGTAGATCTCACACACAGCATCTCTGTTTCACATGAGGAAGTTCCCTTCAAAATGAAAATTATTTACCCCCCTTATTGACGACAGGGAGACACATATGACATTTCAATCCATTCATCAATGATCGACATCGCTCCTGGGGAGAGCTGGAGCCAATCCCAGCTGACACTGGGCGACAGGCAGGGTACCCCGTGGACAGGTTGCCAGCATATCACAGGGCTCTCTCGCTCTCGCATCCACACCTAGGGTCAATTTCAAATCCAATCAACCTAATCCCCCATCTGCTTGTTTTTATAGTGTGAGAGGAAGCCGGAGTACCCAGAGAAAACCCACGCAAACAGGAGGAGAACATGCAAACTCCCAGGTCGCCCCCTATAGGCACATTTTGTACTCTAAAAATATCACATTGTAGTGCTTTTCAGAATAGATGCAGTGATTTAGAATCGCTCAGGGCCTGGGGATTAACTAACAGGCTGGCGGAGCTAATCAAACGTACATCAACTGATCACAGTGTAGTAGGAATCGTAAGCACAAGAGCCAACACATGTTCCGACTTTCATGATTAGAAAAACAGGGTAGAAACTTTGAAGGAGTGCTGAGTGGTGCATTGCAGCTTTGATTGAATCGAGTCCCAGTTTTGCAGCAGCGTTGAAGTGATTCTGACTCTGTAAAGTCTCTTACTCAGCAGAAATGTCCTGAAGAGCTGCTGCACTTTGGGAGCTGCACTGGGAGCCACACGTTCTGTGGACATTCACCATGTCCACTTCACATGTACCCCGCACATGTGGGACATTACACTTTATAACTGTTGTAGAAATCAGGGACCCATCCCTTAGACAACAGGCTGGATACTGCATGGTGTTTCATTTCCTTACGTCCAAAACTATCCGTGGCATGTCGCTTTTCATTAGGCGAAATGAGCATCAGAGGGTAGCAGTGACTCAGTGGCGCTCGCTCCTCCAGCATAATTGCTCCTTGGCAATGCGTGCCTCTCAGATTGCAGTGGTATCTTTACCCCCCTCTCTGCCCATTGTGCTGCCACACTTACTATAAATATGACCCATAAGCACATCATCATCATCGACATGCAGCTTTCCTCAGCTCGGCTTTCCGAGAAAGGCGTTATTCTTCAGCTGGCATGTGTTAAGCACATCACAGCCAGGAGCCTTTCCCACACTTGCAAAGAGTGGCACAGAGAGAGAAAGAGATGAATAGAAAAGCAGATAGAGAGCAAGAGATTCTGGGAAGATGCAGCAGCTCCCTGCTGGCTCTTACACTGAAGACACTCTCTTGTCATTTTCTTTACACCATCGTGTCACACAGCTTGCCAGGTGTTCCAGCCAGGTGAGGCCGATGGTTTATTTGATTTCTCCTGCAGCAGGAGCATCCGATAATAGAGTCCTGAGTGTAGGATTGCTATTTTTTTCGCCCGTTTTTTTTTTACCTATTCATGTTTTATTCAGACCTGGGATGCTTCAGCACAAGAGAGCCTATATGTGCAACCATGTAGGGAAGATGGATGCTGAATGCTGTTCTTTTTTTAAGATGCAGGGGCTGTTAGTCCATCATACAAGGCTCTTCAAAGAGATGTCAGAAATGTGCTGTGCGCATGTGTTTGGAATGTGCGGGTGGGGGCTATGACAGAGACATAAATCAGAGCTGATGGATACAGATAAGTGATACAAATCTCTTCTTGCTAATTATCTGCACTTTGTCAAACACTTTTGCTAATCGCCTCTTGTGTCGCTGCAGATGTCTAAAAATATTCCACATTCAGCAGAGTCGGCACTGTTGCCCCGGCCCAGGAGTTGATCTGAAATTCTCTTTTCCTCTGAAGCAGGGACTGACAGCTCAAAGTGGCGATTGCACATTCCACCCTGTCCTGACCTTGAAGTCACCTTGCAGCTGCTTTATGAATTCTGGATAATCTGAGCAGACCCTCTATAATGAGAGTGACTTTGCAAATCATTCCGGAGCTGCAAATGCATGTCCTGCTTGAGAGGTTGGGCTTGAGGCCTGGCCAGTATAGCTGCATGAAGTGCTCCACGAACTGTACAATGAGTCCTCAGGTAAACCCGGCAGGAACATATAGCTCTGCAGCAGAAACGTGTCCTGTCCCACCATGCATCTTGCGAGTATCGATCGTACTCTTTCGGACAGCAGTGCTCACTGCACACAGACTGCAACAGAAGCAGCAAAGGGAGCGAAAGAGAGAGAGAGAGAGAGAGGCAGGGGCTGGTGGGTGGTGAATGAGTTGAGTTTAGCTTTTTTTAGCTTAATGTGGCTGCACCACAGAGCCTGGTTGAACATTCAATTGTGAGACTAGAGTACATGCACCCATCCAAATACTGGTTCAGTTAGGCTTGCAAATTTGAATTGTAAGCGCATCCATACTGTGTGTATAAGAATGCAAATGCACACTTGCACAGAAGCTATAGGGGAAGTACCCATTTGATCTGTTCCCCTATATAACTGCAATGCAGCCAAGTCTTGGCTCCTTCAGTTTGTCTATTTGCATTCAGGCAAGGTATAAAGGGGACAGTCCCAGCCACCAGCGTCCAAACCCCACTACACTGCATCCATCTGCTCATCCCAATAAACATCTGTACAGTGGGTGTGCTGTGATTAACGCCACATATGCCAGTGCAGACCAGAGAAGACCAGGAGCCTGCAAGGATGAGCTGACCAGTGTGTCGAGGCAGCCAGGTGCATAGAAAAACAAGAAAATGACTAAGTAGTGTGATTCTGATATGTTGCATGAACATGGTATTCTTGAGCTGTGCACAAATTATTGCATAGCTATAAGCAGGTAGAGAACATATTCGATTTTACAGGAAATTATGATGGCACTCAGTAGAGCCTATAATATCCACTTATGAAACCAAATTTACCAGGTCTGTATTTTTATTTCTATCCACACCAAATTGCACACATCCATAAATATCAGTCCCCTGAACAGGCTTAATTTTCTTCTTCAAGACCCATGAATTATTCTCTGAGAAATCAAGGATAATGTAAAATGTGCTACCTTTGTGGTAGCACGGAAATCGGTTGAGTAGTTTGTGGACAAAAAAGCAAACTCACATGAACCTATAATGTCCTTGGTGGAGGCAATAGATGACTCTCCATTGACTTCTTTTACTGAGTGAAAAATCTAAAAGAAAACGTTGTGCTCTTTCCATCTGGTTAAATCAAAATAAACTGTACACTGAATTCAAAATGATACGGGCATCAATTTATTTCGAAGAGCGTTTAAGAGCCGAGCAGTTTGCAGAATGGAGAGAAACAAAGCAGCGGACCGAGAGGAAAAGGTTCTGCCTGATAATGTGAGCAAAGGTGATACAAAATCAAAATGTCGGATTTTCTTCAGCAAAGGAACATTAGTGGCAAATCGAAAGTGCTGTGACTCTGAGAGTTTCTTGTGTGTGGTACGAGTTTGAGGACAGAAAGCAGATGGGACTTGAGCTGCTGAGTGATGAGCAAATTAAAACTGGCCAACCTCTTCCAGTGAGAAGGACGCCGGCGTCCACTGGCGGCTCACCAACATGGGGCAGAGCACACACACATGCACACCCACATACACACGCACACATCTCTGCCTCTGGGCTAATGGGCACGATCCTTAAGTAAACAATAATGATTCCAGCTCCACAAACACTGTGATCTCTCAGCTGCTGGTCCAGTGTGTGTGTGTTCGTTACTTTTTGACCTTTTGCTGCACTGACATAATCATGACCAGCAGTCCTCATGGGGACCAAAGCCTGGTCATGGTGGAGCAAAACTTAACTTCTGAGGTCCTGGTTAAAGTAAAGGTTAGATGTGATCTAGTCTTGGTTAAAGTTAGGGATACGGTTTTGTTTAGACTCTCTTCAATGAACGAAGGTCAATGCAAAGTCCTAATAAGGATACCTGCGCAAACCTGTTTGTGTGTGTGTTATCCAGGTATTACTCAAGTTGTGGGGACAGAAATCTGTAAACATGTCGTCCTTATGGGGACATAAAAGAAAATCCTCATTATGTAAGTTATTCAATTTTTAGGTGAACACGTATTTTAAGGTTAAGCTAGGTTTAGGTTAGAGACTCTGTATGTGTGTGTGTGTGTGAGTGTGTGTGTGTGTGAGAGGGCGAGTCTGAGCTGACGGCGAGAACCACCATAACAGGCAGTAATGATTGAAATCAAACCTGTGAAGTAGGTCAACCATCCGTCCACACCACCGCCCCTTTAATATTTTATGACAGGTGACACTGTTGTTAATAGCCGCACAGTAACTGATGCCATTATATCTTTATATCTCTGTGACTGCCCGCTGGGCCATTTAACTGTTGGGCAAATGAGATTAGTGCAGATGCTAAACAGGCCGATGCAATAAAGCGATGTTTCATACATTCTCCCTGATTCCATTAGAGGCCCGCGGGGGTGCGTCATCATCTGTGTGCTACAGCCTCGTTCCGGCAAAGAGTCAAACCCTGGATCCCCATTGGGACTCGCTGATCTGTGTATCAGCACCAGGGAATACAAAAATATTAATAATAGCTGTTTTCACACAGAACAGTAGAGTTGGCTGTGAGGTGTCATCTCCAAATTGTCACACGGACAAACTCAACACACATCAAAACTAGTCACACAACTTAGTAACAGAGCAGCAGTCGCCAGGTTGGCAGCGACTTTGTTATAGACCTGAAAGCGTTGCATAAAACAGAGGAATCCTAGCAGTTCATTGATGAAAACATTTCCACTGGCTCCAAAATAAAATAGTTTACATAAAAACAATCAATTTTGACCTGTGTCTCTGTTACCTCATCATATTCTATAAAATATTAGGTTGCGTGTGATATAATGGCTCCAATAAAACAAATAGAAACCACAGCTATTATCTCGTCTGGAGCCAAACACAGGTAATTGTTCGCTCTTTGTTTCCGGTCCTTTGCAGCTCTGATCATTTATCATGGTCGAGCACCTGGGCACACTAACTCCAGACTTTTGGTTTCCTTGGCGATAAGAAAAGCTAAATCCTGCTCCACTTTTTCAGGTGGAAGTGAGTCAACAGCGCCGTTGTACAAATCGCCCCCACACCACCCTCACGCTCTGTGTGAGGCCGTTGTAGAGTGAGGGAATAAAAAAGGAGCAGAGAGACAAATGGCAGCGTCCCGTCACTGACAACAAGCTTTGTCTCCAAACACTCACTGGCATGAGAGGAGCCACCTGGAGCTGCAAAGGCTTATCTGAGAACACCATGCTGCAGGCTTTTCATTATCATTATTATTATTATTTAAGATTAATTCATCCTGGAGATCAGAAGTGGAAACCGTTGCTCCTTTACAGCACCGCCCAGGTTTAAACTGAGAAGCTTCATTTGAGAAGCTGCACTGGAGCAAAGAGCGGATACTTTACGATCTGATGACATTCTGGGAACAGTCCAGCCTCTTGCTAGTGTCCTGACTTGAGATAACACAGACTCTACTTCATGAAGAAATGATTTCCTCAGCCATTTCATTGGTTCCAACTCTTCAGATTTGAGGTTCTGCTTCATTTATCAATTTGAAATCTTCCTAATTGTATATCTTTGGACTCTGTCACTGTTGGTCGGACGAAAACAAAGCAGCCTAAATATTCCGGGGAATTCTGCTCGTCATTTTACTTATCTTTAAGATGAAATGATTAATTGAAAAATAACTAGCAGCTGCTCAGAGAGTCCAAACCTCTCCCATGGCTACCGCCCACCTCGTCATGTGAAAGCACCCCCTTTAGAGAATTGAATGGGCACACACACACACACACACACACACACACACACACACACACTCTCACTAAGTTTACATATATGACACTATAAAATGATTGAAGGGAAATGTTAAACAAATCATCTCCCCCAACTGCACATGCTCGATGAAACCCCACAATGAACTGGCCGACATCCAAACAGTACAGCAAGCTATAGGCGTGGTGCTCGTCTCACACACAGTGCTGAGTGGACCGATGGGTGCGCCACCAGCAGGCTGAGGTGCCGGCACTATGCACCTGCACTAATATGTTCTGTACTTCAGTACATTTCGAGGAGCAAACGCGAGACTCGTGATGTCATTCAAATGATCAAACTCGTGGGCTTCACTCATTTGAATGTGTGACATTTTGACCGAGTGCTGCCACACACAATCCTCACAGATCCTCCAGTAAAAACGACTTCCAGGAGATCTGTTTTCAAACACACAGCCTAGTATCATGGTCCCACTGTCGTGCAAACAGATCTGGATCCTGTTGACTCAGTCAGCACAAAATGCCAAGTCACCATGGTAACAGGGGATGCAACTGGAGGCTGGTGGAGGCAGCTCACCACTATGGGCATCACCGGGGTGGATCCTTGACAGCAGTTTAAAATGCAGTGATTAAAATCTACAAACGACTCCGAATAAGCCGGATACCACCCTCATCCGATTTTGTGCACCACAACCAGCTCGGGCTACTACAGGTCACGTTGGAGCTTCTTCACATTATGTAACTGCGTTGAATTACAGCGGTGGATGTTACCAGGCGCTGACTACACAACCAGAAACCTCACATGAAGTGAATAAAAGGGTGTGAACGAACATGATGGAGCATAGTGACGTTTTATTGCGGAAACATCAGTGACAGGGTCGTCCACAAAGTTGCGTAATGATTCACGACCCTCATGTCCTTAAAATAATGAGTCCCCCCCCCCCCCTCCATCATAACATCTGGATTTATAAAACCTTAAAGCATATCGTCCCTCAGAATAACAGGCTGTGGGGATGTTGTGGTAATACACAGGCTATGATCCGAACCACCCAGTCCACCCACAGACACAAACCCATACTGGGAGCTCAGCGTGGACGGACGCGCTCCTACCTGTCCGCAGGTTGAAGGAGAGTCGGGCTTCAACCAGGTACGGGGTGTCGCTCTTGGAGCGGAGTCTCCTGATCGCTCTGCGGTCTGTGCTGCCGTCTGTGGTGGTCGCCATCAATGTGAACCAGAGTCCAGTGATGAGCCGCCGCTGCTGCTGCTGCTGCTGCTGCTGCCGAGGCTGGACCACTGCTCGGGCACACGCAGGAACCGCGACCACTCACACACTGGGAGGTACTGACGATGGGGGAGGAGGAAGTTCACACACACACACACACATACGGACAAACACACACACACACACACACACAAATACACACACGCACACTTTATTCCTTGTCAACAGCAGAATATGATTGCTAATTTAATAATGAACACATTCATTGACTAGCTTTATATCTTATAAATCCTATAAATTCTGAATTATATATGAAAATATGGCATGTGTATATACATTTCTTTAGATTACATACATAAAATACATACAAATAAATACAAACTTTTATTAAAAACATACATATATATATATTGAAATATATGAAATATGTACTAAACAAAATGTAAAAGGTATCACCTAATATGTTACAGAATAAATTATATGAATAAGTAAGGCTGGTGATATTTTTCTTGTAAATTGTACTGTTTTCCTATTACTGCTCTATAGTACACCATACATTAAACAACTACACAATTACTTACTAATAGATAATTGGAGATATACAAATAACAAAGACAAAAGTAAATTATGTACACGATATGGGGAGATGTAGTTTTACAATTCAAATGGTTTTGATGATTTGAATCTAGTTTGCATCTCTATTGTCCCACCAAAAGAAAAAATAATAAGACAATGATTCCCTCTAGATATTTTCAGATTTAGTGTATGTATTGTTCTGACAGTGTCTCCTGAGTTTGGACAAAACAAACACCAACAGACTGTGATCTATTATGTGTTGGCTGCAGACTGTGAGCTCCTTATATTCAGTCTCTGGGTGAGCTGCTCTGTCTCAGACTCGAGGAGAATGAATGAACCATCCTAAATGAAGTGCACTTACAGCAGTCTACCACCAGGTGGCTCTCTGAAGCACCATCTAACACACAAGGCTCAGTAGATACTGTAGCTTCAATTAAATTAATAATGAGATGTAGGCTAAAAGTAACACACAGATATAATCAACATTGTCCATCATTTTTAACAAGATGTCAAAGATTAATAGAGAAAATACGGATTAATCTAAATTGAAAATCGTATTTAGTTCACATTAGCTTAGAGGAGGCCAATATCCCCTTATTCTTAATGTTGGAATTATTAAGATATTCCTCCTCTCCATGTTCTTTCCCTTCTCTCTCTCCATCTATCTGCCCTCCTCTCCCATTCACTGTATTTCTCACCATCGTGTCATTCTCTCTCTCTCTCCCTCCCTCTTCTTCCCCCTCTATTCTCTCTTCCCTTATATATCGTTGGATTGGATTACCTGCTCGTTCGCTTGAGAAACTAAGCACAGGAAGAAGTTGGACAAATTATTGTGTGTGTGTGTCTGTGTCATTCTGTGCTGCTTTTGATACACATTTCAGAGAAAACCATTGTATTTTGTACTTTACTATATATATTTGACAGCCTAACTTAAAAGTTACTTTTATATTTGTTATTATTGTTAGTAGTAGTATAAGTAGTTGTAGTTGAAGTAGTAGTAGTATTTCAAACTCTTTTTACAAACTTATATATGCCAACATTGCAGATACGTGCTCCACACCATGCTCCACACACGACGTGAACCACTGACGTGACAGAAAACAAACAGACTTCCGTTTGACGCGTGTAGGGTTTACGACAGTGCGGCACGTTTACGGCTCCTCGCATCAGTTTCAGTGATACAAGTAAACAAGCGGCGGTTCGAGTTCTTCTTCTGCACAGAAACAGGAAACTTCGCAAACCTGGTGAGTACTTCAAAGTTATCGAGACGAGTTCGGTCAAACTCGGGCGCACTACTTCTGTTTGCAGCGGAAAAATACACAAAAGTACATGTTTGGATGCGTATTTACGTTCCTGAGTATTTGACAGCTAAAAAACGCAACAACGTTTAGCATGAAGTTTGTGTATTTGTTAGGGACTAAGCTTTGTGCTAGCCACGTGTACTTTTGAGGGTTTTCTCGTTTCTGGGCGGAAAGTTGTTGGTGTGTTGCCTCCACAATGTAACTCAGCAGCAACATGTGGAAACTCGTAATGTGTCCGCAGCTCTTGGACTGGGCTGAGCAGCCTGTGAAACTGGTTTTGTGTGTCTTTTCAGCCTTGTGGGGACGCGCCCAGTTGTTTTTTTTTGTTTTCTGAAGACATTTTGAAACTATGTCTAAGTTGTTCGTTTACATATTTGTGTTCTTATCAGGGGGCCAGAATCCAAGACTCCTGATTGCACAACTTCACCACAAGCATTCTCACAACCACGTCTTGTTTTCATTTCCACATGTTGACACAGTTATGTAACTTAACCCCCCCCCCCCCCCACACACACACACAGAATAGGGCTTGTTCACTAGGGATGGGTAATAAAACAATAATCCCTGAATAGTTTTCTCAGGAGCAATATAACACCGGTTCAGAGTTTTGCTGTTTGTCTTTCCTTGCTCATAAGGACTTATTTAAACATCAGTATTAAAATAGTGTTTACATTATTACACCGAATATGTACCCACCAGTTTAAGGCATTAGTTGGATTAACATGGCATATCTGGAAACTTTGAGATCATTCTTGTTTAGACATTATAATCATATTTAGTCCAGTGGCACCAATTGTAATTGTAAAAAAAAAAAGCTTGCTTTGCAAGCCCATTGTGGCTAAGCTCTGATATTCCAATGCCAACCCAGCTCTTAATTGTCAGTCACTGTTTCATATTATTGAGATGTGAACTGAATCTTCGTTACGTGGTCCAATAAACCAACTAACTACTCAGCTGCCGTTTTTGAGTTTGTGAAGAGACTCCATTAAAGCTTGAAGGACCAAGGTCAAATCTGCACATCTGCACCACATGCTGCAAAAGAAAGGAAAAAGATAGCAGAAATAGGAAGTTGCATTTAAAATGTGGGGCTGTGAGATAATTAATGTCTTTCTCCCTCTGTTCTTCTGAAACAGTAACGACAATGCTTCTCCAAACTCGGGCCCTGTTTGGCCTTGGTCGGCGCATGTGCTCCACGCACGTGCCTCAAGGACTTTTGAAAGACACAGTAAGACCCAACTCAGGTAAAACGAAAAGCAATAGAGTTTGTAATGAATGACGTTTCAGGTCATGAACAGATTTTACTAATGCAAGGTGTGTGCAAGGGGCATCGAGAACACTGAATTTGTAACTACCAATTGTAAAATGTATTTCTCTGTATGTTTTGTAGCATTGAGACCCCCCCCCCCCGTACACTAATCAGGACATATTGTTTGAGGATTACTCAAGCAACAATCGACCCATCTGTTTTCTATTAGGATTTTGTCTGTTTTCCCAGATATGTCTGAATTCCGGGATGTCTTTTCCAAAGCCAAGCACATAGTCATCATCACAGGGGCAGGCGTGAGTAGTGAGAGTGGAGTACCGACCTTCAGGAGAGAGCATGAGAAGTGGAGGAAATGGCAGTCTCAGGTAATGGAGAGAAAACAGGGTTCTGGGATAATTAATTTATCTATTTGTCTTCTTTATTTTTAAATGTAGGTCAGAGTCTTGTGTTCGGCCTGTTTTCCAGCTGTTGGTGTGAAATGTGTGTGTATTTTATGTTTACATAATACATCTTAACTGCTCAGTGGATTAATCTGAGCAGCAGCAGCCATGACAGAGAGAAATGGTGTTTGTTGCATAATTTGGGTTCTTGTCGTGGGCTGCAGCAGGATTAACGCTTAGTAAAGCATCAACAGTTATTTTTAATCCAGTCCTCCTTAATTGATGTATTCAAACTTAATCTTTGCCGCATTTCATTATCTATACATAGATTTATTTATGGCAGATTGCCACCACACAAGCATCAACAGCCACATATTGATTTCCTAATTTGATTACTTTTTCAAATAGGTAAAATCTTGTTTCATTAAATCTCTCAGCAACTCCTAGTTGCCAACCATCTCACCCTCCTGTCGGCTATTATGTGGGAAATCGTGTTTGTTATGTGTCTTTCCTCTGATAATGACAACTTCAATTACTTCTTAGCTTTTGAGCCTTGACGTAAAACATTAAACGCCAATGCATCCTTAGGACTTGGCCACTCCAGAGGCCTTCTCACGCACCCCGTCTCGGGTCTGGGAGTTCTACCACTACAGGAGGGAGCTGGCGCTGAACAAGAAGCCCAACGCGGCCCATCTGGCTATAGCGGAGTGTGAGGCCCGGC
The DNA here is from genome assembly GCF_949316205.1 of Platichthys flesus. NCBI lineage: Eukaryota > Metazoa > Chordata > Actinopteri > Pleuronectiformes > Pleuronectidae > Platichthys > Platichthys flesus. The sequence goes on along the minus strand of NC_084958.1, from coordinate 15,628,852 downwards.
TGAGGAAGCAGGGACGCTCCGTGGTTGTCATCACCCAGTGCACGGATGACCTTCACCGACAGGCCGGGTCCAAACACATACTCAAGATTCATGGTAAATCTTTATTGCCTCCTTTTTAATGAAAGAAATCCGCCATGTTTAGGAGAAAGATATCTATTAGCGTGTGTAATGTGGTACAGTTGGATTAAATTTAAAGGGACTGTTGGGCCTTGGCGGAGATATGTGCTCTACTGAGGGCCACTCTTGTTTTAAATTAAATGAGCCTTTCTAACAAAAGATTTGGTCTTCTGGTAATACTGGTGTTATACGTTATAGTCTGGACTTGAGAGTGCCTTTGTCTGCATGTGCTGTTCTAAACGGTGAAACAGCTGTGTTCTCTGTGTGTTATTGCAGGCAGCCTCATGGAGACACGCTGTGTGAGCTGTGGAGATGTGAACGTAAACATGCGTAGCCCCATTTGTGCTGCCCTTAAGGACAATGGGTAAGAGGCAGCGAGTCCACACGCTGATAAACATGCAGGATTTGAGCCTGATCTCATCAGCTTGATCCGTGTTTGCATTAACCCACTGTGTCTGATCCCTTAATGAACAGGTCACCTGACCCAGATGTCGCTGATGCCGAGATTCCAGTGGATAAACTGCCAAGGTGGGATTCATGTCACCTGATGTAAATAATGCAGAGGGTCACACTGGCTGAGATCTTTGTGTTGGTTCTCGGCTGTGCCTAGATTAAAAAAATAAATAATTAAAGAGTTTCAGTCGTGTCTCGGGGATGGGAGAAGTCAATGTAATCAAAAATTCCCTAATTATTAACTTAGTAATCAATAACTTGTTGCAGACAACACATTGCATGCAGACAACAACTTTGCTAGAGTTATTTTGATATTCTTGGATTAGATGGATGAGCCCTCATCTCCACCCTCCAGCTGCTCTGCTGTGAGCTTTTGTCGGACCTGCTGCTCCTTCCTGATCAGCTCTGTCCCGGCTCATACATGTAGTTGTTAGAAGCACTGTTGTTTATCTGAAATTCTCTAAAGTTATTTTCCATTTCTTCTTCCTTTTTAGTCCATTTAATGACATTGCATATATATATATATATAATGTATATGTAGCATTGGTACATTACATTTTTTCCCTGGGGAAACAATGTCAGGCAAATCCCACCACTGGGTCTGAGTAATGAGTTGCTGCCTTGTAAGCACAAATTAAATGAAGCTTCCATGACCTTTTCCTTTTCACCCTTTTAGTTTTCGTTTTGGTTTACACTTGTTTTCATAATTAGCTGTAGTTGAGTCCTGTGTGACCATTAGTGAAGTCAGGGCTTCCATGTGGGGGCACTGGTGTACTGTAAATATTTCAAGCTTCCTCTCAGCTATAAAGCAGTCCTAAGAAATATTTCCAAAGCTTTGCAAATGGACGAGGAATTGAGTTTAATTAATAATGCACAATAGTGTAAACAACAACTAAGAGTGCAGGAACACAGGCTATAACTTTGAAGCATTAAGAACTAAGTGCATTCATGAAGTGCTCTGTCTGACTCCTATGGAACAATGAATCATCTAAAGTCTGTTTGGTGCTGCTGTGTCAAGGTGTCAGGACAGCGAGTGCCGTGGTCTGCTCAGGCCCAACGTGGTGTTCTTCGGAGAAACCCTGGACTCTCACATCCTGACCAAAGTGGAAAAAGAGATGGAAATCTGTGACCTCTGTCTGGTGGTGAGTTATCCTCCTTTTTACATGCACGGCACACATGTAATATTCTTTTCATGTGTAATATTATTATATAACACAATATTTTTCCAGAAATAGTACTGCACGGTAGATTTTAAAATTGATGCTGGTGTTGCTGCCCTCTGTGGTATACCTGTAGGTGGGCACATCTTCAATCGTCTACCCGGCAGCCATGTTTGGGCCCCGGGTTGCATCCAGAGGCGTCCCAGTGGCAGAGTTCAACACACAACAAACACCGAAAACCGAATACTTTACGTAAGTTGGCCAAGGAAACCAAGTGCACGTTGAATAAACTAAAAATATCAAGACTTTGATGAAATAATAAATGAAACAAGACGCATGTTCATATTGATATTTAGCACCATCTCCTGGCGTCACGGGCTAAACCCCAGTTCCCTTCAAAATATTTGTCAACCTTGAATCAGTCGCCCAGGCCAATGCACTTTCACCTACATGAGTGACCGTTTGCATTTTGACCTAAAATCCTGACCGTCAGTGTCTCCTTGTTTTTCTCTGTGTGTCACAGGTACCATTTCCAGGGTCTCTGCGGAGCGACACTGCCTCCAGCTTTGGAACGACACGAGTCCGAGGTCATTTAGCGGCTTTACAGACAGCAGTCTGTGCCTCCTCTATATTCTAATGCAACTTAGAGCTGTGGGGTTTCACAGCATTCCTCCAAGTCTTTGCCTTAAAAATCACTTTATGCTGTTAACGCTCGGTAGAGGAAGAGCTGTAAATAATTTAGCATTTTTAAGACTTTGATATGGATCGTTTTAATACTTGAATATATAGCTCGCTTTACTGGAAATGGGATTTTGACTGATTTACATATTTGCTGCTTAGAGTTCAGCCGAATCTTTGCAGGGGGATATAAGAAAGAAAATGCACTATGTATGTAGTTCTTTGCATAGGAAAACATTTCCTCAGGTATCAGAGGGTGTTGTTATTCTTAACATATGAGATACTGGCCAGGGATTGTTAGATTATATATAAATATATAGTGTGCTTCAAAATCATGCTTTTGAATGATATATTCCTTCTGGGGCTAATCGATAATATTCCCTTTTTCTTTTTCCACCGAATGAACAGCTGTACAGACCGAAAAATAATCTAGTGCCTTTCAAAACTGTTTACACAACCTTGACCAAAGTGCTCGCTGTAGACCTCAAGTGAAAATCAACCCCTGTTACAGAGATGTAGCCGAGTGCAGAGTTTGATTTTGACCAAAACAAAGACGCTCAAGAGGAAAACGTCTTTTCACTCCTGTTGTCGTGTTGTCCACTCTGTATGAGTAAAGTTACATGTCATGGGTCATCCATGATACTTTTTTACACAGTTTAGTGTCTTTTTTCAAAAAATATATATGTCCAATCACAGTTGAAAGAAAAAATGTCTAAAAATTAAATCAGCCAGATAATATTGATCAACATGTTTTTTGACGACGATTTTGCTCATACAGTTACTTATGATGTCTTCTATTAAACCTTTCAATCCAATGATACAGAGTATAACAATTAAAACACTACATGTACATTTGCTGTTTCTGTGTCTTTGTGCCATTGCTTTGGTTGAGCCACGGTGACGTGCATAACACTGTATGTACCCAAAATGAACAGTAGAGGCCAGCATGTAGCTTCTAAAGTCAAACCGTATTTAACTACATTCAGAGAGCGACGCAAAACAACCTCATAAACACCATCCAGTTTTTTTTTCTTTTAAAAATAATCTCAGAAGAAACTTCATGTGAGCTTTTATTATTATTTTCTTTTTTAGGCTGAGGCTGAGTGCAATATTCCCCAGTTCAACATTTGACCACTGGTCTCCAGTTATAAGCTTTGACAGGTCAAGGGTTGACTTGTTTGATTTATTGCAAGACCCAACAATCCCCTTATGAAACCACATTTAATTTCACTAGATCCAGATTTTATTTGGATCTGCACCAAATTACACACAGCCATGAATGTCAGGCCTCTAAACATGCCTGATGTTTTTCATCAAGAACCATGAATTGTTCTCTACGAAACTAACAAAGATGATAAATCTCGCAATTTAAAAGAGAGGGATCTGCACCGACATACATAAGTTCTTGACCCCTAAAGCTTCCTTCCCCCCGTGGGTTTAGTGGTCGTACTTTTTGCTTTATCAAGCTAAGAAATAAACAAGCACAGATGAAAACATAACCTCATTAGGATCAGAAGGGCATGATCAACAGAAAAAAGGCAAACATCACCGGAAGGTATTTTGAAATATCATGTAGCAGATATATGTTTTGTTTCCTCTGCTCTTAATCATCCCATCAACTCCCAATTAATGAAATACTGGACCCTAATGTCTCCTTGAGGACAAAGCTCCAACTCTTCAAAGGTGTTTGTCTTCATTGACTGACTGGACTAACATGGTTAAGTCGTTCCATGGAAATGAGTGAGACGGAGAACCAGGAGTCATTCGGATTAGATGAGGAAGGTTGTGTTCATTAGACAGTGTTCTGATAATGTAATGAGAGTCATAACAGAGTTATCTCAGGAGAGTGGGTACCTGTGAGAGACACACATAATCCATCTTTTGCATTTTAGGGGAATAACTCAGGGTTAATTTGTTTCATGCCCGCTGTAGCTTCAACACATTTTTGTCCACACAGCAGCAGGACCGCAACACAAAACCACAGACATGCCGCAGTTGGTCCACAGAGTTGAGACAGCACATGATCTGTGAAAATAACCCAACACTATTTCCTCTCAAGTGTTATTCCGGCTCGACTGTGGCGGCGCCCCACTCGCTTTCTCTGCTTGACAATTAGACTCCAAATTAAATCCTTCTGTCCCCTGTAAACTATCTCCACCTGTTGGTGTACACCCCCATCATCATCATCGTCTTCGCCATGATTAGATTTCCTCATTTCCTCTTCTCTTGCCCCTGCTTCCCTTCAAGAAGACGAAAGGCCAAGTCCCACTTGTCATCAGGAGAAAAGGTAAATGGAGAGGGACTTTAAAGAAATCTCACATGTCTGATGCCGTCATATCTGGAGCTGATGTGAAGGATGCCGCCTGCAGCTCATTCATGAATGTGAATGAAATAGTGGAAAGTGGAAAAGGTCCTCGTCTGACCCAAAAGTCACTGGGTTAATGGAGTCATCATCATTGGTGGCAGCGCTACCAATATCCCTCTGTCTCTTTGAATGAGGCGGTAGATTAACCCGGAGATGGCGTTTGTGTGTGAGTGTGCAGGCATATATTGGTTTTAAAGTCACAGTCCCCACAGAATGTATGTTATGTTGATATATTATATTATTTCATTCCTAAAACAGAAGGCTATAGGTATAAAGTAATCCTTAATCCTCAATTCAATTGATGAGCCTCCAAAAATGTGTAGCATTTTGAAAATTGAAACCTAAAATACACTAGTACCAGAATGGCAGAGGCTTATGCAGGTCTCTGTATTTTCTATTTATAACTTTCAATTCATAACAATGAAGGGGTGGAGACTGTGGCTTCTCACACACACACACACACACACACACACACACACACACACACACACACACACACACACACACAGAGTGCTATGTTACCACCACACTCTAATCTCCTCATGGTCTCCTCGCCCTAACCTTTCCCTGAACTCTCTGTTTAACGGACTCAGCTTTGATAATAAAGGTTTCATAGTTAATCCCTCGTTTGCCACAACAACCATAATTATGAGCACCAATTAGTGTCACTTATCAGCCGCCCCACCACTCTTTGAAAGATGCACGAGTGACAGAGAAAGAGAGTTCTGTTCTAACTGAGGTGTCTTTCCCTGTAATCTAAATCCCTGTGTTTTGCTGATGCTGGATTTCTAGGAAGCCTGATTGGAAGTGAGTTGTTGTTGGAGAAAGGCTGAGATAGGGGCTCAGGTGCAGGCTAATCTGCTCTAACCCTGCACTAATTAGGATCAAGGCGAGCGGCCACTTTCTCGCGGTTATTGATCATGGGCCTCACTTTGCACAGAGAAGTATTCGGCTTCTATGAAAACAGCAGTGTGGAGGGGTGATCTCCCCCTCCCGTCTCACTGAATCTTGTTTGTGTCTCTGAAATTCAATATCCAATTCCTATTCGATATCAGGCCTTTCCGAGTGTTGTTGAGTCTCATCCCTCAGGCCGCCTATCAGCCTGCTCTGTTTCTGGTCTCTTTGATCAGTCCTCGATAACTGACCTCCATTGCCCCTTTCGATATTAATTGTCTTGGCTGTCCGTTGACCAGCATCGAAGGCGACTGACTCCAGCTCGGACACTCTCTGAATTCTGCCACCATCACTGTCTCTCTGAAAATCCACTTTGCTCTGGTACCCTGGATTTTCAAAGCTGTGTAATGTCTGTATGTCAGCTTGCACATTCTTTTTAAAATTTGATCTATGTTTACAATTTTAAAGATTTAAATTAAATTGTTGCCACTAAACACATATAGGTATGGACGTTTATCTTTCACTGGTGCATGGCACAGAAAAGAATACAATGCAGTACATAAGAAGACATGATTTAATGTCAGTCATGCAATTTCTGAAAATTACAAAATACTGGTAATATAAAAAAAAAGTAAAAGTTGACCTGTGTTTTAAATAATCACGTCTGTAGCTGTGTCCCCATCCGGTGGCTGCAACCTATGGAGGTTGTATTTCAAGGCAGTTGGCGTCACATCACTGCCACGAGGCTGTACCATTTCGAAGGCCCCTTCCAACATGGCTGAGAAAAGCATCCTTCCCTTCCTGAGCCAAGAAGGATTCAATGGGTGGATCTTTTCCTGTGCGGATGCCAACAATTTAGTCATGTGGCGGCTTGAGGTAGTAAATGATGCATAGGTACGAACCGGAAAAAGCTAAATCTGAAATTCTCTGTAGACCAGTCCCTTTCACCTCGGTTCGGCCTTCGAGGGCCCAGTTGACCGAATTGGGACACAGCCAAGTGCCTCTCTCTCCCTTCTTTCCTCCCTCGCTGTCCTGCTACGTCTCTGTCTCTCCTCCCGTCGGTCTCTGTCTCTCTCTCAGCTTCCTCCCGTGCCTCACAACGAACACTTGAAGCCCTCAGCGGTGCACGTGATGCATTTGAAGACAGCCATAGTGGGAGGGGACGCCGCACATATGCTGGATGCAAAAACACACATAAACACACAGGCCTCCGTATGCACACCCTGCCTCTCCCAGATTACTTGAACTATCAGAAGCTCTAAGAGGATTTTGCCATGGGAGGGTGCTGCACTTGAATCACATGCACCTGATGGCCATTGATCCACCCTAAGCCCGCACACTGTCACGGGCGTAGCTGTTTGATTTTGTGGCTTGGAAAAAGCTTCTGACCTTCGCTGCTTTGTTTGAGGTTCTTCTTCTTCTTCTTCTTCTTCTTCTTCTTCTTCTTCTTCTTCTTCTTCTTCTTCTTCTTCTTCTTCTTCTTCTTCTTCTTCTTCTTCTTCTTCTTCTTCTTCTTCTTCTTCTTCTTCTTCTTTAGCTTGTTTTGATAGCTGCTACCTGAGTGACAAGAGGGACTTGTTAGACAGAAAGCATCCAAACCCTAATCCACACGATCCTCTTTCAATCAGATGCATTTCAAATAAACGTGTCCACAAACAGCGTGCTGGAGCTGTTAGGCTAATTAGCAATGCTGATGTGAGTGAAAGATAAGAAGGGGGATGTTGTCTGTAATGGAAGAGACGCTTTAACAAGTCCCTCGGAAATGTAGGTTGATAAGCAAAAGGTTGCAATCAGCAAGCTGGCATGTGAGAAAAACAGAATGATATAATATATAGTGTCGAGGGAAAGCTAGCAGCTCATCAGGTTTTAGTTTCACGTGTTGTCTTTTTGTAGCAACCCAGGTTTTATTTAAATTTACTTCTCAGGCAAGATGTAAAAATAGGTCATTGGCGCTTTGACTCAAGAGTCGGAAATATTATCAAGATATAACCCAAGCCTCTTGTAGAATATATCAGTGTTAAGACAGTGAACTTTGATACTGATATTGACTTTTACTGATGCTATTATAAAATATTCAGTAGTATTTCAAACAGGATTTACTTTCTCATACTTCAAACGCACATATACTTTTTGGAAGGTAAGAAACATTTACTAAGGAAAAACCATCCAAGTAAAACACCTGTTATTGCGGCCCAGTGGTTAAACCATTTATATGTAGTTTCTCACACCATCATTATTTCTTCCACTGGGTCAGAATGAGGCTAATGAAAAAATAAATCAATATAAATAATGCTTTATTCAATTATTTTATTAAATATTCAAACTTCTTTAACATCAGTGATTCAAGACAATGCAAAGCATAACTAGTATTGATTATTTTGACCATCAACAGCTGAACTGTGTGTTTGTGTGTGTCTGAGAGTGTTTAAGTTTATAAGAATACACCTAAAGACTGTTCAATGACCTTGTGTATGAATTACATTTGAATTACATCAAGTATTCATAGCTTCTACATGTATCTGATGTGAGTGTGTACTATATGTTTTGGATACCACTCGCTCTTTGTGCTGAATCAGGGGTTAGCTTGTGGGAGCTTTCTCTCCCAGGGTCCAGTTTTGATTTGGTAATTATAGGTGTATTATATTTTTCATCCCTGACAAATGGATTTCTGCAGGTTCCCGGCTCGAGGCTGCATTCGGACTCATTTCTTTTCGGTTTAAGTGAGAAATAGCCGACTCGTGGCCATATCTGATTTATGCTTTCTATTCTACTTCATAAGTAAAGGAAAAGAAATAGATTCATCTCCACGTTATGGAGGTAATGTAACAAAATAACAAGCATATAAAGCTCATTTTCACAGAGATTTCTCCTCCTCCATCTTTGTGTAGCTGGTATATTTTGTCTTTTCCTCCCAAGATGTTTCCCTGAGGAAACCAGGAGCAGCACACCTGACTGACAACCATCAGAAAAGGTGTTTCTTCTTTCCTTAGCACATTTTAATTAAGGCTGACGTTAGCTAATTCACAACATGCTCTGTCCGTCTCTCCAGGGTCTCTCTGTGCTGTTTCATTTGCTGGTGTTGAGCCAATGTGTCTGCGATTGTAAGACCTGCGATGCTTTAACCACATATGGACACTGGTGGGACTTCCTGGCTGCCGGGCTCCTATTACAGATGATCACTTGATGACAGCCAAATGTAAAGCGCGGTTTCGAGGGAGGCCGCGGCCTTTGAGCATCATTTTTGATTTCCTCTTTCTCTGCTTTTCTTTTTTTTTGTTTAATTCCTCTGCTTTTCATCCCCTCATGTCCCTCCTGGACCAAAGCGATGGTGCGTGAGCCATCTGTTTCCAAATTCAGACGCATCCCGCCTGTTGGAGAATTAAAGGCTGTGGAAATCTTTTTGAAGCGGGTGACATTTTTCACTGCTCTGTTTACAAGAGGACGCAAATGAAAGGCACAGACCAAAGGCTCTATATGAAACAAATTCAGTCGCTGTAAGATCCCATATGTGCTATAGACGAGCTTTTGGAAAGATGCTACGGGACTGGCATGTGGTGGAGGAGATTTGAATTGCTCCAGAGAGATAGGGCTGTTGAGTCATCAAGCTGTTATTCAAATAAAACAGTTTTGCAATGTAAACATGTCAGATACATAATAAGCTGTTCTACATCATTTCAGATGCTCAGCTGTTTCATGTCTTTCCATCTGAGAGGGTTTTTTCTGTGTTGGGGAAGATCAAGAGACAGAAATAGAAAGAGAGGCATGGAGGAAGTGAAGATGGCTCCTTTTTTTTTTTCTTGTAGAGAGGCACGCAGCAGGAAGCAGGATGCTGTCTCCTTGTCCGATGCCCTTGGAGTGCAGCTTTGTGGTGTGAACTCCCATAAGACCTCTCTTTGTTCTCAGTAGATGAGGGCTGGCAGAGTGTGACCGTGCACTTACCTGAAGCCAAAAGTTTCTACCTTACAATGCTTAACTGCTCTTATCCCACCGTGTTCCCGGCCACAAACAGGCTGAGACGTCCTGGTGGAAATGGCTGCACACCTTCACACAAATGCAGAGAAACCAACTGTCAGTCATTGGTGGTGCCAAGTAGAAATCTGCGTGTGGAGATACATAAATGGCAATTTGAATGTCAGATTTTCATCTTCATTGAAAGCATAGTTTGGCATTTGCATCAAAGAAATGTGAGAAGTCTCGTAAAAATTGAAAAGCGCAGCGCTAATTATTGAGTTTCATTTAGGAGCCGTGACATGAGAAATATTGAAATATTGATTAAGGCCACGACAGGAAAATCAATGTCAGATTAATTACTCTGTGGTCCACAAATGACAACACTGTTTTTGTCTCATTTGCATATCACCTTCATGAGAGCCTTGAATCCCTGTCAGTGACGAGCAGCCAACAATAACACATCAGTGTGTCGGCTAATAAAATCCAGTGAAAGGTAACAAGAGCAAAAAAACAACAACCTTGTAGATAAGATGGAATATCAGCCAGAAAGCAACGTGTCCTATATCCTGTGTCCCACATCTTTCTCTCAGAGGACCAGGGGTAGATAACACAGAGCTGAGACTGGAAGGCAGATGAGACGGAAAGGCAAAGGCCACAGTGGTGGACACGCACAGCAACAGAGCTGCATACTGACAGATCTCTCACTGTGACCAGCAGTGTTCCAATTATCATTAAAGCTATTTTTATTAAAGTCACCCCAAAATACTCAAACAGGATTTTTTGTTATTCTTACCCCACTTGGATGTTTGAGCCTTTATGTGCTCGCCTTAAATTATTTGTTTGCCATGACACAACTATTAAGAGTGTAATGAGAAAAAGTCAGTTTCCTCATACACAAAGATTTGCAACGCTAGGTTTTTCTCGGAAAAAAATAAATGAGACCCAAATATTCATTCAAAGAATATGTTTTATTAGCTCAATATAAGTCTGAAAGTTGTTCTGCTCAGTTTATACATTTCCAGCAAATAGAACAAAATGCCCTGAAGAAGAAGAAAGTCGAGAGTGTGATATTGAAAGTGTTTGGTGTCTGACTAAATGGCCCAAACCAAAAGGAAATCAGGTTACAATAAAAACAAATATGAAAAGGCAGAAAAACCTTAATATTTTAGAATCTGGTACCAGAGAATGTGTTATTTTTTGCTTGAATTTACTTAAACTAACATTAGTGAAAACGGCAGCTGATTCGATTGGCTGACAACTTATAAATAGATTCAGCTTTATTACAGAATAAACTGCGCCGGAGAAATGATTGACCATTTCTCCTTTTGTCTACCTGTCCCATTAAAGCTGAGTCAGGCCAGTGGAAGCTTGACTCAAACAGCTGAGGGATATAAAGGGAGAGGGAGAGGAGGGACAGAAGGCTTGTGAGTGTACTGGTAGCATGGTCGAGTGCTGGACTTTGGCACCGGCCATCCATCTGTCACTCTCTTACACCCTCCCTGGCACTGACAGGTCATGGCAACGACAGCCTGTGACGGATGACTAATCTTCCCCTGGTAATGAATGTGACACCGTCCCCTGAATGCCAAGAGGGTGCTGATGGTGAAGGTGCATTGGCAACGAGGACGCTCATATGATGAATGGTATGCAAGCGTGTTCGCCCCAATGTGTGTGTGTGTGTGTGAGTGTGTGTGCCAAGTGGGCTACAGAAGCTGCCAGGTCAGGGAGAACCTCCAGTGAGAATATCATGAATCATGGTCTGCAAACATTGATGTACTGCCTCCTTCCCCCTGTGTTTGTTTGTGAGGGAAGAGGGGGAAGGAAAAGAAAGAGCCTAAATGAATCAGTGCATGTAAAAAATTAGATTTGCACCATGGGATAATGATGGAAACATGTCATGTGTAGGTGGGAAATTCATTGCTGCTCTGGATGATGTATGCACTGTCCTGTTCAGACTGGTGGAGCCAGCAGCACCAGTCACATCGTCTTGACTGTGTGTTGAGTAGCTGAGACCTGTCTTATCTTCACCTCATAATGCGCAGGCGTGATCCTATCTGAGCCCAGCGAGAGAAAAAAAAAACTGTTTCCATCTGAACTAGACGTCGTGTGCGCTGCGCTTCTGAGACGGATGCTGAGTTTGAGGAGGATTGTGTGTTTATTTTGCGTTTCGTGCGTAAAGACAGCACAGACATGAATGCTTCTTCGCTCGCTGATCTCGCCGAGCTTCACGATCCAACCTGTGGATAGTGTGGAGCGCGTCTGTGGCCACCTCCGGGACGCTCTGCCTCCTCCACCTCCTCCAGCAGCCCCGCTGTGCGCGTGTTCCAGCCGCTTGGCTCCGGTCTGTGTCTCGTCGCGGGACCCGGCGTTCCCTTTCACCCCACAAGCGGCGAGGCAGGTATTCAGTTTATGAATGGCACTGGCATGGAGGAAATACCGTTTCAGAAAGTCAAAACCAGGCGGAAGAGAGGTCACTGCCCACCGAGTGTCCCCCTGACCACCATCGCATGCGAGGACGAGTTCGACTGCAAGGAGCTGGAGTCCCTCTTCCAGAACTACAACCTGAAGCTGGAGCAGACGTCCACCCTCAAAGCGCTGGCCGTGCTCATCTTCCTGTCCTCCGCACTGGCCGTGGTGGAGTTGCTGTCCGGCCCCAGCCTCACCATCTCCAAGGGGTCCCATCCGGTGCACTGTGTCATCTTCGTCTCCCTGTTCATCGTAACCAACGTCAAGTACCTGCAGGTGACTCAGCTGCAGCAGATCGTCAACCTGACGCTGCTCTTCGGCTTCACCTTCTCCTTCCTGTGCTGCCCCTTCTCCCTGGGCGCGATGGGGATGGAGCCGCCGACGTCCCCGGAGCAGGGCATGTGGCAGCTCATCCTGGTCACCTTCGTCGCCTACGCGCTCCTACCTGTGCGCACGCTCCTGGCCGTGGTGTTTGGAATAATGGTCTCCATCTCGCACTTGATTGTGACGGCCACTTCTGTCACCGTGAAGACGCAGCGGCTCTGGAGAACGGTACGTGCACGTTGCCTTTACACTTTGCCCCCCAAACAACCACCATCATAATTCCAGATGCACATACTTGGGTGATATGATAATAACGATACAACACAGGCCCATGGAGGCCAATACTACCAGTTCAGCACCGAGGACAGCTCCCTTGATGGGATTTGCATTGAGGCACATTTGACAAAAGTGCATTTCTGCCACTACCTGTTTGGGCTACAAGAATATATATAATAACAAACTTTATTTACAAAGCACCTTCAAAACACTGTTACAAGAGACTTCAATAGTTAAAGATAAATACATTTGAAGGGAAACAAATAGGAAACAGTTGCAAACATTAGGAAACTGAAAAAAAAACTGACAACTAGTTTATCCAGACTCAGTGGATCTTGTTAAACTACGCAAAGGAGAATTTGTATGTGTTAGCAACTTGGTTTCGACTTGTGGTAAACAAAAATGAGACTGTGTACATTTCTGCTTGAAGCATTTTTCCTAAAATTAAAAACATTCCACCTGGAGAGGATTTAACGAAGCTTACTGACTGAGTTAAGTGATGGTGAATGTATCTATAGGCCATAGCTGTGGCGATGCATGCAAACCATAAACCTGTAGCCCAGAACCCAGACAGGAGAACAAACAGAGAACACGAGAGAAAAGATGAATGCACAGAGTGTACTCTAGGCCCACGACTGTTTCCCCGGGGATATGAATCAGCCCTAAAGGAACAGCCCAGGAATGAAGAACCACAGTGACATCTCAAAAGCACAATGCAGAAGTAGGGCAACTCTGAGGGGTGCACACACACACACACACACACACACACACACAGAAACACACACACACACACACACAAACACACAAACACACCACACTGTATACTTCAGTCATCGAAAAGAGGCTAAAGTCATGCATGTCATTCAAGAGCCAAATTGGAAACTGGTGCATCAGACTCTGTACATTTATATCTTCTTCTGTCACAGTGAAACACAGACACACGTGTACACACTCACATTTCCAACTGTCATCAGGTGTGAGGGAGGGAGATATGTCACATCAGTCAAACCCTCCAGGGGTAATGGAACATATCAGCCTCCGTGCACCATATGACGGGAAGATGTGTGCATTTCTTGGAGGCGAAATTGGGGTTTGATCAGTTCATCACTCCCAAGCCCCGATGACAGCATACATTGGCAGAGGAGATTGTTTTGCTGTACGCAGGCAATGAGATACCTGCATAGCCACGTGAAGGACAGTGTTAGATGTACTACCAGAGATAGCTAATCCATTAAGCTTAGAGATGAGCTGTGCAGCATGACCCTGTGCAACCCAGGCTAGCAGCAGCCACCCACCAAGGTCCCAGGCACTCAGCCTTGCAGTCCTGTCGGCTCTCATGGCTCAATCTCTCTAGAATGTCTTATCACTGACGCACGTGTGGAATATGACTTGGAAAATGGGTTTTTGCAAGTTACTCACACAGGTTGTGGACATGTTGTGTGACCGCTACACATGTTTAAAAGGTGAAAGTGTCACTTTTCAGTGGCCGCATTCCACTGAAACACCAAAGAGCTTGAAGTTATGATATTCTGTTTGGTTCACAAGATAGAGTTTGAACAGTTAACACAATGTGTATTAGATTCCAAGCGCATTTACATCATATAAATCCAATAACATCTATAAACTAAGTAATGAGTCTCAGGGAGTTTGGCTTTTATAGTGTATCAACTACACCAGTGATAACAGGCACATTAAGTTAAAGCCATGTGATGTAAAATATTCCACGTTAACACAACTTGAGAAGTAATTATTTTTGCACAATAAAAGTTAATGAAAAGGTTGTAATTCCTTCACTGTGTCAAGCTATGGAGATCTATCCCACCAAAAGTGAGAGAGCTGCGAGAGCGAATCCACTGCAATGAGGTCAATGATTGCCATCTGACTGCAAATTGGGTTACGACTGCAGATAAGCAGACGAGTGAGTGCTTCACACCACTTAACTCAGACGTCTACATTTACTTACTGGAGGCTACAGGGTAAGTTGAGCGTCATTTCAACATGTTGACGCATGCCAGCACTTCTGCCAAGCGCGGCGTCTGACTGCTGCCAAAAACACTGTCTTTCCAGTGCATCCTATTATTCACTGGCCTGGAAGACACGTCTGACTGTGGCATGAGATGTTTGCTAAACGTGGAAAAATCGTATGTGTATCACACGACGGTGTATTTTTGATGCTCACCGAAACAGAAATGCCACGAAGCTCCCCCCTGCATGCTCTTTATAAGTAATGCACAATGAGTTTGGTTACAGCTTCTATTGACGTCAAATCCCCTGAAGAAAACACAAATGATTAATGGTCGAAGATATGAAGAGAATGGATTCTTTCATTTTTCATGAATGGATAATTATTGCCCAGGGTGCTTGTGTGCATGCTAGAGGTGAACATGGAGGACCTAGTTGTGTTTGTACACAAAGTCAAAGTCGGTCAACCTCAGTCAAGTGGGGGGGAAAAAAACGCTATTTTTTTTTCTCTCTGTGTCCTGCACAAGGTTGCGGCAGTCATGCTGCGGCGCATCTGATGTGATGGATGAACCGGAGCACGGCTTCTGAATAAAAGTTTTAATGTCACAGGCGCCGAAGAGAGAGAAATATCATGGTCATATCCTCACTCTGACCCATCTCGTCTGTGTGAGGGAGTTTGTTGTAGTTGTTACGTGAAGGAATCAAAGTGGTTAAAGTGCCATCCGTCATTAGAATGGGTTTATTTAGCTCATACACTCTCAATAGACAGGAAAAGAAAGAACTAAATACTGAGACTGTTGAATTTATTTGAGATTTAGTTTCGTTTGTTCACTGATTTTCACAACGCAAAAGCAAAAGGAAGAAAAATCTAATACTATCTGCCCCTTTCCTGTTTATACCATAACATACACACAGATGAATGTCCATTTTTTCAATATCTTGACCAATCACCTGACAATTCTATAATACATTTATCAATAGCCATAATCTCATCATAAATCTAAAAATAACTGCTTTAATGTAGCTTCATTCTATATGAACGTAAACGGCTTCTGTAGGTTTTCAGGCAGCTCTCCATTTCTAGCGTCACACATAATGAATAATATCATCAAGTCGACTAAATCCTTACGTTTCAACACACGTGACTTGAATTGGTAATAGATACGTTAATAAGTGAATATAAATGCATAACGAAGAAACAATTTAAAAAGATACACAAGGCACTGGGGCTGTTTAAAAGTGCATGAATTAATAAAATGTGAGGAATTCACACGACAGAATTAATTCTCCTTACGCCTCTTCAGGGCTCGCTTGGTGTTCCTAAATCCTAGGGACACGCTTTTAAACACACTTACGAATGTGCTCGTGTCATCATACACATTACACTCACAGATAAGTGTACAAATGTAGAATAACATTCAATTGACATGGTCCTGATCAAATTTACATATATTTATTTCACTGGATATTTCCAAGCACATGTATTCTGTATTTAAAGGGACACATAGGAAGTGCAAAAGTTAAGTCATACTTCCAACAGTATATTCATAGCAACTCTTCTTGATTTACCTATGTGTGTGTTAAACAACTACACTGAAGAGTTTAAACCATGCATCATGTGTTTTTTCCCCGTTTGCAGTTGGTTGCCAACACAGTCCTCTTCACCAGTGTCAACCTGTCAGGGCTGTTTGTGCGCATCTTGACAGAGCGAGCCCAGAGGAAGGCCTTCCTTCAGGCTCGCAACTGCATCGAGGAGAAGCTCCAAATGGAGGACGAGAACGAGAAGCAGGTACAGGCCCCCGTGCACTGCTGAAAAGGAGATAAATTAGATGTGTGTGTGTGAGTGTGTGTGTGTGCGAGTCGTTTCCACGCCATTATTCATTTCTGTTAAATTTCATACCTTTTTTGTATGGCACATTCCTTATCGCTACTAACACTTAGTCCTCTGCTGCGTTTGACAGTATAAATGTATATTTAAACTTTCTTTATCTTTCCCTTTCTCTCTTTCTCCCTCTCTCTACCACACACACACTCTCACACACACACACACACACACACTCAGGAGCGCTTGCTAATGAGTCTGTTGCCCAGGAACGTAGCTATGGAGATGAAAGAGGATTTCCTGAAGCCCCCGGAAAGGATCTTTCACAAAATCTACATCCAGCGCCACGACAACGTCAGGTAGGCTCCTCTCATCAACCCAGCACACCCGTGAACCAGTCACAGCGATACACTGACTTAACTGATGGGACTTTTAATTAGTTGCATTTGGGGATTATGTGTTCCCCTCGTGGGATGATTTCCATCTGAAATAGTGGAATAAATGCTGTCTGAGCGCATTACAGTGCATGTTCTAAAGGAGCTGTATACTTGAGCTAACATGTCCTTGGGAAAGAGCACTGAAGGCCACACAACATAGTGTGATCCGTTCCAACAGTAACCTAAAACACTAACATGGCCCCAAGCTACAGAATCTGATATATTTAATTCTTCACACCGAACATCAAGGGCTAGTCCCTGACACACTTGTTTATTATCAGTCCAGATAAAACTGAAATTATGGCAAAGAGGTTTGTTTGGTAGGGGTGGAGCATTCTGGAGAAATAGAGTAATGATGTTTGTGCTTCAAGGAACTAATCCAACATCCGCTGGTGATGTCAAGGTCAAAACCTGCTCGTAATTTTTGCTGTGGTAAAGCTAATGTGCCAGTTGTTCACATGCCAACTCCTTGGCCATCATCTCCCAGCAGCCCTCAGATGCTACGAGGTTTACACCTGAGTTTCTGCCTCGGAGACGTTACAGGATCTTCCTTTTTCAGCCCCTAGCTGAAACAAAGACACATTGAAGCTTTAGAAGATGTAACTGGTAACTTATCACTGGGTTCAGTATATCCCCATCTCGGGGGGAGCTGCGCGGTGGTGTGGTGGTTATAGAACAGTTGGCTCACAGCAAGAAGGGCCTCGGTTTGAATCCTTGGGTATTACTGTGTTGAGTTTCCTTACCTGGGTTTGTCCTGCAGCTGTAAATTAGCTGTGATTGACCTTTAACCCCTTTGTCAGAAAGCTGTTAACAGTGCGCTTGAACACATGGAGTCACCCGGCTTCTCCATCTCTAAATCTGAGTTTTTCTTTCAGTTCTTCTTCTTCCTTGTCGACCCTTTCCCTCCGTCTTCTACTGTATTGCTAAATCTCCCTTATCATGCTCCAACATTCCCTTGTTTCCTTTTCTTATCTTCTCCTCTTCCTCCTCTCCTCTGGGTTCTCGCAGCAGCAGGGAGGCTGCAGCAGGAGGGTTTGCTTAGCCTCAGGATTAAGTTGCTACAGGAGATTAAATGCAACGGAGACTAAATTTTGGTTTGAATATGTGTGTCTGTGTGTGTATGACTGTGAGTGTGTGTCT
This sequence comes from Platichthys flesus, assembly GCF_949316205.1. Lineage (NCBI taxonomy): Eukaryota > Metazoa > Chordata > Actinopteri > Pleuronectiformes > Pleuronectidae > Platichthys > Platichthys flesus. The sequence goes on along the minus strand of NC_084958.1, from coordinate 15,610,807 downwards.
GTGTGTGTGCACGTTCGATGGTTAAATATGGACACATCTCAACGGAGCTCCGCTGATTGCTTTTGTGCCTTGAACTCCTTTAGATAGCGCCACCCTTTGAGTGTGATCTAGACTGGATGCAGACGTGATTTATGTGATTCGGGTGGACTGTAATTAGAAAGTAAACAGTGTGCAGCACAGTTTTCTTCATTATGTTGTGAGGCCGTGGGCAGCGTTTGATCAGATTGTAGAGAGCAGCCGGGGAATATTGTTGTAATCAGTCACCAAAAAAAAAGTATGACTCCAAAGTAATAATCAAGTTTAATGAGACATATGAAATATATTAGAACCCTGTACTGACATTATTTCACATTTTCAAACCTGCATGTTTTCTTTCTAAATTTATCAAATAAATAGCAATTCCATTATTTATTTGAATAATATTGGAAAGACAGTGATGAGTTATGAGACTCTACTGTAAAACACCCATAATAATATCCTTTAATTTAAACTCTTTTAGATTTATAATCGATTATATTCTCATTATTATTTTTGTTGTTGTCTCGAATACAAGAGTAATTTTCCCGGCTTGTTCATTGTTTTTATTTATTTCCATCATGTCTGTGTATGGTATTTCATTCCACCCTCTCATATGTTACAGCAAATACTTATATAAGACAGATTTCATGCAATAAAAGCCCTCTCAGGTAGATAAGTATAATATTGCTCAGTTGACATTTGATGTAGGAAGCTTTTAAAGGTTTTTATTGCATCAGGTGAATAATTCTGATCAGGAGACTGTGAGGAATGATGTCCTGGAAGAACAGAAATGTCATAAAAAGAAAAAAAAGAAAAATCGTAGTCGACCTTCCACAAATAGGAGGTTTTCGTGATGTTTGATTTTCATTCCCTCCAAAGAAACAACAGTTTATCCTTCAGCAGTATGTTGCGAGCACCTCTTCTGCATGACCCCCTTTATTGGCCGTACGTCAGCACATCCACTGCCCACGTCCGGCAGCTCCAGAGGGGCTCGTCCAAGCTTAACCTCTGAGTTGCCGCCGCGTGGCCTGTAGTCCTCCTCTATGTGATTAAATCCAAATCGAGTTTCACCAAAATAGCTACAGTGATGCCCCCCCGCAGAGGGAAACGGGGAGATTATCATAATTGGGGGAATAACTTTCCTCAAATATGTGCCAGTGGAGAGGAAATGATGTACGAGGGTGTGAGGGAGTTCGAATTAGACGATATTAGATGCTAGACAAGTTCTAGTTACCACAGGAATAATCATGTTTGTGTTGCGTGGCTTGTTTTTTGTGAGCTGCAGCGTTTTGTCTGCCGGAGATGATGAGTTTAATGAGTTGAGGGAGGAGGTTCTGACCTCGAGCAGCGAGTGTGTGACCGAGCAGCAGGTCTAGTCCAGAAGCTGGAGAAACTTACAGCTGTTGCCAAGAATGCTGCTATCGATCGTTTTGAAGATTTTGCCTGGAGGACGTTCCAAATCAGAAATTGAGGTTCCCTGATGGAATCTGAAAACGCACCTGCAATGAAAGTGAATCTAACTCGACTGCAAATTTCATTTCTAATATCTACATCAACCTACACAAAGTCCACTGGTTTATTTAAAGTGTTAACAAACACAAACACTGCATGTTCCCCACGCAGCCCACACTCTCATTACCCTCCGCCAATTGGACGTCTGCGGAGGTTTTCCTCTGTGTTTCTTTCTTTGTTGTTTGTTTGTTTGCTATTAGGATTAAGCAAAAACGACTCAATCTGTTACCATTCCCGTGTGGAGGGGCGGGGCATGACCTAAGGAAGCCCCTATGAAATTGGAGCAGATCCTGTTAATTTTCTGTAACATGGCCTCTTGATGAAAATATCAAGCCTATTTAGGGGAGTGACATCTATGAGTGTGTGAATTTCCACATAAAAAAAGCGGATCTAGACAATTTAAACGTGTTAATAAGGGGACTGTCGGGCCTGGGGGGGAAGTAGGCGCTCTGCTGTGTGACCATCCAGTTTATATTTGTGTTTATAATTTTGTTTTCCTGTCTCTGCACATGTGGAAATGATTATAAATTACCAAAAAAGCTTATGTCTGGATTTATGAACTTTAATGATGTGCTAAGTGGAACAAGTTGCTCATGTTGTTCTTTATCATAAACTTCTTTATGAGCTGAATTTGCAGTTACCAGCATCTCTCAGACTTTTCACTAATGCTCCGCTGTGAACGACAACACAACAACCAGACGGTAGAGTTCTGTATCTTTGTTAAAAGCCAGAGCTGAGGAATCTGTTCATGTGTTTGAATAACTCCTCAAGCTACTTCAATGCTGCATCAGACAGCAGGCCTGGACTTTGAGTCATAAAAGTCGTAAGCTAATGGTTGAAAGGAGGTAAACACGGCCCAAAATAAACTGACTGTGGTAAAGTTCACATGAGGTCACGAGACACTGGCACCGTGCACTCAATGGGAAGCTCCGCTGCAGCGAGCCACGGCTGGTTTTGTGTTTCGTGCCCAAGCCACACGAGCAGCGGGAGCCTCAGTCCTGTTTCCTTCCAGAAAGAAAAATACAAAAGCTTTAAGATAAATGATCTCAAAGAAAATTCCTGCCTAATTCCTGTGACAAAAACAAGCGTCCTTCAAACCTTTCTGTGCCACATTGTCGGGATCTGTTAGAAGCCATTCTAATCACAGAGAGATGCAGTATACTGTAGCTACACTACTCCAGGCAGACGCTGTAAAGCTACTGAGCCTAATTCAAAAAAACTGTAAATTTAACACAGTTCACATTGTTTTCAATAAGCAGAAGTCCTCTCATTTCAAGTGCTACCAGTTTATCGTCACTTTACAGAAAGAAGGTTTGAATCCCAGTAAGGTCTGTGTGGAGCATGCATGTTCTCCCAGAGTCTGGGTGGGTTTCCTCCAGGTTCTCAGGCGTCCCCCCACAGTCATAAGACTTGCAGTTTATGGTTAGGTTGATGAGGGACTCTACATTGACCATAGGTACAAATGTGGGTGTGAATAGTTGCTTGTCTCCTCATGTTTGCCCTGCAATCTAGCATGCGCCCCTCCTCTTACCCAATGTCGAATGGGATCGGCTCCAGACCCCCCCTGAACCCCTTCACCCAACAGCTCTGCAGATATGATGTTTGTATTGGTAGTGACTTCTTGTAGTAAACTGATTAGAATAAAAGCAAACGAAAAAGAAAAAGAAGGTGAAGGAAATAAGATCTTTAATCAAAACTCAGACATATAAATACTACTCCTTAACGATTGTTACAAGTAGGACAGTGAAATTATGAATATTTCTTTTACATATCAAACATACTAGAGACATGAGGGAGAGATTTCTGACCAGAAGTTAAATCTTTATCGTTTATTCAAGAACAAGAACGGAAAAACAAAACTCTAATTGAATCAGACTCTGGAGCGGTCGTGAAATGAATTTAGTTGTGTTACTTTAAGGGATTAAATAACCGGGCATGTGTTGTGTAGGCTGATCACGAAATCAATTTGTTGTTCATCCAGCTCTTTGGTCTGTTGTTGAGTAATTCACCGCCCAAATGAAAGACGCTTGGGCTGTATCTATATTCTCCCATGAGGGGGTTTTATTTATACCCAGCGATCTTAAACACATCACACTGACACAGTATTTATCGTCCCAAATGTTTGTCACCCGCAGATGGTTGCAGGTTGAGACATTTGCGCGAGTCGAAATCCATTGCCCCTCGTTACGGTGACATCTGCGAGACAAACAAAATGACATTTAACAGCTCCCCCTTACAGATCCAGCACTCTGTCGCACTGTGAAGTCTGCAGCCCACAGGAAGACAGCAACCTGCCATCAGCGGCTCACAAAGCAGGAGACGCTCAAGTTGTTTGCTGGACAGTCAGAGTCTGATGACTAATCGCCTTCACGCCCTATGTTTCCACACAGGGGCGAATCCTTCTCAGGGAAAGTTCCTTTGCTCGGAACCTTTTCCTCCCCAAGGGCGCTCTGTCGAGCTATAATGAAACCTGACAAATCCGATAACTGCTACGAATCACATGTGGTTCAGAGGACAGTCTGCTTAGGGAAAATAATGTCTGCAAAGTTCAAAGTTGAGCTGAATTTTAGATTTTGACACTTTTCAAGAAAGGATATATATTAGAATTTCACAACTTGTGCAAACGCAACATTTTTCTGACATGTTTTCGGAAACAGTGTCTCGGATTCAGTCCTCTGGGGTGGACTGGAACTGACATCTGAGGGACAGCATTGCTCCTAGCAACTGGAGCATGCCACATCCCTGTAGTCTAGAAATGTTCATAGCAGGCATTGTGTTTTTTCCATTAAACACATCTGATGCATCAGGCTTTTCAGGCTAGTGTTAGCTGCTTCTTTTTTTCCTATTTTCATTTTTTTGGTCTCGTTGTAGAGACGGACAATAATCAGACTGAGGAAAACTACAGCAGTGGGTAACGGGTCGATCCTGTAACCTCAGTTCTATGTATGATTCAACATTATTCCATACATCGATCGTCAAATGTAACTCCATAACGGATTTCACCAAACTCGGTATCTTCGGATGATTAACTTTTGGGTCTGACAGATTAGGGGTGTGGGCTCAACTCCCCTAATGTAGTGCTTGTTGCATGAATGTGCACAGCAAAAGTGGTATCTATAGGCTATATGTCTTTACGGATGTTTTAATACCCGGCGACATGGGTAGGATTTGTCTCTGTGCTGCTGATGGTCAGTGTGTTTGTGTGGGAGCAAGTAAAGAGCACTGTCCTCTTGTTCATTTCTATGCTGTTTGTTTTCAACTTTTAAAAATGAATAGGTAAATAGATAGGAGAACTATGGAATGCTCAGCCACACACACACACAACTTCTGGTCATAAAGACGGTTGGATTTCTGGTCATTTTGGTGTGAATGGAGGGCATTCCCCTCCCCTTCTCTAAAAAATCCACATGAGTATAAAATTCAAAACAAACCCAATTGATCAAGTTCACCTGGAGATGGGGACAGCACCTTGATGGCTGCATTATATCCTAGAATGGCTCCTCTCCAGCTCCGTACAGGACATGTCTCCACCTTGATCCCTGTGAGAATGCTCTCTCGCTTCTATTTTGAGTCGCTCTGCTTGACTGTGCTGCCTGTCAGCAGGAGAGAGCGGCACAAGCTCTCTCTCCCTCTCCCTGTGTTTCCTCTTTTCTTTTCCCGCTGCAGGTCATTCATTTGAATGTCTGATTAGTTTGCTGCAAACACATTATCCTAGGAGAATGTTCTAATTGACTTTGGCCCGGGATGCCTAAATATCATTTAAAACAAATTCCCGAGAGCTAATCTGATCGGGCACCCAGTAATCTTTTTCGTTGATACTGTATAACACGCTGCTATAAATAACCCGCGTTGACTCATTCGCTTCTTTTCTTCCTCTGTTGCAGCATCCTGTTTGCAGATATAGTCGGTTTCACCAGTCTGGCCTCCCAGTGCACAGCCCAGGAACTGGTGAAACTGCTAAATGAGCTGTTTGGGAAGTTTGATGAGCTTGCCACGGTGAGTGCGTTTCCCTTCCTTGAACAAATATCCCCCATTACATTCATTCACTGTGGGCACAGAGAGCTGCTCATTTTCTCAATGTGTCCAGACATTTTGACCCACACAACCCAGCAAGGTTGTGTGTGTTTGTCCTGCTTTGGCCACAGGCTGCTGGCACAAGCCACCGTTGTACCAGTTTAGCATAATGTCACAGGGAACACTAGAGGTCCATATGATGCTTAATGTGATTATCCAGCGCTTCATTTGAGGAGGAGTTGACAGACCTCTTTAATCTAGGCCAGATTTACCCGGGGTTAAACCTCGCCTCCACTCCGGTCGTGTGAGGGAACTGAGCGAAGGGGCCGCTGAGTTCCACTCGTCCAAATCGTTCTTGGTTGGCATGTGGGAAAGATTTCAACGTCCCCCATCTGTCAATATCTCACTCTTTGCGATTCCAGTGCCGACAATCCGCTCAGCCGCTGTGAGTTTGACCGCTGCGGTGAAACTCAACGCTCTGAAACGTGACACGCTGCTGTAGCGACATCTTCTTGCCAAACTTTCACATCATAAATCGTGCTAATTAGAATGAACAGAAAGAGTATTGTTCTTTCTCAAGGGTTGTGGAGTAGGCGAGAAGGTTCAGCCCCTGCACATCACCCTGCAACAGCCTTATCTACACGTAATCTGGCCTCTATTACTTACACTGGGCACATGTCCTTGTCAAATCCATTAATCCATAGGATTACAACTAACCCTTTTTTGTTTTCATAGAAGTGTTTTCTTGGCTGTTAAGAGCATCTATTTTTAGCTTGTTTGCTTACCCAGCGCAAAATAAGAAGCAAAAGAGACTTTGATTTGTTATTGCCATTTATAATTTCTTCTGCCAAGGAGGTTATGGTTTTTGTCTGCGTTTCTTTGTTTACTTGCATGATATTTGTCAAGTGGCTGGTGTTGGTGCGGATCCAGGATATTTTACTTTCTTCAACATTGTGTTTGTTAGACTTGAAATGTATGTCTGAGCTTTCCTTATTATGAATCTGGATTTAAAAAAAGTCAGGCAGGTTTAGGGGAATGGTTTTTAATGACTGGGTGAAATTTGGTGCAGATCCAATTGGACCAATTGCAGATATTGGATTTAAAAGTGGTTTCAGACTTTTGGTCGAGTGTCATGGGAGGTGTCGTTGCCTGTCTAATTGATCTGGGATCTGTTGCTTTTGTTCTGTTGAATTTCAGCTGCAGTCTGTTTTTATCGGACAGATGCAGTTTCCCCTGAGATCCATTAAGCCAAATCAAGATGATTCCATGCATAACAACACACACACACACTCACACATACACAGGCACACATTAACACACACTCATTCATAGATGCTACATTTAACTGCGGCAGATGATACATTTAGATTTTTCATCTCCTGGACTCATTTGGGTGGAAGACACGCTGTCTCGAGCTGCCGAAATTTTCTTTCTGTTGTGATACGAACTCTCTCGTTCTTTTACTTACAACTGAATGGACTGGTCAAATCTCCACTTGGCTGTTGTAGCTTAGGGCCTCATATTACACTGAGAGACTGTCCCCAGCCATGAAACGTGTCATCAAATGTTCCAGCCGCTGCCCTGACCCAGAGCCCAACTCACTCTGATCCACTTTGGCAGGAAGTGGCAGTGTCAGTGACTCATGGCCGCGGTCACCGTGGGCACGCGGACCCGTTGTCGCTCCATACGAAGTGCGGGCGATGCCACATGGCCACTGGTTATCGTCTCATGAAACCATTCCAGCACCATCCCCACACCACCTGTCCACTCTTTGGACTTGTCAAGCTGCACGGGAAGTGGGCCAGGAACGCTGTGTTCTCCTAAAGTGCTGCTGAGGAACGAGTGTTGTCTCCTCTTCCTCTCCTCTCCTCTCCTCTCCAGCTATATCCGACAGTCTGACTATAATCTCATCTCGCTTTTAACCCCAATTAGCCAACATAGTCACACCAGTTTCTAAATTTCATACATAATCACCTCACGTAATCTAGTAATTTATAGATATCGGAGCATTTGAGAATTCAACCTCATATCCTTATCAGTGTCCTCCTAATGCTAACAAAGGGATTGTGCTGATTCATTTTACCCATCCGCTTTCAAACCAATCTCTGAAGATTATAGAGTACAGTTATAATTCCCCGTGCCTCCACATTGCACTTCCCACCACCTGTTAATATATTAATATAAACTAATGCAGCTTTAAGAAAAGTCTATTTTTGACTCTGCCACGAGTATGAGTTCTTGCATGTCATCTGTTTTAAGAAGATATGCCATGCCCAGAGGGAAAGACTGTGAAGCCAGTGTGCTACATTAGTCCTGCCGAGCTAATGGTCAGTAGAGGAGGGAAACATTTCCTAAAAAGCCTCAAGGTCCTGGGTGAAGCATGATTTTAAATGTTGGCAGTGGTCATCCAGTTCAACCAGGCCAGGTCTCAAAGAAGCAGGTCACAGCTGGGTTTGGGGTTGTGGTTTTAGGCTGATTCAGGAACGTTCCCTCGTGTACTAACTTATCAAGTATGTGTTCTAATAACCATAAAAAAAAAAAGGCCAAGACCTACTAAGAACGGGGATAGCTTGAAAATTGAAATTAACAGGAAGCACCTTCACGCTGATCAGTGTTTGCCATTTGATTCCCACCACCCACAAGGACACAAGCTGGGAGTAATTATAACTCTTCACCACCAGGCCGAGAATCTGCCGACTGGCGCTGAGCGTGAAGACGAGGGGCGCACACATCTCAGGGACAGCTCTGAAACCTTATCACAACCCAAAGTACCCGAAGCCAGACTGACACACAAAGGGATTCTAATACTCCTCACTGAATCCACAAAGGTTTAATTCTACTTCACTTTATTTCTCTCTTAAATAAAATTGCTTATTTTTTTAAGCGGGATTAATGGAAGACGGGGAATTTCTAGAATTTCTGTCCGGATTCTGAGACGACTGTTGTGAGAGGGACTAATTGATTAATTGGTGGTTTTGTGATGCAAGACTACATTCAAATCTGGTCAGGGTGTGTCTGAATGCATGTTTGTACAGTATATACAGTGTGTGTGCGCGCGCGTGTGTGTGTGTGTGTCGCTGCTGTTTCCATGGCAGAGCCTCACAAAGCTTTTCAGTCTTGCCTCTTTTTCCCTCTCTCCTCTCACATCACCTCCCTGCATCAATGCTTTCAGACTCCTCCGCTCCTTGTCTCTCAGCTTCCTGATTGACACGCAGCAGCCTACTTCCCCTCAACTGTGTCCTTAATGCCCCGTGGTTCTCCGCACTCTCTTCCTCTCTCACGTTTCCATTTTTAGGCTCCATGATGTATCTATCTACTGTCTCATACTTCCTCGACAAGTCAGGATTCCCCCTTTTTTTTTCTTGTTCACACATATATGACTGTGAAAGCTCAAAACAGCCTGCATCGCATGTGCAGCGCATGCATGGGTATAGATCATACGTTGGCATATTTGTTTCCTTGTTATCCCTTTCCCGCAGAGTTTTATGAGAGGGAGCATGCTGTGTCTGATGGTTGTCAGAACTATTATACCCTGTTCAAAGGTTATACTATAATAGGAACAGGCAGAACAAATATTCATCCAGTCGTATGAAACCTGCGATGCAATTTCACTGAAACACTGAGCAACAAGCAAATATTTAGTTATCTCAGCCAAGGAGGTTTCGTTTTCTCTCCGGTCCATTTGTTTTTTAACAAAATTACACAAAAGCAACTGGATGGATTTCCATGTAACTTGCTGGAAGGATGTGGTTTTGGTCTGGAAAGAACCACATTAAAAGGTTTCCACAGATCCAGATAAAAAGGAAATAAATCATGGATCTTATTGGATTTTAGGGAACTGACGTCTATTAGTGGGTGAAAATTGTTGCAGATTGATTGAATTTAAGGGGACTCTTGGGCCTTGGTGGAGGTCCGCGCTGCACTGAATGCCATTCAAGCCTTTAGCATGTGCATTTTATTTTCTACAGTACATTTTTCGTATTGATTCCTGTTTGTTGCTGTGTTCTTTATTATGTTAATTGCATTTTAGAATGTTTTTTGTGATATCTGCGGCTACTTAGAATGGTATAGAGTAACCTTTTTGTTTAATTTGCTGCCCATCTTGACCAGGAGTCCCGGCAGAAGCTGTATGGTCCCTAAGCTGGACCTTAATAAAGTGTTATTTTGCATTGAAGTTAAAGGGTCAGTGTGTAGAATTTAGTGACATCTAGTGGTGAAGTTGCTTCTTGCAGCTGAATACTCCTCAACTCACCCTCCCCTTTCGAACATTAAAGAGAACCTGTGGTAGCTTCAGTCGTCATATAAACTCAAGAGGGGTTTAGTTCTACTGTACAAACATGGCGGCCTCTGTAGAGAGGACCCACTCCTGATGTAAATATGAAGTATTTAAATATAAAGGGCCAATTCTAGGGTAAACAAAACAACAATTTGTACATTTAAGATGAATAAAGACAGTGAAAACATCAGTAGGATTATTTATATTCAATATCTGCCAATACATCCCTTTCACCTAAATCTTACAAACTGGACCTTTAACAAAAATTTAAAATTAAATAAAAAAACTGTTAAAAAAAATATAATATTTACACCCACAGGTTTATATAATACAAAATCTTCTGCCAGTAAAAATATCACATTGAAGAAGGTCTGCCAGTAAAGATGCTGGGAAAAAATAAATAATAATTATTTTTAGATTAAACAGCAAGACTGCTGGCCGCCTGGCTCTGACAGCTGCCTCTCAGAAACTAAAGTCTGGGTGTCAACACAACTCAAATAACCCTGTTTGGGTTTGACTCATGTGCAGGTGCTGGGATCACTGTCAAGTCCTTCAGTTTCCCTCAGATGCCTCTGAGCTAGACAATCTGTGGACTGGAGCAAAACCCAAATCAAACAAACCAGCTTGGGTTCTTGCTGATGGGGGAGGAGGGGTGAACAAAACAATACGGGTGGTGGCTGTTGCAGCGAACACAATCCTGTAAAACCCTCCTTCAAATGTTCAGAGAACCAGCATGCATGCAAAGTCAAACCGCCTCGGAACATTGAACGTTTGTTATTCTTTAAATGTGTTAAATATATCCACGGTAATAGGTTTACTTCACAGATCTCCAACACCTGCTCGCTCCTACCCACCAGGTTGAGGTGGGTGGAGGAAGTGTTGATATGTTATTCATTTGTGTTGCACATAAATTATTCCATGTTAGTTCAGTTCCGCGAGAGAGCTGCTGGCAAGAAAATGGAAATAAATATCTAGTGGTTGATGGAGAGAACTAGAGAGAACTGGTGTAGCTAAAGATTTTACCCCTTGCAATGAATCACTGTCTGCGGATATTGGTGCAATGTTGACATCCAATCCTTTGCCGAGCCAAGGAGGTTCGGACAGGTGGTCCATCATTTTGTTGAATACATATTAAAGCCCAATGAAGAATTATGGTAGCACAGAGTTGTGAGTATATTTGTATTGTGGGTGTTCGGTTGTGTTGTGCGTATTTGATTGTATCGTAAATACTTTGAGTATGGTTATGTTGTGCGTAAATTTCAGGGTATTATCTCTTTGTGTGTTGTCTTAAATTGTAGTGCATTGACCTCTCAGGGCCACCGTCTAGAATGCTTAAAACAGAACAATTGCTTTTCATCGGAATCAGTAAAAGTCGTTTTCACTGGTTCTGCTTCTCCGCAGAGGGCAGATCCAGAATCAGATCCACAGCACCTGTTCTTTCTTGTGCCCTTTCAGCTTCCCAAAGTTACAGAAGAGTAAGGGCCGGGAATCTTCCGCCCCATCAGTACACAGTACAACACGTGTACACAGCACTGATCGTTGTCTCTGCATCAAACACCGCTGCTCTCTGAGACTCGTAGGAAATGAAGTGCAGCTGCTCTCAGCTGGCTCATCTTTTCCCCTCATCATAATTTTCTGAATACCCCCCCCCCCCCCCCCCGCCCCGCCCTCTACGTGTCTCTTTGTCTTGGCCTTTTTGTCTCCCTCTGTTTGTTTGTGTGCACTGAAGTGGTTGCTCATTTTCCTGCAAACAGACACAGCACATTACAGTATTTACAAGGTGCCCTGGTAACACAGCTACGTCTCACTTTCACTTGTTCTGCTCAACATATCCCAACCTCACTGGAAACAGTAGGGAGTATAGTTCTAATTTCATATGCTCAGGGAAATCAGTCTCATAATCATGTTTTCTTTCATCAATATCCATGATCCAACAATGTTGAAAACCACCCTATCTCACAATGATAAGGAAAATGATACAAAAAATGATGGTATCTGTGATTCAGATCCCCACCAAAATGTATTGGGTACTTCCATGACCCATACCACACCCTTCCACCGAGTTTTGTGAAAATCTATATTTGTTTTTGTGAAATCTTGCTTTCTAACAAACAGACAAACAAATCTACCAATGAACAGACAGGGGGTGAAAACATAACCTCCTAGGCAGAGGTAATTATCCAACTCTGCCCCCGGAAACTCTGTCACCAACGTTCTCCTTCCTACGCTGATGACCACGGAGATTGCCCACAATGCTTCAGTCACATGACGGCGGTAATCCTGCTTGGGTCTGAATCAGCTCCTAAGCCCACACAGTGCAGATTAGCACAGGAAAAGTACAGAGTAGGAGACTCTGCTTCCTGTAGCTTCAGCCACGCTGTGTAGAGCCATCTGGTTACTGCTCCGCCGTGACCCGAGTGACCCCCAAAGAGAGCTCATCACTTCTGCAACAATATCCAACTTTTGACTGTCCAATGAGAGCGAGAGAGACTTGTGCTTTACCTCTCTAAGGTGTCTATTTGAAATGTAGCTGTGTACATGAGGGTCGAACAGAAAAGAGTTGTGTGTTGCTGTAACTTTCACGTAAGCAGAGTTCGGACTGAATCTCTTTATTTTTCAGTGTTTCCTTGTACTATTGCATGATCAAAAACGACAACTTTGAAGCTGGGTTTTGCTGTTGATATTATTAGCACAGAGCTCGTTGCTCTGGCCATAGTCGGTTTAAATTTTTTTTTTGTTTGAAGAAAAGATTAAATAACACTTTTGTCATTCCCTTGAGGAGAATTCAGTAAATCAGAAGCACACAAATTAAACCAGAGAAAGACAGAAATAGAGAACAGTACAAAAATACTCCTGTATGCAAATGTAGAAAGATGCAGAATCTGTGTACATGTCCTAAGCAACATAGTAAATGTATATAAATGGTCTGTATTTACATATATCGCTTTTATAGGGTTGATGACCCACTGGTTTGAGGACAACCCGCTCTACCCCCTGAGCCACAGCTGAAGACATACATATACTTTCCATATGTGTCAAAATAAAATGAGTAGATCTGAAATAAGTGTTAACATTTCTCTCTACACACTCCATTGCCACTGATTGTCTTTTACACGAGCATCACATGTGCGTCTGTGCCACTTGAAGCATGACCACAACACGTGCAACTACAACAATCACTTGTTATTCGTCTGTTCTGGAACTTGTTTTGCTGGGGAAAATAGAACGGACCATTCGTCTTGCACCCAGCGATGTGCATAACTATGAGTTTCTGTGCTCTTCACACGGATGGCCAGTGATCCCATTACCACCATGGAAACAATAAAGGGTTACGAGAAGGCGTCCACGGTAACGCTGCTAAAATGGAGTGTCATCCTCTAATGAAGGTTATATTCGTAAGGCCGCCTTTTCGTGCCTCTGCTCGTTGTCCCTAAAAAGTGAGTGACTCACCTCGTTCCCTAAAAGTGTGACTGATCTGTTGATTTAGCAGGGCATTGTGGGAAACATCGCAGTGTTTGCATGGGATGATGAAAACGATACAACAATCAGTCAGTGTTCAGCAGCCTTGTTTTATATGCTTTAAATTTAACCTGATTCATTTTGATTTGTACGTTTACTGATTTATTTTGCCACGCAGGCTTCTCCTGTACTCAGAGTCCCCCCTTTCCGTTGCCTCCATCTGTTCTTATTTGAACTACACTGTATGTGAAATCTGGTGCAGCTTGATTGAATTCTACCGAGTGCCCTTCTTGTTAAGTGTTCTCTCTTCTCTTCATCTTTTCGATGGGCAGGAGAATCACTGCCGCAGGATCAAGATCTTGGGCGACTGTTACTACTGTGTGTCTGGACTGACCCAGCCCAAGACCGACCACGCCCACTGCTGTGTGGAAATGGGTCTGGACATGATTGACACCATAACGTGAGTGGCCACATTTTTAGATGGAATCTGTGAGTGAAGGATTAAATCATCATCCCGACAGAGGCCGTAGAAACTGTTTTTTATTTGATTTTATTCCATGACGTCCTTTGAGCAGTGCGGACTTCAGCCTGATAGCCATGTGTGCTGTGAGCGGATTCTAACACCGGACATTTGAGAGCAGAGCTACAGTTGGCTGACAGAAAAAGCTTTAGATTGGAAAAAAAAAACTATTACATCGAACTTGAATGTGTTTTCTCATAATTTGGAGGAAGGAAAAACAGGAACAAAAGAAAGTAAGACATTAAGATGCAGCAGAAGATACAAGCAGACACTTTCTCGGCTTTACTGGAAGCCTGTTAATTAAGATCTATGATCAAGATTAGTCTTTTTACTAAATTAATAATAAAAAAAATGCTTAAATGAGCGGTTTTCTTTTGTTCATCAGTTTTGGTATGTTAGAGCATAGACTAATACGATAGCGTGTGTCGAGTACTTATAGTTATAGATTTTACATTATTAAATATTCATGATGTTGTCTAGATAAAGATAGAGACATATATATATATATAAAATACTTGATCAATAACATATAAATGTAGATATTGGATGATAGAAATAAGTATAGATATAGATATATCAGATATTACATTTGGATATAGATAGAAATATATACATAGAATTAGGTAGAGATACAGATATAGATTTAGATATGACCTCATTCCAGTGCTGGTGTTCTGCCCCCTGCAGGTCAGTGGCAGAGGCCACAGAGGTCAACCTGAACATGCGCGTGGGCTTGCATACAGGTCGGGTGCTATGTGGAGTGCTGGGCCTCAGGAAATGGCAGTACGATGTCTGGTCCAATGATGTGACCCTGGCCAACGTGATGGAGGCTGGGGGACTACCTGGGTAAGTACCCGCTCACATGAATACTGGCCTCAGCAGCTCTGGATGACTCATCTACAGTGGTGCTCTGGATAAATACTGCTCCTCTATTTTGAGGCCTACTAAAGTCTGTAATGGCAATACAAATATATCGACAGTTTGAAAATACACAGACTCCATTAAACAATTTAATCATATGACAAAGTGTTGTCCCTACACATCTTATTTTCCAGTGACGTGTACATTTTCCAAATGTCATCAAATATTACTGGTCTTTTTTGATGTGCATGGTCTATTTGTGATCATGGCAAAGTTTCACCGCATTTTAAAGCAAATACTTAAAGGTTCATTGTGTAGAATTTAGTGACATCTAGTTGGACTCCTGTAAAAAAAAAACGTGGAGGCCTCTGTAGAGAGGACCTGCTCCTAATGTAAATATGAGGTACCTAAATATGAAGTGCCCATTCTAGGGTAAAGTAGATAATCTTTTTTACAAAAACATCACAAGGATTATTTCATATTCAAATCCTGCCAATAGATCCCTTTCATTTAAATCTTACACCCCCAACCTTTAAGTTTATATATTTGAATATTTGATTAAATGCCTAGAGGAACAGGTTTTGAGAATTTACTTTGACAGTCTCCTGTAACATTGACTCTTCTGTTGTGTTGTGTGTTACGCCTGCCCTGTCTGTTTCTGCAGGAAAGTCCACATCACCAAATCGACACTGGAGTGTCTGAATGGAGACTATGAGGTGGAGCCTGGAAACGGCCACGAAAGGAACCCCTTCCTCCTGAAACATGAAATTGAAACCTTCTTTATTGTGCCATCTCACCGACGGAAGGTATTGTAGCGTTGCTGTTGGCCGAGCAACCGCATATTCTAAATCCTGCATGTATACATATCTATATAATCTATACAGCTCCGAATCAGACGTATGTTTGGATGAGTCCCTGCCCTCAGCTGAACCTGTTAATGTGTTGACAGTGTACTGTACACAGTAACAAAGCTTCTGCATGACGCATGCTAATCCATGTTATTGGACCTGCTATGTGTGTGGTTAAGCAGAGAAGGCTAACCACAGGCTTACTTCATCCCTATGCCAACATCTTGAATATAAACAATCCTTCCAATAGAATCATGGTGTGGCCACAGCATCTAACATCACATGATGGAGCTCTCACTCGTTTGTTCTTGAGCTAATCTCACTTCCAGTGTGTAATGCATTGAGCTGGGTGATAAATAGAGAGAGAAAAACAGCCTGTAGCATCTATCATGTCCAATCTGCTCTGTCCGACAAATTTACAGAGATATATGTGTGTGTGTGTGTCGCTGCACATAAACAAGGACACCTCCAGCCAGATGTGCCACAAGCTGCTGGAGAGGGAATTTCCATCTTGTCTCTGTATTTATTGGGTTTCCTCTCCTCTTCTTCTACCTCTCCTCTCTTCTATCGTCACTCTTTCTGGCTGCAGGCTCCATGTTGTGCGAGATATAAGAATCGCACACAGGTTAAGAGGATCCTCACGTGAACCTGTGACATCACGGTCGCGTGTATTTTTTCTTTGATATGCGGGACACACGGCTAATCCTCTTAATAGAGCTGATGGTTTAGACTTCATCAAAGGGCTCATGGCTCAGAGAGAGCTGTGCCCTGACTAAGCTGTGTTGGATGGGCTGCTACGCTTCCCGCTATAGTGTCTTTAATTATTCCTGCTTAGGGACACACTCCCTAACTTTGGTGTTTAACCAAACACACTTTTCGCACAACAAAACACACTAATTTCCTCAAAACTTCAAACATATGTTAATCTTGATTTTCTAAGATAGTGTTACGAAGGAGAAACAAGGGCAGCAGAGTAATGAATCTATTAAAATCACCCAAGGGATTGACCTCATTCTTACCACTTTACAGTTAAATTCCTGAACCTGATAATAACAATGATTGCATGCGAGTGTGTATGCATGAGCATATGTGCACTTGCATGCTGTCCAATGCCTGAGTTATACACCCTTACAAAATATATATATATACATATATTGCTGTGTGGGATATCATGACTTAATCCTTGTTCCTGTTTCTTATCTGGTTGCAGATATTCCCAGGATTGATTCTTTCGGATATAAAGCCCGCCAAAAAGATGAAGTTCAAAACAGTGTGCTACTTGCTAGTGCAGCTTATGCACTGCAGGAAGATGTTCAAGGCTGAGATTCCCTTCTCCAATGTGATGAACTGCGAGGACGGTGATAAGGTAGAAAAACCTCAGTGTCTGTGTTGACGTTTCCGTGTGTGGTCGTGATGTGATTTGAATAGAGGATAAGAAAATATAAAAAAAAGTCTGGATGTCTAGAGGTTCCATCAACAGTGAAATATTAAAGACTACAATACAATGGTGCTGTGTATGTATTACTGTTTAAGTTGTGTAGACAGTGTTGGAATGTTAGAACTGTACAGAAACTATTAATTTATGTAATCTACATTCTTAGGTGCCTTTTCAAAAAAAGCCTCTTTTCAAGTTATGCCTCAAAGTTTCATTGAGCTTAACATCAGGACTCTGACTCGGGCCTATTCACAATGCAAATTTATACAATCTTAACATTTGAGTTTCAGCTCCACAGAACATTGTTCCAACAGAAAAGAGCAGGGGACGTCTAGAGAGGAGAAGTAATGTGTGTTCCGCTCCGGTTCACTTGCTTTCTTACTGTTAACACGTGGACATACATTAGACATTAGAATGTGCAAGAAAAAGTCACATATCCATGACGGCAATGTTTAGATGTTGGTGTAACACTATTTGAACATATCGGTTCTTGTTTTCCAATGTGTCATAAAGAAGATGAATGTGCTAACCACAGGGTCAGAGATAATGAATCAAGTTTTGCAGGAATTACAGTCGGTGAATAAATCCAGTGTTTGGCTCTAACAGGATGTACAGTATACTAAATCATAAGAACTTGGGGGGGGGGGGGGGGGGGGGTGACGGTGTGTTCACAGCACGCAATCCTATTTCCCTAACATATACTGTCAGTGGCACTGGCAATCTGTGAAAATGTCAAAGAGCTTATTTGACCTTGTGTGCCTGGAAAGAAATCCTGTGGCCTGGCAGTTATACAATGCCTGCACCAGCTATTTGCCCAGCACAGTGTGTGTGTGTGTGTGTGTGTGTGTGTGTGTGTGTGTATGTGTGTGTGTGTGTGTGTGTGTGAGTATGTGTGTTCTACATTGTAGAGCCATAAATCAGGTTCACACCCTCACATATCAGGGAGAAAAAAACTTCTCACCTGATGTCAGGACCTGACTTCTCCTGCTTCATCCAAAGACTGGGCAGTTGAGATGGGGACCCAAAGGCAATGCACTGGCCCACAGGGTTAGGGTTAGGGGGTTAGGTTTATGATTAGGGTTCTGCTATTATTTCAGATGATTAAAGACACAGGAACCCACCGTATTGGATTATTGCCTACAGGTGCTGGTGAATAATAGTTGATTAAGTTAGGAGTTACTTGCCTTCACTGAGTCTTCAATCACATGATACAGGTAACTGAATCGAGGGGTGGGGGGTAAATTCCTCAACCACCCGAGAGTTAGACCTGATGACTCGTAAAAAGAAACAATACATCACAGGGTTAGAGGGTTAGTTTAAGAATCAAGAGGAGCCTGGGCGACAAAGTCCATATTCTATATGTAGACCAGGACTTTAACACTGGACTCTAAGGTCAAAAGCCCTGTACTGTAAATTCACTGGGATGTCACTTTCAATACATTTTCAGTTGTGATTAGTTTTCAAAATAATCTACAGTAGTGTATTCTAGTCATGTGGATTCGTCAGATTTCTATGACTGTCCAGGGTAGAAGAAAATAAATTATGATATTTTTATATCTTTCATAAACTAACATGAAACAGACCTCTTGAGAAAAAGTACATGTTCTCACCACCGGGTAGTGCTGCAAACCTACTCTACAACCTATACATTGTATTAAAGTGTAGGAAATGCTCTTCTGCTGTGGCGGCTGGAGATTAATTTCAAATTTTTGTAATTTGTGATATATTGTGTTTGGGTGGGGGGTCTATTGTCCAAATATTTAGATCTAATTATTACGTTATGCAGGTTTTAGTTTTTTCTATAACGGGAAATTATGTTCTGATTTTGGAAAGCCGGATGTAATGTTTGGGTAACGGTTGAATCTTCAACCTGGCTGCAACCCTAACCCTAATCACAACCCTAACCCTAACTGCGAACCTAACCACAGCCCAGACCCCCAACACAGCCCCCGCCCCCAATCCTAGCCCCCAGCTCTAACCCCCTCGTCGATAGTACCAATCAAAAGGGCATGCCCGCATTAGTGGGGGTACAGCCTACTCCCAAGTCTCTACGACATTCACCCACCCTAACCCTAATCGCAACCCTAACCCTAACCCCGATTAGGGTTAGGGTTGCCCCCTCAGGTTTGTATTATACCAGTAATGACAACATCCTCACAGCATAGACTGGAGTCAGATTAGAGTAAAGTAGTGAAAGGAACAGGGGGGACAGGTGAAGTCATACACACGTACACCTTCAACTGAACGCTAGATTTACATTCAGACCACACACACTCTTCAACTGTGTGCGAAATAACCAATTCTAGACACGACTTCGGAGCAATATGAGGGACAGATGGGAGGAATGAGCAAGATTTTGCAGGAGACTTGTCTATAATGTGTCCTACATGTTGAGCACAATACACACCATAAGCAGACGTGATGTCTGCAGGCCACTGTGATGCAGCCTAGTATAGCATGACAGTGTGAGGGAGGCTCGGAGAGATAAGGGATGGAAATAAGAACAGAAAGAAAGAAGAAAAACAACGTGGAAGGAGGGAAGAAAAACTGCAATAGGAAGCAAAGATGTAGGTAGAAATAAAAGGATGCACGGAAGGAAATAAGGAAGGTATGAGGGAAAGAAGATTGGAAGGAAAGTGTGGAATGAAGTTATATAAGAATATGTGGAAGTGAATACATACACAGAAATGGGCAGGTAGTAAGGAAGGCAGGAAGGAAGGACAGAATTTAAGGAAGAAAGTGTGGCGTAGGAAATGAGGAAGAATACATGACAGATTTGGGGGAAGTAATAAAAGAAGAAAGGAGGAATTTAAGGAAGCAACGAGAGGATGCAGGACGTAATAGACAAAAGTCTAGAAAGGAGAGAAAGAAGGAAGGAAGGTAAGAAGAAAGAAATGAAGGAAGTCAGTGAGCCGTACACATTCATGTCATGTCAGGGACTCACAAACACTGCTAACACTTCTCCTCCTACAACACAATTCATCCAGCATGCTCACTAACACGTACACGTACACACACACACATATTACTGCCATGTTAACTCTGTCGCTCTGCTCCGGTGCGCAGTGTTTGCTCAGTCTGGCTGCTGAACACGCTCAGACACAGCAGGGTGCCTCCGGTGATTAAGTGTGAGGGCGACGTCCTGATTTGAAAGTATAATCATGTCCCCGTGTTTGTTGTTGTCTCTCACTCACCCCTGTCCCTAATGTGATAATTCTCCAGTGGTGTGTGGAGAAGACACAGTGCCGCAGTTTTAATCAACTTCTACATTTTCACTGAAGATCTATTTCTTCTTCTTCTGACAGCGGAGGGCCATGAGGACGGCGCCGCAGAAGCTGAGGAGCCGCCCCAACGCCAACCAGGCCACCGTGGTCCAGAGCAGCCCCAGAACGCGGGTCAACCGCTACATCGGGCGGCTGATCGAGGCCCGGCAGACCGAGTCGGACACGGCGGACCTCAACGTCC
Source organism: Platichthys flesus (assembly GCF_949316205.1). Taxonomy (NCBI): domain Eukaryota; kingdom Metazoa; phylum Chordata; class Actinopteri; order Pleuronectiformes; family Pleuronectidae; genus Platichthys; species Platichthys flesus. The sequence continues at coordinate 15,590,399 of NC_084958.1, read as the reverse complement.
TCACGCTCATGTACAAGTGCTCCGAGCATGAGCAGAGGGTGAGACACACGAGCTGCACGTTGATATGGGGCCTCTGATTGTGTTCGATGCCCTGTCACTCACTCGTCTCTTCCTGTCTGTGGCGTCACACAGTACCACCAGGTCCCGGATGAGTACTTCACCAGCGCAGTGGTCCTCTCTCTGGTCCTTGCTGCCTTGTTTGGCCTTGTCTACCTTCTCATCATACCACAGTGCGTACAACAGACGTCAGCCTCCTCCTCCTATTCTCTCTCTCTCTCTCTCTCTCTCTCTCTCACTCTCTCTCTCTCTCTCTCTCTCTCTCTCTCTCTCTCTCCACTAAGCTCTTTAATTGACTCTTTTCACCTCCACAGATCCTTGACTTTCTAACTAACCCCTGCGTCTCCCTCTCTCACTTCTCTTTTCCACTCAGGGGCACAGTGATACTTGTCCTTCTTGTCTTCTGCATCTGTTTTCTAGTAGCTTGTATCATGTACCTGCACATCACTCGAATACAGGTAAACAGAGATACTTTCCTTTTGTCCCCTTTGGTGAGGGAAAGTCATTCTTTTTATTTTTCTATCTACTGAAAACGTCTCCATGAAACTTGGTGGAAGAATGCAATACGGGTCTAGGAAGAACCCAGATCAGCGGTTCCAAGGATTATTACAATGTCAGACAGGCATCTTTTGACATTTTCCCTGATTTTGTAAGATTAATTATTATCAATTTTTTTTAGGGTAATAATATTTCATGTGCAATTTGGAGAAGATCCAAACAAAAATATGGATCTGGTGAATTTCAATGTAGTTTAATGAGGAGACCTGGTGGAACTGTGTACTTTATATTCTCGTAGCTAATTCTACTCATGAAATATTAATCCTTTAACAATGTGGTCCTTCACAGAGCTGGGACGTTTAATCTCACTCTTCATTTTAATTGGTTTTGTCATTTCGTAATACATTTGATATCACTTTATTTAATTTGCTAACTAGTTTTCATCATCACAATCACTGTCTCTGTTCTTTACTCGCCTTACTGACCTCACACTCCCCCCTGTCTAACTGAACATCATTATTTGATTTTAAGCCTTTTTCACTCGTTACTCGTTCTTGCAGCTATTAACATTTTGTTATTTGACTTAAATGAACATATTAAAAAACTCTAGAATGAAACAGTAGAGCTCATAACTCAACAGTCCTGTAATGTAACCACATCTAATTAGACCATCCAGATTTTACTTGGATCTAACCCAGTTTCCACTCACTCATATCATCAAATATCCTTCCCCCGAATTTCTCTTCAACAAGAATCATCAACTGCTCTCTTTGAAATCGGTGAAAATGTCAAAAAAAACACAATGTTGAAGTGATAAGACAATTTCCCCCTTTGTCCAGATCTGCTCCAAAATGTCCCATCCTTCCATCAAGGTTTCTGGAAATAATTTTTTGCATAATCCTCATTGTCTGTTGTAGTACATTTCTTTTAAAAAAAAAGTAACTTTGTATCTTCCTGATTCATTCTTATCTACCATGACCTTTGTCTCAGTGTTTTCCAGGGTGCCTGACCATTCAGATTCGCACTGCCCTCTGTATTCTCATAGTGGTCTTAATCTACGCTGTGGCCCAGGCCTGTGTGGTAAGTTGGAAAGGCACCAGCAAAAATGTCCTCTGCCCCAGATGACCTACCTTACTGGTCAACCAGTAAGAACACTCATATTTTGAGCTGTAATTCTTTCCCCTCCATCTTCCTGCTCGTCCCCGACAGGTGGGCTGTATGCCCTGGCTGTGGGGCAGTGCCAACACCAACAGCTCCATCCTCATCATCGATGGCATCAGCGGCGCCAACCACACCATGGCGGAGCTGCCTTGCGAGGGTGCCCGCTACGCCTTCCTCTCCTGCGTGGTGGGCACCCTCACGCTGGCGCTTTTCCTGCGGGTCTCCTGGCTGCCAAAGGTGGCGCTAATGTTCCTCCTCGGGGTGCTGTACATCACAGTGTTGGAGCTCAGTGGCTTTCGCGGGAAGGAAGGGTGAGGTTCATTTGCGCGCACACACACACACACACACACACACACACACACACACACACACACACACACACACACACACACACACACACACACACACACGCGCGCACACACACACACACACACACACACAATCAAAAACACTTTGACTTCCTGGAGTTATCACCCACATCCCATTGGAGCTTTAAGTTGGGCAGGATTGGGCATCGTACGAGAAGCAGAGTAAATGGTTTCCTGTTTGTTTAATGCATAGCAGGAACAGACGAGTGTTTACAGTACATGTGTTGTCTGTGTGTGTGAGTGTGTGTGTGTGTGTGGAGGAGTCTTTGCTTGTCTCCGGCCTACACGCTCATTCATTTTCCAGCCTTTGAAGGAGCACATGTGCTCATCATTAGTTCCGAATCCAAAGCCGGACAGGACACAGGGGGCTGGATGATGGGAGAGCGCTGTCTCAACTCAGCACCGAGAGGCCCAGTCAAATTGATTGGATTCCAGATGATAAATGGGCCCCCGAAAAACATAACGCTGAATTTGCTAAGGTTATGAATATATCAAATATAGGTTAAGAACAGTTATGCATCAGTAAACAACATCGTATAGTGCAATCCAATATTTCACATAACACTTTTAAGCTCCTGCATTTCATTTTGTGTTTTATTTTCCTGCAGGCCCCACAAGAAATATCATTTTCATGATTTTAACAAGTAACATTGGACTCATCACTGCTCTCGACACCGTGGGGGGTCCAGTGAAACCCGCCTGTGTAGTGCTCTGTGTGGTCCAGTCCCTGATGCTGACGCGTGTGTTGGTCTCTCTTCCACAGTGGGGGGTCCTTCCACATCCGGGGCTATGAGCCCATCCTGTCTCTGTTGCTCTTTGTCAGTGCCCTGGCCCTCCACTCCAGGCAACTCGACCTCAAACTGCGCCTGGACTTCCTATGGGCTGTGCAGGTCAGGAAGTGTGTGTCTCTATGCATGTGTATCTGAAGGAGGCTTAAATCTCATTATTATTGTGTAGGTTTTAACAGAATAGAATTACAGCTTCGATATATCCAAGCGCCTGGGTTGTGTAGGAAAAGGATTTGTATTTATAGGCTGCCAGCTGTCTGTTCTTTGGCAAAGGCAAGGGTTTCGTTTGGCATCTAAAGTGTAATAAAAGGACAATTTTTACAAGTGTTGAAGCAAAAGCTGAATCTTAAGATATTTAACCCTTTAACTAAGTACCCAAGTGTATTGATATCCAGCAATGACACAGACAATCCATTTGTGAGGCTCGTAAAGTTTTTTACTGACCCCGTGTGGTGGAAACGTGGAACAGGCTGCAGTGCTCAGTCCTGTGTGTGTGTATGTGTGTGTGTATGTGTGTGTGCGTGTGTGTGTGTGTGGTGTGGGCTCTCAGGCGGAGGAGGAGAGAGATGGCATGGAGAAAGTCAAGCTGGACAACAGGCGGATTCTCTTCAACCTCCTGCCGGCGCACGTGGCTCAGCACTTCCTGCTGTCAAACCCCAGGAACATGGTGAGCCTCGCTAGTAGACAGGCAGGCAGACAAACAGAGAACCAGGTAGATAACTGGCAGAAAACACCACAGAGAACGGGGGAGGCCTTTTAGCCCACTGTACTGTATTCTCCCCTTTCTGCCCTCTTAGGATCTGTACTATCAGTCCTACGCACAAGTGGGCGTTCTGTTTGTCTCCATTCCAAACTTCAACGATTTCTACATCGAGCTGGACGGAAACAACATGGGAGTGGAGTGCCTCAGACTCCTGAATGAGATCATTGCAGACTTCGACGAGGTTGAAATGCCGTTTTTTGTGCGTCCGGGTTGTTCAGTTGGATTTGTCGCGTAGTTCTGTGCGTTTATTTGAGTGTCTGTTTTCCAGCTCATGGACAAGGAGTGCTACAAAGACATAGAGAAAATCAAAACCATTGGCAGCACATACATGGCAGCTGTGGGCCTTGTCCCCACCATTGGTACCAAGGTGACCTTTTATTTTATGTTAATTTATTGTACATTATAATGAAGAGACAAGATACTAACCGATCAATGTACGTCTGCACTTTAGGCCAAAAAATCTGTTTACGACCACCTCAGCACAATAGCAGACTACGCCATTGAGATGTTTGATGTTTTGGATGAAATCAACTACCAGTCATACAATGAGTTTGTCCTGAGAGTGGGTGCGTCTTATCTTAACGCACAAAATGAACTATATAACACACCTGGCTGATAGTGTTTTGTATTTGTTTAACACTTTCTGGTATTTACACAGGAATCAATGTAGGCCCAGTGGTCGCTGGGGTCATTGGGGCACGGCGACCCCAGTACGACATCTGGGGGAACACGGTGAATGTGGCCAGTCGCATGGACAGCACCGGAGTACCGGGAAAGATACAGGTGACCACATCACCTTTAATCATAACAGAAAACTTTCTACAAAGTGCAAATACAGGATAAGAAATTAGAGTTATTTTTCTTCTGAGGGTTAAAATACTGTATAACTGCATAATTTTCTTTTCTATGTTCCAACGGCTCAGATCCACTGAACAAATGCAAAATAACACCCCTGTACTGCATATATATATACATATATATAAAAGAAAACCACATTTTGAGATTTCGTAGAACAGAAATCTCAACTCAGCAAAGTGTGAAGGCCATTAAAATACTGGTAGAGTACAGTAATGCAGAATACTGCATGTATGCATGTTCTTTTAGAGGGGGACCATCAGAAGATCAGCCTGTTGGTTGTGTTAACATGAGGAATGTGAAGCATCTTGTTAAATTATTCTTATGCTATAGTTTCAGTCTCACAAAAAAATATTTTTTTAAATTAAACCAATTTGACCCTATTTGACCAAGGACACATTCTATTACAGTCAGAGTGTTTGGAAATAAACATTCTTACTGAGGTGGGAAAATAAATATTGATTTCATAACTGTATAACAATTAAAGAGCTCGAGTTGGGACCTGGCTTTGCTTTAAAACTACTCCTGATGAATGTGAACATTTATATATTTCTCTCTTTTATTTGTCTTATATCTCTTTCATTCAGGTGACAGAGGAGGTCTATCGCTTGCTGAACAACAACTACGACCTGGTGTGCCGCGGCAAAGTCAGCGTTAAGGGCAAAGGTGAGATGCTGACCTACTTCCTGGAGGGGAAAGTTCAGGGTGTGGGCACCGCCACCGTCTCTTCAGTGATGCGCTCCGCCAGCTTGGCGCGTCGCATCCACTCCTGTGGGAAGACGAGCGTCCCGACCAATCTGGGCAGCATCTCCACCGCCAGCCTGGCCGCTCACGCTGGCGTGGGCAGCAGCAGCGTCCAAATGAACGCCGCCAACAGCAGCATCAGCCAAGTGACTTGTCTCCCCTCCTCCAGCGTGCCTGCAGTGGGCGAGGAGGACGAGGAGGACATTGAGGAGACGGAGATTAAGATCGAGGCTGTGGCCGCCGCTGCAGATGTGTAGGGAAGAAAAACAGGGACTGTAAACCGAGCAGGAAAAAAAGTGAAAGAACACCCTGGCTGGAGGCCGAGAGACGACGGGGCTGTTCAGGTATTTCCTTTAAATCCAGAGCCACTGGCAAAACCCAGAATACGCTCATTCAGGATATGAACTTTCAGAGAGATGACGTGGTGATACAGACAATCATACTCGCCCTTAGGGAAGACAAACGAGGAGTGAAAGAGAAAGATGCTCACAATCTCTAATCGTCTTTTTAACATTTCTATACCAGATAAATAGATGTGTGGTGTCACTGGGTTCCCTCAGATCCAGGTATAATGTGCATCTTCATTTTATATATTTATATTCTACATATTCCATGTGCAGGGGATATGTGCATTGATATCCTGAAAAAAAAAAAAGACTTATCATGCTATTTGCTTTTGCACTGTCTTTCTGATTATGCCAAGGATACATTGCGTTAATTACGGTGTAAAATTGTGTTTTTTTTCACGGTGGGTGTAAGCATGCATGTGTGTACCTGTGAGCGTGTGTGTATGCATGTGTGGTTTAATTCTGAATTGTAACGAAACAGCACAAAGTACTTTTTTTTCTACTCTGAGCTCCTTGGATGAAACAGGCTTTCTCCCCCCCCCGAGATATCTTCCCCGTTAATAGTGCATGACTTTTAAAGTTGACAGCCATAGTGACTCCAAGTTGAAAGAAAACCAAAGTAACTGAGCTTTGAAAGATCTTTATTTTTTCACCCCTTTACATTGCCTCACCATCAGAGAGAAGAGGAAAGATTCGGCAGTAGGTTGAACATGCTCTGCACATTGCTCTTTTAGACGCCATCGGAGTCTCTAGTTGTCTTTTTCTGAACCCAGGATAACGTTTCAGAGAATACGTGATGCTCTTACTTTGCCCTGATTCACAGACAGTGGTGGCTTTGAGAGTGAAGAGGCAGCAAAGGTCAAAGGTCAGTGTGAAAACCTAAAAAGATATTGTACTACTTGGACGACAAGATGGACGAAAGCTGATATGCAAAGTCTGGACCAGTGGCAAAGGATTGATGAGGACCAATACATGTCTATGTATAATGTGCATTTATCCACACAGAAGGAGCACATCCATTACTAGAGCACACACACACACACGCACACACACACACACGCACACACACACACATTAAGCACACAACCTCCTGAAATGCACACCCTCGTCCTTCACTCACGGCCTCTAGACACGATTTATGTACATTCACATATTCCTCCCCCTCAGCAGTGTCCGGCTGCCTTCGTCTTTCAGGCAAACGTAACCTCCCCCCCGGCTTTTTGCTACAGTCGAACTGAGCAGCTACAAGCTTTAGCGCCTCTCTCTTTCAGATACAGCCTCAGAAAACGAGGGGCTCTTCAGATATCCTCTTTATCAACCTATATATACATTAAAAATATATATATATATAAATATATGAAACTTTGACTTGATCTGCAAAAGTGTACATACACAATGTTTCAAGTTTTCTGCCTTACTCAATAAGCTTACCGTGATTGCAACCTGCCTTTTTAGATATATTCACTTTGATATGCAGATCATACTTTTTTTGTAAATAGCAAAGAAGCTGTAAACTATGTTGTATCTTGTACAGTTTGAAGTTGGGTTATTGAATATTTTGTAATAAAGACAATATTGGTGTATAAGATATCACAGTAGTACTGTGATTGTAAAGATGTTAATATTTTGCTACCGGTATATAATATACAAGGGTTTTAAACAAGAGCAATATGAGAATTTCAATATGAGAACCTGAAACACAATATTTGAACCTAGTCCTCAACACAAACCTTCAGTGGGTGACTTTTTATGGGTCATTTTCTTCGTTAGTTCTAGTCCATACAATTACATCACATTTAATTTGAATGGCTCTTTAAAAAAACAGTTTTTATTCTACACAGGGACAGGCTTATTATACCAATCAATATACTGGTCAGGTAAATGTCGACATGTCACAAACACTGAGCAGTGGGCACGGAGTGGGCGAGGGGTTCACTGTGACAGCTCGGTCAACGAATGTCCAGCTCACGCCACGCTTCAGTATAGTATGGTTTGTTCTTTGGGTTTGGAATAAACATTGAACAAAAAAACACGATGCACTGATTGTAATGTTGATTTGTCCTGAGGGATCAACCCTCACGACCTCAAACTAAAGTTGACATTAAGCCGTGAAGGGAATCCAGGGTAAATGTTCACAAACAACACTCCCCCCTGATGTCATCGGGTCTAAAGGGGGTCACGATGACTAAATGAGCTTGCGGTGTTTCTTAATATCTACATTAACAATAGCGTAGATTTTTTAAAAACCGAGCAAATGGTTGAGTTGTTTTTGATGCTGCTTTAATAGAGCTGGAGTAAACAAGCCCCCCCCCCCCCCCCCCCTTGGATTTAATCAAGCTGCAACTAATTTCACAGACCTAGAGAAAGGAATTGTTCTCTAAGAAAAACACTTTTTTTTTTAAATTTTACAAGAGGTAAAAATGTGCAAAATAAAAGCAGACTCTGAATTTAGCTCTAAAAACCCTGTATAAAAAAATTACTTTTATTGAGTGGTAAACCTTAACAATAACTTGTTGACATTTGAACAGCTTTAAAGTTGATGTTTATTACAATAGAGGTTTGAAATAGTTTGAACCTCTGGATTAGGTTACACGTCTTCACTTCGGTGGAAGTAAAGAAACAGAACCAGCTGTGAAGTGTGTGGAGTTCAACCTCTGCACCTGATGTCAATCACCAGCTAATGAAATCCTGACACGGCAAGGATCCTCACGTCAGCAGAGAAATGGACGCTCAACTGCAAAATGTAAGTTTAACGCCACTGTTTTAATACAGGAAATGTTTTATTCAAATACTATTCCAAATATTATTATTCAAAAATCTGAAAATACCTCCTTAAATTGACTCGCCGTGCTAATTCCCTCTGTGCTTAAAAATGACATGATGGAGCAGAGGCCTTATCTGGAGCCCATCCAGGAAGAGTCGGAGCAGGAGGATGAAACCGGAGGAAGCAGAACAGGAGACAGAGAGGAGGATTTTCAAAGTGAAGTGGAGATGGAGGAGGAAGTGGCACAAGAGCAAGAGGAGGAGGAGGTGGAGGAAGATGATGATGATGATGATGTCCCTCTGAGGGCTCTGAGACCTAGGCGACTGTCTCGCTCCCTCAGCACAGAGAGTTTCCTTCAGTCGCCCTCGGCTGACAATCACCAGGGAGACTTGGAGACAAGCTCCGTGTCAGATGCGGTGGATTTAAGTGATGAGGCTAAAAGTTCTTGGCAGACAAATTTAGGAAATGAGGAACAGGCCCATGGTCGGGGGCTGAGGGAGAAGGTGAACATCTTTGTCATATTTTCCATTCAGAGGAAATATTCAAAAAACATTATACTCCGATGACAACATAGTGATCTGTGGATTTTATTATAATCTCCTCCAAGAAACTTCCAACACCTGAACCATCGGTGCAGAAAAAGACAAGGAAGAAAAAACACAAGAAGTCACAATGTGTGAGTGTTCGTTTCAAACAACGAGTTCCCCTCTAAGATATTGATCATTATAAAGTATATTTAATTTTTTTGTTTTTCTAAGCTGTTTCCTCCCTGGGTGGTGGAGCTGATGGTCAACATCGAAGAAGCAACAACTCATCGACTGGTGGTTGAGTCACGCTCGTCATCCTCAGGGCTCATGAGCTGAACGTGGGGCCGTCGGGCACATGAGGCTCTGACCCGAAACACACACACACACACACACACACACACAAATATAACACACCATGTGAAGGGTAAGCCTGGCCTGAGAGTAAAATCTACCTATGATAAAGATTAAGACAAATTGGTTTCAATGACGAAAGTTTATGAAGTTCACTTTCTATATATTTATCACTTTGATGTATCTTGAAATATAACGTCCTGATTCTTCTGGCACGAGTGCGACACCTCAGTACCTCAGACCTACAGAGAATATTAATAATAAATGTTATATTTCATTTTCTCGGCCCCGAGCTTCAGTCTGAACCCGTTTACCTCTCTCCCAATGGGTGGGATTTGATTCAAGTGCCTGAGTAAGAGCTGGAAGAGGCCAAAGCTCTCTCTCTCTCTCTCTCTCTCTCTCTCTCTCTCTCTCTCTCTCTCTCTCTCTCTCTCTCTCTCTCTCTCTCTCTCTCTCTCTGTCTCCCCCCCACATAGCTGTATCGTATATATTTACTTTTGTCAGAGCAATTCGTTTATCTCCGCTGGGTACAACTTGTCTTGGCAAGTTTGTTGGCAGTCTGTTTGTTGGCAGTCAGATTTAAAGTCTTTATTTAAATGAGATTCTTTCTTATTTTTAACATTCTAAATTGGGGGAATATTTCTGGTAAAAACATTAAAAGTCTTTTGAGAGAAATTAACTTGTGTCCATCTTATGCTTTGTCACAATTCACCAAATTTCCCTAATTCACCTCTGTCAAATTGTATTTTTTACATATTGACCCTGAAGTAACCCCATCCTTTACATGAGTAATATTAGGAATAAAACATTATAAAAATACTGAACAAAATATCCCATCAATTTCTGCAAAATAAAAATATTACACAAGAGAAACTTCATCTTTTTTAATCTGCTCATAAAGTCTAAAAACTAAACATGGTAGATATTCAAAAAATGGTTAATATGATTTTGTTACTATCTAAATTACTAAATCTATAACTTTTTTATGATTTCCTGAACTGTTTTTTAACAATAAATCCTATTTGTGATCTCACTGTAACTTGGATTAAATTAATGTAAAAGTACATGTAAAGAAATTGGTATATGTACTTGTAAAAAGACTTGCTTCTCAGAAGTAAAAGTACAACAGCAACCCTGAATAAAGAAAAAAATTATTATTCAGGCTTTTAATTGAATTATATTTATTTTTCCTTCTTGTTTTATCTATGTATTAAATTTGTTTGTTTTTGATTTAATCCTCTTTTAGCTATTTTTTTTGTCATATCACGTTTATATACGACTTTTGCTTAATTCTAACTTATACATTTTTACTTCCATGTTTACCTGCCTGTGGTGTTTCCTCATTTTAAATGTGTGAGGTTTATGACATCAGGTCCTTGATGATGTTTTGCTCCGTGGATGGATGTGTCTTTTATTCTCTGAAGGACTTTGTGTCACAGTGTCTATATGAGAAGTGCTACACAGATAAATTCTGATTGATTGATGTCAGTCTTCATGTTTGAGTCCAAACGCCCACATCACCAGCAGCATCCCGGACCTTGACTGACCCTGGATGAGGAAACACAGCAGCACACTCATCCTCCCACACATGCTGCATGGGGCTGTCATGGGTCCTTCCTGTTATCAGTACAGCTCAAGTATAATACTACATCAATAAATACTTTAATTGAACCTGAAGACTTTATTGGCTGTAGCATCGTTTCCTTGTTGATACATGTGTGGACCTTTCTGCCCAAAAAACATATTATGAAATCGGGGGGGGGGTCATAGTGAGTCCATTGCCACGAGTGTGTAAGTGTGTTAATCACACAGTGTACCAATGCATTTGGCATTAGATAGTTATGACAAATACTACACTAAGGAAACCAGCATTTACTACTGTTCTTCAGACAAACATGTTGTGGTCCTAGCAGAGCGATTCCATAATGTCAGGCTTATGCAACGCTGACGGCAAATGACCTTGTTTATCTGTCTACCTGATAAGACCGGCGTCCACCAAAGAGACTGGATGGACAAATAAGGTGTTAGTGTCTAAACAGTGTCACAGCACAGTTTGAGTCCCCATTACTTAACTGAATAAGTGTTTGATGACCCCCACACACACACACAGTCGGACGTTTCTGTCATCAGCTGTTATTCTCTCACAGCCTGTGTCGTTGGATGTTCCTAATTATCTTCAGCTTTACTGAAAAAGCAGTAATTTGGTCGCTCCCAAAAAAACAGGGTTGTTTTGATGTACAATCGCCTTATGTTCCAAAGTCAATATTGACAGCAGACCTCGTGAACCTGGATCCACGTACGTCGAGCGGGGTCATCCTGCGTTAACAGCGGCTTTGTCCAAAATATTTTAGATCTGCAGCCGCTGTCAATCATTAACTCCCCTGGAGGCCAGATATCCACATAAATACTGCTGGTTCAGAGAAATCACTTTAGAAGGAAATCTACAGTCACACAGAGCAGCTGAGAAGAAAGAAGATAGTTATCCTGCGACCGAAGATGCCTGGATTATATGAGAAGCTGACGTTTGTGGCAGGAGTGGCCCTTGCGGCCCTGGCCCTGGCGAGGTCTTCCCCAGTAGTGGGCCCGGAGCCAATCCGCTGTGCCGCCTGCACGCCGGAGAAGCTGAGCGACTGTCCCGCCATCCCGGCCGGCTGCAGCCAGGTGCTGAGGGAGCCGGGCTGCGGCTGCTGCATGGCCTGCGCTCTGGAGAAAGGGGCGTCCTGTGGGGTTCACACGGCTCACTGTGGCGTGGGCCTGCGCTGCACTCCCAGGCTCGGTGAGGCCAGACCCCTCCACGCTCTGACCCGGGGACAGGGGCTCTGCACTGAGGACATTGGTCAAGGTAATACCGTTTTTCACTGTTTCTGCATGATACACATAAAATCCAAGGAGATATAAAGAAAAATGGTAGAAAATATTTTCAAATTTCTATTGTACTTGTGCAGAGTACACAGAAGGAGACCAGGGCTCCCTGCATTACCTGTTGGGTCTCAACCTTCCCTTCGACCAGCAAGACCCTGCTGAGGGCCAAGAGAGCATCAAGGCCAAGGTCAACGCTATCCGCAACAAACTGGTGCATCAGGTGAGGAGAGACCACATGAGGATTCAAACATTTATACCTTCCATCCAGAAAAGGGGGCAATTGATTTTGAGGGAATTTTATATTTATTAATTCTCTCCCTTATCTTTTTCTTTGTTCAGGGACCCTGTCACGTTGAACTCGACGCGGCGCTGGAAATGATCGCCAGCTCTCAGCAGACGCTCGGAGAGAGGTTCACCACCTTCTACCTCCCCAACTGTGACAAGCACGGCTACTACAAGGCCAAGCAGGTGAGGGACTGGAGCTTTTCACGAATCAACTCCAGAGATGTATCTGAAGCGACCAGGTGATTTATTCGCGGGGTTTCTCACTCCTCTGTTCCTCCTGCAGTGCGACTCGTCTCTGGTTGGACCTCCCGCTCGCTGCTGGTGCGTCTCCTCCTGGAACGGGAGGAAGATCCCGGGGTCCAATGACCTGCTCGGTGAAGCAGAGTGTCATCAGGAAGTCACGCTCTGAGCGGATTGACGTGGCCACACGCACCCAGATGCAAACAGACAGAAGTCTTTGAATATCTGCATGCAGCCACCTGGAGAACTGACTTCATTTTATTTACGAGATGCCTGCATCAAAACTTATTTATTCACAACTTGTATATTCTTCTTTGTCTTATCTATTTTTGTTTTTTTTTAATATGTTTGCCTGTTTGTTGTTTTTTCCAGTTGTAAATAAGGCAACACTGTATACATTTGAGTTTCTGACTAAATAACTCCATTGCTCAAAACCACAGGTCCGCAGCTGTGCCAAGAGGTTTCAGGATCAGTTTTCTTTTTTCATTCATTCAAAAACCATACAGCCGTTCATTCATTCAACGTGTTGACATTGTCTGAATGTATCTCCGTTGGCGTTTCCTCAATGGGTATCAGTGGGATACTTAAAGTGCTGTAAGCATGTGTGCACAGTGGTCAAGCACAAACATTTACGCATTTGTCTACCTCTGCTGGTCTCGACAGGTTCAGCCGGTTTAACACTGAGGGTTCAGCTCATCTACACTTTCTTACCTTTTTATTTGTCTCTGAGGTCATCAGGGTCATTTTCATTTTATTTATTATTATTTGTCTGTGTTTATGCTGCTATTCCATTATTGGATTTGTTGAAATAATGCATATAGATACTTCTTATTTTATGGATGTGCATCAAATTAAATAAATTATTTATTCACAATGGCTTGTGACTCAAGGTTTTTTTTCCTGTGCACTCCCCCCAAAAATTCCTGAATCATTTTATTCTGCCTTTATTAAGTAAAAATAGAGCTTTGAGGGTTGCATTGAACATGCAAACAACATATATGGTTCATCACCGGCTACACAGAGAGTTGAGAGATAACGGTTCATGACCTTTATCCCCAAAAAACAAATCAGCTTATGCAAAGTGACAACAGAAACAACAACAACAACAACCTTCTTGCTTCCTCTGGCTTGAGATCCAGCATGAAAAATAAAATTAAAACTTTGTGTTGGAGCTGTCGTCCAGTCCAGCAAAGTGGAGTTCATAGTAAGGCACTGCATGCTGTACATTTTCTGGTCGCCGTGTCCACACACAAACGTCTTTACAAAACAAATCACGAGCACACAAATTATGATTACACATCACAGGCATGTACACATGGGCAATGCCACGTAATTGTGCGTAAATAGAGAGCACCCTCATCAATGTCTGTGACAAGTTAGAACATCTCTGTCTTATGATCAGAAAAAGGCCTCTGAGATCAGTTCTTTGAGCGCGTCCCGCTCTCAGGAGACGTCCACGTTGGGTCTGAGACAAACAGCTTATAAAAGAATCCATCTGTTGCAGACGTACTGGCTTTTTTTTTTTTTCTCTCCTCTTCCTCTGTTTCCCTTCGCTCTGCCTCAGAAATAAGGTCCCACAGGCAACAGATAGAAATAGCAAACATCCACATATCGGTTGAGCCATCCCTTGACCCCTCTCCCAATATCCTCAGCGTCTCTGTTTGTTTACAATTCTTCTCGCTCTCACTGCCACCGTCCCTCCCTCTCGCCCTCCGTCCTGCCCCGGCTCCTATTGGCTCCCGGAGTTGTAGTGCTGGGTGTCTCCCCGCTCCTTCCCATCGAAGCCTGGCAGCGGCTGCCCGTATTTGTCCACGCACCAACAGAAGCCGCGCTTTCTGCCCTTGGACGGACGGCACTGGAAGCGGAGGAGAGGGACAAAGGTGAAAAGGAGGGGAGAGAAATGGGAACGGGGGGGGGGGGGGGGGGCGAGTGTGCTAAATGTGTAAATCCAGTTGAATGTGCAGCATTATGGGTAACGAGCCACTTTACTCAATGAAGTAGAACAGCCATAGTTAAGAGGCATTAATGGGCAGATTGTGCTGAGTCGACGCAGCCTTGGCGATCCAACGCGCTGTGGTATTTTGAGCTGCTTTTATGGTCTACCTCCTGTTACACACACATATAGAGACCTTTAAGGTAAACAGAAACCTGGTAAAATATTTGCTTAGTCCCGTTTGTGAACAACTGAGAGCCCGAGATCTATTTTCAGAAGCTGGTGGCCAGTACGAATCATCTGTTGCTGATTATACCCCACAGCTCCAAATTATGGGTACTACAAATGACTTACAGAGTCTGTGGAGCTACCCAAGGGCTGTTATTTTACTGCCAATTTTACTAAAGGTCAACCTCCACTGTAGTAAAACATGCAGCCATTCATTTCAAGGGCTAGAGCAACTGTGCTTCTGCTCCGCAGGGGGAGTCGGAGCTGATCCGGAGGGAAGACGTCCTGATTTAGCTCAATATTCAACCTGGGTTTGATAAGAGAGTCTGAGGCAGGATTCTCGTGCTGCTGCATACATCTTCACTTTACTGCATTTTCCGAGCTTCATCATAGGAGCTTTAAAATTTCACATAACCACAAATATCACAAAATGTATGTTTGGGGAAACTAAATCAAAAGTTAAATCGAGAAAAGTGGATCTATTTGGAACATTAAATCTACCCGGAGTACATTTTATTCTCTGAAGAAACATCTACTGTTATTCGGAGCTGAAATGTTTTCCCCTCAAAATCGTTGCAACGTCCAAATTAAACCAACCAAATGTGAAATGTCCGCCACTCCTCCAGCGCCCCAGGGCTCAGCAGGATACACTATAGGTCTGTTCTACACAAACAAAGACAATGAGCCCGGCGTCGTGAGGCTGGTTATGAGACGATTGCTGGTCAAACAGAACACTTCCATTAAGCAGGAGGGACTGCTATGGAATAAGAAAAAACTGCCTCTGTGATGCAGTGGCGTGGGAGCCCTAAGTGCCTCCATATGAATGCGTCAGAACCACTCATTTATTACATCCCGATCGTGGGTGAACCATGTGAGTGTGGGGATGGCTGCCGCTCTATTTCTGGGCCTGCCTCTCAAAAGTCCAGCAATTATGGGGCGAGCGCATCGGGTGCCGGCGGCCACCTTGACGTCTGTCTCCCTGGGAGGGTTCCCGTTAGACGGCCGTCGTCCCAGCCGTCAACCCCACTGGGGTTTGGCCCCTGTGGTTCCTGTCTCCAGAGTCAGTGGCTCGGGTCTACCTCACTGGTGTGGTGGTGCAGTGATGAGGCTCTAATAGCTACCAATGAGTACACGAGGACAGCCTCAAATCTGTAATTGGGCTGCAGGAGACCTATAGCTTGACTTGAACTCGACTTCAGCGCGGAGTCGTTGGATTTGTTGCAGCTTCAAACAGCAGCCGAACGTCTTTACTCTTTAAAGGATGTGTAGTTTCTCGTGAAATCGATGCACGACTTATCCGGTTGTTGGTGTCAAATGGCGCTCCTCGTGATTTACCTGCTTTTTCTTATAGAAGCCCTTCTTGTCACAGTTTGGTATGCGGAAACCTCTGGGGTTGAGAATGTCTGTAATCTTGAGGGTGCTGAGAATGCTCTCAATCTCTCTCCGACAGGGACCCTGCAGACGAGGGAACACATGACAAGTTACTGCACTTTGTCCAACACTTGAAAACTTATTTCCAGCTCAAACCTGAAAGCACATGAACAAATTTGAATGCTGGTGATGCCCTCTGGATGATTGGTTTTCTTCAGGAGCACAATTTTGACTCAAACACATTGTTTTTTGCAAATAAATATGTCAGGCTGCTGCTGCATCGCACGCCACTGCCGTAATTCTTAAACAATGGTCGCTGCAAAAGGAAAGAGGTGGCTGACGGGGAAATGAATTCATCCGACCAACTTGCAGGGGCTTAGCAGTTTGCCAAAGCTGCTTAGACCTCTTGCACTTTACACAAAGGATGGGGGGATGAAGTGAATTCAAAGAGCTCAAGGCGGGAGCCAAAAGGCTTGTGCTCAAGTCCAAGTGCTCCAGTCACTAATCAAAGCAGCCGGTCAAACCCCATTACTAGTGTGTGCTCACTTCTCTGTCCAAAGACGAGATCAAAATAGCAGCAGGGCTTCCCAACAGGCATTCACACAGGCCAATCCATCATCCGCTGGCTCCCGTTGCACCCGGCACGCGGACGCCTTGTGGCCAAACAACCGCCTGACACAGGTCAGCCACAGGGCCATACCCGCTCACTTCCATGCCATTCTCCCGCTCGCGACGCCTGCCAACCATTCACCGCCGCTGTACCCAGAACATTTCTTCACCCGCAGGGGGAGAAAAACACCAAAACACAGAGGAAGAGGAGAAAAACATTCCTCCCTCCAGTGTGCTCTGAAGACAGAAAAATACCAGTTGTGATACTCACATACTCAGGCTCCTGTTTGGTCTCCAGAGAGAAGTTCTGCTGGTCCGTGAGGAGAGGTCCTGGTAGCTCCTCCATTTTAAAGCTCTGGGTTCGCCTCTGCTGCTCCTGTCTCAGGACTTCTGACTTGGCGGAGGGGAAGAAAGGGAGGAGCGGGGGTCTCAGGGGTCCCGTGGGTCTGTGGGTGCTGTACAAGATCTGGAGGCCTGGGCCGGTGGAGTTCCGCTCCTCGTCCTGAGCATCAACACCCTCTGCTGAAGTTTGAGGAAAACACGTGTTTACTACATATGAGTACACTAGGATATATGATCCAAGATTTTGAGATAACTGAATGCTAATGCAGACAAAGTATTTAATTGGGGGGGGGGGGGGGGGGGGGGCATAAGAGGGCTGCTCCAAAAGCATCTTCTGAAATTACATCTGTCTTTCCGATCGCGCAGGAAATGAGAAGAAATATGCAACATGATCACTTTCCAAAATTTGAATTATTTTTGTTCCTTTCTGACGTCACAAACTAAACACTCGCCAAAAACAAAAAATCTGATCATAATTCATCTTTACCAGTTGATGCAGGGAGGTTCAGCTCCTCACATCTTTATATTGGGCTGCACATTTTTTAAAGTTTAAAAACTCTGTCTAAGAAGTGCCTCAACCTGTGTCATCATCCAGCCTTTCGTTCCATACATGAAGAGAAGTCCCACAGCCTCAGTTATTGACTCTATTTTGACTTTCAGAATGATATTGTGTCATTAAAAACTGTTGTGCATGAGTTAAAGAATAGATCACATCACGCAACAATCGATATATAAAAATTATATTACTGCCACATGAGTCACATATATCTTAATTTAAGAGGCCTGCAGATGCATTGTGCGTATATCTGTGAGTTAAAGCGCGTTTGTCCACATGCAGGACGAATATGGATCAAACGCACGGGACTCACCTGGCAGCTCGTTGACCGGAGGTGTCGGTCTGACGGTGAGTCTCCTGCTGGTGGTGTTTGCACAGATGCCCCGTCCCTCCAGCAGAGCCTGCAGAGGCTTCGTCTCGCCGGGCTGATGCTGACATGTCAGCCCGGAGCCACATCTCCCGGTGTACACCCCGCACGGCTGGCCGAAGCTGAGCGCGCAGGTCATGCAGCAGCCGCAGCCCGGCTCGCGGACCCTCTCGACGCAGTCCTTGGGCAGAGGCTTGCACAGGAGCCGCGCTCCGGCGTCGCACGGCTCGCATCGGATCACCGCTCCCGCCGCACCTGACCTCCGGCCGAACGAGGCCAGGACGAATGTCATGCAAAGGGCGCGGAGACGGGAATCCATGGCGGCGTCCTGGAGCATGTGTGGAGTTGGAGTGTGGTGGCGCACTGCTCAGTCTGCTGCACTGTGGCGGACTTTTCTCTGGGCAGCTTCTCTCTCATTCACATAAAGCCACCAGCTACAACATCCCAATATATATAGACCCCGGTAACTGTAGTCACACCCCCGCATAGCTTGTGGTCTCCTGATGTATTGCCTCGACTCCGCTTTGGCTTTTAAACCATCAGACCAGCGTGCCGAGGCATTACGCACATTACGCAGCGCACCAGCAGGATCATATCCACTGTATTGGCTCTTTAAGAAGAATTTGGAATGAAATGCAAGAAAAATGATTGGCCAGTGCATTTTTTTTTTACTTTAATTTTTTTCTTTCTTTTACCCTCAGCTGTGGGGGGTTTGAGGTCTGAATATCCTGCATACGTTTAGAAAAATGTAATGCAGAACACCAGGTTATTAGACACATATTCTAGGAAATGATCAGCCAACCCAAGAGAAACATCCACAGAAATGTTTGTAATGTGTATCAGGTCTCAGCCCGAGGAGCCCACACACAGTAGCTCCTGCAGTACGCGGATTCATTCATAGGGGGCGCCAGTATCTGTGTGGGAAGGTGGTCATTGACAATTGCAATAAAAAGAAAGATTAAATGTGCAGAAGGCAAAAACACACCAACATATTGCAATATATTCATTCGTTTGTCTTTGGTTGCATGTGTGTGTGTGTGTGTGTGTGTGTGTGTTTCTTGTTTGCTTCAGCAAAGTTCTGTTTATGTGCAGGTGTTCACATGACTATGTGTTTGCTTATGTGTGTTTCCACTGGTCGGAGACCCTGCAGGAGGCTGCTGCACATGCCCCTGCATGACCTGGTTAAGGTTTAAGCGTATAAACCATGTCCGTTCCATTCACACACACACACACACACACACACACACACACACACACACACACACACACACACACACACACACACACACACACACACACAGGGTTGATTATTTCAAGCTTTAAAAGCAACCCAAGCAACAACAGTGCATAAACACTTGCGGTATTAAAGAATGACCTCAAAAGCAGTGGTGGAATGTAACTAAGAACATTTATTATTTGTACATATATTTAAAGTATTTAAGTACAATGTTGGGGATATTCTACTCTCCGCATTGTATTTATTTGACTGCTGCACTCAAGTACTTTGTAGAATTATATTTTGCATAAAACAATTGCTTATCTTTTTTAAATGTTGAAGTGAATGCATTTTTGATTTAATTGTATGCCTCTGTTAAGGGGACAGGAAGTGGCTGGAGGCATTATGTTTTCCGGGTTGTCCGTCCCTCCGTCCGTCCGTCTATCACATGAAAGTGCTATGTCAACAAGGACTAGAGGAAACTTCAAAGAAATTTGCAACAAATATTCACTTGGATGCGAGGATGAACTGATTAGAATTTGGTCGTTAAAGTTCAAGGTCACAGTGACCTCAGGTCACCGTGAATTCATTTGATAAATTCTTGGCCAGTTCTCCGTTGTAGAAGAGATTTTTAATCTTAATGGGAGTAACCAGGTTAAATAAAGGTTACGGAATACAAATTATGTTTATCTCTGTATAACTTCCGCATTCTGCATACGTGGCTTCAGTTTTGCAAATGAATAATAGAATTGATATTTTAAATAAAGAGGTTTCATATTGGTCAGATAAAATTCAATAACTGCTGCTGTCACTCTACAAGGTCAGTGTTGTCCATAACAAAGAGAAACTCCAGCAACCAGATATGATTCAGGACGACCTGCTCAGTGTTTCTGTCTCATGCAGAGACTCATGTTTCTCAGACACACAGTGCAGCAGTGCTCTCTGATCTTAGGATGTGTGACATTGTTGGGGCCTGCTCTGGACATTCGTAAGAGCGACAAAGCAGACCTTAGAATAAGGACACATACCACATGTGTAAGTGAGAAAATTCCTGCGTAATTACATCTGCAGCATTTTTTAGGTGCACTATTAATTGGTTTCAGATGAGAGAGGGGATACACCAGCACAGAATGTCCAAATTACCTCAAAAGAATAACAGCGGGAGAGGCGAGGTGTACAGTTCCTCGTCGCTTTTTTGAATTTTCTTGGAAGCCAATGTTAAATCAGTTGCCAACAAGCCCTGGCGCACGGCCGCCTGTTAACAGACAGGTCTACAGCAGAGCAGCGTTCACTGGAATGCCAAACATTTGTTTCATATGCTGCAAAAAAAAAAAAAGCCTGCTGATTTTCCTCCCTCTCCTCCACTCAGCGCTCTTCGGAAGGGGGTCTCTCAGCCACCTGTGCATATTCAGCATAGCAGAGGAGAGCGTCGGGCACGGGGAGTAATGTACTGGAGGAATGTCGTCCCGCAGAGCAGCCACTCAATAAAGAGGGAGTGTGAAGAATGTGCTTTTGCACACACAGGATATTACTGTACATGTGTTTAACATAACCCACTGTCAAAGGCTGCACTGCCCAACCGCAACTGCTTGTCAACTCCTAATCCGGCGCAATTTTCCACTGTTTTAAGAATCTTTGGACGAATCAGACACACTTGCTGGGAGATCACAGAGAGAGTGGCCTGCAATGGCTCCTGCAGCCTGGATGGACTTTATTGCACTGAGGCCCTCAGCTAAATATAAACCAGCTAATAAATACCTGGCCCTGGATATTACATATACTCTCAGTTTCAGGTCACATACGTGAACAGTAATCTATGCTTTTCATTTTATGAATACAATTGATTATAAAATCTTCCTTGCAGATAAACCAGGTAGGATGAACTCTTCAAAACAGACTGTTTATAAAAAGCTCTGCACACAACGTCCAGCACACAAAGAATAAAAAGAGACAGTATTTTGTAGAACTGACAAGGAATAATACAGAAGAAGATCCAGAGACTACGCTAACGGCCCATTCCTAATAGCCATGTTTAGTACAGACACTTATTGTATTTCTGTTCCTGTTATTAGAAGTATAACACAACTTCTAACAGTTAACGGCCAATTTATCAAGGAATACATAGTTTACATTAATTTACATAAACTTAACATTATTCATGTATGATCAGGAAGCCTTGAATTCCATTTATTAAAAAGGAACTCGGTTATGTTTCTGAAGTGTGCCGTTTGTCATCATGCTTCTTCGGGGATTGTGTGCGTCTGGTGCAGAGATACAGGGGATGGTGTTACTGTAGTGACGGGGAAAAACGCAAGGCTCTGCGGAAAAGGCCCGAAGCGAACAGGTCGGAAAAGCACATACAGTTCTGGAGGTCTGTGTGTGTGCATTTGTGCGTGAGTGATTCCATTCTTGGAACATTTGGGACGGCAGTGGGGGTCCACGTGTGTGTGAGGAGTAGCAGCACAGAGTGTGTAGGTACACTGGAGTGGAAGAGGAGGGTTGGGACTGTTTAGGAATGAGGCTGCCGCAGATCACATGACAAGCCCGCTTCGGTCACTGTTATTCTTTTTTGCCCCCATAGTCTCATGGCCGTCTCTTCTGTAATTGCCCCTGTCTGAGAGGCTTTTTTTTGTTTTTTTTCTCAAGCAGGCTCCCATCACAGTTGAATTGGAACGCAGAGGTCTCTCTTATGATTAATATGATCATCTCTTCCCTTTGATTCTGCTCTGACTGGCACCCATACCGAGCCTTGACAATTATCCGATTATTAGATGTGGTTTGAATGGTGCACACACACAAAAAAGCCAAAAAAGGGGCAAAGGCCACCTTTCATCTAATTCCAGGGTCGGTTAATTATTTTTTGGAGTGGTCTGTTCGTGGAGCTGTCACGGTCCCCATTTCTGGAGGCTTGGCCCCCGAGGCGGTCCAAGGCTGTAATTAAGCCTGAGCGATGTGGAGGACGGAGAGCGAGGAGCTCTCAGCACTCAGCCTGACGGATTGCAGAGTGCTCGGAAGTGGGCTGAGAGTGGCGCCGCTCACTTTGGGCCCCGAATCCCCCCCTCGCCGAGACTGTATCACTTCCTATGTCTGTACATTAGAACTTTTGAACATGTACCCACACACATATGCACGTGTCCTCGTCTGCACAACGTGCTCTCATTTTCCTAATTGAACTCATTCACTGAGCCTTGCTATTTAAGACCAGCGCGGAAAACATCTCAACGTCACTCATGCATCATTATATAGTGTTTCTAATCCACAATAAACGGTGTGAAACGACTGAAATAGATTCAAACAGACAACAATCCTTCTAAAGTTATGTGTCATTTTCTCACTGACACCGACACCACCATTACTCATCGTAAACAAAGACAAAATTGCAGTCGGCCGAGGAGTAAAATATCGCCCTCGCAAATGCAGGCCCTGCAAATGCTCCATTTATTTTGGAAGTGATGGCGGTCTGTGGTTTGAAGATGTGGTTTGGTGCTGACACGGAGAGAAAAGACAGAGAGTTATCACAGTCCGTGTAAAAATTCACAGCCACCTCTGACAGGTTCAGCCGACCATGGACCACTGATCTAATTCACCTCCTATAACATTAGTGCAAGTCCATTTACTTCCATGCGTTTGTACCTGTTATTTAAGTCACATTTTTACATTATTCCTGCCATTTGCCTTTTGACATTTCATTATTGTTAATGCATATCTTATTTATTTTATTGTCCCGTGCAGAATAGCTCTCAGTAGAATGCATATATCTGCCAAATTCAATCAAGCTGTACAAAATTTCAGGCACCATCACACACTTTATAAATATATATATTTATAAGCTGACAGGGATGAAAACATAACCTCCTTGGTGAAGGTTCTGAATTGAAAGAAGCATACATGCATGTAGACGTGGACTCAATGCTTCCCTGCAGGTTTAAGAAAGCAGAAAATAGCGATGATCACTGCCAAGTCATAATAATCTCTTTATCTCTTCCTCTCCGGTACAGTGATACACAACCAGGAGAACTTGTACGACTCCTGGTACTTACCGTACTGCAGCAAGTTTTCAGGGGGTTAGATGAAAAAGATTGTGTAGAAGCTCGGCTAATTTGAGAAAATAAAATAAACATACAAATGGGATTAAAACTGTGGAAACTCAATCTCATCTGTAGCTAATTAGTGGTAGCAATTACAAGTGAAAGACCAATTATGACAAACCAAGGGCCCAGTTGCATCACCTACACACAGTGTGCAGGGACTGAGAACATTGGATTGGTTTGAGCAGGGAAGAAGAAATGGGTGAAAGTGAAGGATAAATGGTCAAATCCTGCAGATTCTGTCTCTCTGGTCGCACAACTGCACATATTAATACCCTTAATATCACATAAACAATATTGTGTCTGTATCAGTCAATCAAACTTTGTATAATAGCTGTATAGAACCTATTATACAGGTTAGTCAAAGCGCCCTGACAATTGACTAATAATAAAAAATGCGGACAATGAAATGAAAATGATTTTAAAAGCTATGATACCAATAAAAAAGATAAAAGAAATAGAAGAAAAAAGTCAACAAAAGGAGATAGATCAAATATAAAGCATAGCTTACCTATGTAAGTAATGTCTATAAACCAGCCAGGCTGAGGAAAAAGGTTTTAAGCTTCTGTTGAAATATTTCAACAGAAGTGTTGGGAACCACAGTCGAATGCCCCAGCAGTTTTTATGCCTTCGTCTAAACCCTAGGCACACAAATTTGACCCCACTGCTCGTTGTTTCTGGTTCAGTGACCATGACCATGGTCTGGAGGTCACTGTGGGGTCCCTAAGCTCTGAAACCTACTTCCCTCTAAAGATCACAAAAGTAACACATCACAAACTGATTTAGTCTCTCGGTGTTAATTATGCAATTTTTAGGCTATGAGTTACTTCTTTTTTTTTATGTTTCTAAAGCAAGATATTAATCATGCAAATGATCCATAAACAAACATAAACTTGATTCCGTAATTCCGACCCGACCTGAACCGTTATGCGGCCGAACGTTAAAAGCTCTGTTTATCTTCCAGTGCGTGTTGCGGTTTCAACGTCTGGTGGAAGCCAAACAGGGGCCTCAAATTGTGCAGCCATCCCAGAATGCACTTTCTATTTTTGCTCCCTGAACCTTTGTTCTGCCTCGGAGGAAAAAGATGAGCCCTGCCCCTCTAATTAAGTGGTCGTAAAAGAAAAAGAAAAAAACCTGAGCAGCGCCCGAGGGGGTGGGGTGGGGTGGTGTTGGGCTGGGCTGGGGGCAGGGGGTACTCAAGGAATGAGAAGGAGCCCGATCAGCCTGATAAACAGGACCTTTCACCTCCACATTATCTGCAAAATGAAACTGGATTGGCTTCAGTGTGCACGGAGAGGGGACGTGAATCTGCGGAGTTCACTGGAAAGCTGCCATTTGTAGCGAGGCACATACTGTACGTCACAGGCTGCATCCACGTCTGTTACAGGCCTTCGCTCAGGTCAGGAATGTCCACACACAATAGCAGCTTGTCAGTGGTGGCGTGCCGGGGAATAAACCTAATGCAGCTCTTGTTTGTCTTTCTTTAATGTCGTTCTCCTGTACGCTTGCTAATCGGGAATATTAGGTCACGGAAGTCGAGCTTGATGGGGCCTCATTGCCGAATGGAGCCTGGCCAGCTCTCCTGCGCCCTCACACACTGTTATTACCTGTGTGTAATAGCCGTCTCTGCTGACAGGTTCCTCTCCAGTCTAATAACGTTGCTCCGCTTCTCTGGACTTTCCCCGGTGTCTTTTTATTTCCCGGCCACTCCGCACTAAATAACAGAGGAGGACGGGCTCTGGGCTCTGGGCCCTCCGCAGTTGCCACACCTGGGCCTTCACTTCCTTCCTGTCCTCCCCGGGAATTCTTCACTTTCACCACCTGCAGAGGGGCAGTAGTGAAGGAGGGAGGAGGAGGAGGAGGAGGAGGAGGAGGAGGAGGAAGGAGGAAGGGTCTATACCCCATTATACCTTTTCCTCCCTCTCAGGCTTGGCTCTGCAATTTTATCCTCACCCCCTCTCAGCACCATTAAAGTAACCTGCCTCAGCTTGTGTGGAGGCAGTCCTCTATTTTTTACTACGGTGCTTCACAAAACAAGACAGTGGACATGTGTGGGGGGGATGTGTGCATGAGAGAAAAATGCTGATGCAGAGCACGAGTTACTATTCCACCTTTTAAAAAAGAAAATCTCATCTTAAACCATTCCTTTCGCCTTTCGGGCTCACAAGTGTTGTGTTGCTAGTGTCCTCTACTGGCTGCAAACTGAACTGAAGCTATTCCTCTCTACAGTTCCTCATTGCATCCTGGGTATTAGAGCCAAGTGACTTCTGCACTTTAACACATCCGGCCTTGCATTGGGAGCTCATTGCTTCCACTGGAAGACACTGAAGCTGGAAGCCCTGCAGTTGTATGCCTCCATCATTCAGTACAGTTCCAGTCTACATCATTTTTTTCCAGACTCATATGAGGTCACTGTGACCTTTGACCGCCGAAATTTAACCAAATCATCTTCAATTAATAATTGAGTCTTGAGTCGGAGTTCCAACTAGTCAACATTTGACTGATTTCCCAAATGTTAGACTTGAGATATCAAGTTCAAAAGGCCAAAGACATTTTTGTGAGGCCACCGTGACCTTGACCTTTGAACACAGAATTGAAATCAATGCATCTGTGCCAAGTGTAAAAGGATTCTCTCAAGGCGTTCTTAAGATGATGCGTTCACAACGGATAATAGAGTTATGTGAGGTAACATTGACCACTGACCAAACTCTCATCAGTTCATCTTTGAGTCTAAAACCTTTCACCCAAAGTGGGAAGGATTCACTGCAGGTGTTCCTGAGACATCGCATTCACAACACAAAAAATGAACACATCAACCTTGACCTTTGACTTTAGAAATTCTAATCAGTTCATCCTCGAGTCAACATGAACATCAACAGCAAATTTGAGGAAATTCCCTCGAGGCCCTTGTGAGACATCCTCTTCACAATAAAGGTTGAGTCGGATCAGTTTAACCAAAAAGCACCTGACAAGGCAACAAAACATCTACGTCCAACTTTTAATTTAAGGGGTTGGGATCACCAGGATTACATCAAATGTTTCCTTTTGTTTATTTACAGAACACATCAAACAATGCAAAAGTCAATATACAAATAAACCGCTCACATGTAGCATGTTATAAACAGAGGCACAGTATTGTATGAGATAAGTATGAGGTACGGATAATAGGTCATGAAAACAAATTATAAAAACATAACAAACGTGAACATAATCAATGTGAGAATATCAACAGAGCTTTATCGTGGTGGTAGTTTCGGTCCCTCTCTGGTTAAAATGGCTGCCCCCATAGCCAACACACACAAATAATTAAAAAGGGAGAAAAAAAATTGTCATCATCTCATATACATGTCAACAAACACTCAGCGGGATAATAAACATGTTTCTCCCAGAGGAGGTATATGTCATTGACAGATGACCGGCTAAATATGTCAAATACTACATTTCATTGTGCAATTCCAACACTTTGTTTTTCCTCCAAAAAACACTAATGCAGTGAAGGCGTCTGTCAAACTGAAGGTACAGAGCCGCGTACGCTGGCTAGTGTTCGATACCCAGACACTGCCACGTGACCCGTGTCCCAGCAGAGCGGACAAAACAAAGTCATATTTGGCAGCTGTGAGTGGAAGGCCACGATCTCCTACACAAAGTACTGATGTGTGGGTTATTTTATCCAACTCCAGTCAATTCAATATATATTAGCATTAAAATATTTTTTTTCTATGGTTCCTCCCACACACACATGCGCCCACACACACATACACATACACACACACACACACACACACACACACACACACACGCACACACACACACACTTTCATCTAACGGTTTATAAGTGGTCATATTCACAAACACCTAAGGAAGAAAAAGTCCAGAGGCCTCGTGTGCGCGCTGCACATGCACAAAAGGCCGTAGTTTAAAAAAATAAAACATTTACATTGCATAGATTAAATAAGATAATCCTGTTTATGATGTAGCCTGCTTCAGAGTCCAAATTATACATATTAGCTTTGCACATTTAAATTCCATGAGGAAGATGCAGCAGAGAGGTTGTTCTACTTTGGCTACAAACTTTACAACAGGTTTTTTTGGTCAAATATTAGAGGGAAAAAAAGTCACATGCAAACGTCATGTTTTCTTGATTTGTCCGCATCTACGCATGAAAAGGAAAAGCAGCCCTTATGTTATATCCTTTAAGATATGATGAGAATAATTACATATCTAACAGTATAAGATATTGAAGGAAACAAATAACACATTTCATATGATTTAGATGTTTGATTTGCTAATTTAGTTCATTTTACAGGAAATACAATTTAAAAACAATGGGATTTATATATTTTGTCTATTGAAAGATGAAGTTAAAAGTCCTGGTGCTGGTAAGGGAGTGTAAATAATAACCAGGTAATATCCAGGGTCAATGTACAGCTCGATCACCATCTTCACTCCGTAAACCTTTATCCATTGTTTCAGTCTTTCCGTCTTTACTTGTTTTTTTTCCTGCTCTCAGTTAAAGTCTGTCCAGGTGACCGTGTGATCGGCTCTGTCCTACTTACTCTTCTGGGAGCCGATCATCACCCTAGAGACAAAGTTGACGATGGCGCTCGCCGGCTGCTCTGGGTCGTGCTCTGCAAACAGGTGACATATATTGTCCATGGAAGTGCCGGATTTCCTCGCCACGAAGCCGAAGATCCTGGAGAAGGGGGAGAGAAGAGATCAATGGCTGCCAAAAATAACATGGCGGCGAACTTAGAGCTGCTTCACGAAGCCCAGGACCGGCCCAGATGGAGCCAGGTTGTCGATGTAATAACTAAAAAACGAACAAACTAACAGATTACATTTTCACACAAAATGATTCTATTGTAGATCAAATTGATTGAACTACCATTTACCATTAAATTACCAACAGTCGGAGTTCCAAACCACTCCAAATCACTTTACACCGGATTTTTGAGTGTAGGTTTATGGACAAAATGTTATTTTATCCATTTAAAGTTTATTCAATAGAATGAAAGAGTAAAAAAAGTGAAGGGGTCTTATTTCTTTCTGAAAAAAAAACAGTAGAAGTAATAATTGACTTACTTTGCTGAAGTGCAGCCATCTTTTTTCCACCTGTTAAGTGAAAAAAGGATACATTTGAATAAAATATATTTTCGTGGGTTAATTTGTTTGCCGATGTAATTTCCTCTTGCACACCAGCCCCGAATTAAAATACTCACTTTCTATCTTGAGGGTCCAATGCACAAAATATGACTGTACTGACGTTGTAATGTCTCCTGAAGAAAAGCCTGGAAAAGGAAAACGACACAAAAATGTTTTAGTTTTCAGACATGATGTGCAGGTAAAGTCCAGAAGTTCACACATGCACCTCCTCTATCATCTCTGGAGCTGTTTGAAAGCAGCTGTGCTTTGAACTTACTTTCTCTGGTTGTCAGTGAGGGTGATTCCCTGGGAGGAAACTTTGAAGTGGACCACGGTGGAGGTCGGCGGAGGGTTGGAGCTCAGGGTCATGCTGGTGGCCTTCTGCACCGCCTGGATGCCCGTCAGGGACTCCATCTCCACTGAGCCCAGGTACCACACGTTACAGGCTGCGGGGAGCAAACAGACTCAAGTCAGGCTCAGATCACATGCACTAAGTACAAAAAAGGGCTGAGCAAGTGGACACAGTGACAGCATCCTTTAGTCCCTAATGACAGGACAAGATAAATATGTGTGGATGCAGTCAATCCCAAAAGTGTCCACATGGATTGTGTCACTGTCAATGCTTTGTCATCGTGTCTATTAACAGCGAGTGAAGTCAAGCGCCTGATTACCTGCTCCCTGTTTTAGCAGCTCCGCGGCTGAGTTGGTGACTGTCTGTGAGCTGTTCTCCACGACATCTTCGAGAGGATCTACGGAAAAACATCGACATCATCGGAGAGATTACATAGTGGAAAACCACAACAGACACACAACAACAGATAAAATGACTCAGTGGCCAGGCTATGAGTGAGTGTGAATGTTTACCTCTGTCGGGTATAATGAGTTTACAGGGCAGGGCCAGGGGAGTGATCGAATGTTGGCAGACCAATGCTGTTAAACTTCCTGTAACAGAAAAACATACAGAATACAAATGTCAATCAGTTTTGAGGCTTTATTGCCACATCAATTAATTGTTCATTATATCTCCTACTCTTACCTCAAATAAAATAACCACAACAGCTGTATTTGAGTAATCTTGTGGATTTTGGACAAATCATCCACATGACGTGACTGAAAAGCCACAGTAGAGGGCAGTGTTGTTCACAAAAGCTTCATCTTTGATGCAGTGTACCCAAACGGCCAGGAGGTGTCACTGTCGTGAGGCAACTTTGGCAGGAGGAAATTTCACCACACTCACCAAAATAAGGCTCGTTGGGGCAGCCCTTCAACCGAACTCCTTTCTGCGTACACTCAATCAGGAAGTGGCGGACTAGTTCATTGGCTAGATCCCCCCCTGTAAGAAAACAGAGCACAAACAGAGATATGAGAGACGATGAATCCCTCACTATTGTACGAGGTCTGTTCCCGCAAAACCTGTCTCGTCCCTCTGACACCCTGGATTTACGCTGACCTAAATAATAGCTCAGAGCGTTTATCTCGGCACAACGTGTAATTTCCCAGCCTCCGAGAGTTACATAAAATATGAAATCACTACATTCAATCTCTACGGAGATTAATGGGATTACAATTCAACAGAGGTGCCGCTGAGGGGGCCAGGAGGAGACTCAATGTAAGGAATGTCTGGACACAAAGGCTCGAGAAAGGCCCGCTCCTTGAGGTGGGTTGGGTTTCACACTTTCAAGGAGCCACAATGCCCTAAGCTGAAAGTGGGGAGAAGGACCGTGTCATGATGTCACCACAGGTGCCGTCGGACTGCGGAGGGGTGAGAGCAGACAAAAGGACAGGTGTGAGTAGGGGGGATGAAATGAAAGGGGTTGAACGCTGTGGTGGGCTGGTAGAGGAAGGGCATGGGGGCATCCTTTGTGCCCTGAAGTGTTGTTTTTGTCAAAATGTGCACCTTTGGAATAATCCTTCTTGTTTCGGTTGCACTTTGGCAAGATTTGGAGATTTTTATGTCCTCTGATTCTTTTAGAATAAGACAAACAGATATGTGAATCTCTATTTTAGCTCAGTCAACCTTTGTTTTGATGTTGAGACACAGCCAGGGAATGTTTGGACGGATTCCTCTAGAAGAAAAAAAATCCCTTCCCGTGTTTCTTGAAACAAACACATCCAAGTAGCTTGTTTTGAGGCCGGCCCCTGGATACAGCATCTAGCTATGTGGGGCAGGGAGCTTCCCAGGAGAAGGCCCCGGGATCAGAACAGGCTTATGGACTCAGCACATCCTTTGTGAAGCGGTGAAACACTAGCTGCACGTCTAAGACTGGCAATCGGGGTCTGTTTGGCCTCATCGCCGTGATGCCCAGGAGAGAAACACGAGTGATGAACTCTTACACACAAACACAGGAGGGGGATTATCATGTTCCACCCAAACAGTGAGTACAGTGGACTGTAACTGTAGATGCCTTTGTGTTGTGATTGTGTGACGTGTGATTCCCATGAACACTGGCGGGGCCGATCCGTGGACTCTTCATGCCGATAAATGAAAGAAAACTTTTCGAAAAGGATTTTTATTCTATCCCAAGAGCTATTTAGTCTTTATTCTATTGTTTTGGGAATGAGATGAGAAGTTTGATAACACTTTAGGTTTGATAAAAAAGCTGTTTTCTGTAAAGCTGCTTTCAGATATGCACGGAATCTTCAAGAGGGGCTATATGTGAGAACGCCAATATCTGAGTCAGTTGCTGTGGACATACTCCAGAGTTTTTCCTGCCAGCGCCCTCTGAATAATGTCAGAGAAAGAAAATGTGAGAAGACATAATACATTCTCATGTGATGTACCTTTCTTGGTCAGCTGGAGAACAGAGGGTGGCGGCGTGGCAACTTTCATCGCCAGCCCATAGGCGCCCCTGAAGGAGTGGCTGTCCCGGACGATGAAGCAGCCAGGCTCGTTGTCCTTCAAGACCGAGATGGCTGAGGGAAGAAAAACAGAATCATGAGGCTGCTCTACGGTTCTACACTGACATTTCTTACTCGTTTATTAATCAGGGTAAAAAGTGGATTGTACCTTGATCCCTTGAGATATCTGGCTTATACCAGAATTTTGATGTGTCCTGAACAAACTTGACAGTAAGCTGCTTGCTGGCAAGCACATCTAAAAAACAACACACAATAATCAGGCTCAAAACAGGCTGAGCTAGTATCCGTTTGTGTGTTAGCATCACCAATGTAGCCATCAGTTTGTGTAGTTTACCTGGCAGAGGTGAGGCAGTGCCTGGTGTCAAAGATGACAAGTCAGGCAAGACACTGGGGAAGGGGATGCTCACAGAGCTCCCACTGTGGGGACTGGAGAACCCGCTGGGGGCTGGAGAGGCTGTTCCGAGCGAGTGCTCCCCCTCTGACGCCCTCTTCTTCTCAGGCAGAAGTGGGGGCTGCACCTGGGGCATCTGGAACTGACCCTGACCGTCCATGGAGGTCAAAAGATTCCTGTCCATGCCTCCGTTTCCCAGCAGAGAGGAGCCGGGGCAGTCCGTGCCGTAGCCGTCTGGCTCGTCGAAGCTTTGAACCGAACTGTGGCTGAGAGCATAGCGAGCCATGCAGCTTCGCTGGCTGCTTCGAGGGGAGCTGTGGGCGTTGGGGGCGGGGTGGATATGCGGGTGGTGCAGGGGAGGAGAGTGGTGGCCATAGTCCAGAGACATGGAGTGCTGCGGCGGTTGCCTGGTGGAGGAGTAGCTGCTCAGGGAGGAGTGGCGAGTCAGCAACGGATGCTCTGGCCAGGACTGGCTCATGGATGAGCTGTAGTAAAGAAAAGAATGGTCACAAATTTCAGCAGTAACTCACAGACAAGCTCATATTCTAACTGTTCATTCCTGCCTTCCCATGGTAGAACAGTTAATGCTGCTTTAAGTTTTCATCAAGGCAAGATATCTACCTCTCTGTCCGTTGAAGGGTCCCGACCATTGAGGACGAGTTTGTAGCACTTGGCATCCTGTGGCAGTTGATGGAGGAGTCGGGCAGCCTTTCAACCCCAACATGGCCGATCATCTCCGAATATTCCCGGGGCTCTGCACAAAAGCAAGAACACAAATCATAATTCAAGCACTCGCAACTAACTCAGTCACCTTAACCTGCCGGAACAAGATCGGCAAGATCCAAGAATTACTGCCTGGAAAATTGGTGTCAAATGTCAAAACAAACTCGCAGCGTTAAAGAGAAGAAAATAAATCCTACGTCTGAAGAAACATTTTATGGTTTCTTCCCTGACTTCTATTGTATCTTTCCAACAAGTAACTTGAAAATCCCTTATTTTGTTTTTGTGTAAACTTGGTTGACAAACAAACAAATGGACAGGGGTGAAAACATAACCTCCAAAAACTCAAGGAGAGGACAAACATTTAAGCAAAGATTACATTGGTTATGTATGAAATGGGAAAAGGTCCCTCGGGGAATATCTCTCCGTTCTCTCAAGTAACAAGCAATCAATACTGGAGTTCAGTTGAAAGGAAAACTGTCCACATGGCCCTGAACCCTGGCCATCAATCTGCATTAAACCAGTCACCAATTACCACTGCCACAAGCCATGGAGTCAACAAATCAAACTCGACTGCATCGAGAAAATTAAAAGCCCTCCACTATAATTATCTAAAAGCTTTATTTTAATCAGTCTAAAGAGTCTGGAGCCTCCAATCTGAAAGCTCTATTCCACCTAGGGCCTATGGTGCAAAGGCTTCTTCTCGTCCCTGTTTCCTCTCTGTGGACACACACGCACACAAATGTTTTTTTGTGTCATGTCTCCTGACCCGTCGTAGCCATGGGGATGTGGCGGTTCTTGATGTCTGGGGTACTAAGAGGCACAGCATTTTGTAGATCTCGATGGGAACCAGGCGGTCAGAGGACAAAAATAGGGTGAAAATTAAGGTTAGGGTTCGAGGTTCAAGGAGAGATCATCAGTCTATCAGAGTTCATACACATTTGGACCAATGGATTTCCATTACTTTTCAATAACTTCCATGACCGAACATTTTGTGAAATCTCGGTGTATACGTGAAAACGTGACAAAAGGTAGTATTTAAACTAACAATGAGAATTCCAAGGCATACAGTATACCTTAAATGACACAATTCCAAGTATGTCTGCTTATACTTTTTACGCTTTTAAATAATTCATATTTAAAAGGATATGAATTTTTAAAACTCAGCGTAAATGAATGAAATGAAAATATGAATTTAACAAATTTCCATGACTTTTCCAAAACTTGAGGGATTTTATATTTTTCCATGACTTTTCCAGGTTTTTCATGACTGTAGGAACCCCGGTCTATGCACGGGTCGATCCTGACATGTGCAAACTTGTGCTCCTGTGACAACACAGGGCAGAAACAACACGCCAAATAAAACACAGTTAACTTAATGCAAACCATCTGGGACATGACATAAAAGTCAGCAGACAGGCTTCGCACCAGTATTACAATAAAAAAATCGACATGAAAGGCTTTTGTTTTGCCATAACTGCACAATTTTTCTCAGAACGATCTCACAGCCAGGGTTTATTCCACCTCAGATAAACACCACAAAGGAGACAACAGCTCAAACACGGAGAAAAACACGGTTTTTAATCCGAAGAACAATACTGAAAGAAGGAAGTCCAAAAGAAATGTTTTCTCCTCAGGCCGTGACCACGCAGAAATTCTCCAGAAACCAAACAACGAGGGCAGAGAGCGGTTAGGAATCTCCCCGCTTTCACATTTGCGAGACGTCTTGTTTTTTCGGCCCCGGCCTCAAGACCGCTAAATTCCACTAACAACAATCTCACCATTATTAGGCGGCGCAAAGGGGGAGACCTCCGATAGCTCTCGAGGTAGTGGGGCCCAAAACAGGCAGAGGCACAGGAGACATGGAGGAAGACTCATGTAATTACCTCCTACTCACTGCCTCTCACTTTATGTAATTGGTTTAGTGGAGAGAAACACAAGTTAATATATGGATAGGGGGAAATGTAAATGTTTGCACAAAGAAAAGAGTTTTAATGTGTTTTTGTTCTTCACGGCACTTTGCATCCATTGTTTAACTTTTATCATTAATGACATTTTCAGACATGAACTCAGGAAAATGTGCAGAAAATCGGGTCCTGACCTTTTCCTGAGTTTGCCTTTCATGTATGAACAACACAATAGGAGATTTTCCAAGTAAGGTGCATTCATAACAACATGAAAATGTCCGGAACATTCAGGTGAGAGGGGGAAGGACATGACGTATAAATTCCACGGAGGAAATCACAGGTTTGTGTACGACCCTTTTCACCGAAAGCTCTGGAAACTTATTGTTTTTCCAGTTTGACATAAAAAAAATGAGTCAGTTCAACTCTAATTTATTTTTGTTCTTCACTGCGCTTTGGTCAATTGTCTAACTTCCTAAAATAAGGTGCTTCAAATCCATATGCTTACATAAAGTCTAAAAGATCTGTGGTTATACTTTATAAGAATGACCTTTCTGTATTTGTCTTATATCCTGTTAAATGATATGGAGAAGTGTTTTCCTGCACCACTGTTCTGTGTCTAATTTCAATCGCTGCCGGCGAGTTCACAAAGAAAGAAACGCTTTCTTCCCTCAGATGAAAGATCATTCACAGCAGCTTCATGTGATGCGTAGCTTTCTCAGGAATGAAGAGTTCAGTTCAGAGTGCAGAGTTGAACCTACCGTGGTCTGTTCTGTAGCCGCCATATGACTGCACGCTAGGAGATGGCGTTTGCATGTGGTCAATCAATTCTGACATATTTTTCACTGGGAACAAAAAGGAAACAAGGACACAACATTAAATCGAACCTACGCTGATTAGAAAAGCATGCAAAAATCAATCACTCCAGCAAGAGGATAAAACAGGAAGTGTTCACTACTCACCATACGGTGTGGGTGGAGAGATGGGGAAGCCAGGAGTGGGTGGGGTCATATCACTCCCGGCCTCGACCCTGCCGTCCATGTCTGGGCCCTGAGCCTTGTAGTCGGCGCTGTCTGTCCTGAACAACATGCGATGCTGGAAAAAGCAACACACACACACGTATAAAATAATCATCCATTTAGAAAAATAACCAACAAAATAGACACATGCAAGCACCACTCATGTGCAGTGTTTACCTGGGACTGTGGCACACAGGGGGAATACGTCCGCTGGCCCCTGTACTCCTCCGGCCCGCGCCACCCTGAGCTACAGAAGCTCGGCTGATCCGCGACTTCACTTCCTTGGCGACTCAGACTCCGTGTGGCCGCCACCCGCCCCTCGCTGGACTGGACAGCTGGATACACACAGGTAGACAGCAGCAAGCAGGTCATTAAACATTAACAGGCGTTCAGGCACCATGATTTTGTTCTTTCACAACTGCTCTTATGATCACACTTCAATGCAGAGAAAGGAGTGAGCCGGGTTGGCTGTTTTCACGACTTCCCTCTGTAAGGCAGGGGCTGATGACATTTTTATTTAGCAAGTCCATAAAGTGAAATGACCACACCGTTAACCCCCGGGGCGCTGCCTACGGTCAGGCTTTGAGAGGGCAGCTGGGGAATTCAGGGGCTCCGGAGGGTGGAAGTATTTGTGTGAGTGTGTGAGTCTGTGAGTGTGGGGGGTTCAATGTTGTGACGACTCTAAAGACTGCTGCCACTCAGCACCAGGGTGTTAATTTGAGCCCTCCCAGTGAGCTCCGGCCCCCCAGTCTTGAAGAATGCTAATGGGGCAGAAGTGCCATTATTACTCACTTGTTAGTCTTGGGGAGAACATGGTGACACAGATGGTGCAATGTGTTGCTTCATTCATGCTTTCCATGTGTCTGCAGGAGTTTGTGTGTATAATTGATCCTGATTGTGTTTCATTTTGTCTGTAGAGGTGTGTATGACAGTCAACACATGGATGTAAAGGACTCACATTCAATCCCAATATTTCTGTAACCTGAGAGGACGCCAGGAGAAGGGTTGGGCAACATCACTTATACAGTACTGTGAGGCAACAGACATTTAGCAAGGTAGCTGTCAACTTGACTGTTTCTCCATTAAGCCGATGTTTGCCGAGCTGCAAATCAGTGAGACGTTGTAAATTATAAAAACATAGTTTTGCTTGCAAACTGTTTCTTAGAGTCCTTGAAAATATAAATGATCACATTATACCTTCAGAAGAAAATGTGGCATATTTCTTTATATTTTGTGTACTTAATATACATTTTGATAAATGATTTTGTGCATACTGCACAACAAAGCTCAATAGGAGTTGTAGACTGTCACATAACAACATAAGTAAGATCCTTCATAAATGTCATAATTCTGATACCCAATGAAACCACTGCAGATATACTCTAAAGAGTTTTCTTGTTGTTGTTTTCTTGGCTAGACATGACGTTTTCATTGGCCCAAACTGCTCCTGCAGCTTTTTCTTTGGTGTCCGGTAGAGATCATCATAATAAACACACTGTCAAAATACTCCACTCCAAGTAAAAACCCTCCATTATAAAAGTAGGTAAGAAAGTACTGATATAATTATTAAAGTATGAAAAGTAAAAGTACATATTCTGCAAAAAAAATCTCTCTGAAATTGTTTTACTATTACATATATAGTTTTTGACTTAATCTTACTCCTTTATTAATGTGTATGCAATATTTTACTGTTGAATATACAGTTAATTACTTTATATACTTTTGGGAAGTTTAATATACAGCAGTACATCATATTGTAAAAGCTAATGTTTGTAATGAAGCTGTCATGTAAGAACCATGTATCTCTAAAAAGTTCAATTTGGGTGAGCCACAGCTTCAACAACATATTGTTCAGCTCATGCTTAACATTTTATTTATTTTAAAGTGGGAGTTTTTTCTAAACACAGAGCAATGATTCAGTTTATTAGAAAAAATCTGAATCATTGAGATACATGGTTTTCACTTGACATAAATAAAAAGGCATTTGAATCTAGGAAGTAACTAATAACTAAAGCTGTCACATAGAGGTAGTTGAGAAAAGAAAAGTGTGGTATTTTCCTCTGAGATGTTGTTTAGCTAAGTACAGTACATCATTGAACTTAGTTACATTCCAGCCCTGCTTGATATGCACAGACAGGTATGCCGTTGGAAACCAATGAAAAAAACGTTGCCTCCGGGCTCACTTGTTCCTGTTTCGGAAATTCCTCAGGCCTCCCCATCTTGTGGCCCCCTGCAACCACATGTACAAGCTGGAGTGTGATTCACGCACCGCCAGCACTCATACAGCTCTCTGCCTTTTCTCTGCCTCACTGGATTTGAACCAAAGTCAAACATAATATAACCAACAGTAGAATGGCTTTAAGGCAGTCAACACTACTGAACACCCTAACCTTAAAAAGAAAGACAAACCTGACAGGAAATGTTCATCGCTTTACCACTGATGAAAGATGGTCATCAGCATAACATGATGAAAGAAAATTACAAAATATTGCTATAACTTAAGGTAGCAATTTTCTTTCAAGTGTTTACAGTCTGGTGATAGAATACAGCTGATGAAAGAAATTATTTTATTTTGCAAAGATTGAATCTGTTCCTGGGATCAGTTTCAACATGAATGAAGTGGAAATAACTTGGTGGTCATAACGTTGCATAAGCTCTGTTAAAACTCCTAACCCAGCAACACCATCATTTTAATGTTATATCACTGAAATAAAAATAGTCCTTACAATTTCAATAGGGCCTCTCACCATTCGGTGCTCGGGCCCTAATAAAGACAAATGGAAGTTTGACCACAACACTATAGTCATAAGGAGAGCATCTGTTAAAGATGACTCACATCAAAATAAACGATTGTATTTTAAGTAATGCTTAAAGCTTCTACGCACAACAATGTGTCAAAGGACTCTGATTTAGTAAATATGTCTATTCCCCCAAACCCAATCTCTATAAACCTCCACTGAGAGACGGCCATGTTCAGAGAGGTCGATGACAGCTGCTCTCCCTCTCTTCGTGTAGCACACTGATCAAGCAGTCAGATAGCTGGGCCGACAAGTCAGGACAGCGCTCCCTCCTCAGAAACACACTGAAAACATCTGAAAACCTGACAACAGCTCTGCTATTTCTGCCACTAAACACGCCCGGTGGGAGAGAGAGAGAAGGTGGGCTTTGATTCCTGAACTGTGTCGTGCAGAAGAGGAAAAGCTGAGGCTGTTCGAGAGGAGCAGTTTCAAAATGTTGGTCGCGTGTTCAAAAAAGTTGTCGTAAAACATATTCTCGCAAAGGACTGTCACCAACTTCTTTCTAGGAGCACACTTCCACACCACATCACCACCACCACACCCGGACAGTCTGACTATCTTACCTGTCTGCTGCGTGTTTGTCGGGGTTGCTGCGTTACTATCGTTGATGCCATTGGTGCATTTGCCCGCCGAGCTGTTGACGTGCGTGCTGCCATTCCTCTTGATGGAATTGCTGCGGCTGGATGTCGGCACGAACGTGGGATCCAGGTCCATGATGAGCTGGTTGAGCTGATCGATGGAGTTGTCAATGTCCATCGTTAAAGATTTGAACTCGTCATCCTGTTTGTTGTTGTTGTTATTGTTCATAGTTGTCTGTTCCTTGATGGGTGCAGTGTTTCTCAAAGTGTCCACTGTAGTGTCCCTGGTCGGGCCCTTGGGTTCAGCGGGTAGGCCACCTTTGGGTAAACTGACCCCCTGCTTGTTTCCTGGGTATCTCTCTGCATCGTTTCCCTCGTCTGGCATGTAGATAAACTGTTGTGCAGCAACCATCTGCTGCTGGCGAACCCAGGACTGTGTGGAGTAGCTCCCCTGTCTGTAGACGTGCTGCTTGGGCATGGCAGCACTACTGGGATTCGAGGAGGCCACCGAGTTGCTCCTGGAGTTCAGACAGCCCCTTCCAGACTCAGCGAAGACTCGCTCATATTCCTCCATGGGTGGGGGTGCGGGAAGGTGATGCTGGGTATGGCTCGGCTGCTCCTCTCCTCCAGGACTTCCGAAGCCATCCGACAGCAGGGAGTTCTGGCTGCTCTTGTGGCAGGACGACGACAAGGTCCCCAGGCTGTCCACGCTGTGCAGATCATGACCTGTGATCACCTCATCATCCAGGATGTCCGTTTCCCTCTCTCGGGGTCGGGCGTCCCCGTTGATGTGCACCTGTGCTGGAACTATCGTCTGGATGCCCACCCTAGGGCCTTGGTCATCCATTTCCTCCAGCGAGGGGTCCTCAAGACCGAAGCCGCTAAGGAGGCGCTTCAGCTGGACCTTCTCCTGCTGGCTGGGGCCCTGCTGGTTAGCCTTGATGGTGGCTGTGTTGGCAGGCGTGGGTCTGTCCGCCCACAGGGAAGTGCTGGACAGGCCAGAGTCACTGCTGACGGAGAGGGCGTGGTCGCTATGGTCAGGGCTGGAGGTGCTGGAGGTTGTGCGGGCGCCTCGGCCCAGCGTCGCCTCTCCTCCGCCGGGGCTCCTCTTGTTGGCCGCTTTGTCCTGGGTTAGGCCTTGAGAGCGGGGTGCTGCAAAATAGAAGAGATGCAGCGCTTGATAGAGTCAGCTGTCAGAATGGGCACACGTACACACACAGGGACACACAGCACAACAGAGACTCACACAGACAAACACAAACTGCACAAAACCGCAGACAAAGCAAGACTCTGTTAACAAGCACAGTCATGTCGTCCCATGAACGCCTTCTTTTTAAGACTCTGTTGATGACAAAGCTCAACACTTACAATCGCACCTCACCTCACAACAACATTCCAGACAACACAAAGCATCAGACTAAATGAAAAACTAGGACATTGATACATTGACAAAGAAAAAAACATGTATCGTGTTGCTAAATAGAGACAAATCATTGGAATCCACCCCTTTTGATATTCTAACACAATCTCATTTCAAGCAAATACATTCCAGTCATTTTGCAATAACCACTCGTCTCTCTCCATTGCTGCATGAACAGCATGCTCGGGTTATATAAGAGAGGTTAAGTCCACTGTATGCAACTACAAGAGTCAGATGGCTGAGGAGCTTCAGAGTCTGACCCCTGCATTCCTCACCCTGCTGTGATGAATCCACCCTTCTCCCTCTCGCTTGCCCCCTGACCCCCCCGGCATATGTCCAAACAACCTCCTTAATCTTCAGAGGTAGAAAAAACACAGAGGTCAGCCTTTTTGCAAATCCATCACAACTGTCAAAAAAAATAAAGTTAAGCAACACTTTGGAAAAATGTTGGCCCGGAAAAAAGTGCACAGTCACTCTATCTCTCTCTGCATCAACCAAAGAGGCTAAACATGACTCCAATGCTTCTCCCTCAATCAGCCGCCTTAAGTACTAGCTCAGTCAAACCGTGACTGGAGGACCTGAATACCAGACGCGCATGATAAAGACTCCCCCTCCTCCTTTTCTCAAGAAAGCTCCCGTATGCATGTATGTATGTGTGTGTCGTTTACCCCCCCCCCCCCCCGGCTCACACGTGGAACCATGCATCTGGGCCTTGAGCTGCCACACACACACACACACAGTTCAGCTCCACCGGGAGTTTTCCGTCCAACAAATCTCTCTCGTAACATTCCCTCAAGGGAAAGGTGCAAGCGGCTTTCAAGACACATGTTTCAAGACAGATGTTTCCCCTGTTTTCCCCAAACACTGGCCATCTTTCTCTTTCTTTGTCGCTCCCTGTCATCCTGCCTCTCTCTTTTTTCACTTCCCTCCCCTTCATGGCCAGCCATCTGCCTCGAGAAAAAAATACAAGAAACAAAAAAAAAAAAAACTCTTACCTTCGCTGCCACTGCCCACAAGACAAGGCCTGTCTCCGGTAAAGCCAAACTTGAAAAGTAGAGAAGGCCACGCAGGCAAAACCCGAGGACAGCAGTCATGGCTTCTCACCAGCAGATAGTGGTCAGGGTCAAATCGAGAGGAGTTGGAATAACTTGGCCCTGCTTTCTTTCTCTGCTGAGAAGGTGAGAGTGTTTGCACTCCACACAGAGGGGGGGTACCTTGAGATCTCCAAATAAGGGCAGAGGAATGTAAACAAGTGGGGCGGGGTTTAGCGGCGTGGGCGGGTCAGGAGAAAGAAGTAACCCGACCTCTTGCCCTGCGTTAGGGGACTACCCCGCTGAAAGGAGGGGGGGGCCCAAAGAGGATCAGAGAATGAAAACAACATTCCTGCAGCCAGACTTTTTCACTCTGTAAAAAGACACTTTTTAATTAACACAATCTAGGGAGAGCGTGGCCTAGGGGATAGTGCGGGTGTTCTGCAACAAGAGGGTTGCTGGTTCGAATCCCTCTCTTTCCCATCTACATGCCTAAGTGTCTTTGGCAAGATACTGAAACCCTAAATGGCCCCTCGTAAATGTTGAGTGTACTAAAAATGTAAGTCGCTTTGGACAAAAGCGTCAGCTAAATGACCTGTAATGTAATGTAATGTTGCCTTCTACTTGGAGTTCTGGGCAATTTTCATGAAACGGCCGCAGCCAAGTCATTTTTCTTTCCCTCTTGTGCATCATGAAATTGCACAACAGCCGTTTCCTCGTGCGAGACGTCGCAGTGGGACAGATGGGCCTCAAACTCAATTATGCGCTTCAACAATTGTTTTGGAAACTGGTTTTTCACCTATAGCGGGATTACACCGACTCGAACAAAAAAAGCCACGGATGGTTAACCAAGTATGTTCTGAACTTGAGAAAACCATTCAATCCATTTCTATCTCCAAATCACAATGTCGGTCATTGTGGTGTTGGCGAGTCCCTGAATAATCCACCAATTACAGTGCAGAGAGACCGGAAGCTGCCCCCCCCCCCCCCCCCCCTCGCTGCAGCTCTAGAATCGCAGGTCTGGTTATGAATGGCTATGTAATTACCCAGCCCTTTCCATTCCTCCTCAGTCACTACCATCCCGCTCGTCCTGAAAACCAAAACCATGAATCGAAAAGCATAATGACGAACAACATCGTCGTCATTTTTTCTTCCGCCCCAGGCTTCCACATGTGCATCCGATGTGTAAACGACAGCCCTCTGGGAAATCGCACTGTACCGCGTCTCGTAAAATCCTGCACGCTATCGGTACAGGACATACTGTCCATACAGTGTGGACAGGAATCACTGAACCATCAAGTCACTCAAAGTTTTGGGGGGTTTTTTGCTCAGGTTTTTAAGAGTTCTCCACTGAGAAGTGTTCAACATAAGAGGATCCACTTGCTCAAAACATGGGAAGACCACACAAACAGAAACGTTTCTTTCTACAACAACATCCTGGTTACTATGGACAATCCACGGACTTTGTTATTTCACTTAACTCCTTTTTTGGGAAATGTTTAAATTGATTTTATCCTGCAAAACGACTGGGTTTGATATGAGCAACACAAACCTTAGAACTTATGTAAAGTAAGATTTTCCCAATTCTTTATATTGGAAAGATATAAATATAATATATGAACATTATTATTTTCATAAGATTAAGTTCAATTGCTCCATATAGTTAACAACCATGTTGAACCTTTACACTCAGGTGCACCTAAGACATAATACATAAATTTAATTGGTTAGTTTTGTATTCTCATTTTAAAATAATGTATTTTCAGTAATGGTAGATTGTTCCATTATTTTCATGACTTCTTGTATATCATTCACTCCTTATTTATTGACAGATGGATATTTTGTAACTTACTTTGTTCTCTTGTTGTTTGTTTTCTAACCGTTATGTTCCATCATATTGTCCCTTCCTCTGCTCTGTTTCCCATTTGTAAGTGTTTGGGATCCCCTCGAAAGGGATATGATACGTCTGGGTTTATACATCAAATTTGAAAATAAATATAAAAGCAAAATCTGTGGATTATTCACACTAAAGAGGAACGACTTCCTCCTGTAACAATGTTGCAACTCAACTACATCCATATAACAACACTAGTGAGTGAGAAGTTGTATTTTTAATATGGCTGAACCAACCCTTTACAGAGTCAGTCAAAGTATGAGCCTCGAGGGGCCACACATTATTCTCTCAGGTGTGATCTTGCCAGCACGTAATTTTACCTCATACGTGAGCCATAACAATAATCATAAATAGAGTTCAACA
The DNA here is from genome assembly GCF_949316205.1 of Platichthys flesus. Lineage (NCBI taxonomy): Eukaryota > Metazoa > Chordata > Actinopteri > Pleuronectiformes > Pleuronectidae > Platichthys > Platichthys flesus. Next base: position 15,546,960 of record NC_084958.1, on the reverse strand, counting down.
ATCCACTCCGGCAACCCGCTGCGGGTCGAGCTGCTCAAAGACAATGACCTGCTTCGACAGTGAACTCCAAGTAAACAACCGTTCTGGAAAAACAATCTTCTTCTAAAAATTCAGCTCTTAATTCACACGTGGAGAAAAACACACAATCTCGCCACTGATTGGAGGAAAAGCCATTGAAGTAAATGAGGTTTTCTTTTCACAAACTTAGCACTACAGTGGCAATGGCTTCTCAGACTTCCTCCTCCTCCTCCGCGCCGGCCGCTGAGTGACAGCCTCTCACAGGCTAACGGGGCCTGCCGGAGGACTGGTGGTAAGTAGATGTAGAATTCCAACAGAGCTCCCAGTCTTTCCTCTCAGATGTAGCGTTTACATGAGAAAACAAGACTGTAAATATCCCACATGAATGCTTCGGAAAAAAAGGCAAGAAAAGATATTGCATCTCTGTTGGGTGTCTTTAATGAATTCTTAAATTTGAGTGGTCGCTCTTTAAGTGGATTTCCAGAGGTGTGATTTAAATTCTGTATGGAAGGTTGGATATTTTAGACGAAAATGAACACAAAAAAGGCAGCTTCATTTTAATCAAGCTGCTTATAAAAGCACTCAATGAATACTGGGAAAGGGTGGATCTGTGTTTTAATGCCACCACCACTCCGCTCTATTCTGGGAGGTTGTTGTGAATTCTGTGGTAGAGTGGAGAGCAACAACCGCAGCTAGGACGGGACGCCCCGACAGGGTGGCTCGGAGCATGTGTGTGTGTGTGTGTGTGTATACGGGCGCTAGTGGGACTGTGTGTGTGGGATGGTTTTAAAGCATGCCTATTCATTTGATGAAACAACAAAATAGAAATCTCTTGAGAACTAGCTGCTCTTCCTCTGAAACCAGAATTCCCCACATACAACAACACTACTCCTCCCTGCCCTTCACACAGGAATAACACTGCTCGTCATGCCGCACATACTCCGAGCTGGAGATTTTCTTAGCTTCCATTTCTTTTCTGCTTCTTTTTTCGCCGTAATAAAAAACCCAGGCAGACTCTGTGGAAACAAAACTTTTACGTCACACCCCTGAGCAATAACTCCAGTCAAGCTACCCACGGCTGCAACATAAACCAAGCTGCTGGCAACTGTGCATGCATGTTAATGCAATCACACTGCACTCCCCCAATAACACGGGGCACGCTGTGTTAATTCCCGGAGAGAAAAAGAGACAAGTTGTGTGTGTGTGTTTGTATAAGTGAGCACACTGAATAGAAAAAAGTAGCAACGACAGAGAGGAGGGCAGTTTAACACCTAAATGACACCCAGTGCAATCTCCTCTAATATTTGTGCTTAGAGAGCATCTACCACATTTAGAAGACTTTGACAAAGTTATAACAAAATATAACCAAACGCAGCTAAAAGTCGAAACAGTACCTTCGCCGTCACAGAGGTTCTGGTAGGAGTCCCAGCGGACGAGAGGATCCGCCGTGTTGTAGTCCACAATAACATCCGACCCGTTTTGCCACCTGTCGGCACCTGAACACCCAGAAACAACATTATTGTAGCTACTGCATCTGGCTGGTTTCCTCGGTAATGTTGACGTTACTGTAGCATCTGTTACGGCTCAAAGGAGGAACAGGATATGCATGCGTAGATATTTAGGGCCTAGCAAAAATTCAGTGGAATTATATCTCAATGATATTTAATCCCTTTCAGACAAAATACATTTACATTCACTTTCTTGCTATGTGTTATATGAGAAGATTGACCCCTTGTCTAACTGAGTCAAAAGACAAGTAGCAAGTTCAAACAGCTAATATTTGTCATTGGTTTTCATGATATATATGTCATATTTTTGGAAGACAACCATGATTGGAAATATAAAATCAATACAAATCAGTGTATAAATCATTCAGTATCTTACAGTCACATAACATGTTATATATTTTTTTCCCCCGGAAAGATGTTTAAAAGATGTACTAGTAAATACACACACACAGATGCATACAACGTAGCTTCATTCCTGTGGAGCTCTGGGGCAGCACATGCTGTGCTTCTTTACCTCTGTCAGCACACACTTCACACTACATTTCCCCTCTGTAGCATTCCACATCCCCTCTCACCGGGGGGCATAGGGGGAGGAACAGTGCACAGGACGGCACAAGGGGGTAAAATGGAGAAAGCTCTGCTTTTCCAAAACAGGTCTCCATGTAACAGTGTTTTGAAGAAGGTGAAGAGTGAGGAATCTACCTGGGATTCTCTCTGGTCCCTCGGAGAACACCAGTTCCACTTTCCCGTAATCTGGAAATCTGGGATCTGGAATATGAAGACACAGGAATGCCATTCAGAAAAAGGGAAACATGAATTGTGTTGTCTGTGAGAAGAGTTTTCTCCCAGGACACGTAACATGTTCAGGAAAACAAGATTATTGGCCTGAAACTGCCAACTCTAAATTGAGTCCAGATTGAGCCCTGCAGATGCTGCCTGCAGCAGAGGAGTTGCCAAAAACTAGTGGCAGCACGTTGAGACCCGTCTTTGTTGTTTGTTTGTTTTTCTTTGGGCCTACCTTTGCTGGCGGTCTCCATGTCCTCTTTCTCAAACATCAGGTTGTAGCCCTGCACTGCTCCGGTGTGGAACTGGAGCCGGAAAATGGCTTCACGCTCTGAGGATTGGTCGCTTTTGTGATAGCATTTAATCTGCGAGAGAAAAAGCATAAACATTGTGATTTCTACAGTGAGGACTGACGTCAGCATCACCGAAAGGACATCTTGTTTTCTTTCCCCCTACCATGATGTCCCCTTTTAGTAGCTGGGCGGGCGCCAGGGTGATGCATACCCGGTCCCGGTGGCCTGGACCGATGTGACTGAAACAAAAGCAACAGCGGAGTCCGTCAGAGGGAGTTTGGAAGCACAGGCGTTTACAGAAAGCAGGGAGGATACAAAATCACCCTTAAGCAAAGTTAAACACAAAATCGCTCTGAAGCACGCCGTCACTCTTTGAAGAGAACAATAATGTTGGAATGGCTGTAGCACATGTGTACGCCACTTACTAGATTCCAGATGAATACACCGCTTGCATCCCCTGGTAAACCCTGATGTAGGGACGACAAACTGAAAAAAACAAAAGGTACAAAAGCATTGAGAGTGTGCCCCTCGTGTTCAGATGGGTCTACGCACAGCCACAGTGCGATAAGCTGTTGTTGTGAGAGCGAGACTTCAGCTCCACATGCTTCAGCTCCCTTGTTGTTTCAGTGAAATTAGCGAAAACAGCAATTTACTTGCAAACATGGGTGTGAATTCCCATGGGGTTAACTGAGAACCCATAATGAGGTTCTTCTCTGGAGGAGTTATGTTTATATGAGTGCTTCTCTTTGTCTCAACATGTGCGTATTGGGGGGAAAAAAGATATAAAGCACAGATAAGTCTCCGTCTTGTTTACTGCTCCAAGTCTGATGTGGTGGTGCCGATTCTTTTATACTGTTGTGGGAGCAGCGGCTGTATTTTCATTGGGTGCTGCAGCTGTGTGTAGTGGTAAACAGTATGAGTTGAACCTCCGGTGGCGTCGAAGTTCGGTATCCCGTGCAGGATGACGCAGTGCAGGAACAAGGGGGAGGCGTTGATCTTCATGGATCCACTCAGGAGGCTGTTGAGGATCCAAACATACCTGACATGGAAGCATAGAGGTGGATATGAGAAAACAGTCACAACCGGTTCAGAAGAGGCCGGGATGTCTTGTCTTTGAGTCACAACAAATAGATTCGATCCTCCCTACGTGGTAAACATCCATGAGCTTCAAAATCCACAACTAATACTGTGTATTATGCAGCAGTGGTGGATGTAGGATTTTTCTAAATCAGGGGCCATAAGGGGGCCACAGTTTGGACAGAGGGGCCAATTCTGTGTCAAACATGGTTAAGCACAGTTCCGGATTCAGTAAGACGCACATTTACGTCATTCCTTGTTATTTGCTTCTATAATATTGTTGTTTCTTTGTTCCTGGTGTTTTGTGTAAATATGCAACCAACTTCAGAGAAGACAATCTGCTTTCTGTTTACACTGACACACACATACCCAGTGTACATGAACTGTCACATGAAGTATAAAAAGGGATTATTACTGATGTAGAGCTTTAAAACGTCATTTTCAAATTAAAACGTCTCCGTATGGATGCAGCCTAAGCTGAGATAGCCTTTTTGACATCACTACGACACTATCTTGGTTCCGATCTTAGACTTAGCAATAGTTAAATGATTTAGGAAAATAAGATTATTTACTTTCACTCCTGCCTTTATGCTGAATATTTAAAAGTTACACCCAGCAGTCAACTTTTGAACTTTTGCTACTCGCCAAAGCACAGGATCATTTTGGTTTTGGCACTGAACTCATCATATCGGGAGACACATTGGAAATATAATCTGTCCCTGTTTTCATTGACGAAGGTTTAGTTCAGGTTAACATGACAACGTGGAGAAACCAGAACAAAACAGTTGAGGTACAGTGTGAGGGAGGATGACTCACAGCGATACAGTACAGGGGGTTAGGGTTACACCAGGTTACCGTGGGATCCCATTCTCATTTCAATGATAAACAATGACAAGGCTTTTCGGGGGGGGGGGGGGGGGGGGGGAATAGGGAGACAAACAGCACCGGGACACCCGAAGTGTCATATTGAAGCAGGTGCGTCAGGGACATGAATGGGTTTGGACGGAGACGTGGGTCAACAAAGCGCCAGCAACAAGACACGGTGAGTAAGACGCATGCTGCTGTGCAGAAGGGCGTGCTTGTGTTTTGGGTCTTACCGCTTCTGGGAAGGTGTCATCAGCGCTGAGACCTTATCATCGTAGTATTTCCTCATGGCGAAGCGGTCCAATGCCTGATCAGCACTTCGAAGGAGACAGAGAGACACATTAAGCACTTTGGGCAATTACGACCCGAGAGAGATTATACTCTCTGCTGCGCCGTAATTGAACGGTGTTAATCCGGACTCTGCACTTGGGACGACACACACATGCATACACACGTATAATGGACAAGAGTGAAAGTAACCGGAGAGACAGGGGATTCCAGCAGAGAGGAAGAGAATGCCAGATTTAAGTAAACACGGAGGGGGAGAGGAGGACAGAGAGAGGCCAGAGTGTGTGCACAGCTCGGCTATTCAGACAGGCCTAAAACCAACAGCCTTTTCACCAGCGCTCTGTTTCCCTCTTGTCGTCCCTCTCCATCTGCTCCCCCCCGAATCTATTCTATTGTAAAACCGCCTCATTGTTTTCCTATCTCTTCCTCTGCTCCTCTCTTTTTTTGCCCCCTGTCTTTCGCGTTCACCTTATAGGCCCCGGCCTCCCTCAGCGGGACACAAACACCGAAGGGGGGCAGAGGTTGGCTAAAACGAAGGCTTATGTGTGCTCATGCCACAATGTCGGCTGTGTGCAGAGAGGATCTACATAGTGGCACAGCACCAGGCCGCCTCTCCAAACGTTTGCCACATTTCTTGCCTTTGCAGCAACAAGCCTCTGAGGATTTGTCTGACTGACAATGGTTACAAAATCCAAATGGCTTTTTTCACCACGATGAATGGATTTCGTGAAACCAAAACCGTGGCCAGAAGCTATTACTGTAACTTCCATGTTTCCAAGTTGATTCATGCAATTCAATACAGCGTGATTCATGGCTTAAAGTGTGTGGGTTTTCCTGTGACTTCTTATTGACTCACTTTCTGATTCACCTTGACACTCAATTCACCAGGGGTAACCGAATCAGCCGCGGTTCAAGCGATGACATGAGTCTTAGTGGACTGTTGTTATCGTTCGCTGCCAACGACGAGTGGGTGCACGAGCACTATTATAAATCCAAACTGAAGTTCAAACATAGGTAACATTTAGGAACATAACAACAGAGACATAGTTGTGGTTACCTGGCAGACACGTCGGTGAAATGCACAAATGATGAAATGACAACACCGATTCGACCTTTGCCGCCCTAAGGAAACAAGAGAGGACAGGACATGAGTCACTACACATTCCTTATAAGTCTAAATCAGTACAGAGTTTTCTCTTTATTTTATAAAAGAGAAAGAGGCACACCAGTATTATTTTGAGACAGAATTTGTACTTTAATGTTACAGAGCACATTAACATTCGAAAAAAAGTTGAATTAAAGAATATGTAACGGGAAACTAATGACCGCGTGGTTAAATGTGGAGTCAAAGCTAAATGCTAATGGTACAACACAGCCTGTGGATCCTCACCCTGCAGTGTATAACCGCCACATGTAGAGGGTCCGCATTGAGCCAGCCCTCCATGGCCTTGCAGATGGTGCAGATCTTATCCAGAGGCGGAGCATGCAGGTCGGGCCAGCCTGTGTCCAGGGTCTGCGAACACATCATATGCTGTTATCATATCTGTCCACACAGCCAGAGGCCTCATCCTCTGTCCCAGTCTATTAACAATCAATATTATGGTGCTTGCTGTGACTGCTTAGACACAGTTGATCACAGGGGATGAGTAAGATCCACTACGTCAAAGAAACGCATTGTGTTTTGTTCTTTTCCAGATACTTGTCCTGATAAGACTTTAAAAATGATGTTCACTTAAACATACTATATGTAACTGCTGAACTGATGTCAATCATGTTAAGGGATGAAGTCATGTATTCAAGTTTTTTTTTCACGTTATGCATTAAAGGACAGTGAATCATCATAACCCATTACAACTGAGCGAACCATGAAGGGCAGAAACAGCTGACTGGCTAACTGGCTAACTGGCTAGCAGTGTTTCTGTCTTTGTCATATGCCGTTTGCCCCGGAAGTAAAGACAGGCCGCAAGTCAACAAACTATATAACATAAATCTAGTAATTTGTATACACTCTTATAAGAATTGCTATATATCATATTTTTAAACTTACCTTCGGGTTCATTCTCGAGAGATCGTGTCTTCTCTCAGAGAGGTTGATAATCTAAAGGAAACATACAACAAGGCCTGTGATTTAAAATGTTGCACTAGGAGATCCATACTTTTACGTCAATGCTCCCTCAGAGCCCATCTGCCCACACATCAATACTGTTTGCACTTTGACAACGGGCTAAGGCTCATTTCAGGACGACTCAGCGAGCAGAGCAGGAGTGAGCACTGACCAGGTAATTGTCTGCATGCTTGGACTTGAGCATCCGCGTCACATCCTTCAGGTTGTGCGAGTAGACCTCCTCTGTGCAACCCCGGGGGAAGGACACTGCGATGATGCGCTCTGTGATATACGTGAGGTCCAGTTCGTATCCCTCCTCCATCTTTGAGTCTTGGGAACTTCCTGTTACAAGAGATCGAAGCAGACGCGCAGCAGGATAAGTTTCTTCAGTTACCTCATACACCATTCCCGCCTACGGCAGGTGACCTTACTAGAGTCAATATTTGATGGTCAAAGTCCTCAGCTTTAGTCATTGTGTCCAAGTTTCCTGCAGATATCCTTAAAGAATGACCTCAATTCCAGATTGTATAACACAGAGTGTCTTGTTTGCACTGCAACGGTCAACAGTCTGTGTCACACATACAGTGCTGGTTGTATCTTAACAATATACCAAGGCCTCTTTTTTAAACATTAGCGATGATTGTTGCTTATCCGTGCAGCAAGGAGAGAATCAGCACTGTGGGATCCAAATATTGGCCACAAGCAATCTGGTCCCCACAGTCAGTCAGTCAGTCGAAGCTATAATGACAGAGTTTTCAAAAAAACTTTCAATGAATTCCGGTTGAAACCAGTTGCTGTAAATCCCTGAGTGATGGCGTGTCCCGGTGACCTCATGGACATGAACTTCCTGGAGAGAGCCCACCCCCTCCCCGCAGAGACACACACACACACACACATCACTAGTCATCTCTGTATATTCAGTGCCAGTGCCAACACTCGTGCTGACAACTCTCGTCGATCAATCAATAAGTCAACGGACAACTACCAGCTTTTAGTGTTCCCGGATTTATTAATGAAAGGGTTCACTGTTCCTGTCCGTTTTTATGTGAATGCATTTATTTTATTAACATTTAAAATGTAAGACAATATGTTGAATATCCCAGAGCATCTTATTCTAAATGTTTTGATATGAATGCATTTAGATTATAAAGATAATATATTAAAAGTTTTGACTGTTGGTTGGACAAAACAAGCAATCTTAAGTCGTCACCTTCTGGGATCTGGGATGTTGTGCCATTTGTTACTATTTTCTGATTTAAAACTTTTTTTAAATATTGAAAAATAAAATACTTTGATCACTTTTATTGGTAAATAAAAGTAATTGGGGATAAAGGCTGTGAAAATTGTGAAAAATAGCCACATACGTGCTCCAGGGCCTAAAATGATTTCTTCAAATTGTTGGTACAGTGTTCAAAAGACTTCAAAAGGAAGAGGCTTTATAATGTAATAACTAAGAGACCAGCACCATTAAAAGTTAAAAAGGGTTAAATTAAAAAAGTAATTTCAAAATACTTTTTATTTTTTGTCAATTGTCTCATTGATGAATGAACTCATCGTTTCAGCTCTAGTTCTATCCCTGTCAAAGTCTTGTTTCAGAATATTGATGTAAAACCAAATCATATTCATTCACAAATCCAGATTTAGTGTCTAGGTCAATGACTGACACCGTTCTTTCAATGGCACCAAATGATTAAACTATCAAGAATGTGTCCATCAATTATGTCGGGTCACGACTGCAGGCTACAGCCTATCACTTTGGAGGGGGCCAGAGAGGGAGCCATATACCGCGGACACTGTAGCCACAGTCTAAAGCCCCTCCGAGTGGAATGAAAGAGGCCATGTGTATGAAGAGGTCATCCCTTGGGAAACAGGCCCGGGTGTTTTGTGAGGGTGGGTGTGTTGGTGGAGCTGGTGAGAGTGTGGGGGTAAGAGGTCTTTGGGGATTGCTGGAACTAATGGCGGGGTTAGTCTATTTCCCCCGGGACTCTGAGGAAGAACCGTTGACTAATGGGAAATTAATGAACAGGTCGGCCAGTACTTAGGCTCAGTGTATCTCCGGGGCAGGGCTACGGGGAGAAAGCTGAGTCGTGTTTTGGAAGCGTCGAGGTACTGTGCTACGTAGAGATGGGAAGAGTATCTAATCAACACTTAACCTCTACAAGATTGAGATCACTAAATTAATATGGTGCAACAAAATACTTCAACATTTTGGGAAACACCTTGAAAAGATGAGTGAAAAATGTAAAGACTGCCAACATATTGCATCTTTGAAGTGAGGGTGAACCTTAGCTAAGCTTTTGCCTGTAGCTTGGTTAGCATAGCATAAAGACTGGAATCATGGGGAACAGGCTAACCTGGTGTGCAATGACTTACTTGCTAAAGATGTAGCATGTTTCTCCCTTTTAGTCTAGTATTTACTTTTTTCTTTTTTGGACAAGCTGTTGTGCCGTTTGATGGATTTTTTTTTACCTAAGGCAAGCCATTTCCATCCACTTCCAGTCTTTATGCTAAGCTAACCAGATTAGCTAACAGAACAACATTGCAGTGAGGAAGTGGAGATGCGTAGTCCGTCTGTTCTCAAAGCATTGGGCAAATAAGTGGATTTCCCAAACTGTTTATATCTAGCTGCTAAAACAACAAGCCATGCAAATCCAGAAAACTTGCCAATGTATTATATAATAGAATAAAGGATAAACTTCTAAATATAAACATGAGGCTTGTTCATTTCACATGAATAATTAATATGCATCGCTGCACTAAACAACATACTTTTCCTCCAAAGACCTCTCACTTCTCCCACTCATCATTCGAGCCCACACGAGCAACTTGCCCCAGCACGCACTAAAGATAATTGGTCTTTAATTTGCACTGACTGCTTTTGTTCCTGGTTTGAGGCACAGCATTAGCTCACAAAGGCAGAATAAGCAGTGCCAAGGAACTCAAATCCCAAGCCCACCCATGGCAGTGGGCGCAACTCTGGTAGAGGAGAGGGGAAATTCGAGAAAACGGGTTGCCAGGTCTGCTATGAACAAGCTGCAACAGGTTTACTAAGGTCAGGATGTTGGCGGATTAGGGTGTGTCTGGCTCCCCCAGCTCCAGACTCTGCAGGTAATGGCTTGACCCGGCTGTGTGCGTGCTGCCAGCCACGTTCACACAAGCATGAACAGCTCCAAGTGCCTTTACCTCAATCGCCCAGAACAATGCTGGGAATAAATTAATCTGACATTCCATTTATGATTTTCAAAATGTTGGGAAGACAGAGTAGGAAGGCATATCCAAGTGCCGGGACAGAGCCTGATTCTATTTCAGGAGCCACACCCTTCACCTGGCACACACGGTATGGAATCTTCCATTTTGTACGAGCAGGTGGACCATGAGATGAAAGAAGACAGCATCACGTAATAGGACATAAGCTGTACGATGAACTGACTCAAAATCTAGTCATCAGCAAGTCAGCCCCTAAGGGTTAAGCCTAATCATGTGAAGGCTGACCTCATGGCTGTTTTCATTCTTGAATCCACTGTGGTGACAAGGGTTGGCAAAAACTTGACATGCTCCTCTTTCACAAATAATACGTCTCTGCCCGGCCTGGGGTTGAGCCACAGCAACCAAATCCGTTGTCGGGAAAAGTTTGTTTGTATGTGATTCGACTGGGTGCAACATGACCCTGGCTGTTTTTTCCATTAAAAATCTCTGTGTGGTCATCATCATGAAGATCGCTTTTACTAATTTTTTACAGAGCACTGAAAGGAGAAAATAAAGTACAAAGAAAGAAGCTTCCATAACAATACTAACAATTTGAGCAGGGACTTCTATTTTTCTCCACCAAGAGGTCATGTTTTCATGGCCGTTTGTTTGTCTGTCTATCAGCAGGATTACTGAAAAACTAAAAAAAACTATTTCCACTAAAAAATAAATTGTGGGTTGGGTCATGACCCAACTAAGAATTGTTAGTCTGTCGCTGTAAAATGAGAGATTTCCACTACAAATTACCATCCCTTAAATGATTTGTGCGTTTGCTCAAAAAGTGTCCCAAAGCTTTAAAGTATCACATTTTATTGTATTATGACACAGAAAACCATTAAATCCCTATAGTGGAGAAACTGAAACCACCAGGCTAGATTGACCAAAAGAGATATAAATCTACCCAATCCAATTATTTCTATTTAAAAAAATTTAATGGGATGAAAATTGGTTTGGAGATGCAAAGTGTTTTGGAATCAATCAAACCTCCACTAACACTATGCCTGCACACATATGAAAGTAATCCAAGCATCCCATCCCCCTGCTCACACTGTGAATCAAACTGAACTGCTTCTGTTGGCTCCAGCTTCTGGTTTATGATTGACATGTTGCGGCAACAGCCTCCATTTTGTGACAACTTGAATATTTGTATAGGTCCATTATCCTGAAATTATGTGTGTGAAATGAAAAATGGGCGCTTTGATGTTCATGACTAACATGAAGAAAATACTATTTTCCAAATAGAACCAAATCACTTGCAACACCTCAACACGCACCTCATCTGGTACAGACTGCTGTGTTGCTACGGCTCCAGCTCAATGTGGGGTGTTGAAACCCATCCAACCCTGCCTTCTAGGAACTGGCTCTGTTTTTGCACCCTATGGAAAAATGCAGCCACACATACAGAACACTACTGTCTCTTTGGGAGACTCTGGACAGATTAATGGTCCTCTAAGCTGTTTGTCTGCAAACCTGAGTAACACCTAAAGAGCCATAAATGCTTCAGGAAGTCTGGCTGCCTGTGGGGCTACTGCTGGCCTTAAGTGTTTCTTTTTTAACTTTAAGCATTTACTGACTAAATCCTGCTAAATTTCTTCCTATTTGCCTTGATTTCTGCCTGGCACATGAAAATAACTATTCATGCCTATTTACCACTCCATCAGCTTAGAGGAGTGGGGCCACCAGAACAGATGTTTCTTGCCCTCGTCCTCTTGCTTTAGCCCCCAGACAGCATTTAGCATTCACATCTAATTGCCATCTAATAACCTTGATACCATCAGCTTCACTACTCCCCCCTTGTATTCATACTTGGCACCAGCGCCCGCCTCATGATGCTGGATAACTTGTCCACAGTGACATAACAGGCTGGTTTAAGGGCCCGGAGAGGGACAAGGCCCACAATTTTTTCTTTTGCCTGACAGGGGCTCTATGTGTTTACGCTGAGACTTTCACACCCATTCACTGCTGAAGAACTGAAATAAACAGAACCATGAGAACTATTGAAAGGAAAGCCACAGAAGAAGGGTGCCAGGCATTTTTAGCAAGTTTATTGTCTAAGCCTGGAACTCTAACATGTATTTGTGCCACTTTTTGACTTGATTTGAAGGGAATAAAAATGACAGCCCCGGTGCTGAACAAATCTGTGCACCCTAAGGGCCCTTAAAGTACTCCCTAATTACAGTTTTCTATCCCAAGGTCATAGTGGAATGCGTTCCAAAATGGATTACGTTCCCACTCTCGCTCTCGCTCTTTCATTCTCTCCATCTCTTTTGCACTCCCCTCTCTCTTTCCCCTGTTCTTGCCCCTTTATTACTTTCAGCCTCTCTCCTTCCCCGGGTCTCCTGCTCTCTGTTTAATGGCTTACACATGTCAGCCAAGTGGCCGTGGCACTGCTGTGACACAGTGAAATGCCCCGGTGCTGTGTCCCATGCTGTTCCTCCCGGGGTTAGATCACAGTGTTCTGCTTACAGTACACAACCCCGGGCCTCTCTGCCAACCCACCTGTCCAAACCACACTATCAAGATCCCCATTCATCACTCGCTCTGCCCGCCCTTTGTAATTGCCGCCTCTTATCAGTGAGAGGAAAGGGACACTTTGGGTTTCTGACGCACAATTCTTTCTTCGCCCTGAGGGGGAAGATATTGTTCATACAACTTTAACCTCAAAATAGAACCGGCAACAAAAGCTATAATTGCCAGTTCAAAAACATTTCTCCTGTCTTACTCGGCCTGTAATTAAAGCTAATCTTGAAAGACTTTAGCCTGCAAAATGCTGAAGGAGCGACCTGTATGGTTTATGATGCTTGAGGTTGTATGTGCAGGTGTGTGTTTGATTTTCAAGCAGGTTAAAGGGAGGTAAAGATATTCAGGTCAAGAGGGCTGCCGTGATGTAAGGACAGTTTTACATGTCATCAACAGTGGCTGCCGGGGAAGCATAGCCCTAAGGCAGCAAATACCACGCAGCAGCTGTAGCTCAAAGAAAAGGACCAAACTCTCTCGATCCGTTTGTCTCCATCATTATCAGCCGGCCAGTCCCAACGGTCAAGAAAAGGACAAACTAAAGGCTTGAGCTCTGTAGACTGCTGGGAACAAGAATGGGCCCCCATATGTTTCACATTATAAAAAAAAAGGTCTATGGTGCACCGTGGCCCACAACGGCCAAGGAACCCCAAATTATAAGCTACTTCAAAACACAATTCATTGAGGAAAGACAAAGGAGGCTGTAAAAGCTGAAATAGACACAAAGAAGAGAGTGAGGGCAAATCCAATCCAAAGGCCTTCACAGTGAAAATAACCACAGGCTCAGGGCTTGCTCAGTTTGAATGAGTCCCTTCTCTGTCTTTATACACACATACACACACACACACACACACACACTCACACACACTGTTTTAGTATTGCTCAAAGCCAAAGCAAACACAGACTGGTGCCCTGTTTTGCAGTTTTGATGTGAATGAGCAAAGGGCACAAGAGAAGTAGACATGGTTGAAAAGTGCACAAAGTGTATGCAAGTCTAATCCTGCACAAACACACACACACACACGAACACACACACAAACACACACACACACACACACACACACATTTTGTCTACCTTTTAAAGCTAGAAACTTTAGAGTCTTCCTCCTCTGGTTTTCTTTCTAAGTCAGAGCTGCTGCTGCTGCTGCAGGGGAAGAGTTGGTACAATGTCCGGAGTCAAAGAGCCTTCAGCCCCGTCACACAGGCTCCGAGCAGGCTGGTCTCATTTTCTCCTCCGCTGGAATGTGCTCTCAAGCCCCGATCACTGCTGCTTCCCTCGGTCCCGGTACCTCTTCTCGGTGTTTCTCCGTGGAAGTGCCGCGTTCTACTCCTCCTAGTACTACCACTACGACTCCCGCTGTAGTTGCTGCTCAGCCCCACACCGACCCGACACTTCCCCCAGTTCGAGGTGCCGCTGCAGCCGCCGCAAGTCCTGGCACGGGATGGTCCTCCTCCTCCTCCCACTGCGCCGCCAGGGCCGTCTCCCCTTTTCCCTCCCCCTACGTGCGGGCCTCCTCCCCCTGCCTCCCTCCATTTGTTCTCACACTCACCCCTCACACGCAGACAGACTTCCTCAAGCCACCGCTACCCCCACCAGGACCCCCCAAAAGTGTAGTGATAAAAAACTAAAATAATCATTTTCAAAAGGCAAAATACCCACAAAGCATCAAAGGATACCATAGATCCATGGATTCTATATTTCAGATCACTATCCCAGTTGATGCTCTGACATTTGTGAATGTGTGCGGAATCTTTTGTGTGTTCATAGTTGCCTAACGATCAAATGAAACGAGAAAGAGTGGAAGAAAGATACGTCCTATTTAGATAAGGCTCAGTACAACAAGACGAGATAAATGTAACTAACAATGCAGTTAATGTTAATGCGATGTATGTAGTCACTTGTACTTTTTTGTTGGTTTTTGTGTCGAATTAAAAGCCTAAGTTAATGATTTCCCTAATGAAAATAAAAGAAAATGAAACATTCAATGATAATGTATTAAGTCTTATAAATGTCGTTTTTTTAAATACGAACTATGTTGTCAATTGTGAATAATGTATATTAATCTGAACAACAGGGAACAGGAATAATTAAACATGGAATCAATTTTGAAGTTCATCGCCCAAAACAATCAATTATGTGAAACTAGTTTGACTCATGTTACCTCAGGCCATGAATTTGCTCTAAATTAACTCAATTCCCTTTGTTACTCTGTAAAAGTAAACAAATCTATTTCACTGTGTAGATCAAGTGTAGCCTACTATTGCCGACATATTGGATGATCACATAGCAATGTTGGCAAATGTGAAATAAGATTTCAAGAATTATAGTTCTAATGTGTCATATTCTTTATAATTTAGCTAAACATATATACAAATCAAAACATCACAAAGTGTTCAGTGGTATCTTCTCTGGTGCACACAAGAGATTTTGATAATATTATTGTTTGATTAATGCCCATGTTTGTTCATATATGGTCTTCACCATGACACTTAACGCCATCCATGGGTAATAATGGGTACTGCCTTTGAGATGAACAGAGCCTCTCCGTTAAATGTGGCCTATTGTTGAGCTTTTACTGGACAATACAGATCATCAGCTCATAAATGAATGAATAAAAGAACGTTTGCATCTGAATTGTTACAACTTTTATTTATTGTTTGTTAATAATGTGAATAACATTTTTTTGGCAAAGAATAGTTGTCAATACATTCCAGAATTTTAAGCCAAAAGTCAGCATTTGCAATTAACAACATTTGTTTAAAAAAAAAGACGGAAACATACAGTACATGAGTCAAGCTGAAATAAACTAAGCAAGAGAAACAACTACTTTAATTTGGGTAGCAAGCCGATTTTGAGGTCAACCGGCATATTTTGAAACAACACACTGTTAGATTCTCTAAAAAAGCCATGTTAAATGTTGTTATGACAAATATGTTCATTTAAAAAGTATGCAATACAATAAAATCATGAATTATACCCTATCCTTAATACTCACACATCTAATCACCAAAACACTACAAAAAAAATCCATAATAATATAATGAATTTGTTTCAGTATTTAAACAAATCTCCCAACATCGAATAAGTGGCAGAATATAACTTTTTTAGAAAAAGCAAACATTACTTTGCATACTTTAAATTGCATAGGAACCGCTATTAATAAGCCTATCCTAGTTTCACTTTTTTACCGTGCAGTGCATTAAGAGGTGCTGCTTGAAGAGAAGCTGAAGCTGTAAGAAGAGGAATGATCCACACTCCCTCTACGAGATCCATTCCTGGAGCCAGCAAGGGAACCAGACCTGGAGCCAGAGCGTGATCCTGGGTTAGACACATTGTAAGGGCTGCTGATTCCCTTCGAGGACATTGAGGAGGCCTGCAGCATCTTCATGCCATTGCTTTCCTCCACCATGCAGCCATCCATAGCTTCCTTGTAGGAGATCTTCAGTTTCGTCTTGGGACAGGTCAGGTACTTCTGATTGCTCTGTGAATCCTGAAGCTTCATCGCCCCTTTACCGTCAAGCCACCCCTTGCGGATAGCCTCTTCGATGCTCAGACGAACACCAGTGCCAGGGTCAATCAGGCCTCCTGTCAGATACTGAAACTCCAAAAATCTCTGACCTGCCTCATAAGGCAGCCATGTCTCCTTTACTGCTTCTGCTGCGGACATCCTCCTTTTAGTTTTTAAATCTTCAAAACCAACAAAGGCTTTCTGGGCAGGTTTCAGCTTAGCAGCCATGCTGTCATCAATGATGCTCTGGTGGACAGCATCCTGCAGCGACAGTCTCTCGCCAGTGGCAGGGTTGATAATCCCACCTGTGCATGCCTGGGCCTCGAGCAGCCTTTGTCCTGTAATAGTGTCAACTATGCCTCTTCGAAGCGCTTCAGAAATAGTTATCTTCTCCAGGGTCTCTGTGTCAAATATGGCTGCAACAGGGCTCTGGTCATCATACATCTCCGGGGGTGAGACAGTAATAGAAATACTGTTGAAGCGTTTACGGACAGTTGGAGAGGACGGTGCGGCCTGGGCGGGGTTGCTGCAGGTGAACATATCATCGGCATTGCTGGATGAAATAGTCATGTCAGAGCTACTGGTGTTGCTGATAATTTGGTCAGCAAGCTGGGTCAAGGTTAGCGTTCCAGCTCGATACTGATCCACAGTTTTCTGGCCAATGATACCACGCTCCATACAGTCCTTGATGTCGTACTGGGTTCCTGTTTTCCTATCCACTATCACCAATCGTGACGCGCCATCGGACCCCTGGATGGTTATTTCCTCCCACTCACATTCCTGCTCTGACAGGTCCAGGAAGGTGTCATAGTCAATCAGCTCGCGGTGATAGGCCTCCCTCACTGACATCTCCAGTCCTGTGTCTGGGTCAACGATCACAACCCGCCTCTTGCGGAGGACGTTGGTGCGGCTTTCCTGAGACTTCTGCGGCTTCCTCTTGTCTTTGAGTGGCAGGAGTATTAGACCTGTTTTGGGATCTGTGATGCACCTGTCTTTCAACTGCAGATATGTAAGATTTTCCTTGGTATTAGGGTCAAAGAACCCTTTGGTGTCATCTCCTTCATAAGTAAGGATCTCATTCATCTCCTCATCAAAATACCCCCTTTTATAGGCAACACTAACATCAATGCGATGGCTCTCTTTTGGGTCAATAATCCCGCCACTAGCTATTTGAGCTTCAAGGAGACGGATTCCATGACCTTTCTCAATAAGATCTTTTTCAATAGCCTGGAAGAGGGAGATTGTCTTTCCTGTGTGTGGGTCTTTGTATCCAATAACTGCTTTCTCTGCAGACAAAAGCTTATTCTTAAACTCTTTCCCTATCAGAGCTCTCTTTGCAGCTTCCTCTACTGGCAGGAAAACATTGTTGACTGGATCAACAATGAACCCAGAAGCAGCTTGTGCCTCAAGAAGCTCCAGGGTGGTTCCCCTCATGAGCAGACCTTCCTTCATAGCTTGATAAATAGGCATGATTCGCTCATTGGCCTCATCATAGATACCTGCAATACAGGTAGAGCCATACAGATAGGACTTCAGCTTGTCTTCAATATCTTTGCAGGTCAGTTTGCCCTGGTTGATCTTCACCAAGTCAGTTTCATCCAGAAGCTCAGAATTGATTAACTCTGAAATGGGAACTTCACCACGGAGACCCTTTACTGTCATGCACTTTTCTGGACCACGGAGCAGAAGCAGGCCGTTAACAGGTTCGACTGTACATTTCTTCCTAAGGTCATTATAACTGATCTTCTCTCCCGTCGCAGGGTCCAGGTAGCTTTTAGGTTTTTTGTTCAAAGCCCTATAGAGGTCTTCGTCGATAAGATTGCGATCCAAGGCCGAATCTTTTGGAAGGAACACACTCAGAACAGGATCCAATATGCCTCCCACAGACTCCTGTGCCTGCAGCAAGCGGATGGCTGTGTCTTTGTCTATGCGGCCTTGTTTGCAAGCCTGACCCACAGATAACACTTTGCCACTGTATGGATCTTTAAAGCCTGTGCTTGCAGCTTCAGCTGTCACCAGGATGTCTCTGTCTTCTGTGTCCACAATTCCTCTGGAGCAGGCTGCATCCACAGGCATCTTTTCATTAAATGCCGGGTCTATTATGTGGCCTGTTGCTGCTTGAGCTTCTAGAAGCATGAGAGCGCTCTCTGGGCTGAGGAGGTTTTTGTTTTTGGCTGCAGTGAATGGCATTTTTCCTTGAGCACCTGTTGTCATGCCAGCAATAACACCTGAACCCTTTAGATTAAGCTGGATGTCCAAAGCAACCTCATCCACTGTCTTCTTTCCCTTTAAGAGCTGGTCTAAAGTGGTTTTGCAGATTATACCACAGTCGCAAAGTTGGTGGGCAGTGACTTTTCTACGCACCCCATCAAAAACCAGCTTGGATGGATCAATTGTTGGGACTTTCTCATCTGTCTGGGTCTGCTGGTTCAGAATGCTAGGTCTCTGCTGCAGCCTCTTTATCTCTCTCTCCAGGGCCTCTCTTTTGAGAGTAAGTTCTGACAACTCCTTTTCAGACATCATCAGCCTGCTCTTGTACTTCTCCTCAATAATCTTCAGCTCCCTCATGAGCCTCTCGATCTCATTTTTCAGGGATAACCTCTCACGATCCGCCTTGTCTCTGTCTGATTCGCACTGCCTGATCTGGCCTTCTCTCAATTCATACTGGCTCTTCATACAGTTAAACTCCTTGAGGAGAGAATTCTTCTCATCCTGCACACGCTGTTTGCTACGGACCTCCGTCTCAAGTGTGATCTTGATGCGGGTCAGCTCCTCTTCTATGCGCTGGTGACGAGTCTTGTCCTGCTCCAGCAGTTTCAGCTTGCAAAGCAAACTGTCCTTCTCCGACAGCAGCTCACTATATTGGCTCTGGGACGTATGCACCAGGATGGATGTCTGTGGAAAGATACCAAAACAAAATGTTATGTCAGTACAAAAATGCCAACATATTATTAACACATATGCAAAAGCCACATTTTGATTCAAATTCATATGAAGTGCGTATGAATTTCCTTAGAAGCATGTTGTAAGAGTTTAGCAACTTTTAGCATTTTCATTACATGAATTGGTGATGTCATAAGCCAATTTGATGTCCTTTAGCTTTCAATACTGTTAGACTTAATTGATTTTGTACATATGCACAGTATTAGTATTATTACAGTGTTTCATGAAGTGATTTTTATTATTGTATGAATTAGGTTCAGTGCCATGATTTGCAAAGTAATAAGGTGAACAACTCGTTTTCTAAGGAAAAACATTTGCAAGTAGGTGAATTTCATGCAGAAATCATGATAAATCTAAATGCAGCTTCAACCATTCATGCAAAGGGAGAAAAACATTAGTTCAATTATGTAGCGTTATGAGCAGACGACCCCTAAATGCAATCAAAAATACCTCAATCGATTGCTTTTGGATTTTGTCTATTTCCATTTTGAGCTTTTCTCTCTCCCTGGTCAGGTCGTTGATGTGAGTCTGGAGCTCCGCTGTCCTCTTGGTGCTACTCTGAAGCTGGACATGCAAGGCTGAGATCTGAGTGGCACTTTCTCCATCAACAGCGTCTTTGCTGAGCTTCAGCTCATCTCTCTCCTGTCTAACTGCCCTCAGCTCCTCCTCCAACCTCAGCCTCTCCTTCGTCAGGTTCTGCGTCAGAGTCTTCAGCTTTTCAATCTCTGTAGTGTTTTCGTTAAGCTGGCGGCTCTTCTCCTCGATGGTCTTGTAAAGGCTCTCGTTGCGCAGGTTGAGCTCGTGAATCCGGCTCTGTTCCTGCAGGAGCTTCTGTTTCAGTGTCTTCAGCTCAACTTTAACAGCTGCCAGTTCCTCCTTGGTGACTTTATGCTCCCTCAGGCTTTTTTCCAGAGCCTCCTGGAGGGCTCTTAGGTCCTGCTCATACTTCCTTCCGGAGGTGGAAACCTCTAGCTGGACAGATTTCAGTGTGGTAATCGTGGTGGTGTGCTCTCTGCAGGTTTGTGTAATCCTCTCCAGTTCAGCCTCCATTCTCTTCCTACGTGTGAACTCCTCTTGGGTTGCCTTCTTCTGTTTCTCCAACTCGTCCTCCATCCCATCCAGCGAGACCTGAAGGTCACGGATTCGGCTCTGCAGCCTGGCAGAACTCTGCTCAGCTTTGGTCTTCTCACTGGTTTGTTTGTCCAGCTCCACTCTGGTGATGTGGATCTCTTGCTCAGTAACTTTGAGCTTGTTGATTGACTCCAGATAGGAGGTGTTCTTTGCTTTCAGCTCTGCCTCAGCCTGTTTCAGATGATTGAGTTCCAACTCCAGAGCTCTCCTCTTCTTCCCCTCCTCCTCCACATTAAATGTGAGCACGCTGATCTGCCTGGACTTCTCCTGGTTGCTTTTAATGGCATCTTTTAATTTGATCTCATCCTCTCCTTTCTGCTGCTTGAAACTTCTCAGCTGCACCTCTAGCTCACTGCGCATCCGCGTCTCCTGTGCTGCTGAGGCCCTCTGCTGGCTTGACTCCTGCTCTGCTCTGCTTTTCTGCTCCTCTGTGTGAGCAATGGACATCCTGAGTCTCCTCAGCTCCTCCTCTAAATCTCTCTTCTCCACAGTGAGTCTGTCAACTTGCAGCCTCAGCTCGGCAGAGTCCTCTTCTTTCTGCTGTGAGGCTTTCAGGATTGTGGTCTTGGTAACGTGGATCTGTGTCTCATATGTCTGCTTAAGTTGAGTAATCTCTTGGGTGCACTGTGTTCTTACCTTTGAGATATCTGATTCCGCATTACGTCGACGGGTCGCCTCTTCCTCTAGCAGTAACTTCATTCTCTCCAGTTCACGTTCTCTGTCCTTCACACTTTTCTCTAAGTCAATCTTGGTCCAGTTGAGCTCTTCCAGTTCCTTCTGTCTGCGGCGAACGGACGCCTCATACTCTTCTTGCTGGCTGGTATAGCGCTCCTCTGCCAGTCTCCTCTTCCTATTCTCTTCATCCAGCTGGTATTTAATGCGGGTCAGCTGGTCACTGAGATCTTGAAGCTGGCTCTGAGTGCTGTCCAGGTTCTCCTTGGTAACATTGACTTGGATTGCCGTGGTTCTCTTCACTTCCTCCATAGAAATGAGCTCATGTTTTGACTGAGTCAGCTCCAGCTTGTAGCGGGCCAAAGCATCTTCCAGAGACTTGTTTTTCTGATTATTATCCTGGAGGTCATCCTTCAGACGCCTCAGTTCCTCCTCCAGCATCTCAATCTTGGTGTTCCTTATCTGTAGAGAGCAACAGGAAAAAATCTATGTCACCTTTTTGTTCATTTATTTTACTTTCATCTTGTTCATTTATCTTACTAGCATAGCAATGACTAATGAAAGATCCAGTAATTACCTTCAGCTCTTCCATGTTTTTCAGAAGCTCCCCGAGGAACTTGTAGTAGTCCCCAGAGCGGGTAAGAAGCTCTACGTAGTGGGACTGGATGTCAGACGCCTGATGAAATCAAAATTAGAAGTTGAAATGTTGAGGTGATAATAATGTTGCAGGTATATATATTAATGTTTAAAATGGCACGAGAAGACTATATAAACATTTAATAATTCCTTGCATGTACTATGTAATGAGTAGTATAATACACATTTAGTTGCCACTCGTGTTTTGATGTAAATATGTGGTCAGTGTGACATCATGGCTCATACCTCCTGTCTGACCACAGTGGCTGGCGACTGCAGCATTGCTCTCTTGATAGGAATATTCAGCAGAGTTTCCAGGCCTGAACTGTAGGAGGCCAGCTGCAGCTCATAGTCCTGCAGACACACAACACAACATAGACTTCACTCGTCTGTACCGTTGTTGCATAGGAATATTTTTATATTGAAAGAATACAGTCCACATATTCGGTAAATGGGTTAGGGGTCGGCAAACCTTTATGGACGTAGCACAGGTATCTGCATTCTTGTGCATGTCGTCTACTTTCTCCTTCTTTCCTTTAATTTCAATGTGAAGTGCCTGTGTAATAAGGACATATGCATAAAAAACTGTTCAAGGTTGTGGTCTTGAATTCAATTAAAACTCATACATTTTCAGTTATATAAATGTACATGTGATGTATAAAATCTTCAGATCTAAACCAAAGTTTACATCGATGTAAACAAGGACAGACGTGCCTTCTGTTGGTTGAGGTGCTCCATCAGGGTCTGGATGTCATTGAGCTTCACCATCTGAAGCGTGTCCTGGCGCTTCCTGGCATTGTCTATCCACTGTTCCACGGAAGTGCTGCTCTGTTGATAATGGTTCAGCTGCTTCTCATGCTTCTCCAGGTCCCACATTCTGAGGAGGAAGGAGTGGGAGTGAGAGGAAGAGATGATGTTGTTAACGGCCATGACAAACAGAGGATGTGGAAAATGTTTGAGGTATTTAAGAAATGTACAGCCTATTGTACTGTACCTGCTATCAATCTGGGTTTGGATGCGATGCCAGCGGTCGGACATCTGACCCACCAGGTCCGAGTATTTGGACAAATCCACGTCGCACTTGTGGAAGGACCCAGAGATTTGACCATTGAATTGCAATGCTTTGGCCAGAGCAGAATCCATAGCTGTCAACCGATCTCTTTTCTGATCCAGATCACTCTTCATGTGCTATAATCAAGAAGAAAAAACAAGTTAGTATTTACAACAAATTAACCAATAGTGTTAGTGTGATAAAAACATTTTTGCTTACATTTCCTCAAACTTAAAAAAAAGAGATGTGAGTCTCGAACCTTAAGAGTGCTCCGATAGTTTTCCAGCTCCCGCTGGTCCAGGGAGGTGGTTTCCTTCTCTGTCAGCCGGGCCTCGTGGACTTTAATGATATCCTCGGCCTCGAGAAGATTCTGGAGCAGGGTCTGAAGAGCCGATAGTCTGTTGAAAACACACAGTCATTCATCTAAACAGTGAAAATGCAGAAATCTGTAGACGAGGGACAAGATTGTAGGGCCAGAAGTCTTCTGTTTTCTAGTTCGACCAATCATGTTTGAGCAGGGTTTAGTAGCATGAAGGTAACAGTCTGTGTGGAGAACAAATGAGGCGATAAAACACATATACTGAAATGCATCAGCGGTGAGCTTTTGAATTCATCTGCATTCCCATGCCAATAACTTTTAACGGAGATTGGTCAAAATGGCATCTGGACCTAAAATATCTACAAAATGTATCCCTGTTTGTATTTCGTGTGTTGAAACATACAACTCATGTGATGTAGGAAACTATTTGGACTGTAAACAGTGTAGGACAAAAGGATGACAGTCTTTTTGCTGGATATCCGCAGTCTACAGCGGAAATCTCAAAATACTGGCCTTTCCTCCCAGAGGCTTATTTGTCATCGGATAATAGCTGATGTCCTTCTAGACTGCACGGTGATTAGATTAAATGTCGACGAGATGAAAAGCTATTTCATTATGTCTGATACTGACTTCATTTTGGGAAGTATTTACTCTGACATTGTGAAATAAACAAATCTGGTGTATTTACAGTAAAATCAGTTACCTTTGAATGTAGGCTGCGTAGAGACCCTGCAGGCCTCCCAGTTTTTGGTTGATAATTTCTAATTCTGAGCGGAGGAACTTGGCTTGCTCTGAATCCCCTGGTATCCTCTCCAGCTGCTTTATGATCAGCTCTCTCAGGCGCAGGTACTCGTCGTGGATAGAGTCCAAATCTCCGTGCACAGACTGAAAATCAAAATTTTATTTATAAATGAATCTGTGGTTTTGCAAATCCTGCAACAGAATGCACCTCACCTATAACTCGACAGAATGATAGATAAACGGTTGCATACCTGCAGGTTCTGGATGTGCACGGAGCACTCGTGCACACTGTTCTCTCCCAGGGGAACATGGAGGTGACTGGTGAGGCCGTACTCGGCCAGCTCCAGCCTGCGTCGGACTTCTTGCAGACTGCTGAGCAGGGTGATGTTGATGGTGGAGCTGGCCGGGGGAGGCTGCGTGGTCACCTTGGGGACCGTGGTCTTGGGGATGATGGGTGCTGGAGTCGGTTTTGGTGACTCAGGCTTAGTCGCATCTTCCCCTATAGTGGTTGAAATCATTTGAAGAAAATGAACATATGGTGGAAAGGAGCTTGTTAGTGAAATGTTAGTGATAATGTGAAGACATTTTACACTCACTGTGCGCAGGCAGCTGGACAATCAGAGTGTCATAGTAATTATTGGCTTTATCAAAGTTGTTCTGGATGTCTATCTTGTCCTCCTCCCCGAACAGCTCAGAAGATTCGCTGGTACGGATGAACTCTTGGTAGTGATTCTCCAGTCTTTTGATCATGGTGCGGTACTCGTCAGGGCGCATCTTAGACAACTGTCATGTCCGAGGAGAGAGGTGAAGTGATGCAAAAGACACAGAAGGTCAGCAAACAAGGACACAGGGTTGTATTTACATTTGCTCCGAAAACAAAGTAATGTTCAGGGTAGAATTTAGTGACATCTAGTGGTGAAGTTGCATGTTGCAGCGGAATACCCCCTCAGCTCACCCTCCCCTTCCAAAATATGAGAGAGAACCTGTGGTAGCCTTTAGTTGTCATAAAAACTAAAAAGGTTTTGAGTTTGTCCAGTCTGGGCTACTGTAAAAAACATGGCGGCCTTCGTAGAGAGGACACGATGCTAATGTAACTATAAAGCCTTTAAATATAATGGGCCCATATTAGGGAAAGGAAACAACAATTTGTAAAAAAAATCTCACACACTGGACCTTGACAATGTAAAACTGAGAAGTGGTTGTTATCCTACCATCGTGACATTGAGTGAGTTGATGTAGTTGATGTCTTTGAGGCAAAACTGCCATGAGATGAGACTCTTGATGTTGATGTAAAGCTGATTCCAGATGCCCATGATGGCCTCATAGTACTGCTCAGTCCTGTGGAACAGTAACAAGTCATTATTCACTCATAAAGGTAAAGTAGATCTCAGCCTCAGACCTTAAACGGAGGCATGAACTGCGCTTCCATTTCATTTGAAATGGGTTATGTGCATGGAAACCACATCATTTACAATCATATTTTGTGGAAACAAATTGAATTTTATCACTTGCATCTCTGAGGTTTGAAAATAATAGTTTTCATTTGTCTACAGATGTATGTACGTATATGACATCTATTAGACATTGTTATAACAAAGAATTAGATATACATGACAGTGCCATTACTGAGGCTGTTGAAATGTGAGCGTCAACAAACGGAATAGTTTACAACTCCAACCTAACATTTGAAAGATAAAATTAATCCCCAGTGTTTGATCTATAGGACTTAGGGGCACATAGGGACAATTGAGAATAAAGTGGTCATTTCAGAGTGGGAATATCAGAAGATCAGACTGTTGCCTGAATAAAAATAAGGAATGTGGAGCATCTTGTTAAGTTAAACGTTTGTATATGTATATTAGTACCAAAATACTGAATCCTTCGTCCCTTCAGCACCACATTACCAGGTATCAGGACTATGAAACGTTTGAGCACAGACTTTTATCTGCTAATTATTCTCAAAATCTCATTTCATTCACGGTGTCTTACTTGCTGGCGAGGCCGATGCTCAGCGGGTTTGGTGGAGGAATGAGCAGACACACGGAGGGGATCAACATGTCCAGACCTCCAGGTCCTGTCACCAGCCACTTGCTGCGCTGAGAGTTGTCCTTCAGGATGCCCTCGTTCCCTTTCAAAATCCCTTTCTGTCGCACAAAACACACAACACAACACAGAGTTCAGTTGTAGTAATTCACTTCATACTGTGTGTACGTGTGTGTGTGTGTGTGTGCGTGTGTGTGTGCGACAGAGCGTGTATCCCACCTGGTCTTGTTTAAAGTCACATATAGCCTTGATGATGACGGGGCCGGGGCTCTTGTCCTCTGGGTTGCGAGGTCTCAGCCTGACGATGGACCTGGACTTGCTGACCAGACTGTGGACCTGCCTCTTGTTTTCCATAATGCGCTCCCTCTCTATCTGTGAACATGCAAAAATAAAACCATTGATCATAACTGGACTCACTTGACACAACAGTCACATACTCTATACGATAAATGAGAAGCAGTCCATCGTTAATTCATCATAAATTTGTTAATGTTTTGTATTTCCCATTTAAAAAAATGTACTTTTTGAATACAAACTCTATATTTTTGGTCCTATGTTGATTTGATTTTGATTTTATTCCTTACCATACAGTTTTGGATATATATATATATATGTAGTCTGCAGTTGGTAAATCAGAAACAGAAATTCTATATATCATAATTGACATCGGCCCCCAAAAATCCATTTGGGTTCTATTTATCATTGTTTTGTAATGGTGCATCTCCAGATGTTTGTGTGAAACAAACCATCTGCTTCCACATGTAGATAAATCTGTATTTCCAGGACTAAACAGAGTGTGACCGTACCTCCAGGTTTTTCAGGAGTTCCGTGAGGCTCTCCATTGGGGTGTTCTTATCGCAGCCGAACTTGCTGCGGATCGTCTCGTTCTCCTTCTGGAGCTTCATGTAGGTCTCGTTGGCCTCCTTGAAAAACTGAAGATGGCAGCGAGAAGCTTTGATCAGCGCTCCAATAAAAAAAACAAGGCCGGACTCATGAGCTGGAGCAGTGATGATGTACTTACTTGGCTGTAGGCGGCATTCTCCTTCAGATGAATATGGATGCACTTGGTGATCTGCAGCAGCCAGCTCCACTGGGTCTGTAAGGTGTCCATGTAGGCCTGCGGGCAGAAACAGATGAATCAGTAAAACCACACAAAATAATTTTCTGTTTACGATTGAAAAACACCCAGAGAGACGAAAAAAACAACTTACTTCAATCTTGTCTACGGCTGGATGGTTGTTACTCAGGAGTCCATCTGCTTTCACCTTCAGCTTGTTCAGATCCTTCTCCTTCACCTCCAGGTCCCTCATCAGCCTCTGTGAAGGAAGAAACTGACATTAAGGATCCCAAAAGGCCAAAACGTGGACTCTGTCACCAAGTTCAAGAAGATAAATGATAAACACACTAAAGGTAAACGTGTAATCAGACCCACAGGCCGAAGGTTATGAATTCAACCCGGGGTAAGAGTCAGCTACTGGTCCTTACCGAGTAGCTCTCTTGCTTCTTGGGGATGTACTGGTCGATGTTTTTGTCCCCCCAGTCAAACATGAGCTCCTCCTCTTCTCTCTCGTTCACCCACATGATGGCTCGGGAGATATCCTCAATGATGCTCTGAAGCTCTCGCAGCTGACTCAGGCGGGCGTGGGACATTTTCTGATAAGAGCAAAAGGTCAAATTTATGAATATGACCCAAATGTGACATAATTCAGCTCATTTTTAAAAAGAGTTTGCTTCTACCTGCAAGCTTTCCCATTCTTGTTCCAGGACGGAGAGGTTGTACTTGTCGCCCCTCTGAAAAACAGATTTTAGATGTTGCTCATTTTTATTTACTTAAATATTTAATTAAATCAAAAATATTGAACATTTTCCAGTCAAACATTTATTATTTTCAGTACTACAATAGCAAGTAGCTTAAAATGGGCCAGGGAACGACCACTTACCAGTTCATCTCTGGCTCTGTCTACTTCCTGACTCCTTTGGATGGAGCTGTGAACTTTGTTGTGATTTTGGATTTGCTTCTCGATGGTGGCAGAGTCGTCCCCCCAGGGTGCCGTCTCAATCATTCGCTGTAAGATGCAGAATCACAGTTCATTGGCTTTTGAAATGAAATAACTACTACTGCACACAATTAATATAACCTGAAATCAGCCTCAAATGCAGGGGAATAACACATTTCATGAATCGCAGTTTTATATGCAATTTGCATTTTTAAGGAATAAGGCTGGTATTATTAAGTCCTTCCTATCATGTCTGTGACACCTGGTCTTAATCCCACTTGTCCCAGCCTGAGATGAGCATTAAATAAAAACAGACTAAATATATTTCTTTCAGAAAATAATCAAAACACAACCACAGCCAGAAACCGCAGATTTTAGCAATTGTTACTCAAACATGAGGGAATGGTTCATTTTTATTTGGGCGGGACTACAGAGATGTATATATACATATTTGTATTTAATGGTTTCTAATCTTTTTATTAAGCGATAATGCAGCTCTTTGCCAATGAGAAATAAGCTTCTTCAGAATTTAGCTACACAGGAGACACTTGTTAGTGTATAAGTTCTTTATTTTGGTCTTTTAACCTTCTGGAGTGTGCAATCACGCCAGCATGATCAAATCCTGTGATGTTACTTGCGTCTTTTTGAGTCCAATAGGTTGTTTTACTGTGTCAAAGTGAAAAAATGATTAACTAGTCAAGGCAAAAAGATACCAAACCTTGGAATAGACACAATTTTTTAAAGTTACAAAAGGACAGATTCAAATGCATTCAAAACCTCAACCAAATTAGTTCACGACTTTCAGGGAAAAAAAGTAAAAAGTATATTCCTTGCTGTTAATTCTTTTGTTTTTTGGGTTTGTTCCACTTTAGTCCACTGGGTGTCAGCATATAATCATTAAATGCCTTGTGGGGCAGGAAACTATTCCAACTATTCCGTCATCTAAGCTTTGATAAGAGCCCAGCCAGCAAACCGACTGCAGCCGGTTCCTGCTCTATACTCTTGGTTTTTTTTCTCTCTCTCTTCACGGCTTTTGTTCTCTCGCCGCTCCCTTTTTCTTTCACGGTTACTAAGCAGACGCTTCACACAACATGGCCGTTAAGAGCCTGGCTGAGAGTAAAGCACTAAAAGTCCAATGGTGAAAGGTCAAGCAACGAAAAAAAGAAAAAGTCAGCAGTAAATCATCAGGGGATTACAGTTCAGTGGTTTATAGAAGGAGGCACCTCCAGTCGAGTAAAAACAACACACACATTGAGTAATGGGGGGGGTATGGCTGAGGGTGTTTGGAGAGGTGAGGCTGGGAGTGGTGACAGAATGACAGGGTGTGTTTCTGGATGGGGTGGCAGGGCAGGGGAGGCACAAGGGCGTGTTCCCATAAGCACATTACAGATCAACTGCCCCGTCCCATAACAACCGGCCGAGGAGAGTGTCAGATTTCACGCTCCTTCCTCTACTTCTACGGCCTCTTAATCTGCTGCCCTCTCTCCTCGCTCTCCTGCCTTCCATCCTCCTCTCTCGCTCTATCTGTCTCTTTCTCCAATGGCCGAGCTCTTTCATCCTCTTTGTTTCAGTCGTCCCCTCTCGGCCTCTTTCACTCACTCACGGATCGGGTTTAGGCGGAGTGACCAGATGGTTTCAGTTACGGGAGGACAGAAGGAGGAATAGAGTAATGCACCCCCACCGACACACACACGCGCACACACACAGGGTCCTCCTCCCTTTACCTATCAAACAGTGCACACTTGTGTACCCGTACAGGCAGGTATCAGTCTGCAGGTGCTATTATTCCTACTGCTCCAACATGTTCCTAACTGCACATAGAGTCCTGCAAGTCTCATCAACGCCTGTGTGGTTGATGTCATCTATTGCAACGGATGACTGTATTGATGCTGGTGACCTATGGTAATATAATTTCATAAAACATTGCTCAATAACTTTATGCAAAGAAAAATAAAGAAACCAGGTCCCGAATTTTTGTTTTACGAACTTTTTTTGTTCTCTTTGTGTTGGTGTTTTCCTTTTTCTCGTGTTATTAAAATGAGAAGCTCACCTTCTGCTGGCTGATCCAGCCTATGGCATCGTTGAAGGCCCTCCCCCCGTCCAGCGAGCCTTGGCTGCCCCGGTTGCGTCTAATGGTCATACCCCCGGCAAGCTGCTGTTGGATGGCACCATGCATGTTCTGGAACTGCTCCACACTGCAGAGTTGGACAGAAAAGGAAATACTTTGTGAATCTTCCCGGAGCACCTGGCAGCTTCAAAGAGGTCATGTGGGTAAATACAGCAGAAGGAGAAGCATGTGTGGCTTTCTCAGAGAAATGTTTGGTTCAAGTATGGAAATGAAATTCAGGAGTGTCGTCTACAACCTCATTTCTGTTTAGCGCCACCTGGGAAGTGTCACGAATTAACACAAAAAACAGCCAAAGTACACCCTCCCAAATCAAACAGTAATCTTTAGTTGTTTGACTCGACATTAGAGTCAATCAATGGAAGCTATTAAGCATGGTTGAAACATCATTTTTTAAAATGTAATAAACCAATTATTGCAGTCTTTTTCAGAATATGTTTTTTTATATTACAGTACAGACTTTACAACAAATTATAATTTATTTAAATGCTTCTTTTATTGCATTAGATTCAATTCACCTTTCGTTAAGCTCCAGCTTCAATAACTTTCTGCTAGTATACATTTCCAAAAGTGTTAAATTTGTTATTAATATTAATATCATTTTTATTTTGACAAAACCAACATCTTTAAACAATATGACACACGCTCATCGCGTCTAGCCGTACCTTCTGAAGACGTTGTTGGGGATACGCAGCTGCTGCAGCTCCCGGCCGCAGAGCATCAGCTGGTCCAGGGTTTCTGCCGACATCATCAGCTGCTTCTCCACCTCCACGGCCGGATGCCCCTGTAACACCCCACACAAGCCACAGTGAGCTCCACCTGTATTCAAAACAGGTCAAATCTGGCCTTTTGTCCTGTCATCTTCTTACAACCCTGACACAGCATCATCATATATTGATATGAAAACAAGAGTACTTATAACTGTATAAACAGTTTTACAGTCAATAAAAGGCTCTGAAAGACTTTCATTTTGCAGCCAAGCAACGCAGCCATTTTGTTTCTTCCTCCGAGGAGGTTATGTTTTCACCCCAGTCCACTTGTTTGTTTGATTTTAAGCAAGGTTGCAAAAAAACTAACAGACTTTGGGGAAGGATGTGGTTTTGGTGTGGGAAGAACCCATTACGTTTTGAGGTGGATACAGGAATAATTTATCTCTTTGTTTCACATTGCTAGATAGGACGTTTCCTGGCTTTGATAGCCATTTTTTTTTGCATTTGAATTGGATTCAAGGGGACTGTGGAGGTATGTGCTCCTCAGAGTGTCATTCTAGTTATTATAATGATTATTATCCTATGAGATCAGTTGTGTTAATCTGTGTGCTACACACTTACATTCTGCAGCATCATCTGCGCTCTCGATAGATAATCTTGACAAACGCCGGTCAGGTATGAAGACTTCTGCTGAATGCCGTGCACGCTGAAAAACAAACAAACATAAAACATTATTTCAAAATGTATTAACACGTATAAAATAGTACCGGTACGAATGGATAAAAACCCAGCGAGATCATTAAAAAGCTTAAAATAAGCATAGTTTTAAAAGAGAGGTTGCGTTAATATAGTTGTTATGTTACTGAATTCTTAAAAATGCATGTAAATGAATATTGAATTAAGTGGAAATTAAAATGAAGACCCAAGTTTCTCAGTGAACATGGCGCAGCAGATCAACACTGTGAAAACCAAGGACTTGAAATCATTTTGAAGTCCTGCTTTGTGCTGTTGGACGAGGAAATGGGTCACGGGCAGAAAAACACACCAGACAATTCTTGACTTTCTCTCTCGCAATTTAAATAATATCCTGTTTTTACTTTAACCTTTGTTCACCGTGAGTTAAGCATCTCTCAAAGAGAAAGACAACCCTGTTACAACGTTAGACAATGGTGTGAGGCGAGGCGGTGCATGTGAGAACATTCAAGTGGTGTGTGTGTGTGTGTGTGTGTGTAAGTATTTCCTTGTTTGTGATTCAGATTATTGGGCAACACAAGAGGAATGGTACGAGGAGTAGTACTAACGTGTGAACTACAGAAACAAAGTAGAGAATGCTGCTTTTACAAATGTGTCTCAGCTCTTTGGACTGATGAGATATTTCACCCTGTAGTAAAATCCTTGTCAGTGTAAGTAGCTTTTCCAAACAAGTGCAACCTGCTTAATGACATTTTTGTCATTTTAAAGGGAAACAATGATCATTTTAAACGTCCACACTTTCACAAATCATGCTGAAAGTGTTGCTGACACAGGAATCCTCCATTAGTTTCATAAATATGTAGACTGTTGACATTTTTTGACAATTTCAGAGATCCACTTAAGCTTTGCTTAGAGGAAGCTGACGTCATAGTCATAATTTTCTTTAATGATTATAAAGGTAATGGTGTCGCTGCACTTTATCAGTGAATGATTTATATATTTGAATTTGTAGTTTGTGGTTTATATTTTCACCTAACCTGAACTCTTCTCATTTTTACAAGACCATATTAGTTAATATGTACTTTGAAAGCCACATTTTCAGCCTCTCCTGCTTTTTGACATTTGTTAACATTTTACAATGACAATTATGATATTTATATAAAAAATTATTTTAATCTTTCCTGAATTGGTCTTAAGGAAACAATAGTCCACAAACATTTGCATTTATTTGTAATGTATGCTTCTAACTTTAACCAACCTACACTTTCCCCCCACCCCCACGTCACGTCTGTGTACACACAGCCACATTTCCCAGCTGATCTAAAAGCTCTTACCGGACGCCCCCTTCTGCCTGATGACATTTTTCTAGTTTAAAGTGAAAGTAATAACATTTTGAACTCCCAAACTTTCCTACCTGTGTCTCAGGGCTTTGCTTAAACACGAGATCATTACGACAGGTGCTTTCCTCAGCTCTTACCTCATTGCCCCCCCTGAGCTGACGGCCACCTTCGGTCCCTGGAGCCCACCGCCGTGCGCGGAGCTCCTGGAGAAGGTGGTGTGGTAGGTGTATCCGCCGTCCCCTTGCTGGTAATCCCCCTGGACGCCGTTTCCACCGAGGAACACTTCGCTTCGAAAACTGGGACTCGCCAAATCCGGTCTCGAGTTGCTCCTGAGGCCCATGTTGGGCAGTTTGGATTGGGAGCCGTACATACTCATGTTTGTTGTTGTTATTGTTTTCGTCGGGTTGTTTTAAATGTGTTGTTCCGTCCTCTGCTGTCCAGAAGAGCGCACAGACCGTGCGCCTCGGTTCCTCGGTTCCCCTCCGAGTCTCCTGTTGCGCAGAAAATGGTGCGTAACTGCTGGGAAGAGGCGGAAGCGAGCAGCTTTTGGTCCGAGTAGAAAACCACACCTTTACTGCGTTTACGAAACCCTCTCCTGCAGACTGTGTGCGTGTGTGTGTGCGCGCTAGCGTGTCTCATTCAGCACAATTCATGGGAAGTTGCAAAATGACTTAAACTATGTATGGGGGAGTTCAGTTGAACTCGGAGGCTCTGAGAAAGTGATTCAGGATATTAGATCATTATCTTAATAATTATTAACATGATCGAATGTAAGCTGCATTCCACAGGATGCAAATAAAACTGTGTATTGGTTTAATGATACTAATAATAATATAATATAATAATAAAGTTTGACACATGCTGTTATTGTTTTGTGTTGGTAATATTTGTCTTATAGGCCCATCTTGTAAAATGTATTTTATTCACATACAAATATGTTTTCCCATTCATTATTTTTTATTGTTTTTGGCTACAGTTTATTGTGTAGCCAAAGGATGACAGTCGAATATGAGCATATACAGTGATATTTATTATTGTGTGTGTTCCTTGTTGTGGATTAATACATAAAATATATTCTGACTTCTCTGGAGGATTCCCTTTTCCTTTATGGAAAGCTAAAGAGTGCATTTATATGTGCACTATGATTTCCTAATTAAGGATTTTCCTGATACGGTGTATGTATAAACATATTATGCTGGATTTGAGAAATGTGTGTATCCTGAGACATGTAAACTCTGGATCCAAGTTTCTGAATATTCTTTGTTGGTACAGATCAGAGGGAATGAGAGGAAATCAAGTCATAACTAAAGGTGAGATACTACCCAGATAGCACAGGGATGTGGGCCACTTCAGGCAATGATGTGGCACCTACTCCGCACCTAATGGATGTGAGCCGAAGGAGCCCACATGGAAAACAGCACACAGGGCCCAAACATCCAAAAGCAAACGTGAGCCTTTCTGGACAAACATGCAGAACTCAAGGAAAGGTGTAATCTGGATGGTTGCCATGGTTTACTTATGGCCCAGATCTGGCAAACAGGAGTTCACCAGCCATGTGTCATCATTCCACACGGCATGTTGGGGCGGAGGACAGCGTGACAGTGTGGCCCCAAAACAATTTAGCTATGTGGGT
Source organism: Platichthys flesus (assembly GCF_949316205.1). Classification (NCBI taxonomy): domain Eukaryota; kingdom Metazoa; phylum Chordata; class Actinopteri; order Pleuronectiformes; family Pleuronectidae; genus Platichthys; species Platichthys flesus. Next base: position 15,512,719 of record NC_084958.1, on the reverse strand, counting down.
ATACGATTCATTAAGACTGTCGGTGTTAATGTTCTCACTGAAACTCACTTCTAAACTCTGTGAACCCGATTATTCAGAATCCATGTCTTGCTTGTAAACTTTAGTTGCATTTTCATTTTCATGGCCTCAGGAACTCCCCGTGAACTCACATGACCCTGGCGAGTCAAAGCAACACATAAAGTCGAAAGTGATTAAAATAAAAAAATGACCGCAGCCAAGGCATTGCATCCCTGTGAGGAGAGAGAGAGAGAAAAGATGGTGGCTGCGCAAAGAATTTATCATCCCGGGTTCAACATTCTTGAGGTCAGAAGGAGTCCGTGTGAGCGTTCAGTGTTTTGAGGAGTCACTCACACAAACAACCAGGTCTTGAAATGATTCAGAGACTATTTTCCTCCATCTTTAAAACTCTGTCCTTATCTTCCTTACTATCTCTGAACATATCTGCAAACAAACCGATCAGACGGGTGTGTCCTGGCTCTGAAAGATGAAAGGGAGCGAGAAGGACACTGACAAACAACAGGGAAGAGCACATAGTGTAAACAGGTTGGGTTGAAAATAAAGTAAAGAATAAGTGTAAATGTATTACATGTTTGATTTTAAAAGTGGAAAAATATACAATCCTAATGAGGAAAAGACGGATGTGCATGCAGTGCTCATAATAAAGTCTTATCTCAGCGTTAGGTGACTCTGATGGACTCAACCTGCCCTCTGGTGTATCAGCCCCGGGTTATTTGCCCTTATACACATAACTAGGTCACACTACTGTCACATAGGGAGAACACAGTGACAGACACGCAGGAGGAGTGAGAGGCCTGGTCATGGGTGAGAACTCACCCGTTGAATTTCAGCAACCAACGCCCCAAACAGGAATTTTTCAAGCCATCTTTGCATTGCTGAGCCTTTATCTTTTCTTTTTTTTTTTTTAACAATCAACCTTCTTGTAAGCTTGTTTTAAAAAAAAAAAAGGAAAAAGGGCTTGGCACGACGTCTCTGTGCTGAATATTTGCAGGGATTTCACACTGTCATTACTCTTCCTCCCAATTGTAACATGACATCTGTGATAATGACAATCTGTGGAGACGCACCCAGTCTCGGGCACACCCAGCCTTTTCTCGCCCCCTCTTAACTTAACTCAGGTGGATTGGCTTGGCTGTTTTTTCTTTAATATGTCCAAACAGCAGTCGCTGCAAGACTGAACTTGTGGAGTTTTCCAAACTCCAGTGAGATGATGGCTGTCATCCCAAAAAACGAGATGCGCTGAACAGTAGGGCAACGGACTTTGCTCTGGTGTGTAATGAGATAATAGGGATTAATTGGGATCGGAGTAAGGCCTCTGCAACAGAAAGAGTTTAATCCTCACAAATACCTCACAGACACAAAACATCTGTTTTTATCTGCTCTCTGCATTATTCAGATTCACTTTGGGGAAGAAAGGGAAAGGTTTGCTCAGTGTGTGCCCAGCTCGGCTCCAAGTAAATATTTAACTTGATGTTTGCTTTTCGGCACTAAAACATCCATTGTGGATCACTTTTACTATTCCGCGCTGTAACAAAGGTGTTTGTCAAGTGACCACACCTGTTTGTGTTACTCATAAAAAATACGACAACTGGAATATGAAGCTACACATTAAAAAGGACTCACATCTAGGTGTCTGGCTCATCAAGAATGAACGATGCAGGAGGTCACCAGGTTAACTCTCACACGTGGGGTTACGGCTCACACCGACTGCAGAGACCCGCTGACTCCTGCAGACACACACACATATGATATCACTTCCAGACACTGGCACTGACATCATGCAGTGAGTAAACAGTGAGAAATAGAAGCCTGACAGATGTTTTATTAAATCACATTGTCTCACTTATTAACGTGGTGTCCTGGCGGCAACTTGTTAACTCACAGATGGTTCCTCAGACTTTCCACTGCTTCATAGACTCTCAGAATATGATTGAAAAGGAGACATTTGGTCAGGGCCAATCTACGAGACTATTGTAAGACCACTTCATATTCTATTTTCCTTTCCCCATAGATATGATTGAGTATTCTCCAATTTAAAAGACAAAAAAACAAAAATTTGTCTTTGAACTAATCTTCAAAGGCTACTCTGCCGAATGTTGATCCACAAAGAAAATGACTTTGATCTTTTTTTTTTTTTAACAGTATTTCTTCATCATTGTGAAGATACCATATACTGATACCATATCTTTGTATGGTATCAGTCAAGGTTATATAAACACCTAAGCAGTAAATCACATATCCTTGCACTGCATCGCCTGGACTTTGCCTTTAATTTTTTACAATATGTTACAGTGCTTGATCTATTAATCTGTTCATAATTGTTTAACACAGACACGTGAGAATTTTATATTTGATATAGGGAAACGTCTGTTTGCATTTCACAACAGAACATTTTAATTTGAATTGCTCACCACGTCACCGTCTGTGAGACAACCTTGTTTTTTTTTCTTTTACTATGTTACACCTCATGTGCAATCAGACAGTTTATGACACCGAGACAGAGAGAACATGGCGCACACACTCACTCTCACACACACACACACACACACACACACACAGACACACACTTGAGCTGACTCATTGCATGGCATATATGGGCGTATCCTGGACACACCTGAAGCAGTTGCCAAAGCAAGTTTGAATGATAACAAAGTGAGATAGCGAGAAGGTATACTGGTCAACTGGTTTCTGTTGGAGCGGAGCCATGAGAAATATATTGTGCTCACACAGCCGTGAAAAGTTTTGTCTGGTTGTCAGATTTGAGAGGATGCAGATCAAACTAATCCAGCCATTTAGGAGTTCAATCATTTTCCTCGAGCAGTTCAATTTCACACAATTTCCCAGTCATTTATTTTTTCTGATGGTTTAAAACCTGGTTGCAACAATCTCTGAAAAACAGTGAATTTATATCTCACAGCAGCATTAATACAACTCCACACAAATGAAAAAAAACAACAACAACAAAAAAGACATAAAGAAATACATTGCTTGAATGTTGCTTAAGCTTAAAGAACACAGACTGCAAATGCATCTGATAAGACGCTGGTACGTCAGTCTGCCAGCAGGGGTCATCAGTGTGCAACAAAACCCAACCCAATAAACTACTTCAGGCCATTCAGGGGCTCCCAGTAATCCTTCATGGGGCCACTCAGGATCTGTCACACGTGCTTCGCATGCACTATCACTGGGCAGCTCTGGGATAATACTTTATTCAAATGCTCTAAGGTAAAATAACATGTAACTATTGTATAACATGTAACTGGATACTATACCTACGTTATATGCAATTTGCTATAGACTATATGTATTAGCATACTGTATATATCTAATAAAAAAAGTATTTAATAGAGAAGAAAAAAACGGATTTCTCCTATTGTTTGTTGAAAAATATAATTTAATGAAACTTACCTGTGCAGGATTCAGCTCTTGTGTGAGTGTATGTGTGTGTATATATGTGTGTGCACATGTACTATCACATTATGGCCAGGAGGGTGAAGCATTGCTAAATATACACATGCAGTAGCTGGAGTGGGAGTCTGCTGTCACATGCTCAGATAAATATAGGCTATAAGTCAGTGGAGGTAAATCAAACTGGACCAATATTGAACCTTTTGTCACCATAAATACTGTTATCACAAATGTTCATAATTGCCATCATCTGTCTCCTGTATATTCACAGTGCTTCAATTATAAACGTATGTCTTGTCAAATGAGTGGTTGTGTTTCAATAAAATAAGGAAAAGGCATCAAATGTAAGGATAATTTAAGATCTCGTTCAGAATCAAACTTTAGGGTTTAATGTTGTTACTAATGTTATGATGAGGAAGAAACGAATCGATGAAGCTGTACAAATCTGTAATAAAATATGACTAATGGAAAGTTTTTGGTTGCCAGGTTGTGGAGAAATCTGTCGACTGGTGTTTGTCCTCCTCCAGCATCGTTTGTCTTCTTAGTTCTTCAGTTCATTAGACAGCTATGTTGAGTTCAACCATCCCCCTGTTGGAAAGAGTGGATGATCACCTGGAACAAAAGCCATTAACTAACTATTTACTAATTCACATCTACAAAACCAGGCACGGTAGAAGAATCCCTTATTAATAACATACTAACATTTGTCATTGATGAACTGTGGGCTGATTATGAAGTGAGACATTTAACTTACATATAAAAGTGTTGATAAAAGAACAGGTTGCCTTGGATAAAACAGTTTTATCTTTAAAGTCTTTCTGTTGAATTAGAAATGATTACCTGAAGAACTACTTGACACACAAAACTCAACATGACATAATGAATAAGAAAAGCGATATTTTGATGATTCAATAACTTAATAGATACTATTTACCTATGTGTGTTACATCTAAGTACTTACATCTAATCCCCCTTACATTTGAAATGCATATTTTTTTGCTTGGCACAGAACTGGACCCCTCATCTGCAATGTGTATTTAAAAGCATATCTATATTATTGATTGTCCTTAGTCCTATACCTGTGGTTCTATGTCACTTGTAATTTCTGAAACCACATGATCTTATTTTTTGGAAAACTTGTTTTGAAAAACTGTTTGTTTTTCATAAACAGTCCGAATTTGTGGAATGAAGATTGCTATTGGTTGGTTTTTAATTTATTCTGCCTTGAAATTTAATCAACAAGAAGTTCAATAAAAGCAATCAATATATCTCATAGGCATTTTAGAGGCACAGCGAGGAGGTACAATGCAAACATGAGAAGTACAACTGTAATAGGATATTGTATTATAGCAGCAAAAGTTAAAAATATGACGTAACCCTTTGCCTGTTTAAGAGGTCATCTTTTGAGTTCCATTCTTTATCTTGGTTAAATATTTCTGCAAATTCACATAAAATGTTATTTCTGCAATTCACGATATGACCACAGGCCAAATCGGACTTCAAAGGAATCAAAGGAATGTCTGCTATTAGCAGCTTTGCGTAGAAAATGTCAATCTCGAGAATAATTTTTTGTCCATATTGGCCATCAGCCCTATTAAACAAATTATTGTATATGATCAGTAGTGGAGGATGAAGCCTTATGTACTCAAGTTTAAGTAAGCAAGTACTTGCTTTTAAACACAAAGTACTCGCAGGTTCGCCTCTTTCTTAATGCAACAATCCAAAACATCATTATCATTATTATTTAGTTTGATATAAGAAGAGTAAAGACTCTCATTTACATTGTTTTATTGTCATTGCTCTGTTATCTGCCTACTGTGATTGAATCAGGGGACCATTTTCACTCTCGTTTTGATCACTTAAAAACACACTTTTATTATACACATATATATATAATATAACATGTATATATGTCATATGTCATGTTATATGTTAATATATATATATATATATACTGTATATACATAAAGTTAATGTGAACATATAATATTAGGCACTGTAGCAGAGTAGAAATTACAAATACTTACTGCTATATTCTCTGAAGTAAAAGTTAAAAGTAACGAAAAAGGAAGCTACTTGAGTCAAGAACACATGCATGAACAATTCATTTAATAATAATGAAAATATAATAATAATAATAATGATTTCATTTCACATGTTTCAAAAGTGCCACTATGACGTGTTAAAAAGAAGACACCAAAGGCAACAAAGCAAAGAACGTCCCACCAAAGAAACCACGTAGAGTAACGAAGTAAAAGTACGCAGTTACATGGCACCCCCTGGCTGGAGGGTTAAGAGGAATCGGGAGACGTCGCTCCTGTGGCAGGACTGTGCCCTCACGGTGATTACCAGCGGTTACAGGTGGCCATGTTGAGTTGAGTCAACAACACAGAGCCTTGAGGGCAGGTGTGTTACCTGTGGCTCCTTCAGGAAGCTGCTCCGCCGCCTCAGCGACACGGAAACAAGGAATCACAGGAAGGAGAACATGGAATAGTTTCTCTCTCTTTCGCTCTCTCGTCACTGCCTCATTGAGCAGTGAGCTTCGTTTGTGTGTGTGTGCCTGTGTGTGTCTGTGAGTGAGGGAGCTTGGAGGCTGCTCTCAGACCAGCGCTTGGTTGTGCAGACGGACCGACGGACGGACGGGAGTGCTTCCTGCTAATAAAGAGGTGCGTCTTATTTCCATTCGGAGTGGGACTGAGTGACTGCGCACGGCTTTCAGCGCCGGGGAGCTGGGGGCGCATTGACGCATTGTGGAGTCGACAGGCGAGGGGGGGGTGCTGGTAGCACTGCAACCCCGGCTTCGCCACACACGCACCCGCACACGCACGCACACGGAGGCATCTATCTGGCGGAACCGCGATGGCCGTGGTGCAGCTCGACAGGGAGGACCACCAGCCGGAGAACGGCTTCGTGTCCCCCGACACCACGTCGCCGGGGCTGCTGACACGCATCGACGGCTCCGTGCTGCCGTTTCTCGGGGGATTTGGGAAATACCAGAAACAGCTGATCGTGCTGACATGGATCCCGGCGCTGTTCATTGGATTCAGCCAGTTCTCGGACAATTTCCTCCTGGCACAGCCGAACAACACATGCGTTCAGCCGCGGGTGAACCTGACCCACAGTAACCTGAGTGCGCCGGGTCACTCCTCGCTGCTGGACGGTCCCAAAAACGGCAGCGGCGCGCGGCCGGCTCACATGTACGCCAATGGAAGTTACGGCATCCACAATGACACCAGCATGCAGTGTTGGTGCGAGGAGTGGACGTTCGAGCTGCACACGGGACTCGTGCACAACGTGGTGACCAAGGTAAGATGACCATTCCCGGGGATGGGCATCCTTCTTCCCCATCCCACTGTGTTGTCCGTCTGTGTCACCCGATCCTCCCCATAATCCCATTAGGGTTGATTTTACTTTGGTAAGAGAGTGAGATCCTGGCCCTTATCAACACAATGTCCATCATTTTCAAAACACACCACTTTCAAACAGCATCACAGCCCCTTAATATCAAATTGTCCCAAAATCAGGTTTCTTGCCAGCTATGGATACGCCTGCATTGTTGCATCCAAGGCTTGCACGTCTAGGACTGCCTGTAGGGAATCACCCCCCCCCCCCCCCCAAAAAAAAACAACTAGTAGGACTACTTAGGTGAGAACATGACAGTGAGACATCCTGACAAAAACTGACCTATGCATGGGGGGGAGACCATCATGCACCTGCACTTTTGGGCAAAGCTGCCATGGGCTGGTGGAATTTGCCGGTTGTTGTAATGCACATAATAGACATGCAGCCCTTTTTTGATTTGGAGCAAAGGTCAGTCTGTGCACGCTCTGGAATATTGCAACCCCATCCCTTGACAAACATCAGCTGCCCTATCTCTGCCCCATAATCAAACACCAGCCTCCTTTTCACAGCTCTCATCCTGGACACTTTAATTCAGAACGGATGCCTTTACCCCCGGTGGCATCCCCATTACATTCCTGTGACTGCCCTGTATGTTGAGGAGGGGATAGTATCGGCCTGGAGTCATTATAGTTGGTCTGCTAGCTAGAGGAAGAAGGGTTTTGTCTCATGATCTGGATGCTGCAGCTCATGTCAACATATCAAGCGTTATTTTAGTATGGTAAGGAAAGTGTTACACTATACACATTACTCTCTGAGTAAACTTGACTTTAACATCAGGGGCTGGATGATGGGATTAAATCCGTTGTGATCTCAGAGAGCCATTAGGATAAAGGGAGTCTAAAAGTTAAAATGTTGACACACTCTCTGATGACCTCACCCGTGGAGAGGACAGTAAATTGTGTTTTAATCTGCATCCTCTTCACCTCTAAAGGGTTTGGAATGTAATCAAAAGGCTTATCAGCAGGAGTTTGATCTGGAGCTGGGCTTTGAAGCCCCTCCGTGCCGTATAGGAGGAGGTCGTGGCGCCCTGCGACGACAGCAGCTCATCTTTTTTATCACTGATATGAACTCATTTGAATGAAGCAGACAAAATGCAGCCGGGGGGGGGGGCATTATCTTTTAGCCAGGACCTGAGGGACAGTTGAAGCCAGGATTTCAGTGTCCGCAGGGTTATTTGGCCGAGGTGTGGTTGCAGAGCAATGTATTATGGACAGATTCCAATAAAATACAACAAACCTTCAGCTTTGTATTATGTCATATTGTGAGGCAAAAACAACTGGGCGGTTGATTACTAACAATCCAAAAATGTCTGTTCTGAGCCATAAAACCTGAACCGAGAGTTCTCATGTGACTTCAGCCCTAATGCACTGCTGCCTCTTCTCATGCTGGTGTCTGTAACCTGTAGATACTCTCCTCTGTGTTGCCTTTGCACACAGGACGAGAATGTCATGTTGACACTACCACCAGTACAGATCAGTGGTGGGGCTGAGCAGTTGGTATAAGTGCTGGGCAGGGCTCGTCTTCCCTGACCAGTGTCGACCACGTTCCGACAAGGTCGCCATTCGGGGGATTTGAATCAGATGTCAGTGCAGGAGACTCTTCCAAAAAACGAAGCATAATTATTGACCCTGGCCATCGCCTCTCTTTGTCAACCTGTCCCTCGCTCCTCTAAGGCCCCGCCACAGCACAGACATGAGGGTGACACTTCAGTAGGAAGTGATGACTTGGCATTTCTCCCTGTATTTGGATTGCATAAGCATAACTGCACAGGACTTGGCTCAGCTCTCTGTGACAGTGGACCCCTAAAAACTGCCAAAACGCACCAACAAATTCTTACCCCGGTGCTCAACATGTAAATGAATGTTGATGTCTTCCCCCGTTTGCTGCTTTGGTTTTGTTTCGGGAATCGGCAGCAAAGGAATGCATTTAAATGCATTTGCACTTGCTCCATTTTCCCGGCGTCACAGAGAGAGAGGGCCTTGATGGAGGCGGCCGGCGGAGGTTGAGGTGGTGGTGAAGGATCCAGAGTGGTGAATGTGGAGACCCGTCCTAATTGAGTCAAAGCTCTCCTCAGGGCCTGTCGTAATTGGACTGAGCCTGAGAAATGAGAATGTATCATTGCTCAGAGACAGAGAGTCTCTCTGCAACACAGCTGCTGCACACACTATCTGAGGCAGTGGACTGATAACATCCTCAAAGCGAAGATTAACCTCTTTATTGATCCTGTATGTGAGCCTACCTCTTGTATCTTAATCAGGGACAAGTGGCGTCTAAAGGCCGCTGATGATTTTTGCATCTAATAGTGAGTTTAGGATTCCCCCTCTTGTCGTTCTCCACTCTAGTATGGTGTTTGGACTCGTCCCAAGCTTTGACACCTTCATGGATTTAAGCTTATATGTGGAATAGTTACTTTTTGTCTCGTCAGAAAATGGTAAATTCAATTACAAGTTCTCATCCAAGGTAGTTTCTTCAAATTGCTTGTTTTACCAAAATAATGCAATTAAAATGATGAAGACAAATGTCTGAAAAGCAACCAATCCTTGTGTTTTAGAAGCTGGAACTAGGGTTTCCCTTATTTGCTTAATAAGCTAGAATGAAACTCAGTAGAGCTCATATCTCTGTCAAGGCCCTACAGTCCCCTCATGAAACCACATGTAAATTCACTTCATCCTGATTTAAATTTGGATCTGCTCATGACTATCAGTCCAGCTCACATGCCTGATTGATTTTTTTTTAACAACTGTCTATGAACATAATGGCTGAGAAGTCGAGGAAAATGTTGAAAACACCCTGGTTTCCAATGTTACATAAATTAAATCCTGGATCCGCAGCAAAATGTAGTGGGTTCTTCCCTCACCATTACTGCATCCTTCCATCAGGTTTCGTGTAAATTCATCCAGTAGTGCTAACACACAAACAACCATTGATGAAACTATAATACAAATTACTGGCAGTAATTTGATTAAGGGAAAATGGCAAATAATCGTTTTTTCCTGTGACTTTCCTATATTGAGACTGAACCCGACTTTTGAAGATGAATGGGAAACGTGCATAAATATTCAAATGACAATTAAGGCAATTCTGAGTTGAGTGCACGACTCAACATGGTACACTTAAATAGTATGTCATTGCCATTTTTTTCTCTTAGAGCATTGTATGGAAGTGATATGGACGATATGTTGCAAAGCTCCAGTGTGGGTACACCCAGACCCAGTATCAGTATCAAGCGGTCCCACACCCATAGATGTGAAAGATGATATTTCAGCTGAACTCCACGCAGGCCTCTCTGCTCCGGGGCCCTTCGTACTGTTTACCCAGCTGCCTGGCTCCGTCCGCTGACTCTGGATCAGTGTGGGACACTTTGAAACAGTCTCAGCTGTCGAAAGGCGATGACCCCACTGCAGATACCCAGTCAGCACACAATGACAGCTGCTCACGGCGTCAGCTGGGAGGAGAGGATGCCTGTGTGACCAAAAGATAAAACTCTGTTGAAGGCTCCTCATGTGTGACAAGAGAGGGTGATACATGCTTGTTTCTGATAAGAGCTGTTTTGTAACAGGGAGGGCTGAACAGTATGGGGGGGGCTGACCCCTGGCCTTGGTTTAAGTTTGTTTTCGGGACTGTGTCATGGAGTTCATGTTGTAAGAGTGTCGGTGGGTTGTTGATGCTTTTGAAGTCTCTGTGGTGACAGGGACGTGTAGTGGGAGGTTCTCAGCTGCCAGCAGAACAATACAGTGAATAATGAAGATAAACAAAGGTTTGTTGTGTCACTATCTGTCACTGCTGGTTACAGGGAAATTAAACATGGCGTTGCTTCTCATCAGAATGCTACAGCTGCATGAGCAGTTTTCAGGCGATATCCTCATGTGCTGAGTTTCCCCCCTTTTTATTTGGCCACAAAACTGCAGTATGAGTAGTAAAGATTCATCCTCGGGCTCTCACTCGTTCTCCTTTACCTTCACCGGCACTCCCACCACATTAAACCATTCCAGCCTCTCGATGATGCACTGGTGCTAAAACTTGCACTTGGAAGCAGGAAGAGTCTGATCACCACGGCGATGGTCTGTTGCTAGGCAGTAACTATGCAGCAGTCTCTCCATGTGTTTTTTCCGCCTTCTCCTCGCAGCAGATTTTGAAGCATCTCCCGTCTCCTCAGCTTCTCACCCGTCCCAGTGCTCTCCTTTCTACTCCTTTTACGTTGCTCTCAATCTCTTTAGCGTGTTCTCCTTTCAACATTGTATAATCTACCCCCCCCCATGTGCTTTTCATCCATCTCCCGCCCGTGCTCACCCCTCCTTCCTCTCGAACCCCCCGCCACCACCCCTCTAGTTCAACGAGTGCAGAAATGTGCAGCTGTAGATGGGAGAGCCTCCTCGTGGGAGCTAATGAGACTCGACGGTGTAGACCGACTGGTGGCCGGTCGTTTTGAGAGAGGTCGACAGACACCCCGGGGACTACAGACTGATTTTTTTTTCCTGGCCCTGCATTGCTCTGCGTTTTTTCCATCAGCTATTAGATTTATACGTGTCCAAGCCAGTTCTGCACACTGACATCTATTAATTACTCCCAAATGAGCGTCACAATAGCAGGTTAGCGACTGGCAGAAATAATAGAGGCCATAGGAGACAAGCTACATGGATCTGACTCATGCTTAAGACTGAATCACACTTTGCCGGGATTTCTTTGTTCTCCTGGAGCTGAGGGTCTGACCTTTTTTATTTTTTTGGATTCGTGCTAATAGCAGAGCAGAAGCACGTTAACGATGAGCTCGGTTAGAGCCTTTGGCCTGGAGAAAGACCTGGTTAATAATACATGAAAAATGAGGAAAATGAATGATACTTCAGGCGAAATCCCAACCTGACATCCCCCGGCCATCTAGCCTCACATTTCACCACTCGGGAGACGTCGCTGCTTGGTCCGCGGAAGTCATGTGACTTGAGAATGTCGGCGTTGGTCATCTGTCTGTGGTCAGCTTCACGTGTCCGTTCTGCGCTGTCATCCGTGCGTGCACACCGCTGGAGCTTGTGATATTGCAGACTCAGAGTTTCAATTCAGTTTGTCAAGTTCCTGGAGGAGGGAAGCTACAGCTTTTTTATGTTGCTGGGGTTGTGCAAGAGGAACTTGTTTGCCTCCCACTGTCTTTTTCTCTGCTGACATTGATACTGAATGAGTGGCATGCCTGGATCATGTGATGGCTGGGTGGCTCTGGGTAATCCTGGAGCGTTCCATTCTGGACAAGTCACTATGGTTGAGGTTATGGGAGGTTAAAGCCCCTCACTGAAACATTTACTAACAACACTTCATTATCTAATATTGTTTTAGAAGGTGCGGCGTATAAATTAAACAGATCTGATGTCAGCATTGATCCGACTCCAATACACTATGCACCTTCTATGACCACTTGGCCCGTATCTGCTCCTTCCTGTTGCGTCTCTCAGCAAAGGCACCTGGGAGGCATATGTTGCCAAAAAAGAGCCCAAATATCCAGCTCCTCTCTGACATTCGAATTGTATTCCTCTCAGCATCAACCAGTCTATAGGATCATTTATCAATCACGTCAATCTTACTCTACGTCGCATGTTTGTGTAAAGTATTTCCTTGTTTGCTGCTGCACCTCTTTACAATCACTGCTGGTGTGCATGAGGTCTGTGTGTCACATCTTGACACTGCTCTAGGGGGAAAGGTCAGGGCTTGCTCAATTCACACACTGCATTGTTTACAGTCTACAAGTCCTGAGGGTTGGAATCCGCAAAGAACATGAACAGATGCAGGGTGATGTACCATCTTTTCACATTGTAGAGGACGGACACATACACAGTGAAATAACGCATGTAAGATTATACCCACTCAGAGATAATTGATTCCCTCATGTTGATTGGCGGAGAATCAACAAGAGTGTTTAGCCTAACTAGTGGCAGCACAAGTCAAATACGTGAAACATAACCCAGACATACATTTACCATGTACACATTTTATAGGTAAACCCCAATAAATAGTTTTGACAATTTATAGTACTTCTTTAGCGTTTAACTATAACACGTTCCATGTAAAGGTTTTTGAATTAGTCTAACTAACTCAACAACAAACACTTCATTAAAGGTGACCCGTCGTACTTTTGACGAGTATATGAAAGCAGCATTACATAAAAACTGCTTGAGATATATTCTGTGTGAAGTAATATTTGCAGAAATGAAAAAGGAAAAGTAATAGTTGGGGGTATAACGGAGATGAGGGAATATTAAGTTGATGTTTACTTGATATCAACTTGAATGTGAAAGCAGTTATTGCCAGATGGTTTCATAAATAAGACAGACCAAGCAGAGAGGGATAGTCAAGAGACTAAAATGACTCATCCTTAAACATTATATTTATCTTTCACTTCCATTTTACTTTTCTTTACGCAGCATTGATTTCTCGGAACTAATGCTGTGTTTATTTGTCTTCACAGTGGAGTCTGGTGTGTAAGTCAGCATGGAAAGTCCATATTGCAAAGTTCTCTCTGTTGGTGGGATCCATCTTTGGATACCTGGTGTTTGGAGTCCTGGCTGACTGGTGAGATTTTTCAACTAAGTTCATTCACACAAACCTTTATTGATTTAAAGGTGAAATGAATAGTGATTTACTGCATTAAAAGTATCAGTAATCAATTATGTTATTTGACTTTTTCCGTAGGTTTGGCCGTCACCCAGTGCTGATCATATCGGTGATGTTCATGCTGGTGTTTGGTCTGACGGTGGCATTCTCCGTCAACGTTCCCATGTTCAGCACCTTGCGGTTCTTCGAGGGCTTCTGTCTGGCAGGAATCACCCTCTCTCTCTACGTCCTCAGTAAGTGTTGAACCCTCAGCTAACAGCCCTGTGTTAATGCCTTTTTATATAGAGGCAGAGTTGCAATGCAAGATCACATTGTTACCAAAAACAACATGTTGTAAATGACTGTCTTTGAATGGGGCTTTGCTGCGCGTGTCTTTGGCTTCTCAGGTGATTCTGGTGAGTGCACCGACAACACCAGTGCTAGACTGGACATTGTTATGCACTTAAACACTCTGTGCTGTTGGAGATCGGATAAAACACAGTGAAGGGAACATGATGGCAACAAAATGGCTTGACATTTAGATCCACTTCAACTTTACCTACCTACATTAAAGCCATATTAAGCCGACTGCTTAAGGCGGTGGTTTAACATTATCTATAAGCATCTCACACCAATGGGAATTTCTTCATTGCTTGCAAATTGATATGTTATTGCCCTGTAATGTCAGCTTCTTCGTTGCAGAGCAGAAGTGACAACGAGGCAGCTTCAAGTTATACAATTGGAGGGCAATGTAATGTTTTTATCTACGATGGATTGGGACTGATTTGGGAAACAAATTCGTAAATCCGTGCACAATACATTTCTTCTCCATGTGCTCATCTGGCTTCTGCACATCTGTGTTGACTGTGTACATGGAATAACCGGGTATTTTCTTTGATGCTGTATTTTGCTGCAGGACCTCCACGTAGCATTTGACCCCTTCGAAAGCTGCTGTACTTCTGTTTCTGTTTTGTAGAGGGTTCCTGGATTTAATGTTTGCACTAAACAGAGGTGCTGACAACAAATGGCCTCAGCAGCGATGCAGAGGTAACCTCTGGGTCAAACTTGTTTGTTTGAGACCCTGGCCAGGTAGTAAGAGCAGCTCTTGTTGGACGGCAAGGTGCGGTTTCCCTTGTTGGGTCTGGGTACATTTTTTTATATGATTGAAAACCTCCCTATATAATAAAAAGTTTGATATAAATAAAACAAATGTTACCCCTTTAGCCAAAATCGTACGCACCTAAAATAAATATATTTTTTTAATAATGCTGCGATAATTATTATACTTTCAATTTAGTCTGTACCCCTACTCTTAATTTAATCCGTCACTGCCCACCTGATCAAAACAGCTATTCCATTTCTTGTCTCATGCTGAGAAGAGTTATTGTTTTTGCAGTGACCTCCTCACGTTTAATAAGTCAAACTGCTGTTGTCCTGATAAATTCTCACTACCCAGAAACTGCAATCCCCCTTAACCTTGAGCTTTACTCTTAAATTGTCATTTAAGTGCAGCCACAGCAAGTCTTTTACAGAGATTTAATCCTTTTCGCTGCTCATCAATAATCTGAAAATGACAGAAGAAGTGGTAACTTGTGTAGCTTCCCTCATCACTGAAGGAAGAGTCTGCAGCGGCTCTGATGCTGCTGGAGATGAATCTTCTCCGTTGACGTGACCTTCTCTCGGCACCATAAAGGCTTAAATCATTGGATCTGTGGGAATTTTGCGTGTCAGGTTCCAGAGCGCGGGGAGGGCACAGACTTTGTGATAGCATCCTGATAATTGGCCTCGCAGCAGTTGCACATTCTGGCCTCAGCTATGGATCCTGAAAAGCCTCTTGGCCGCATTAATTGACCAGTGAAGAGGGAGGTTGCAAAGGTGGAGAGCGAGATGATTTTCTATACACTGTACACCCTGAAAGGCGCTGTCTCCCCCCCCTTGCTCCCTGAACAGAAAGGCCGTTGAGTCCCAGGACAAAGGAAAAAAGGGTGCGGCAGGAGGAGGCAAAGGAACGGAGTTAAACTGTACAGTAGCTTTGTCTTATCAAATTGAAATGAACTCGTAATTACCCTCCAATGTATTCACGTTAGCTGACGGCTTATGGCTCAATAAATCAGTGATTCTCAAGCCTAATAATAGAAGGCGAAGGGATTTCACAATAAGAGGCATGTAAGATGCATTGTTTTTGCATTATTATTATTATCATATTGAATTTCCACAAAATAAATGGTACAAAAAACAAGACAAATTGTTAAGCTAGAGTACTCAGCTTAGAATTGACATAAAAAAGACTGTGTATGTGTATTTAAAGTGTATGTTAAAGGCAGAAATAAGTAAGCCTACAAAAACGCCAGTTTTTACAGCAGCAGGGCTTTACTGTAGCAAGGCTGCATTCCAAATATGTACATACACACACACACACACACATATGTCTCTAGGGTACGATCATTGTGAAAGTATTTTCTTCTTTATCTCCTTCTCATTAATAGCTTTTACTACTTTTGTTATTTTCCTTTCTCATACTACTTTTTAATGCTACCTTCCCTGCCCCCAGCGCTTCTGCTCCTCAGCTATCTTCTATTCTCTTCCTTATTATATTCTTCCCTTTTTAAAAATTCTGCACTTGCGATTCCACCGTTTAATCTACAAAAAAAAAATCCCGTGATTGCGGAGTAAATAGTAATTTTAATAGATATTCTTCTCTGTATTGAGATACTTTATGAAAGGTTGATGCATCACTGTACCCTCTGCAATAATATTCTATTCCTTTGTATTTGAGAAATGGCTCATGTTCCAATCAGTCCATTCCCTCTTGAAGTTCTTGCTCCAGTTTGTCTTATTTCAGTCAGTCAAGAACAGTTTGCTGAAGTAGCAGTGTGATATTTGTTGGAGCTTTGCATAATTGTTTAGGTTTTGTGTTGCTATACTGTCACCCCTATTTCAGATCATGTGCTGCCCCTGTCACATGATATTTGCCCTGTAGCCACACTGCGTATTGACAAAACTCCACTTGAGCCAAGAGAAGGAGCACAGTCGTTCAATAACACATTACCACAGATAATCAATCCTTTTTATTTCAAGGCTCAGGGTATTAAACGCGTTCGCACGAGAGCTGGCAACATGGTAAAGAGTTTAGCAAAGCTAATATGCATCTTAGTCTTGACATCGTCTCAGTCATGTGACGTGTATGCATGTACCAAAAGAAAACACATGATCCTCCTTTGTGTGTTGCTTTGTTAGACTCTCATCACAAAGGAAACTTTGAGGCTAATCCCTGTTTGCACTGAGGAAGAGGTTACACTAATCCCCCTTTCTCATCAATTAGGTTTTAGTTTGTGCATCTTGGAGCCATGGATCATTTTAGTTTAGAAAATCACAGTGAGATAACTGTGATTTTCTGTTTGGTCTCTATAATAATTCCAGAAATCTGTTTGTATGTTCAATATGGACACACAATACTTTCAATACTAATAAAATTTGAATAAACAAGTGACCAGCGCACTGTAGCAGTGGCAGCTGGGACTCATTAATGTAAGTGATGTTGTAAATCACCACAATCGTGCATTCTGGTTCTGTGTTGTGAGTCGAGCTCCACAGAACTTTGATTAAACAGGTGAACAGCTCTTTGTGCATCCTCAGGGTTCTGTGGACCGAGTCCCAAAGCCGGTCTTTGCTTTTTGCAGCTCAAATACTGCAGGTCACTTTTACAGGTCCAGAAAGAAAAAGCTGCAACCAGCATCAGCTCAGGTCAAGCAAACAGCCCGTTCCAAAGGTTTAGAATGGGCATTGTACGTTAATACATCAATTAGAAGACATGACCTTTCTGACCCTTCATTGATCCATGCAGGCATCAATCAGGAAATCCATTGAGGACGTGGGTAAACCCCTTCGTTTTAAGAGCGTGGGTGATATGATAAGATGTGACACTTAACCCAGCTCCCGACGTCAACCACAACAAAGAAAGACCGAAAAGAGAATTTGTGTCAGGTTGGCTTCAGACAAGGGGGGGGGACTAGTGTTGACAATGAGGGGCAAGAAAAAGGAACATGAAAACTAGGAGGAATGTGGAAACTGCAGGAGGGAGAGAGAGAGGGCAAGATTTTTCACCTCTGAGGGTGACTGAAGGGGCAATGCACCACCATCCCAAATAAAAGCTTTCCTGAATATTAACATTAAACTTTATCAAGTATAAAGCTAATGCATATATACCATACTGGCTGCACAGTGGGATTACCAGCAGGGCAGTAAAACAAATAGCTATAGAAAGTCATCTGATCCAGAGCTGCTATTTATACCTCCGTGCTCCATCAGTGTGCGTTTTTAGCAGCACAGCATCAGGAAAGACTCCGAGTACATAAAGCTCAGCATCATGGTACCGCTCACTAATGGAATTTTTTTTTTTGCACGGTAAACACTCCCTACTCAACCCATCCCCAATTCCCCCACACAGCACATCAACGAGCTGAGTCATGCTAGCCTGCCGCGCTGTGTGAGAATTTGGTGATCAGCTTGAGACGGGGTGACTGTGCTGTGGGGCCGTGGGCCAGAGCTCGCTCACTCTCTGTTTATACAGGTTGAATCGTGCTCTCCCGTCAGCTCTCTGGGCCTGAAATCTGTTGTTTTTCTCAGACAGATTTTTTATCCCCCCCCCATTCCCCCCCGAAGTGTCCATTTACAGCAAATATCTGATCAGCGCTATTTGACAGACAAAAGTACACACTCTAATTTTAAGTGCGGCTTCTTTCTGCAACTATTATTGCATTGCCGTTAATTTGTTTCAACTCGCACCTTTTTAATTTCTCATATGATGTTTACTTTTTAGAAGTACATGAAATTCCCACGCTCTTTAAACGCATCTTTAAGTGGAGCGCTTGCTCACTGTCCCTGACTGAATGTGAGGTGGCGTGTCCGTACATGCGACGGGTGTGTGCATGTGTCTCAGGAAGTGAAAGCCTCGTAAAGAGAGAGACAGTAGACACGCACAGAGTGGGAAACAACAGGCAGACCACATGATTCTCTTGAGTCATGCATCATAAAGAGCTTCACGACTTTCCAAGGCAGTGACCTTTGACCCGCATGCTCGTGACTGAACCGTGTGTATGATGATCTCGACGACAGAGAGTAATAGTTAATGGTGGATCTTTATCTTCTACTATTTCTGTGGCGCTGCCTTATCTCGCCAATGACTATTTCTCTGGTTAATTTAATTGTTGAAAAATAGGATCTGTGCCAGTTTAAAATTACCTTGGCAAACCTCACCTGTTACTATGCACCACAAAATACCAATAAGCAAACCACATCCTGTTTCAATAACCATGTTGATTTAGCACTGTGGTTGAGTTCTGGCTAAAATGCACTTTGTATATATATATATACAACTAAATTTAATATAAATTTAGAGAGAGACAAAACAATGTCGTCAACACATTGTTGTGCATTACTGTCAATATGGAGATTTTGCTCCAGACATACACACACGCACTGTATCGATTGTGTGGTTGGTGTTTGCTGTCACTCCCTCTGAACTGGACTAGTGTGGGCGGTGGTCAGGAACATTAACGCAAACAGTAAAACAACCGTTTACCAGGAACACAGAGAAGGGGAGTGTGATGTGAGAAGTACATTAATGCTCTTTTCCATAACGGGTTGTCTTAAAGATGTTCAAAGATGATTTAAAGGTATAATTTGACTGCTCCTGAAGTTGTTGGGTTAGTTATTACCTTACATATGAGGACACTTCAACGTTTAAAGTATATATTGCAACACTGTTATATACACATTAGTTTGGCGGCCCTGCCACGGTCATGTGATGCGTCGGAACAAATCCATTCGACCTTTGCTGTAGACTGTCCTTGGTTTACGGCCCCTCTGGCGCAGCCTGAGATCAACAGTGATTACATGAACATATTAAAAGAAAACATTTAAAATCCGTATAAATCGAAACGGTAATACTTGAAGCAGGTAGAGGAAGTAAAACAGCTGGAGGCATTTGTTGTTCAAAGAAAATCGGGATCTGATGTGCACAGATGAAATGAGTAGAGCAGTTTGTGTTTGTGGAGAGTCAGGATTGCATGGGGGCTTGAACTAAAGCACACATCATTGTGTAATGTCATATGAGAGCATTTCCTCTTTTTTTTTATATAGGGTCATGTGACATTTTATCTCATATGACATAAGATTTTATGTATCTTTATTTTATGGTTGTGTGTTATCTTCAGGTACCTGTACGCATGCTGCTGCCTTTACTAATGCAAATGGATACGTCTGATCTCCAACTATTTAACCTTCACTGCACAGATCCTTAATGTTGCTATGTTGGTTTGTTAAAGCCGGGGTTGGTAATCCTGGAAAAGCTAGCAAGAGTCGGCTACATCACACACAGACACCAGCTTTTAAGATTTTCAACAATTAGGTGTTTCAGAAAGAACTTACCCACCCCACCTTTAAGCATTACATCCACTAAAGGGCAGCGTGAGTCCAGTGTTTCTCAAAACACTAAACTTGGCGATGGTGGGGGAGGCTGTGCTAATGTTCCTCTGAAGTAAGAGGCCAATGTTGTTATCTGTGTGTCCCTGAGACCAGGCATTGTAACATTATATAGATGCCTGTAGTCGCAAACTCGGATTCCTCTCCCTTGAACTATTGACTACACTGCCCCTTATGATCTGCCGTTGTACCGCTCCATTTTGTCTGTTTTGTCCGTGTCTTTTGGTTTTTAAAATGCGTGTACAAATACAGACGAAATGATTGCAGAGTACAGAGAGAAGGGTCCGTCTGTTTACGTATGTGTATCTAACGTTGAGTATAAATGAGCCTCAAAGCAAAGTCCTCTTCGCTGTCCCGTGTGTTGCCTGTAATGAGGTGCTTTCTCTCAGTGGAGCCCACGGGTATTAATCTCTCTGCACACAGATGAAGTGGAGGGGGCAGCACAGAAAGATGGAAGCTCTGTGTGTATTCATCTATAAATGGCCTTCTCTGTGTCAATGTCAGCTTCCCTATTTGTTGGTACAGTCTGACGGACAGCGTTATCTGTTTGCCATTCTCCTCTCCTTGCCCATCTTACTCTCTGTTGTTGTCTTTTCCATCGATGGATATATCACTCAAGTCCGCACTGACCTAAGTAGTGTGTGCCAGATCTGGACTCTGAAGAGACAAGCTTTTCATTCCCCACCATATGGCTTTATGCCTCCCGGAGGACAGCAGCCAGGTCCGCCTCACACCACTGCGGAGATATTGTACTGTCATCAGATAAACCCTGCTAAGGCCTGAAAAGAAGACAAGCCGGGGCTGTACTGTGTAGAGAGAGCAAATGCTTCTCGGCCGAAAAAGCGGTATTTTCCATGATACTCTGGTTGAACCGTCCTCTTCCTTCCCTACAATCTGCTCTGGCCCTCTGCTGATATATGGGTTAAGGTGCAGAGTCAGTATTTTCCTATGAGCTGGGCTAAAGTTCCCGTTTGTGCAGAGTTTGCGTTTATGGTCGCCCAGCAGACTTCCTCCAGTGTTACATTAGGCTACATTTGCTGTACATCCTACATTTGTTCTTTTTTTCAACCAATGGTCATGCTTCACATTTTTAACCCTCGTCATGCAACAGTTGCAGCGACAGCCGCGCTGCATGACATAACCTCAAGTTATCTCACGTTGCAAATTCCTGGGTGAAGTCCAGTGATGGCCAAATCAGTGCACTCTACTCTGATATGTGTGAAAAGAAATGAATGCTGTTTCAGGTCTTCTCTGGGTGAGACTGATGACTTTGGTGCGCTAAGGAAACACAGGGCTTATTCTTTTTTGTGTAACAGAGCAAAGTATTCATCACTCACTCTGTTTCCTGTTCAGACGATAGCTTCGATCTTTCTGTGTGTGGGTAGAAGAGGGGGTAGGAACGGTTCAGGTCGTAGAAACACACTCACACGGTCACTATTAAAACAAAATGGTTGGGTTTTCTTGTGGTATGATGAAATTTCTTTTGCACATATCAAAAGAAAGTGTGGCCAGTCTTGGATAGTTGAGATTCAGATAAGAGACGAATCAATGAGTTTGACCTAGATCTTAGTCAATGGCTCCTTTTCATTGCTTGGAAAGAGCGACGATACCTCAGGATATACATGGGTTCAAAAGTCAGAGACTTCCCTTCCATTCAAGTGAATGGGAAAGTGCTCTTGGACTTTTGGACCCCACTGTATATAAACCACAGACTGAATATACAAAGATTGACAGCATGACAGCTCCCAACAAGAGAAGTCAAATCATCTTGATCGCCCCCCAGTGGCAGACTGCACTCTAGATCATAAAACTCTGCCTTATCCATGTTCATGGATGAGACAAGTTTTCTCAAACATGGTTTCTGTCATTTTTGACGGTTCGTATAACATTGATTTAAATCCATTTGTTAATTTAGATTTCAATCGGTCATTTGATGCTATTAAAATGGGGGGAAATGTCATAATTGTTAGCTGAGACTGACTCTTGATTGGTTCTGACAATATCTTGATACAGAGGCTCCACACCACGATCACTACTGGCTGTAAGTTAAGCCAAAAGCACAGACCATTATCTATCTTCATCTATCATTATATGTATATATATATATATAGTCTATGGTATAAACAAAGTGTTAGATATAACTATGGAAGTCATAGGTTAAAGTGATTATGGCCATGCTCCATGGCAAACATTGTTATCTTGAGAGAGGTATTTTTATATCCACATATCATTATTTACTGCCCATCCTCAACCATGTATCCTTGGTCTTTACAAATGCTCATCTGTAGTGCTTCCAGCTTGATGATTCTTTGCCATATGATGTGCTACGGACAAAAGCCTCTTTCAATGTCTGAGTTTGGGTTTTGTGTTGAGCAGTCATCTGTACTTGTGGCTCTTATTTGTCGACCCTCGCCATACTGTTTGATATGATTCTTTCATAGGTGGTAAAAGAGCTTAATAGAGTCTATTGTGGGGAGCAGTTTGTGGCATAATTCACAATGTATGGTTTTCTGACTTTTCATTGCCAAACTACACCCATGCGAAATAACTAGTTCTTTGTTTTTTTGTTTATCTTGTTCGGTTTTGGAATGACCCCATTCTGTATAGTGTAGAAAAATGCATGCGGGTATCTAAATTACAAATCGTCTTAATTTGTCAAGAGACGCAACATAATTAATGATAAAGAAGAATATGCATCAGAAGAAATTCATGTTATTATATATATATTATGTCATATCACATAGCCCTAACAGTAATTGCAAATAAATTACAGTTAGTTCCTGCCCATATGGACAAAGAACCTTGATAATGTGCCATCAGTATAGAATCCTCTCAGCACGCCAACCTGAAAACAAAGTCCCTGGGCATACAAGTCTATTCCACATGACCTTTAATTGACCCGACAAAAGCCTTTGCCTTTGTCAGCAGATTAAGTCTCCTTACGCTTCATCAGGACAGTGGCCTTCTGCCACGGCTGCTTGGATGATTATTTACTGTAAGAGCAAAGTGTCGTCCTCTCAGAGAATTCCCTCACTAACTGTGGGTTGAACAAGGCAATACACATGCCCACAATGTTTGATTCCTCCTGAGGGATCACTGTTTTCTACCGCGAATGCAGTTTTTCCTCGACACAAACCCTTTTCCATCTATAGTCGATAACCAGGGTTCATTGGTTCCTAATCAGGAAAAAGCTATTTGCTGACAAAGCTGCACCGGCCTGTCACTCAAGAGGAGGTTTCTTAAAAAACTCATCAGCAGCTTTTTTCACATGACTGAATTGAGCTTGGTCTCATTAGACATTCTCCATCTGTGACCCCAGCTTTAAAGGTGTAGAGTGTATTAATAAAGCAACAGTGATGACACACCTACACAGTAAAGCTGGTGAGCCCCACACAGTCCACCCACAAGAAGATGAACCAGACCTGTGAGCTTATTAATTATCTTTTTTCTTTAGCGAGACATGCACTTGCACGAGTGAGTTTGTGAATGAGTTAAGAATTGGTTGAACAAAGCTGAGGGAAGACGACTAATGACGGTAATCTAACTGCTCTTTGCTTTTACTTAAGCCTGTAGGTTCGATGTGGACTGAACAGCCAATGCTTAAAAGCCATTAAAGTTAATCCTAGCAAACAAATCTTTGTTTTTATCTTTTAGTTTCGCGAAATGCCTCTCTACTTTAACTTCTCACATCAAGTGATCCTGGATTAGCCAGTGAAACTGTAGCATGGGGCCTTGAAGACCCCATGTGACCCCATGTAGCCAGTGGGAATGGCTGATCCGAGTGCCTTTTTAGTGGACATCTTTCACATCTTAAACAATGGTTCTCCTTGACAGAGCTGTGTACTGGACAGACTGCTTGTGAGTTGCTGTGACATGCACCGGAGAGCGTGCTTCATATTCCTGTTTTGCCCGAGTCAGCAAACCAGTATAAGCTTCTTTAAGGATTATCGTAACTATTAATTGGCTATTGTCTTGTTCGTTAATTATGTACTTTAAACCTCCTGTAGAGTAAATGCCTTTCAGATGTGTGTTTTAATGGGTCCCTGTTGTTCTGGCGCTACCGTTATATGTTATTTTGCATTTTTGGCAAGTTTCTCGCATGTGACGTCAGATTAGTTATTGGTCGATTCATGTCTGTAGGACACAGGCTGCAGCAGGGCATTGTGGGAATGCTGATCTAGTGGGTTGCGGAGGATTAGGGTCACCAGGAGTAAGGAGCTCAGGCTTCCTTTCATTACCATGGCCTCTTGTGCTCACTCTGAAGTTCAATCGAGAAAACGTATTTCATACAGTATGCATCCTTATTTTCATAATAACATACATCAATGTGCTTTAGATTGTTCTGCTTCATCACCGCATCTAACTGTGTGAGAGCATTTGTCCATAGCTCACCATATAGGTTTTCCAGTCACAATGCAGGGGCCTGTTTGGAGCACATGATGTCCTGTACAAAACCGGAAAATTCAAATTCCATGTATTCCATAACTAACGAAACCGCCGCCTTTCTCCCAGCGCCGCGCAGGGAAGGAGTCTCGAGGTTAGTTGGTTCAGACTCAGCAGGTCTTGCACCCATCGCCCTGCTCTCAGCTCATTGGCTCTGTCATTCCAGCTGCGATAGTGTCTGTGAACAGAGAGCATTATTCATGTCCTCAGAAGGGGGCAAGTCCTAATTGAAATTCCGGTCTTTTCTACTGGAATGAAGCGGGGCCACCGACACCCACTGTAATGCGCTGGCCCCGTCACCTTGAAAGGCCAATCTGGAGAGTGCTCCACATTCCTGGGAGGCAGACAGGAGCCATTAGGAAAGAGAAGCAGTGATGTATAATAAACGGACATCAATGAAGTCGGACAAAAAGATGTTGGCGCGACGGAGAGAAGCAGCGATACAGTAGTTTTCACTTTCTGTGGTTTGATGTGATGCCATCCACCACACTGCAGTAACTAAAGGGCTTGTTAGTCTGTGGTTACTGGCTGCCAGTGTGGGGCGCATTTTAATGACCGGGGGAATGAATCAGTGCCATTCTGATAGAGGAGAAATGAGCACAAGGAAGCTCTTTCTACCGAGTTCACTCTCACAGCGGCCTACTGTCGTGGTCTGTGTACTGTGTCTGAACAACAACTGTACGTGCTGATTTGTGGCCTTTATTTACACAAAGTTTCATTCTAAAATGACCTATATTTCTTTCTCACACTCTTGTTGATGTTTTTTTTGTTGAAACAATCAATTAATCATTTAATCAATAAGTTGTCAGAAAAGTTTTTTCCCAGAATTCCAAGTCTAAGATGACGTCTTTACGTAACATTTTAAACAGCTGACCCAGTATGACCCATACATCTGTTTTGCAGATTGGCCAATATGAGACATATTTGTATCTGCGTTTGCTGATATATGCATAAATAAAATCAATTTTATTTTTTGATTATTTTACACAATAACCAATTAAGAAAAGATGGGCAAACATTTGTTTTATATTTTTGGTTGTATTCGTGGCTTATTAGTTTATGGCCAAACAGTCTAACAGTAACAATATTGAGTCTCAATTACATTTCTTTGAAACTTTTTTAATATTAAATACTTACATTAAAAAAAGGAAACTGTTTTAACTTATCAGAGTTCATGCACAATAATATTCTCTTAATTCACTTCCAGCTCTAAGCGACCCACATTTTCTGTTTCTCTTTTGACTGAGGAGGCACTGCCTTGTGTTCCTCTGTGTTAAAAGTCACAGTATAAATACATTTGTAGTCATGCAGATTGATGGCCGAGGACTGACTGTATGTCTGTGAGTGTATGTCTGTGGTGAACCACTTAAACTCTGTCAGAATCATCACTGTCAGGATACATGTGTCTCTGCCTCACCTTCTCCGAGGTGATGTTTCTGTTTCGATAGTTGACTCATCAACTCTGCTCTGTTTCCTTCAGCACAGGGACAAAATTAAATCATTAATTTCCAGTGCTCTCTTTACTCTCTCTCTCTTTACTCTTTCTTGTCTGATGTTGACAAGAAATCAGTGTTGTCACATGCCCATTTCGTCTTTGTCCCTCATAGAAAACCTGATTTAAAAACAAGCACCCTCTAATTTTTTGCGTCCTCTGTCTGTGTTCTCTCTACCAGGGATCGAGCTGTGCCTGCCAGGGTGGCGTTTCTCCATGACCATGGTTGCCAGTTTTGTGGTGCTGGGTGGTCAGCTGCTGATGCCCGGGATGGCGTACCTCTGCCGCGACTGGCAGGTACTTCAAGCCATTATCATCTGCCCCCTGCTGCTGATGCTGTCCTACATCTGGTAAGGAAAACCCCAGCATCAATGTTTTGGGAATTCTGTTGAAGTGAAAAAATGTGTTTGAAGCCTCCTCTACAACTGAAATATATGTGTAAATATATATATATATATATATATATATTGGTTCCATATTAAGCATCCGTTGTTTCTATAGTTGCTTTAGCAGATGTATATACCTTTTTTTTTTAGCAGATTTTCACATTATAAACTAAAAAGTGGACAAAGTCTTTGCTACAAGGACATTTTCCATCAGGGAATTCCCTGCCAAATTAAATGTAATGTCTTTGTGTGAACCCATTTGCAGTGACCTCTACTGTGAGTGTGTCTCTTTAGCTGAAGCTCAGGCCATAAATAATCTTGTATTCACCTTCATTTATTCTAAAAGTACTGATGAAAGTCAGCATGGGGAAAATTATCCCCCAAAATAGACTTTATCACAGCGTATTTCAGACCATTGCTTACTTGCATGGTGTACCTGAAGTAAAAAAAGGGGGGGGGGGGGGGGGAATGCCGTCTAAAGTATTCCAAAGCCCCCCGATCAAACATCAACATTAGCTTTGCACTGCACTTCAATCAGTGTTGGACACAGAGCAGAACTAACGGGGGATTGATGGGGATTTTACAGAAGTTGGATATATAGCCGGACTCAGTAATCTTAGGCATACAGCTGAGAAGTGTTTTAATGGTGCATGAGAGAATTGTCCTTTTCTTTTAATTTGGAATGAAATGTTTGCTTTTTTAAATACGGAAGTGTCCTTGGATCTACTGTAATGTATTGCCTGGGGTTCTCGACTCATAAAGTTTAATCAAACTGAGCTGTCGGCCAAAAAGACATAACATACTGCTCTTTGTTTTTGATGTCATGCTCCTGTTTGGCAAGGTTTATGAAATTGACAGAATGGACATGAATTGAATCAAGCAGTGCAGCAGGGACATGTGCCTCCCCCTTCCACATCGATCCCAGGGATTGGTGGAAAACAAACAAGCAAGAACATACCTTTGTGTACCTACAACATAGTTGTCATCACAAAGAGCTCGACAGTGCAGATGATCCAAGGCTGCTGATGTGTGGAGGCAGTCAGACAGTGCCTCATGCAACCTGTCATTATACCTTACAGACATCTGTTCTCCAGGAACTAACCAACCGGAGGAGCGTGTGCAATGTAGTGTATAGCTATTAGATAATAGAGCAAATGAAATCAGGGATGAGCATAACAATGGCTGACGCTTGTTTTTATTTGTTGATTTTGTTCCCATTCTAATTTTATAGTCTTAACACGTTTAAATGTAAAAAAGAGCTGATTTGTTGCTTGTCAACAAAAATTATTCTAAGTGCTGCTAACACTCTGACTACATCTTCATTTCACTCTGACTCACGTAACATGCTTTGTGAGTTCATGGAGGACTTCCCTGTTTTTTCTGACAGGATCTTCCCTGAGTCACTGCGTTGGTTGCTGGCCACGCAGCAGTACGGCCGCTCCAAGTGGATCATGGGACACATAGCCAAGAAAAACCGTGTGAACATGGAGCTTGACGCAGACAACATCCTCACAGGTAACACTTTGGATTCTTTTACCTCCTCCACGGAGCGGATGTTTTCATCTGCATTCATTTGCCTGTTAGTTTGCAGAATAACGGGAAAACTACCAAAGCAATTTTATCAAACTTAGTGAAGGGGGGGGGGGGGGGGGGCAGAGTAAGAGAAGAACCCACTCAAACTGGGGTTGGATCTAAACAAGGGGGTGGATCCAGGATCTGTTTTCATCTTTTTTTCACGATTATTAAAATTTTAGCTTGATTCCTTAGATAGTTATTCATGGATGTTAATGGAAAAATTTGATATGTTTAGGGGATTGTAAAATTTAGTGCAGAACCAAATAAAAATCTGGATCAAGTTAAGTGTAGCTTCATAAGGGACTATTGAACCTTATTGGGCTCATATCCAAATTTTGCAATCCACATTTTGATATGATTGTGTCTTTTATATATCATCTACTTTTGCTGCTTTTTGTCAACCCAGCTTCTTTTCTTGTTTTTGGAATAGACGATGTATAGAAGTATCCCCAGCTGTGCTTTCCCAAATAAACCAGATTGACAAGGTTACATCCGCTTTCTGTCTTGTTACCATAGTAACGTGTCGCCCCAGAGGCAGCAGTGGGTGGTGAACATTACATTGTAAAACTCCAGAATGTTCATTAATTTCATTATAGCCCGGGTGGGTGGACACAAACATGGTGTGCAGATGGCAGATGGCTGCAGGTCAGGACCTTTGACCCGGGGTTAACCGTTAGTGTCTGAGCTCAGACGACCTGCCTCAGGCAAAGAGCAGAGGGGATTGTGTCGTGTCAAACGTTATACCACATTGTGTGTTATTACACTTAGCCTGTGCTGTTTGGTGTGGTATATTGTTCTTGGCCAACCTTCCTTTACCGTATTTATCAATGTAAATAACGTTCTGGGTTAGCGGGAGGGAAAAGCGAGGCGAGGTGGATGTGACATCGTGAGGATGCACAGTGGCTTCGTGCAAACCGTCAAATGAAAGGCTGTTTGAAAGGTAAACAGACATTTAATCACCCCAGTGCCAGTATTCCTGTAGGCAAAGGGCGGATGGCTTTTTTTAAATTTATTTTTTCTCAGGTTACCCTGCTCAGCCGCCAGCTCTACAGGCGAAATGATTATTTAAATACAGCTGCTGCTTTCTTTTCAATTTCAATTGTTTGTGAATAGTTTCCATTAACACGGTTCATTAGCTCTGTGTGTACACTTTACAACCAGTAGCCTCTGCCTCAAGCGGGATGAAAGAGTTAAGTGCGTGTGTGTGTGTGTGTGCATGTGCTCAGCTGGGAGCTTCAGTGTTTGACAATTAGTAGCAAAATGATTGATGACAAAAGACATAAATAACTTAGTTGATGCACAGGCGAGGAACATCCTCATTAGACTCAGGGAAACACTTGGTGGCAGAAACTTGTCGATTGCTCACGAAGCATTAAGACGCTCCACCTGAAGCACCACACACACACACACGTCTACGAGCTTGATGAATCCTTCGTTTAGGGAATTATCTTTACTGCACTTCTTTGCAGCACAGCCATCTTTAAGACTCATTGCAAACACTCGCATCAGCCTCACTGTAAGAATAGTGGCAACAATATCTTAAAGCTTTTGTATTTTTGCCAGTGACTTATTGTGTAAATTCATCAGATGCATCAAATAATTATTTAAAAATAAATCCTGATGTCATTTAACACATAAAGCGTAAGTGTTTTTCTCCTTTCATACGTTTTATCCATGTTGTTATTGTTATTCTGTCATTGAGTAATTCTGTGAATATTAAATATGAATCCATTGATGTGGAGTTAATCAATATAGAAGAAAAGGGAGAGGAAGGATGGAAAAGGACATTTAAGAAATCAACTCTGACAGTATTCTTAATGCATTTATAACCACCAACATGGCTTTTCTTAGTCGATAAATAAAACTAATAAATAAGCGTGGATTCTTAATTACAGAATCTCTGATCTGACAAGAATAGGTTTGAATTCTCTAGAACCTTTTAGTACCCAGACACTGCTGAAGCAGCATTCAGAGAAGTACATCTCCATAGACATTAATAAACTCTTTGTTTTTATACTCTCTGGCTGTCCCCAGCCCTTACAGCAAACAGTAAATAAGTCGGGCCCTGTGTGTACTCAGTGCTGTTACAGAGGAGGAGATGAGAAACGTTTTCAAGTATTGAGACATGAACAAACACGTGTAACTGTTGATTAGATCATTTTGGGGAGTGAGAGAACACATTCTCCTGAATCTAAACGCGAGTCATAGTCAGCGGCTTCCAGTGGAAACCCTGAGTAAGGAAGTCAGAGATGACCTTGAGGCCATGTTATGAAATGCAGTCACATGACAGAGTCGACATCCACGTACATTATAGGCAGAGGTGTATGTCGCTGTGGCAACCGCGCACACTGAAACCAAAACATCCACTGTGGGCAGCGCCACACTTCACCTGCAGCTCAGGGGGCGGAGCCTGTCGGGAAATATTCCAGTTCCTCTGTAAACATCGTCATACCTGTCTCACCACACGACAATGTGTGCGTTGTAACTTTCTCATGGGGAATTCTCTGTGGTTGCGACATCGTCAGGGGCGTTGTTGTCCTGAATATAGTAGTATATATTTTACTTATAAAAGATCAAATCTAATATATTTGTCTCTTAAATTGGATTGAACAGAATATCTTACTTGTTGTAACAATCTATTCTTAATTTTGCCTTGGACTTTTGTGTGAAGCACTTTGTAACCTAGTTTAGACACAAATAGAATGTGTTTAAATAATCCAAATTCTATTGATTTTTATTAGATTTATTTTATTTACAGTCAATATATATAATAAAGTTCATGGTTAACTATAAAATATAACGCCTCATATACATTTCTTTATCATTTCAACATCTAAAGACTCATCATCAATTAAAAAAAAAAAATATATATATACATCAGTCAATATATTATTATTAAAACAGTTTAAAGAGAGATCTGAGACCGTGGTAACATATATATATACATAGAAATGAATATATTGAAGCTTTTTTTATATTTTCTGAATGCACTGTATATATAATAAATATATTATGGGGTTTAAATAAATTAGTAAAGGGGGCAGTAAAGATGTGATGAGATATGGTGATGCTGCAGGAACAATATGGACCAAAAAACACAAATAATAAAGTGACTTATCGTCCAGAAGGCAAAACATATGGTCGACACCTCGCCAGACTCTTAAATGCTGGCAAACATCTATACTGACAAATGCCTCAAAAGTCTGTGAGATTTATCTGTTTGTTTGTTTTTTGTTTTTCAGAACTGCAGAGAGCTCTTCAAAAGAAACCCAAAAAGACGTGCATCGTGAAGATGGTCGGAACAAGGAACCTGTGGAAGAACATCGTCGTGCTCTGCGTCAACTCGTAAGTTTGAGCCCTTAGAAAACTCGTCGGACCTTTCATGTGTCAAGGTGACAACGTGTGTGAGTGAGAAAGCAGTGACTGTGTGTGCCTGTTTGAACAGTGTGTGGGTGTGTGTGTAGGGCGAGGCGATGACAGGCAGACACGCCGTTCTGCACAGCCACTATTAACCTGGAGGCTCGATACGGCATTGATCAGTGGGCCTCGATGCTTTTGCCCTTCCACATTTGTGCTGCTCCCTCTTTCTATCTCCAGTGGGATCTCTCTCTCTCTCTTTTTCTCCTCTTCTGTTCTCTGCATCCGAGACCTCCCCTCCTCTCTCTCCCCTCCTCCTCCTCCTCCTCCTCCTCCTCCTCCTCCTCTCTATAGCCCGGCAGTCCCAGCTTTCGCTCTGCCTTTGTGCACCGTGTCCCTGACTCCCGAATCAGCATACATTTTACATGAGCTGTGTCCTTACGAAGCAGGAGACGAGCAGGAGAAAAGGGCCTGAGTGTTTGCCTGTGGTTGTGATGTGTACACTCGTGGGGTGCGTGCTTTGTGTGTCAGTAAGCCAGTGTTTACAGACGTGCGGTTTTTTATGAGATCGGCTATTTCAAGATGAGTGTAAACATCATTTTACCTCCTTCTATTCTCTCTGTATACATCGTTTTACTCCTATTTTTCACTGTTCACCCTTTTGTATTTATACCCTGGAACACAGATGATGGATGATGTGGCTCTATTTCCTCCCACTGCCCAGAATTTAAGCTAAAATATCCCGGGTAGGAACCATCCCTGACTGCGCTGTAGCATTCAGGGGATGGAGCCC
This sequence comes from Platichthys flesus, assembly GCF_949316205.1. NCBI lineage: Eukaryota > Metazoa > Chordata > Actinopteri > Pleuronectiformes > Pleuronectidae > Platichthys > Platichthys flesus. The sequence goes on along the minus strand of NC_084958.1, from coordinate 15,480,789 downwards.
GCGACGTTTCAACCTATTTTAAGAAACAAAAGAAACATTTACTCAGGATTTTTAGTTTGGTCCATGTCCCATCCCCTAACATAGAGGAGGTGTGGTTTATGATCTATACTCTATCAATCACCAGGTGGCGATCAATAAACTTTGGCTTCACTTTTGGGGAGCTCTCATGTTGTGCATCTTTATATGTTCTGTCATGTGTCTTCTATTTCAGCTGCTGCACCCGCTGATATTTCTATGTCTTGTTCTGCTTTTCCCTCCGTGCAGGCTCACAGGCTACGGGATCCACCACTGCTTCGCTCGCAGCATGATGGACCCTGAGGCCATGGAGACCACCATGTTCCATAACTTCTATGCAGACTATTACACCATGGCGGGCATCGCGGTGGCGTCCTGCATGGCGCTGTGCCCGGCCGTGGGTCTGATGGGCCGGCGGGGGGGCCTCCTCATGTTCATGATCATCACTGCCCTGGCCTCCCTGCTGCAGCTGGGCCTGCTCAACTGTGAGTACATTATGAATAACACATACTTCCACTTACATTAGGCGATTAGTAATAATAAATAATGTGACTCTGAAAATCATACTCTCAATATCTTCCCTATAGGACACAAAATTGCTCAAAGAAATGGGCTCATGTGCTTTCTTGCTGAAAGTTATATAAGAAGATCAATAGCACTTTCATGTCCATATGCTAAATATAAAGCTAGTGCCAGTAGGAGATCGGCTTAGTGTAAAGACCAGAAGCAGAAGGGAAACCGCTGGCCTGGCTCTGTTCAAGATAAAATAAATTCCCCTAGCCTGACAAAAAATCAGCCCAGCATGGAACTCCCCTTTAAAACACAATTTGCTGCTTTGGCATATAAGCAGCACATTTTATAGATTAGAGAAGTAAGATGTAAAATGTAAATTAAGCTGTTTTCAGACATGAACTCTGGAGAATGTCCGACCAATTTTATCCGGACATTTGCCAGACTTTCCTTTTTCACATACGAAAATCACAGCAGGAGATGGTCCAGGTCGGACGCATTCACAATAAAAAGAAAATCTCCGGCACATCAACACTCGGCCCCTCATCAGCAAAAGCTCTTGAGTCTGGGCCTCTCTCAAATTTGACATCTCAGTCGATGTCCTCTCTGTGTGTGGCTCCTCTTTTGCATCCTGTGTTCTTCCTTCTGTCAGCTGAGCATCCGTCAATGTCAGAAACAACACACTCGCTCACTTCAGAATAACAATTGTATTGTCACATGGGGCTGATTCTGTCTTACCATGGGGCTGGCAGGAAAAACTCTGTCTGTCGCCACTGGATAACTTCCGTTTAGTGGCATGTCTGAAATCAGCTTCAGTATATATTTAGGGGTGGGTTTTAAAAAAGGTCGAGATACACTGCTCAGCATTGGTTTATTTATGGGATTTGCCAAAAATGGACTGAAAACAAAAATATGTAAATGTCTCAGTTTTATTGCCGCTGTAGTTGCATTTCAAACCCCGTGTTTCCTGCTGTAAAAGCTTCCACTGGTTGTTGCGGGCTGTAGTTGTTTGTAATGGAGTGGTCAAACACGATTACAAATTGTCCTTCTAGTCAATGTGTAGCAAAACGTGCTCCAGACGTTCACCACGGTCCACAAGTGGGTTTATTCAGTCACGAATGAGCGAGACTTAATGTTTAACCCGGGTCAACACATCAGGGTTATACACATGTTTCATCATTCCAGGCTGAGTTGTTGTTTTCTTGCTCAACATGTGCATGTGTTTATTTTTATGATCTCACTGTGTATTATCTGTATTATCTGAGTGCACGTGATGATATTGTTTTATGTTCCTCACTGACACACATGTGTTGATATCTCTCTCTCTTCCAGTGCTGGGGAAGTACAGCGGTCACCTGAACATCGGTAGGACCTATTTTTTTTTATTTCTGCTCTCTTGTATGTGCCGATCAAATCTGTGACAAACTGATTAGCAATTGATTAGTCTTGCTTTGATCACTTTTTATCTCCCCGCTATCACATCGACCAGCGGCACAGTCTCTCAGTGGGAAGTGGGAATTGAATCATCTGACACAGTGGCTCTTATCTTGATCAGTATTTCATTATGAGCCCTGCAGACCCGTGGATGGAATCATGACTTACTTTTAACCTTTTTGTTTATCTCCCTGTGTGCTAAGGGGTGATGCATAGATTTCACATCTTTGCAGAAAGTGGCTTTTAACATTTCAAATCGTAATCTTTAACGTTAAAAATCATTAGTCAAGGCTTTCCTCCTGTAACATCATCCTTTTCACGAAACCATTTTTAAGTTTATATATAATACAATGTTCCTCAAAGGAAAACTATGCTGTGCTTCTTAAAAAAAAATCTATAGAAAAGGAAAAACACTTTCCCCAGCCCTTGTTTATGTGAACTTTACATGCACTGTTGTCCTTTTCACTTCACTGCTCAGGGCTCTGACTCTAAATTGCTGTGTGTGTGTGTGTGTCTGTGTGTGTGTGTGTCTCTTGCTTTGTCTGCAGACAGCTCAGGTTCGCTGAATAAGAACTTCTCCATCGCCTTCTCCATCATCGGCATGTTCTCCTCCCACGCAGTCAGCAACCTGAGCATCTTCTTCTGTGCCGAGATCACCCCCACTGTGATCAGGTAAAACCCACAGACACACTGTGACTGCAACATGAGGACGAGTCAATCATTTGTTTATAAAAGCCTGTTACACAAGCTTTAGAATTTGTTGGTTAGTTAACTCTAATTTGTGTTGTAAATTTAATTATATAATTGACCTGAGTGTTATGGTTGGATTTTCATCACGTAACACAGATGAATGAGGCGCTGGCCCTGTTGTTAATGGCAGATATGAAATCATGGAGCCGCCGGAAACTACAGTTTGGTGTCACATGTAATCCACATCTTGTGCGATTCCGCCTTCCCCTGTGAGACTATATGACACAGCACTGGACGTTCATTATTTGAGGTTATGTAAGGGGGGGGGCTGTTCTGGTGACAGTGCGATTAGGGTGCCCCTCTGTGGTGTGTTCGGGGCATGGCAGGAGAGGGAGGACGGGGGTGTGCTGCAGCACGCTCTGCTGCTGTTGGATCAAAAAGCAGTGAAACGTCATCAGAGCAGCAAAAACCTGGAGCCTCCGTTTTATTTACTGTGAATAATTTCGATGGTGCCTCTGCCCTTTAATCATGTTTTTAGGTATGTGTGATCGTAAACCTTTAATCCCCCCAGCTGACAGCGTTCTCTGTTTCCTCTCAGGGGCGGTGGTGTGGGCCTGGTCCTCGCCAGCGCTGGCTTCGGCATGCTGACTGCACCCATCATGGAGCTCCACAACCAGAAGGGCTATTTCCTCCACCACATCATCTTCGCCTGCTGCACCCTCATCTGCATCATCTGCATTCTCCTGCTGCCAGAGACCCGCTACCAGCCCCTCCCCGAGACCCTGGCCGACGGCGAGTGCTACACTCGACAGCCTCTCCTCCCCCCGAGGAAGCCTGGAGAGCAGCGCCTCCTGCTGGCACAGTCCGAGAGCAGCAGGGACTACACCAGGGTGCACGACACGCCGCTCCACGAGGCAGCTGCCACCGCCGTGTCCACCATGGACTCCACCGCGTCCTCGGCTGTCGATCTGACGGCTCAGTCGGTCGGAGACACGTCGGCCCCCGCGTTCATGGAGGTGCACCCGGTCAAGCCGGAGGTTAAAGACCCCAACGGCCACTCCAGGTCCTCTTTATCCACCACCCCCCTCACGGCGCTGGGGAAAGGCGACGTCATACTGGCCAGCAAAGAGCACCTGCTGTCTTCCACTCCTCTACACAAAGCCCCGTGCGCCACAGACCCGCTTCTAGTCGACGCTGAAGAACCTCCAGCGATCGATCCTGCTGTCGAGGTCACGTCGGATTCTGTCCTCCTCGAGATGGGCGACACTGGTCCCTCTCCGACCAAAGAGCCGGCCGCTCCCCCGACCCCTCCATCCAACTCGACCCCTCCTCCCGACCCTCACACTGCGCCCGCCTCCTTAATGGTCTGCACCACGCCCGTCATCGAGCCCCCGCCCAGCTCCATGCTGGAATCCCCAAACCCCCCGATTATTGACAATGACATCGCTGCTCGTCCCGGTGACTCCCCGACTCCAGCTATGCCTGACAGCCTCCCTCGCTCCCCGGCTCCCTCCCCGGCTCCCTCCCCAGCTCCCTCCCCAGCTCCCTCCCCTGTTCCTGTGACAGACTGCACCGTTTCCCCCGACCCTCCGCCCTCCGTTATCACGCACTCTGACACTCCTCCTCCTCCGACTGGAGAATCCCCCTCACCTCCCCCCGTTATGGACTCCCAACCACCACCGTCAGACTCTCCCTCTCCCTGTATTAAGGATTTATCTCCTCGGCCCCCGACTCCCCCTATAATCAACCTTTCCCCTCCACCCTCTCCACCTCCACCCACTGACTCAGACAATTTGCCCTCAGAGGGAACGTCCACTCCCCCCGTCATAGATGCTGTCAAGACCGCCGAACCGTCTGCCGCCATCCTCCCCGTCACAGACATTGTGCCCGCTTCCACTCCGGACTCCCCCGCTGTGACTGTCACCGACATTGTGCCAGATTCACCTGCTCCCCTGCGCTTAGACTCGCTGACGACTTCCATCACAGATTCAGGCTGCACAGAAGCGGCCCCTCCCTCCCTGCTGGACTGCACCGTCTCCTCCCCCATAGACTCTGGTGTCGCCTGCACAGAAAACTACGGTGTCAACGATGTGGCGTCGTCCTGATCCAGCGTCGCGGCCGGGAAAACAAAGCTTTATGGTTGCGTCGGGAGGCAGCCCCCCCCCCCCCCCCCCCCCCCAACCACCCCCCCACCCCATCACCACCCTGACGTCACGCGATTATCGGAGGGGAAGGGAGAGCGGCAAGAAGTGTCCTGCTCCACACTTCAGGTGTTTAACGAAGACTTTCTCCGCCTGGAGTTGAGCAGACATGTCTTACTCAGTTGTTGTATGTTTCTCGATGACCCAACCCCCCCCCCCCCCCCCCGACCCGTCACCCCCTTGCCCACCTTCCAGCAATCAGCCAATAAACGAGACCACCAAGTGAGAGAGTGCCAGAGGCTGGTTTGTGACAATGTGACAGTACCTTCTGCTCTTTGTTTCGTTTTGAATGTCACTGGAAATCACCAGCCTATTAACGACTTTGATGTAAAATGAATGGGAAATTACAGTCTGTCGCTTTAAAGAGACTTAACACCTTCAATCACTGCGCTGGGTCGTCAGGACAGTTGAGAGATGCAACGATGCTAACAAAATAAAAAAATATATATTAAAAAAAAGGAAAACTTAAAAAAAAAAAAATCTAATCACTGGTACTTTTGCTCAAATAAATTGTTTGTCTAACTTATTTTTTAAGGATAAAAATATCGCCTTACCTGTGTGGACAAGAAAATCTGAATGTTGCAGAACTTTTTTGCTGTTCTAGAGAAAAACGATCCGAATTGGAGTGATTTGTTATTTCTAAATAGAATGCCAAAATGACCAAAATTAAATGTAGAGATAGTGCCAAAACATTAGTATTGCCGCCGTATTTTGAGAAATACAGGTGAGCGGTCCCCTGCCATCGACCGTACGAATCAGATGAACCCAAATGTCCGAAAATACGATTCATTCTGATATTAGTTTAAAAAAAACAGATCATGTGAGGAATTAGAACCGAGAGATATGATTGAAGCTAAAATGCATTCTTCAACACGTGGTTCACATTGTATGAAAAGTGACGTTAGCTTAGGGGGGGTGGGGGGGGGGGGGGGGCAAATGACCCATGTTTTGTCGGTCTGAAGAAAACTTATTTTTCCAATTGTTTCAGTCAATGAAATTTATGGTATGCAAATGGTTTTATTTGTAAATGTGACAATTGTAAGTAAATGCATAATTAGTCGCTGAGATTGATTTGAGTTTTTTTGTTTAGTTTTTTTTACGATTTCAAGTATTATTTTTGAACTATCTCCCATGGCGTGCTCTTATCGTACAAGGCTGTACTTCTTCTCTCTAACAGTATTCGTGGCACCTCGGTGTGGTGGCACCTCAGTATCTGCAGTGGGGACGAAGCATGAAAAATTCTCGTGAGCAAAAAACCTAAAGCAAACCGTAAAAGACAAAAACACACGTTCACAAACAGCTCAGTTTGAAACGTAACCCCCGGATGACAAAGATGACCCATGTGTTTTGGTGACTTGTCGCTTGCCTCACTAACCTTCAGCGTGTTCTCCTGCTCATGTTCTGGCATTAACGTGTGTCCCTGTGTTCATACATTCACATGCAAGTTTACCTTAGCGATGCAATATTTCATACTTTTTAGGGGAAAACAGGTCAAATCCTTATTTACAGATAAAAGTTCTCATGATTTTTAAATCAAAAGGCTCCATGTCCGTATGTGGACGGCTTTATATTTTCACTTTACTACACTACGTGTGTAACATGGTGCGTTTCCACACTTCACACACTGCAGGTTGTAATGAGAAAGATGTGCGATCACGCATAGACCACTGTTTACAACAATCCTCATCATAATAATAATGATAATAATAATACACTGTACTGTAAAACCTTAGAACCAACTCAATGATGTCGTGTCATTTCAAATGTGATCAACCTCTCACAGTGAATCATTTATCCGGAGAGTATTGGTGATTTATTGGGGAGCCAGTCAGGAGTCAATGATGACACTTTACAGAAGATCTGTTATTGTCAGCTCGTTGCACACGTATAAAAACAAAAAAGGAACATACAGGATCTTGACTGAAGTCAGATGTTCCCTTACAAAGGCTACGTATATGTGTGGTATGTGACTGACTGGGCAAACCGGTCTGTGGTTGTTCTTCAAAAACATGCTGCTACGCCTCAAAGCACAAACACCCTGCAATCATGTGATGTCCTATTAGGTGGCGCTCTGCATCTTAAAAAGGGAAAAATGGAGCTGGATTTCGAATCAGTTGTATAAATATGAATATAATTGCGGCACAACCACTTGTAATCTACTTTGTGGGGTTGAACCTGGGCTTAATAAGAAACTCTTTCAGCAGAGAGCCGGTCAGGACATTACTTCCAAGTTCTCGTTGTCTGTGAGTGTCGTCCTCTCTGTGTCGTTGTGCGTATTGCAGATAATGAACTGTGTATCTCCCGAACACCCTCATGCACCACAAAGTGTAAAGACACGACACAGCACAACACAATGATCGGTCCTCTCCGAGGTCTGTTGCTTCCACGTTCACACGGCTCCCCTGCACCTCTTCCACAGTGTTGATGGGAGTTGTTCCCTCGGTCTTAGTAAGCATTTGGTTTGACTTGACGTTTTTTTTAAATGAAGGTAAAAATCGGTGAAAGCGATCCAAACCAGCACCAGCGATGGGTTCGACTGGCAGCCGTCACTGGTGGCAGAGTGGAACAAAAGTTAAAATAATGTCTTTGTAAATAGCGAATGTGTGGAAACAGCCAGGTTTGATAGCATGGAAGCTCCTGGATCATGGATGGACTGATGAATTGTTTTGAACTTGGTGAATCAAAGTGTCAGAGACATGAAGTCCCCAGTGTACACATTTCAGGTTTTGCTTCTCTCAACCATGCGACTCAGAATCTCTCGATGGGAGATTTGAATGAATGTAAAAAAATATAAATAAACACACACACACAAAAAGAAAACATGGATTGTACCATTTATAATTTCCAATTGTTTGGTTTCATTTTGTGTTTTGTTTTAACAGACATGATGCACTTGTAAATAAGCCATACCGGTTGTTAAAATAAACCACTATTTATTGATCAACTGAACATCAGGGTCTGTCTTCTTTTATAAGCATTTTTCTTTTTTTTCATGGATTTATTCAATGTTGATCCCGAGAAAAATAACTTTCAAATATTTCCACGTTTGATTGTAGGCATGTTTCAAAGAGAGAACTTTTTAAAGAACTAAAAAATAAAAGATCTCCCTGAGAGTTGAGGCGTATCTGTGTTCATTTGTGATCATGTTAGAAATATCAATTGGGTATTGGGTATAAACTACTGTTTATAGGTTCACAAACTTACTTTAGCATAGTAGCATGCTGGCAGTAATCGGAGGGGCAGTGTTTTTCAAGTTGTAAATCTAGACTCATCCTCTCAGGATCTGTACAAACTGTTTTGTCAATCCATCACACACGTATTGAGTGGTTTGTTGGCTCAATGTAGTGGACTGGGTGATGGTTTGAAATTTTCTTTGGAACAAACCGATAACTCTGCCAGGTGGCTCCTATATCTCGAGGACCTATGGGGCCCGTGTCACAAAATAGTTATAAATAATAAAATAATTAGAGGTTTGTTATCCATGCACCATTTAGGCACATTTCCAATTCATGTTAAAGTTTATTTAAATGTATGTGCTGCAACGTCAAAAATCCTCAAGGGGGCTTAAAGGGATAGTTCACCCAAAATAAAAATGATCTCATTATCTACTCACCACTTTGCCGATGGAGGGCTGGGTGAAGTGACTGAGACCACAAAACACTTGCAGGCAAATCCAATACAATTGAAGTAAATTGGACTTGAAATGGCCTAATTAACCCTGTGCTTTTAACATGGCTCCAGAGGAGGAGAGCAGAGGACATTGTGTTCAGTCGAATTCGAATGTCGAGGCCTGGTGACACTTGGATGACACCACAGGAGCAGAATGGAGGCATTTTATGTTTCCTTCTGTTTGAGGATCTGACCACCAGTTACTTCAATTGTGTTGGATTTGGCTGCGACGCTGTCTACCCCTGAAACTCCAGAAGTGTTGTGTGGACTCAAACACTTCACCCACCCCTCCATCGGGCTGGGGCTGAGTAGATAATGAGTGGATTTTCCTTTTTGGCTGAACTATCCCTTTAACGATCCGCAAACAACAACCATCGAATCAGGTGAAGAAAACCTTCCCTAACAAAGCTTGAATCCAACTCACGGGTGGATTAACCTGGGCCTGTAGCTCATAGGTTTTAGTTTGTATTTACATCTGAATGATGATCTGTGAAAAACATGGAAACTATAGTTTGGATTAAGATAGCTCCTTTTCAATAGGTACCCAACGCCTCAGCCGTGACTTCATCAGCACACGTGGAGCCTTTAGGTGTTGCCCTGGCAAACTTTAGCATTTCCTTCCATTCGAGAACAGACCAGAAGGCACAGACTCCTCCTGCGTGGAACAGACAGGGGGGCTGATGTCAGGAGGATGACGATGCACCATCCTCTCCTCCACTGCATCAAACCTTCTGCGTTCCCATTGGCTGCCGGGGATACAGGAGGGTGGGGGGATTGGGGGGGTGGGGGGGGTGATGCTGCGCCGGGCGTGTGACGTCATCTGACCAGCAGCACGTCCACGTACATGATCGGATCAACACCCGCCACTGAGACAGAGGAGAGGTGAAGAGCTGGCTCGAGAGAACCACCGCACAGACAGAGACGGAGAGGCTGAAGGACAAGGACCCGCACCCGCAGCTCACCATGAGGGAGATCGTTCACATCCAGGCCGGCCAGTGCGGAAACCAGATCGGGGCGAAGGTACAAATATCATCAATTAACTTCATCCAAAGGGAACAACTCAGTCATTTAAATGCGCAGTGCCACACTTTTCCAGGATTTGTTTTACCTCCATGAAAAATGACTCGAGTCGTTTGGATCTCCTGGATGAATCAATATGTATATTTATATATATATATATATATTCATGTGAAAACAAGTGTCAGACAGCTCCAAAACCTGTGTATCAGTGTGAGACGTGTGGCTCAGTGGGGCCGGGCTCTGCTGGCAGCTGCTGCGTGATGTCGTTTTGTCGCCAAGCAAATGCGCAATAACGAAAAAAAAAAAAAAAAAAAGGCCCAAGTGACGCATTTGATCTGTTTTTCCTCTTTGTCTCCTCTAAGTTCTGGGAGGTGATAAGTGATGAGCATGGCATCGACCCAACCGGCTCCTACCAGGGTGACAGCGAGCTGCAGCTGGAGAGGATAAATGTCTACTACAACGAGGCATCAGGTAAACAAAAAACAAAAAAACATTTTAATAAGTTAGTTTGAAATAAATCCGACGTTTGGATTTAAAATATTTTACCACCCCACAAAGCTTTTTAAGCATAACTCATCATGCCTGCACGACCTTCCATCATTACATCAGCTGCACAGGGGAAAGTAGGTCCCAACACGAGTGCAGGGATAAATTAGGACAGTGAACATGCTGAAATCTCTCTCTCTCTCTCTCCCTCCCTCTCTCTCTCCCTTTCTCTGTCTCCCCATGTCTCTCGCCCTCCCTCTCCCTCTTGTCCCACTCTCCATAGGGAGTACAGGTATCTGCAGTCTCTCCACCTCTGTCACACCCGGCTGTCTGATTTTATTGCTGTGACATGTTGAAGGTCGCTCCGGATGCATTGTGTGTTGCAGCCGCTGCACATTCAAACAGTCGCAGGGAGTCTGGTGAAAGAGGATATGTGGCCAAAAGCTGTAGCTCCGACAAGTCAGGGCAGATCTACCTGTACCCAGGATTAGGATCAAACATGCATCATCTGCTTTGGCTTAAATAAAAAACTCCTGCACAGAAAGCAGCTGCATAACCAACACAAACTGCCTGTTTGCTGCAGCAGCAGGCATTATTGATCCGTTGTTTCCAATGCATGATGACATCAGTGTCACCTACTGGGTTACAAATGAGCACCCCACCCTTTTCAATTTCTCCGTAAAATCCAAGAAGAACCATCTGTATGTTTTTACTACAGGCGGGGAGAGGATGATGAGAGAAGGAGAATAAAAAAGGCGGAGGGAGCTACAGGGGACAATGGAGTCTTGTTTGGACTCTGCAGAGCTCAGCACTTTGAAAGCCTTGCTGCTCCAGAGTAAGCGGTGCAGCATTCTGCAGCAGTGTGGGTCACAGACCGAGAGGGTGGAGCACCGACCGGGAGGGTGGAGCAGAGACTGGGAGGGTGGAGCACAGTGAAGTGCAAGAAACGAACAATAAACGGCAGTTTGCAGTTTTTAATTCTCAAGCTTGATGGACAGACTAATTAATTTTTAACTTATTCAACCTGTGCAGTCAAGTTTTTATGAAGTCATTACGAATAGTCATCCTCTTGAACTATGAGACTGTTGTTATCTTACTCCACCCTTCCATCCATTACTTCTCCCCATCCCTCTATCCCTCTGATCTTCTGCCATCCCAAGGCAGCAAATATGTCCCGCGTGCCATTCTGGTGGACCTGGAGCCCGGGACCATGGACTCGGTTCGATCCGGCCCGTTCGGACAGCTGTTCAGGCCCGACAACTTTGTCTTTGGTGAGTGGACGATGAACCAAAATGTCACCACTCATCCTGAACCCATTTCACATCCAGAGACGTGCACGTGTGTATATGTCAGCAGCTTCTGTCACTTCCGATAGAGTTTAACCAGAGAGCAGTGCAGAGCGCTGGCTGTCCTCAGCACAAAGCCTCTGCAGCTCCTCAGCAATGTGCCAGTGGTGCGATGCGTTGTCCGTGTGCAGCCGTGTCAGACTGAGACAGCTCACGTGGTGACTCAGCGAAAAAAAAAGATCCACTTGGAGAAACTGCTGCAGTGCTGATCACAAATGAGGAGGCGAAAAACTGCATCACATTCTCCTTTTCCTCAGCAGGGAGCACAAAGAGCAGAGCTAGTTTGAACCGTTCTGATAATATACAAGCAATTAAAGACATGATTATGTGAGGATTCTCCATTAATCTGTCTATTTTTCTTGACTTGTGTATTTATATTATCCAAAATGTTTCAAGCAATGTTCAAACCCGGAGAAAAGCTCAACTTTATTCAAGGTTTAATATTGTTGGTCTGTTAATTACATCATATCTGCTTTACCAGTGGCTTTGTCTCACTTTGCTATAACTTCACTCAAGTCAGCAGTTGTTTTCCTCCCACTGTTTGTATTGGACGACCATGAATGGTGCACATTTATTCATTGCCATTTGCTGGGTAACAAGAATAAAACTTTAATATATTACCTCATTCATGAACATGATTTTCAACCTGAGTTTCGTCAGGTAAATAATCTTCTCCCTTTTGATGAAGACAACAAACTAGGTGTTTTGTTATTGTTATTGTTTTGATTGAGAGAACCCTAACCTAAAGTTACATATTGTACGTTAAGGAATGCCATTTACTACGTGTTCATATCTATGTCTGTACCTAAATTCATGGTAATGAATACAATGTTACAGTCAATCTGGTTCTAGATCACCATAGGATCCATCCTCTGGGGACCATGTACATGTATTTCCATCTATAAACTAACTAGTAACACGTTATTGACCCTTTGTAAAGTATGCTAACCCTTCTGCCATTTTTTTGTCCAACATGGTTTGTCTTCAATCGTCCTAACACACAGGTCAAAGTGGAGCAGGAAATAACTGGGCCAAGGGTCACTACACCGAGGGAGCTGAGCTGGTCGACTCCGTCCTGGACGTGGTGAGGAAGGAGTCGGAGAACTGCGACTGCCTGCAGGGCTTCCAGCTCACCCACTCTCTGGGCGGGGGTACAGGCTCGGGGATGGGCACGCTGCTCATCAGCAAGATCCGCGAGGAGTACCCCGACCGCATCATGAACACCTTCAGCGTCATGCCGTCCCCGAAGGTGTCCGACACCGTGGTGGAGCCCTACAACGCCACGCTCTCTGTCCACCAGCTCGTGGAGAACACGGATGAGACCTTCAGCATTGACAATGAGGCCCTGTACGATATTTGCTTCCGCACCCTGAAGCTGACGACACCTACCTACGGAGACCTCAACCATCTAGTGTCAGCCACCATGAGCGGCGTGACCACCTGCCTCCGCTTCCCCGGCCAACTTAACGCTGACCTCCGTAAGTTGGCTGTAAACATGGTACCCTTCCCTCGCTTGCACTTCTTCATGCCGGGCTTTGCGCCTCTCACAAGCCGGGGCAGTCAGCAGTACCGCGCCCTCTCCGTGCCGGAACTCACGCAACAGATGTTCGACGCCAAGAACATGATGGCGGCCTGTGACCCTCGCCACGGACGCTACCTTACAGTGGCGGCCATCTTCCGCGGGCGCATGTCGATGAAGGAGGTGGACGAGCAAATGCTGAGCGTTCAAAACAAGAACAGCAGCTACTTTGTCGAGTGGATCCCGAACAACGTCAAGACGGCTGTCTGCGACATCCCACCCCGGGGTCTCAAGATGTCCGCCACCTTCATTGGCAACAGCACGGCCATTCAGGAGCTGTTCAGGAGGATCTCCGAGCAGTTCACGGCCATGTTCCGCCGCAAGGCCTTCCTCCACTGGTACACCGGAGAGGGAATGGATGAGATGGAGTTCACCGAGGCCGAGAGCAACATGAATGACCTGGTGTCGGAGTATCAGCAGTACCAGGACGCCACTGCAGACGAGACGGGCGAATATGAAGAAGACGAAATAGAGGATGAAGAGGAAGCCCCCCACGACGTTCGCCACTGATGATCCAAAACACTGACCGGACGTTCTGAGTGAACCACGCCCTTTTAATAGTAGCCGTTGTTGGACAGAGCAGTGACATCATACAAAGCTCGCTATAGAGAGGTCGATGTTCAGAACATGATGAAATATAGCTGAAAACTATGCTGCATATAGATTATGGCTTTTACTGATGTTTAAACAAATGCAACTATATAGTTTGTGGTTTTCATGCTTTGCCAGAGTCAAAAAAAAGAAGTACAGTCTTGTCCTCAATACTGTTTTGTAACATTTACTTCAACTTGCTTTCACTGTCTCCATAAAAAACAATCCTGTCAATACATCATGTCGTGTTTTTATTTCATATGTAAAAAAAAAATGTTACCTTATCCTTGAATATAACTTGGATGGATCTAATTATCAAAGTATTGATAAGAGAACTTTATGGTTTATTTTGAGTAAATCCCACAAAAACTCTCCTGGGGCTGTGAATACAACTATCCTATTCCTGTAAGATCTAAGAAAAAAATTTCAAAAATTGTCATCGATAAAGGTTGTTTTCATATAGTGAGCAGGATTAAACAAAAACTACAGGACGGACTACCATGAAACTTGGTGGAAGGATATAGTATAAATCAGGAAAAATACAATTAATGCTGCGGTTCTGGTATTTTTCTTTTCACTTTTTTAAAGGTTAGGATTGTTTCCTCATTTTAATTCACTTTATTCAAATTACCTATCTTCAAAGAAAGTTTTTAAAGATTGCCGTATTCAGTAGGAAGAAATTATATCAGGCCTGAGAGCAACACACTGGATATACATTTTAAAAGTAGCAAATGAATGACACATGATTGTTGTCTTCCTTTTAATCAAAGATGTGTAGTATGAACACACCTATGTTTTTATGATTTGTTTTTTTCTATGGACAAAAAATCCCCTCTATTTTTGCCCCTTTAAAACAGTGATATCCAAACTCTACAATGTCGGGCAATATCTGAAGTATAATCAGATTATTTAGAATAATCTTTCTGGGTTTGAGTTTCATAAAAATGGTGAATACCATCGTGATCTACAGCTTTATTTTCCAGATAGGCCTCAGCCTGAGACACACCCAGGCAACCAGGGAGGAGTCCAGCACCAGTAACAATAAATAAATCTGTAAAATCTGCCGAGAAAGCAACAGAAGACCAAACAGCTATGAATCACTGACACAAAACTATGACAGTGACAGGATGAAACTTGCTGACACAGCGCTGGGGCCTCAGACATGAACTCACACACACACACACCGCCATTCACACGAAACTGTCTATTGCTCTAATCCCCGAGGTTTAAATATGTGAAATATATTGAACTTCTTGCCACACCCTTGTCAGAGCTGTCAGGGCAAACACTTTCAATGTTAGAGGTTATAAAAAACATCTGCTTTCACAAGACTGAAGGCCAAAAAGAAAATAGAAAAAAAAATGACTTTTCAAGGAATGTTTCCAGAGGAAAGACAAGATTAGTAGAAGTAATAGAAAAAAGGAGAAAGTAATTTTTTAAACAAGGTAAACCGGATGTTGACTTTCACATGACAAGGATGAACCCACCTCGCTCTTATGTGTCAGGACTAGGGAGAGATTAATTTATATAGCTGCTCAATTTAATAAAATAAAAAGATACATACAGAAGGCCCAAGTGACAGAACTGGAATTTCAAAATCGTACTAAATCATACTTATAGGTAAATAAAGTTAGTAGATAAAAAGGCCACATAAAGTCCCAAACCATGTGCTCAGGGGTTGAATCAGAACATTAGTTGCGTAGACAGTTACTCTTCATCTATACAGGGATTGAACTCTATTGACTGCACCTTATAATTAAATGAAACTCACTAAAAGCCGACAAACACACCTTTATGACAGCAGGGTCAAATAAACGGGTTCAATACTATGCACTCCCTGGTATTTGAGGCTGAAGGGAGATTACGTTACCTCCACAAAAGACATGGGAAAGCAAGAACCCACAGAAGTTTGGCACAGGCACATACAAAGGAGCAATCACTTTCATTAACATTTGAAGACGTTTAGTGCCATTGCGTTATGTAATGCAGCAGTAAAAACTGGTGAAGCCCCAAGCCTCTTTTAAATAGCTTCACATAAACTAAACCTCTGTCAATCGGACACCATACATACCTCCACCTGTTGATCACGTGACCTAAGTCCGAAAGCTGAGACAGGGGTGGAGCAGGCCCTCAGGCTTGTGTACTCTTGCAGACAACATGGCAACGGTGCATTCACGAACCTGTTGTATTGGTTTCATGCCTGTAGGCAAAAAAAAATTAAAAGATAGGATAAGATCGATAGACCAGCCACCTCATGTCTAAAACCACAAATAAGAATTCATGCATGGCTCATGGAAATAATTCTCCGCTCTCATCCAGGAGGGAGACCTGAATTTCTACTTCCTTTGTTTACGTTAAGCATGATTGAATCTGCAACAAAGAAAGCGGTTGTTGTAAAGACCAGAGCAGAATCCCTCCGACATTTGAACCTCACCGACCGAAGCCCTTCTTTAAATAACAGAAAACCGGCTTCGGGTCAGGAATGGAGCTTTAACGCAGCCGGCTCAACAGGGACAGGTATGGTGATGAGGTATGTAACACAACAAGCCAATGGAGAGAAAGCCCCTCTCTGCACCTGACCCGCAGTGAAAACAAATACAGAGAGGAGGACGACTGAAGACAGTGAAGACACCATATGGAGTTTTGTCCTTCACATGAATTTGATCAGCTGATCACCTTTTATATACCTTTTTTATATTCATGTCATATTGTATACTATTGTGAATTTATATCTAGCTAACTACATTGATATTATACCAATTAATTTATATGTGTATGTGTGTATAGTGCATACTATTTTTATTCATATTCATGTACCATACCAGCCTATAGACTTACAAGTCTCTATATGCATATATATTACATTGTCTTTTTGTACATAATGTACTAAATATAGTTGTTATCATCCTGTGCCCCTGTATTTCTGTGAAGTACTGCAAAAAATATGGTTGTCTGTAGTGAGACGTATATTATGTACATGTTCTTTGTATTTATATTCAACTTTATTATTCTTTATTGCACAGTTTATTTTATTGTACAGTTTCACATGTTCTCTTTCACCTCATTCTGACAAGTGAATTTCCCCATCGTGGAGTCAATACAATTTGACTAATTTGTTGAATGTCAAAAAGATATTTCGGAAATCAGGAGCAGATAGGCCAGTTTCTTTCAATTAGATTTTATTAGGTTATGATGTGCAACACTTTCAAAATGAAAACATCCTCACTATAATGCATTTTCAGTACTGTGCTGTTCTAGAGCAACATAAGCTGTATTCATACAGCACTAGTAAAATATTAACTTGATCAAAAACAAATTCTAGTGCTTGACACTTCCCATCCACAAAGCCAAATAATGTTACCTTAACACACGATAAAAATAAAACAATACAAAAAGTATTTCACAATATTCAATTTTATAAACAAAATTAACAGGCTTTGATAATTTTAAAGCTCCTCGAGAACCCAAATTATTCTGTAGAAAATAGAGTGCAAGAATAAAAAGGACGATTTCTGTCGAGTACGCTGCATAGCAATAAAAACATCCTTGTCTCGTTCTGGTGAATCAAATCATTCGGACAATCGGGCTTTGATCCGGCTGCAGACGGGGCTTTTATCAGTTTTACAGTACTCCCAGGAATTCCCAACCCAGGTCTAAGTTACAGTATAACTAAGGCAAACAATCCAAAGGTCAGCAGAGCAGCTAAAAGGCACGGCTACAGCTAAAACATTACAAAAAACAAATACACCACACAAAAATATACAACACTCGCAGCAGTGGGTTGCAGCAGTATACTATGTACACAAGTTTTTTTGTCATATTGACTTTATCAAACATGATCAATTTATCGTAATTATTTTCCAGTCTTATCTTATCTTTACAGACTCTAAAGACTTTTTCTACACCCTGGGAGACGCACTGTGGCCATTTTGTACGTTCTCCACTTCTTCCAGTTTTCTCTTTAGTTGGGAGATTACCCGGGGATTTGCAGTTTGATGAGAGAATATGCAGTGTTGGTCTGACGGGTTTAGTTTAGTTTACTTTGGCCGCTCCCACACCGAAAGCCTTGCTAGTGTAATTAAAGTAAATACAGTGATTTAATGGCTGTCATTTTGTGCCTGCACTGACTAGTCCTAGATATTCCGCTCCCCCTCAGCTAGTCATGTAAATGCCTCTTATAACCTGTTGTTTTCTCCCAGTTCTGTAATAAACCTTACACCAACAATGTTTGTATTGTGTAATTGTATGGCCATGACAGACAAGTAGTAAATAACACACCCTATGTGTTCACTAAGTGCAGTAGTGTAGAGGACATACAGTGCTGTACTTTAGGTAAAGCAGACTTCACTATTCATTAACCAGTTTAACCACAATTTAACTAGTAATTAATCTGTATTAACAGAAGTTTAATATATTCTAACAAACTGAAATAAATTCCAGTAGATTAAGAATTATGACATTTGTGGATATGCTAAGCAAATTTAAGCTTTAAGCTCTTGTATTAGATTCAATATTTCTCTCTGTGACAGTGACTTTCTTATGTTGCACAACCTGTTTCTTGCTCCCTTGTAGCTTGGGTGCGGTCATAGAAACTTGGGTGTGACCAGAGAAATCCTCATTTAATCCTGTAGAGCCGAGTGAACCCATCGTAAAACTCGGAGCCCTCATCTCATAGCCCTGACCTTTGACCTCCAAGCCCTGTGCTGTGGAACCCTGTCCCATCTGAGTGAATCCCTGCACAAATTGTCCACCTTGCTGTCCAGCGGCGGACCCGTTCTCCACCAGCATCACCTTCCTGGACCTGGAGGTGGTTCCCTGCGAAAAGCCTTGCGCCATCTGCCCCATGCCTCCATCTACTCCTACCTGCCTGTCTACGAGGACCATACCCTGAGAGCCTTGGAGACCACCAACATGCATCTGCCCCATGCCTCCATTTACTCCTACCTGCCTGTCTACGATGACCATACCCTGAGAGCCTTGGAGACCACCAACCTGCACCTGCCCCATGCCTCCATTCACTCCTACCTGCCTGTCTACGAGGACCATACCCTGAGAGCCTTGGAGACCACCAACCTGCACCTGCCCCATGCCTCCATTCACTCCTACCTGCCTGTCTACGAGGACCATACCCTGAGAACCTTGGAGACCACCAACCTGCACCAGCCCCTGCTGCTGGGCGCCCCCTGCCACAAGCATCATCTGGGGCTGGGACTCGACCATGTACATCGGCGCAGTAGTATAGTACATAGGGGGCTGCTGTATGAGCATGGTCTGACTGGGAATCATTATATTTTCCTGGACTTGCACCGTAGGAACCTGGGCTCTCTCAGTAATTCGCTCCTCCTGGAAGATCGTGGAGGATCCGGTTGCTACATTGGAGGTGTCCACAGTGTTGATATGGACACGGTCCCTCTCCCTGACTGACTCTGTGTGAGTCTGGACGTGCGTGTGGGAGGAGGTGGAGGGCCTGACTGGAGACACTGGTCTTGGTAGGGAGCTGGAAACAACTGCAGTCGCCGATCGGGTCACGATGGTCGATCCTTGACAGATCTCTGCCAGGGTTTTGAATTTAGACCCCAGGTCATCGAGGAAGGCGAGATCATTATCGTTCTCGAGAAGACTGCAGCAACCTACAGAGCCCGCCAGAGAGTCCTTACCCTCGTAGTCATAGACCAGCAGTCCATCCTTCTGCTGGGACTCTTGTGTGGCATGGTTTGCTTTCTGCAAACAGAACCGGCACATGTGAATTAGACTTGAATAATGCCATAACACATTTCATCATCCAATTGACAGATTCGACCCTATCTCAATGAATAATACACCCACTAAACGTCAATCAATTAAATGTGAATGTACTCACATTTGTATAGTACTCTTGCAGGTAGTGTTCAGACAGAGCCATCCCGTCAAAGGCCCCGCCTCCGTATCCAGAGAACTCCGCCCCCATCCCTGCACCCAGATGCTGTGCCTCCGATTGCCCGGCAATGTACTTGTAACTGTTGTACCTGTGCAATTCGTCTGAGGTCAATGTATTCATGCCACCGCCATATCCTCCTCCTCCAACCAGTCCTCCTCCTCCGGACTCATTGTAATTTGTCAGGAACCCGCCTGCCTCATACATGTTGACGTTCTTGATGTGCCCGCCGCCATTGTCCACTTCCATCGGGACCCGTAGAAGAGGAACCTCCTGGAAGAACGATGTGAGATTCCATCAGAGATTCAGCGTTTTTTAGAAGACCAGTGCAGTGCCTGTTCTAAACCCGCCCGTTTGCTTCCCCTGTGGTAACACTGGTTGCAGTTTTCTTTCTGAAACTGTAAAACCGATCTGAAGTAATGTAGATGCGGCAAGTTAAGACCGGCTGCTGCAATCAATCCACAGAACACTGAAGCCGTGCCAACGCTGCTGCACACAGCTGTTCACCTGTGTATTCAAAGATCAGTGAAGCTCAACTGCAGTACGCCGAACCCTGAACTGGAGAATTTTGTCATGAGGTCCTTCACAACGCACATGCAAAGTGTGAGGCCGATAAGATAACGGTTCTTGAGATGTGAGTTGCACAAACAAACATATTTCTGGAATTATTAGATAGATACATGTTATCTGAGCTAAATATATCAAACCATTCAATAAAATACATTCGCTGCCCTGGTCAAAGTACCTTGTCTTCTCCCTGTCCCTCGGTGTGAAATGCCATCAGCTGCGGTTTGCTGTCATACGGAAGTGGCTTGAAATCTCCTTTAAGGGGAGCACCTCCACACAGGCAGAACAACAGCAGAAGCGGCAACACTGTAAAAAATACACAACACGACAGAATAAACTGTTAGGACAGTACACAGATCCCATCTGAAAAAAAAACGATCACGCTCATTCAAGAACAGATGCTGGAGCCATTTGTGTCTCGCTCACTCGTACAGCAAATCTCTCTCAACATGCCAGGACATGTCAGGTGAAACAAACTTGTACTGGAAGGCTGCGGTTTGTGATCAAAGTGCACAACCAGAAAAAAAAAAGAAGAAAGAGGACGAGTGACTTGACTCACGCAGCAGCAGCAGCAGGCCCAGCAGCAGAAGCAAGATCCCTCCAGCTCCTAAACTGACATTCTTCGCCTTGAGCGGACTGCACTGTTTGGTGTCCTCATCACACCTGCACACGGTTACATCTATGATCTGAACCTCATCGCACATTTTCCCTTGCTGGTCCCTGACCTCCACGGCCACTTGGTGGACGCCTGGCCACAAGTCGGCGTTGTCTCTGAGAATCGATGTGGTAGCTGGAAAAGGATTGAGACCATATTTAGATTGCAGATAAGTTTGACATTCTTTACTCAGACATTACGAACGTGGGCTGGAACCCTGTTCATGACAGACTGAGCTTTGCAGGAGAGGTGTGGCAGATGGTTACTATAATTGGTGTGACACAGTAATCCATGCCAGAAATAAAAAAATTGCTGAATGCAGTGCAGTGTGTTTGGAAAAGCCAAATGGAGTGTGGTGTATTAAAAAGTATTTCCAGATAAGACATAAGAAAAAAAACTGTTTTAAAACGAACTGACATGAAGACATAGACACAACGCACATTACAGAGAGGAGGACTACAAAACTAACAAACATTACAATATGGCGGGACACCGGAGTCTAGATAATTACCGGGAAGCACTGATGAACAACATAAACAATGCAAACATGTTTTTATGGAACAAATCTAAACAACTTGAAACGGCCGAAATAAGAAGTAAAGACTAGATCTGAATGCAGAATTTGTTCATAAACACAAAGCCCATTTTAACGGTGATTTGCTGGCACATTAATGAGCACCAACTTCCCTCCTGACATGCTCTCACCATTAAAATGCTCCACTGTCCATTTCTGATTGTTCTTCTGCCCATTCACGGTGAACTCGAACGGCGCTGAATTGGGGAAATCGTCCTCATCCACGGCCGTGGCGTAGATGACGCTCTCCTCCAGGCACATGGTGTGAGCTTTTGTCGTCAGCTTAGGGCAGTGGTCATTGAAGTCCTCCACCTGAATGGCTATGGTTCCTGTGGCGGTTTTGGAGGGATTATCTGGAAGAAAGGGGAAAAGAGAAAGCGATATGAGTGTTAACCCACTGATCACCAGATACAGTACGTCCATGCGGGAATAATGACGACAAATTTACATAACCAACCGTCGGTAACAGCTATTATTTTAGCATAATATGTTCCATTGACCAGGTATTTGGACTCTCTGTCAGGTAGTTTGTTCAGCCTGATATCTCCCGTCTCTGAATCAACGATCAACCAGTTGCCTTCATCGAGGAATTTTGAATATCTGAAAGTGAACAAACACACATGAATCCAGAGACACAGAGAGAGAGAGATACTGTGTAAATGCACTGTTGAGTTGCGTGTACGCACTGTCCTGCATACAGAAAGTGTATAGACGCAACTGTCTTTCACTACGGTGAGGTTGTACCTGACGTTGGTGGCTGTCATCAGTGTGTCACTGTCGATAGCGGCGTAGTTGGTGAGGATGTTCTTGATGTTGAAGGAGGATTGGTCCTCAGAGATGGCCACCACTTTCACACCCGGCTGAAAACGGGGACCTTCCTTTTGATTGACCACGTTGATTTTGACAGGGTAGGATTTTGCGATGACGGATGAGCCTGATGAGCCTGATGAGCCTGATGAGCCTGATGAGCCTGATGAGCCTGATGAGCCTGATGAGCCTGATGAGCCTGATGACGAACTGCCACTACCAAAATTGTACTGCGCTTTGTTGGAGACGGACACACCCAAGTTGAGGGCCTTTAGTTCCTCATAGTCCAGCGCCTATAGAAACAAGGATAACGCACATGATCACATTAACTTGAATAAAACAAGTTACTCGGTTGACGGAGACACGCTCCTCATTATAACTGTATATAGTGATATCCCACCAAAATAAGCTCTTATTTTGTGAACTTGCTTTAAAAAATCTGAAATATTTAGCAGCTTCGTATTAATGAGTGTGTGCAATATCATAAGAATAAAATCTGGATCTGGGGGATTTAAATATGTCTTTTTCTAGAAGTTTGGGCTGCTGTATAATCACAAATAGACAGAGGAACCTGTCACTGCCACCCATGTGTAGCCTTGTTTTTAAAGGGACTGTTGGACCATGACGGAGGTAGTTGCTCTACTGAGTGCGATTCTAGTTTTTACCTTGTTAACCATGATGATTCCCTCGTTGGTCTTGGCATCAGTATGGATACTGAAATAGCCTCCCTCGTTCCCTGAAACGATTTCATAGACAGCTTCCCAGTTCTCAGTGTTTATCATGTCCATGTCCATGCCTTGAATCCTCATCACCTCCGTGTTGATGGTGTTCTCCGACACGCTCCCTTCATACTGCAAAATAAAATCCAAATCAACCGTGACTGTCAGGCGCAGACGGGTTTAAACTGAAAAACTGATCTGTGTGGAAAATTTGCTGTCGCACCCACCATTTCTTTCTCCAAGG
Organism: Platichthys flesus; assembly: GCF_949316205.1. Taxonomy (NCBI): domain Eukaryota; kingdom Metazoa; phylum Chordata; class Actinopteri; order Pleuronectiformes; family Pleuronectidae; genus Platichthys; species Platichthys flesus. The sequence continues at coordinate 15,457,768 of NC_084958.1, read as the reverse complement.
TCGGCACATTGTCATTTATGTCCAGAATTTGTATCTGAACTACTCCGCTTCCTGAGTTTCCAGACCGTCCATCCATGTCAACGACATTGACGGCCAAGCTGTAGGAATCTCTTAGCTGAAAGAAAAATCCAAGACAAAACTTGTTGATGAACATGACAATTATCCTGTCTTAATATTTGGTTAAATATTGTAAATATAATTGACTGTGATCCAGCAGGGAATGTGGTTTATGGAGGAAAAATAGATCATTTCTATTACGTGTGGTGATGCTAATTAACTGTATCCGTGCATTTAAAGGTCTGATTCTTCAAAATAAAAGCTAATGGAAAAATATAAGTATTTATGGCAGTGTAAAATCCCCCATGTGAGATTCCTTCAGAAAAAGGTCTGGAAAATTCAGACAGAGAAATAAAAACCTGTGACTCCAGCAGCTGAATGTATACATCATGTGCTGCCTCCTGCATACTCTGCATTTTCTATGTGTTTCCTTCACGTGTGAAACGAATCTGACTTGAGTGATATGAGCTGTAAGCTGTCACAATCGAGCTGAGCTGTCGGTGAAGGGCCTCACCTCCCTATCCAGAGTGGACTGTTGCACCATGATGTCTCCAGTTTGAGAGTTGATGGAGAACATCCCATCCTTGTTACTCTTCTGGTCAATGCTGTAGAAGAGTTTTGTGTGGTCTGTGCCCGCTTGATCGGCATCAGTAGCAATCACTCTCATGACAATAGTACCTAGAGGTGAGAGAAATAATTGAGTACAGATAAAAAATACCTTTGCTTTTCGGAACCATCTCACTGTGGAGCGTCTTTAAATACCTGCTGCACTGGATTCATTGACAGATCCCACCTGCCCCATCTTAATGACTGGAGAGCAGTCATTCTCATCCACGACAGAGATAGTAATGTTGATATCGGTTTCAGCGATATCACCGCTTTCGTATTTGGCCACACCTTGTAACTACAACGAAAGAAACCACAATTATTTGACCGTGTACTCACTGTACACCTTGAGCTGTAAGTGTTTTATATGATACAAAGAGGATTTGTGAGAGCACTCACGAGATAGCTGTCAATTTCCTCTCGGTCCAGAACGGAATGGACTCTAACAAAACCAGTTAACCTGTCGACAGAAAATCTTCCGATTGGCGGTTGGTCGACACCAGCCCCTTTTAAGAAATAATATATCGTCTTGTTGTATGATTTATCCGAGCGAATCTGAAACACAAATACAGAAACACAATGAATCCACACGATCTGAACAAAAGTTCAAAGACAGTTTATTATTAGGTTATATTTTCGATGGCGTTGGCTCGTCAGCAGGAATAGACAAGAACTACTGAACCGACATCAATGACATTTTGCGGAAGGCTGTGGCATGACCTAAAAATATCTATGATATCTTTATGTATGTAGCTTTTCACGCAACATTGTTATGAAGTGCTTCATGAATATAAATACACCCATTACATTTTGGAGCGGGTCTGGAAAAACGTCCTTTACTGTAAGTTTAAATTGTAAAAATAAAAGTAAATTGTCTAAATGTATGCAACTAAATTTCAAATTATTGTCATTTGGACGATGAAGCATGTGAAAAAAAGCTGTTTGTTTGTAGTCATCTAAAGTTTGGGATTCAAAGTGTTTTTGCTCAAACAGATCATTACGATCTGTTGGCGACAAACATCAGCTAATTAAATCCACCGATCACAGCATCAGATCCTAAAACCTGAAGTTACATCCAGCTGAGATATAAGATCAAAACAAACAGAGGTGTGTGTGTGTGTGTGTGAACATCTGAACAAGGATCAAAACCTGTTCTCACACAAACTCAACCTTTCAGATATCAAAAGATAAAATCAACGATCACCCACATTAAACACACAACAGGTGTGTGCATGAATGTTGAGGTTTAACTGTTAGCATCTGTTTTTGGATGACTGTAAAACAGGAAGTTGGCTACAAACTTTGGCGATAAACGGCAGGCCGGTGTAGTCGTGGTTTTCCTTCAGCTTTCTGGGGGCGACGACCCATTCTCTTCTCTGTCTTTGTAACATGGGTCTATTTCCTTCTGCTGCCCCAGGATCCAGCTGCAGGTAAACAAAGAGGGAGTTATTAATGTGTAAGGACACTCATTCATATGACACATTGTTGAGTCACACACGTATGGCATATGTTGCCTCCGCCAAGGCATTTGTTTGCCTGTCTGCCTGTTAGCAGTGTTACACAACAACGCCTGGAATGTTTTTGGAAGAATGTGCTGTGGGTCACAGAGGAACTTCTTCAATGTTAGTGCCGTGTCAGCCGTTTTCTGTTCACAGATTCGCTCTCTGGTATTTCAACTTGTATTAAGAAGGAGGAACTTTAAATCTGTATTGCATTTCCCAGGAAACAATATTTTAAGATTAAGACGTGTGAATCTTAATGGGAAAAAAATTATATCTATGAGTGTGTGAAATTTAGTGCGGCTTGATTGAACTGAACTATTGGGCCTTGACAAAGGTGTGTGCTCTACTGAGTGCCAACATACACGGATAGATAGATAGATAGATAGATAGATAGATAGATAGATAGATAGATAGATAGATAGATAGATAGATAGATAGATAGATGGACAGACAGACAGACAGACAGACTGACAAATACACAGACAGATACATAGACAGACAGACTGACGGATAAAGAGATAGACAGATAGATCTCAGGCAAACACTGTGGTTTTAGATTTTTTTTTTTTTACATATATGTTGCAAACAACCAATAATTATTTTACTTCCGATTAAAAAAAACACTTTTAATTAAGTGTTCAATAATTGAACAGTCGCCATTCCTCTTATTCAAATTGCATTTTGAATTTGAACATTCTTTTCATCAATATTTAATCACCACCACATTAAAAATGCATCGCAATTATCTGGAAGCTGAAAACTTCCTCTATAACCTGAGTTCAACTATTGGACACTTCTGAGTGTTGGACTCGACCATGGCTCCGTGGCTGGAAGAGTTCTTTTATTCAAAAGCTGTGTAAAGAGGAAATAAAGGCAGATCTGTGCGCCCCCCCCCCCCCCCCCCCCCCCACCCTCCACCGCACAATTGACAGTAATCATGGAGGCTGCGCATTAACTTTCTTTTCTCGCTGCCCGTGAACTCGATGGTTTGGTTTCGCCTGCACGGAGACTCGCGTGAGGTCACAGGAGAGGAGCCACACCTGCTTTTACTCTTATTCTCACCGATCACGAACATACGTGTAACATGTGTCGGGGTCGCGGACTCACCGTCAAGAAGAACAGCAGCAGGGTCAGAACGCAGCACCTCAGCAGCGGAGCCATCGACTTGTTGGACAAATGGAGACTTGTTGAATCCGAACCCAGTCCTATTCACTGTCGGTGTGTGTCGCTCTCTCTCTCGCTCTCTCTCTTTGTGTGTGTGTGTATTGTTGGCTCAGGGCAGCCTTCGACCCGGGCGCAGTGCAGGAAGAGGTGTTACAGAGGAGGCGGCTCCTCCCTGGGTTTGATTGCTCACAGGCTCCTGCTGATAACAGGAGGAGGAGGAGGAGAAGGAGGAGGAGGAAGAGGAGGGAGGTGGTTGTTGTGTCCACTTTCTGCATAGTTGTGATGATTGTGTGTGTGTGTGCGGTCTATTGTCTACAGCCTGGGAGAAAGAAAGGGAGACTAAACTGAAGAGGAAATACAACCAGCATGTGTTCTTTATTTACTGTCAAATATTATGATTCTGTTATTATGAATTATTTTTGATAAAAATCTATCTTTCTATCTATCGACATACCTATCTATCTATCTATCTATCTATCTATCTATCTATCTATCTATCTATCTATCTATCTATCTATCTATCTATCTATCTATCTATCTATCTATCTATCTATCAATCTATCTATATATCTACATACCTATCTATCTATCTATCTATCTATCTATCTATCTATCTATCTATCTATCTATAAACATACCTACCTATCTATCTATCTATCTATCTATCTATCTATCTATCTATCTATCTATCTATCTATCTATCTATCTATCTATCTACATACCTATCTATCTACCTATCTATCTATAAACATGCCTTTCTTTCTATCTATCTATCTATCTATCTATCTATCTATCTATCTATCTATCTATCTATCTACATACCTATCTATCTACCTATCTATCTATAAACATACCTTTCTTTCTATCTATCTATCTATCTATCTATCTATCTATCTATCTATCTTAACACACACAGTATATGGTTTTTATACTATATACAGTATGAATTATATAGTATTGCATGTTGTTTAGTATACTATGGTGACATTGTAACTATTTATATGTATATATAAAATAACCAAAGAACTTCCGTACATTCTGAAGTACTCCTAACAGTATAAATAAAGTATTTGAAAAATATGCTTTGTTGCCCTGACTCCAAGGCCTGTCTCCTTCAGTCATTAGCTGGAACTCTGGAACAGAGAGAAATGGCCTTTGTCCGACAATCTGGATCTATGCAACGTTCATATGAGATTGAAGGGTTAAAAAAATACAACCAGGAACAAGGCCATGATTTGCTATGAAAATGAAACAGGGAGCCAGTGTAATGTGGTTGAAACAGGTGTTATAAACAGGTGGTTGAATGTTTTAGTTCCAAAAAACAAGAAGATATTATTTAGATTTTGGATACGTGGGATTTAATCCACCATGTGTGATTGTAATGTTCAGCCCCCTGCATCGGAGGCCCATTGCGAAGCAGCTCTCTCACTCGTCTGCAAAACTTCTCCTTCACCTGTGAAATTCCCAAAGTACACCTCAGTTTCTGTGTTTGCCACTTTGAAACATTCAGCTGCACACTGGACTGGAGTGTGTTCATACACAAACAGTGTGAGAGGATATTTTGGAAAGGGAGGACATGTTTGCCAGTTCTCACTTTTTTTCAAAGGGCTGTTTGAGGGCTGGACCAGGATCAGAATTAGGTTTAGGTTATGAACGTGTGATTAGGGTCTTGGTTAGGGCTAGACATTAAGTTGTGACAGTTAAGGTTACAGTGAGTGGTTATATGGAATGCACTGTCTGTGTGTGTGTGTGTGTGTGTGTGTCTGTGTTGCATGCAGGCGATTCTGAGTTAATTTTAGAGATACACAGAAGGAAATAAACATGATAAGATAAAGTTGCATGTTTGGGTACACTGGCCTGGAGTGTGTGCGTGTACAACTGTGTGTGTGTGTGTGTGTGCGCGCAACATTCTTTTACAGAAACAAACACAAAAACGAGATAAAGAAAAAGACGAAAAAGCAACCATGGCAACTTCCGCGAAACTTTCACTCCCATGGCCAAAGGTGTGTCGGAGCTGAAACACGGTAACAGTTCAACCCGACGTGATTGGGTAATTTGTTTCTAGAGAGGAAATATGTGCACGCCTAAATTTTTTACTACACATGAGGCACATTGTAGAAAAGCTGCTTTTGTTCAGCAGTGACTAAGTGGCTTTGTGAGCAAGGTGTCTGGGCGGTTTCGATTGAGACCTTATCATGCCCGACGCATGATACAAACCGACATGTGTGTAAAAGAGACAGACAGCGAGAAAGAAATGATTCCACTTGTACCTGTGGTCAACCTCTGTGCAGTGAGTTTGGCATATTGATGAAAATGCTCCATTAAATAGTAGTCCATAATAATAACTAGCTGTTGCTCACAGTAAAACTTGTCTCACCGAAAAAACAAACCCCCGTACATGTTGTGAGTGCCCCACCCTTCCTCTCATCTGGCACCCATCCAAAGGGAGTGGAGCAAGTTGGGCGGAGGAGCCGCTTCAGGTGGAATCGGAAAACTTTCCCGCCTGAGGGCTCGTCGCTGTGTTTGTGCCGTCTTCTAAATTTTCAAATGGCTCACCTGGAAACATCTGTTAGTCTTAGTCACATCTGGTTGGAACGCCTCGTATGGATGACGTCACACAGACGGTTTGATTCGGATCAGATTTCCTTACATCAAGTCGACACACCTGCATTACCTTGGACGCCCGGACAATGAAAACACGTTATAGACAAACCGATGAAGTCACACTGCAACGACGTCAAAGACTGGAAGAGAAATTAATCATCTTGGGTTTACTTTAGAACTCCACTATTCAGCAGAAATACAATGTTATGAAACATCTCTGATGTGACTAGTTTTCCCACAGTGTCGGTGAGGGAGGGAGAGGTCGAGCACAGTGTGATCTTTACAATACCTCAGAACATAATGGGTTTATCCATTCGAATGTGTACTTATTCTGTGTACTCTGCACACACACAGAAGTCTGAGGGCATATAGGCTTTCCTTTCTGGCTCGGGAGGTTATTTAGCTGAGTCTGTCTTGCATTCAGTGTCGGGACTTCTTTCCCCTTTCATCACGTTCACGCCCAAGACTCAAACCTCAACGCCGTCTTCCTGACATTTTTCTCACTTTTCCTGTTGCAGGCTCACTTCCCAATCGCACCGCTGAACAACAAGGCCCGCTCCCTCCATTACACAATACCCCCCCCCCCCCCCCCCACCCCCACCCTTTTAAAGGACATAGGCCCCAGTGACATTGGCTCTGGCCACATTTATCAGAAGTTTATAGAGATAGTGAGCTCTGTCCTGTGGGAGAGAAGCCTCCCCCACTCCAGGCTTCGCAAAGCTCACATTCCTGTGGCGTTGAACCGAGTTCTCTTCCTACTAAACGCCTCAGAGGAGAGAGGAGGGGCCTGCTGGGGTCAAGCTCTGTGTAGACCTGGACGAGGGTTCTCGGACCAGATACTCTTGAAAAACAGGCAGACCAACAAGTAAATAACCAGAGGGGGGGAACGGAGACAAGACATTCCTGCACATGAGGCCCAGCCCCATATTTGAAGAGCACCTGCTCGAACCTTAACAGAACGATGGTCGCCTGAACACTGAAGACTGCTTCCTCGCACTTTCCACAGGCATCTGCATCTCATATGGTGCAGCTATAACTCACCCATGGGAGATTTCATGGTGTCTGGTTTTGGTTCTTGAAGCTCTTGCAACGGTCTAAAATTGATCACAGAGTCAGTTGAGTGTTGCAGAAGAGTTGGACAATGTTTCCCCCTGCTGGCAGGAAACACACCCACACCCTCCCCCCCACACACGCACACACTCACACACTTACAGGGGTTGGACGTGTTGAGTTTCAGCACAACAGGAGCCACTGACAAGTGAGTACAGCCCAAAGGTGGAGTAGCTGTGGCTCTTCCAGAGTCTGGGTGGGGCCGCCGAGGTGTGTCCCTGCGTTGAGTCACGATCCAGCGACAGTCAGTGCGTACTCACGCAGATCACAAGGTGCACGGACCGGAGCTTTCACTTATTGGGGTTTTCTGCGGCCAAGTCAACACATCATCTGTCACCCGCTGTCTGTCCGCCGAGTCCGGCTTCCTGCTCCGGACAGTACACCGTCAGAAGATCCGGGGGGGAATTGAAACAAAACAAAAAAATGGCTAAAGTGCTGTTATTCACCTTGTGCGTAACGCTGGTGAGTAACTTTAACTTTCTTTTATTGGGACAAATGTAACAGTGTTGTGTTTTTTGTAAACTGGACAAAGGAAACTGTGTGTTTACTTGCGGTTGAACTGACACTTTGAGTTGAGACAAAGTAAGTTTGAAACGCGGACGTGAAAGTAACTGGAAGCGCCTGTTCTCCAGATCCTTCCCCGGGTGGAGTCGTGTTTCATCCCGAGGCTCCTCTCCGTGGAGGTGCCGCCAGATATTCCGCGTGAATATGAAATCACCAGAGGTACTTTGAATGATTATCGGTGATCGGTCAGTTGGACCGACTTATTGTTTCCGTTATTTGTTTGTTTTGCTCATTGTTTCTTTCCCCGGTGGTGTTTTATTTGTTACAGTCGATGTCTCAAACTGCGACAGAAGCTCCGTGCGGATCACTGTGACGGACCCGAGTTTCACGGTGATGTCGAGCGGGGCGATAGTGGCTTCCACGGCCGTGTACGTGGGGGGGAGAGGGCGGACATTTTCTGTGCGGGCCCGGGATGACGCGGGGCCGGGAAGTGAGATGGAAGTTCACCTTGTAGCCAGCACTCCTGCATGGAGACCGGTAAGGGCCGCGCAGGGAGATTAACCTGACTATTAAACCTGCTTTGTATGGAGCCCAGCAGTAATGGACCCCTGATGTTAACTTCCTCTGTTTTCCTTGCATTCTTCTTTTCACAGTCACCCAAGAAAAGCCAGGACTTCCTGAAACGCTCCAAGAGAAGGTGGGGGCCCGCCCCCTTCAATATATTAGAGAATGACAACTTCAACCTTCCCAAAAACATAGATGTGGTAATATTCCTGTTCACTACACAACTTCACACTACATGTATGTGCCTGCAACACAGTCCACATATTCCCACTTTTGCTTTTGCTTTTACAATGTTCTTTTACTTTTTATTTGTCAGCCAGATTACGCAAAAAAATTACCCAGCAGATTCCCACCAAAATTTGTTTAATTACAGAAGCGGATGAAGGTGTGGAATAACCTTATCGTTATTGTATCCGTTTTATGATAAATTCCTTAAGCCCTCCGAGAGATGGTGGAGTCCCCAAACCGTCAAAATAATCCAGAATGACCCGGGACATGTCTGTCACCCGTATCTGACAGACATGAAGAAGGTAGAAAGTTCCTGTGGACAACAGGAGCCGCTCTATCGCAGCGTGTTTCAGCTTCACACCACACGACTCCTGGATGGTTGCTGGCAACACACTTAGTCCACATACTCCCTCTTTTACTTTTGCTTCACTTAACCTTCTCACACAACTGCCCCCCCCCAGATTGTCTGACTCCCACACCTTCTAATGACGTGACTTTCTGCAGACTGTATGCAGTGCTTAAAGTGTTTGTTTGTTTGTCTGTTTGCTTATTTGTCAGCAGAATTACGCAAAAACTGCCCAACCGATTTCCACCTAACCTAGTGCAGGAACGGGCCCGACCCCAGGAACAGTGCATTATATTGTAGTGCAGATTCGTATATCAAGGAGCGTATCTAGGAAAACTTTAACTTTTTAAAGATTTAAATGTAATAGTAATAGTAATAGTAGCTTTATTGTCAATTTCTTCACATGTTCAAGACATACAAGGAATTGATAGGATGTTTCCCAATCTCCCACGGTGAAACATATAAAGTGCACAGGCACAACAGAAAAGACAAGACATTTCCTAATACTAAGTAAACATACAGATTCACAAAAATAAGTTTCCGTAAAGTGTAAACGTAATACAAGTGATAAAAGTGCAAAAAGTGCAAGAGACACTTTGTTGCAGTGTCCTGAGTGTCTTATTCATCCATTCACGCACACATTCATACAGCTCTTTCTCTATGACACCATTCATGCACTGTCAGGGGTAATTTACTGTTCAATGTCTTGCTGGAGGATCCGGGGATCAAACCACTGACCTTTTGTTCAGTGGACAATCCTCTCTACCTCCTGAGCTGGAGCAAAAGGAAACAATTGTGTTGGATTGTTGGTGGAAGAATGCGCCGGTTTAAATTAGAACATTTTCCACATGTTCCTCCATTACCTTCCTTTTTACCATCATCTATGATTTGTTGTTTACTGGAACGTGTGTGGATTTATGTGGTTTCTGTTTCAGGTTGCGTCCGATTCTGCAGCCATCCAAGAAGTGTACTACACCATCAGCGGACCCGGTGTTGAAATGAACCCAGTCGGCGTGTTCTCCATGGAGAGAAATGGGATGTTGAAGGTGCACAAACCAGTTGATCGTGAGAAGTTCCCAAACTTTACAGTGAGTCAGAGATATTCTAATTATCAATTATTGTTTGGTCTGTAAAATGTCTAAATATCCATGATTACAATCCAAAACTTAAGGAAGTTTCATGGTCCAAACAACTGCATGCATTTTTTTCAGGTGGGAATAGTTAAGTTTGTCACTATTGGCTGAAGCGACTCTTCGATAAGGAAAATAGTGATTAATCTCCTATGAGATGAGTAATTCGAGTTTAGACAACTTAATGTTTATTACTGTATTGATTCATCCCTCATGTGGCCATCTTTGGAAATACATGAAACCATATGACATTCTTTGCGTGTCCCTATTTCTGAACTTGAATCTTACATGTATTTTTTTCACAGTTGAGGACCAGAGTTTTCAACAAAGTGACACATAAGGAGACAGACCTTTTCTTTGACATCAAAGTAATTGTGGACGATGTGAATGACAACGCTCCGGAATTCGATTCCCCCCTGAAGTTCACCATGCTCGAGCAAAGCAAAGCAGGTGAGGCCCATGGACTGTACACCAGATGTTCTGATGCGTGGATGACCCTGTAGGGGATGACGATAAACTAGATGACTTATGTTTTAACTCACAGGGACAGTGGTGGGGAAGGTGAACGCTTCAGACAAAGACGAACCAGGCTCCCTCCATGTAAAGATCAAGTATACTCTCAAGAATGGATTAGACCTGTTCGCCATTGACCCGGTTACCGGTGTCATCACCACAGTAACCAACACCCTGGACAGAGAGGTGAGCTTTTAATAATTTACACAGGAAGTCAGCACAGAAATGAGATTGCTTTGGACTGCCCTCTTGCATTCCTTTTGCACGTCATTTATCTTTCTCTCATATCGTATTGTCACCTTCCTCTCAAGGTCAAAGACAAGCATTTGGTGACAGTGGAAATCAGAGATTTGCAGGGTGCAGTCACCGGGCTGTTCAATACGGCAACAGCAACAATTGAGGTGGGGGATATCAACGACAACCCGCCGACCTTCACAAAAGCCTCTGTAAGTGCTTCTCTGGAACGGGCGCGCCGTGACATCACATGTTTTGTGACGGTCGAATGAAACACGCCAGGTGTTTTGAATTTGTTACTGCTAAAAGATTGTTTATCTGATTTAAGAATCATGGATTTTTCTCCCCCCACCTTACAGTACACAGCCAGTGTCGAAGAAAATGCACAAGATAAACTCATCCTTCGAATTCCCGTCGAGGACAAGGATCAAGTAGACACGCCGAACTGGATTTCAAAATTCGTCATCACCAAAGGAAATGAAAACGGCAACTTCAGGATGGAGAGGGACCCCAAGACAAACGATGGTCTTCTGTACGTCAGTCAGGTGAGATGGTGTATTACTATGTTTACAATGAGAAAGATTACCATGATAATGTGACCATGAGACACACGTGTAACAGAAACTTCCAGGGCTTGTGACCTTCAGTCCTAGTAATCAATCCATAATGACATGAGGGTATCACTATTAGATATGACATACTAACATCTTATAGCCATGAAAACACATTTGTCTTTATAAAACCCCCCTTCCGATCATTTTCCAGCCCTTAAACTACGAGCTAAACCCCAAAGTCAATCTGGAGATCACGGCACGTAACGAAGCTGACCTGAGCGGCACCACGGCCCAGTGGAAGACCATCCCCGTGGACCTCACCGTCGGCGACATCGACGAGGGCCCAGAATTCACAGCTCCTACCGTCAGGTTCAACGTCAAAGAGAACACGCCGAACGGCACGTTGATAGGAAGCTACACGGCCGTGGATCCCGAGACCAAAAGCAGCAACGGCATCAAGTGAGTCACACCGGATAAATCCACCTCCCTGTGGTGCAACTAGTAACACACAACTGGAGCTAGTCCTTCAGAACCACAACTATGTTACGCCTCTGAAACAATGGAGGGCAGACTTTAACTGGCTGACCTGAAGAATGTGCTGTTTTTCCACTGTCGTCTCTCAGGTACTACAAGGTGTCAGACCCAGCCCTCTGGATCAATGTGGACAAAAATACAGGAGAGCTGAAGGTTGCAAACACAATCGACAGAGAGTCCCACTTTGTCCAAGGTGGAACTTACAACATCACCGTGAAGGCTGTTGATGCTAGTAAGTGGCTCGTTACCTGCTGTACACTTGGAGTCCATACAGGAGATGTCATGAGCGCAAATATATCTCAAGTACATCCGGTCTGAATGGATAAAGACATAACAGCCTTCAACACTGTGTTGAAACCTATTTGTAATTAAAATCTAATCATGTTGGGTTCGACAGTCATCCATCATATTGTCACTCAACATGTTTTCAGTCGAATCTTCCAATCAAGAGATGACATGCTTGTCACATCTTTTGATTGGATGGTTTGATCTGCCGAAAGAGCTTAAGATCCCCAGCCCCACCCTCACCCAGTATCTGTCTGACAAACAGCCGAGGCTTTGTCTCCCCTGTAGACTGCAGGTGCAGAGACTGGTGATTGACTGTGACTCACAGATATCCGGTTTGATGTGGAGTCTGGGCCCTTGTCCCAGATACAGACTTTGGATAGTAAAGACAACTGACAGTAATCCACAGGCAATGCCAGAATGCAACCAACTTAGGTTTATCCTGCTTTTCCCCCAGCACAGACTTGTCCAGATTTGTCCAGAGTGAATACTAATGTAATACCGATGAATTTCAGCCGCCAAAACAGCCACAGGAAAAGTCATCATCGTGGTGGAGGACGTGAACGACAACATGCCAACAGTCCCCGCCAGTGAGCTGAGAATGTGCGAGCAGCCAGGCGAGCTGGGCTCGGTCGTGGTTGTGGCTGAAGACAAAGACGAAACTCCCCTGTCTTCCCCTTTCACCTTTAGTATGCCCACTGACAGCGACGGCCAATGGTCAGTGGTGAGACTTAATGGTAGGTGGACGTATGTTTGGGACCATCTATAAACTGTTTGATGGACAAACTGTTTAATAGGACAGTTTGAATTATTTTAAATCTGCAAATAATTTACTGTCTTCTCTCAAGAAAATCATCCACGTGAAGGAGCCGTAAGCAGCTTATTTAGAATCTGAGTGTTCAGAGCTCGACTGATAAAGAATATTTGAGGCTAATAGAAATAACAAAGCAGCAACAGCACATAGTACACATTGTCAAGTAAAAGCCCTGCATCCTAGTAACACATGCATGATGTAGGACTTTACTTCTATTAAACTTACAAATTTACTTTGTAAGATCTGATATTCTCCAGCTGTTGAGCGGGAGCAATAACAAGTCTTTGTTTCTCTCGACACATTCCCTCCACAGAAACCGCAGCGGAGTTGAAGCACAACAAAGAACTTCCAACTGGGATGCACAGTGTTCCAGTGGACATTAGAGATCTGCAGGGCTTTGGTAAAACACAGATGGTGCCAGTCAGGATCTGCCAGTGCAGGAACGGAGTCTGCTTGGACCAGGAGAGATCGACATCATTGGGGAGCATGGGTATTCTGGCTATGCTGTTACCTCTGGCCCTCCTCCTACTGCTCGGTGAGTTCCCTGCCGCCGCGCTCCCGCCAGCAGAGTTGTTCGGGGCTGCACTGTGCCGATAATGAAACCGGAGCTTTGTGCTCATCCATGAGTAAAAGTGCAGGAAGGGTGACAGAAAGTGTAGGATTCAGTTGCTGCTGAATTATGCATTGTATATCATGCACTACAACCCCAGTATGCTCACTCTTGTGAAGCCTTCCACACATTTTTTAAAAGAGAAAAATTCACTTCATGAGATCTAATTTCCAACTTTCTAACTCGTCCCGACAGGTTTGCTCCTCGGCTTGTTCTGTATGACGCAGAGAGAGAAGCTGCAGCTTGACGATATAGGAGACAGCGGTGGAATCATCCTCAAATCAAACACCGAGGGCCGAGGGGATGAAGTGGTAAGAGCGGAGTAATGAAAAATGGTTAAGAATCCTTTACTTTAATCTTAACGGAGACATGTGATGCTTTGTTAGTTTTTTCGTCTATAGTGTTATTCAGGTTTTTCCCTCACACACATGGTGACATCACAATGCCGTACATTTGCATAATGCAGGCTGAGCACCTACTCTTGTACGCCCCCCCCCCCCCCCCCCTTACCAAGCCAAGTATAGGGAGAGTGAGGCGGACATTTCCTACACATGCTTGAAGTCGATAACCGATCACAACAGAGTGGGCCAGCCGGCCAATCAGAGCAGGCTGAGCTTTATTGGGAGAGACAGGACCTGAAACCAAGTGTTTCAGACAGAGGACCCTGATTCTGAGAGTAGTTCCTCTTTGCACTATTTATGAAACTGATTTTGTTTGTTTTTGTGTGTTTCCACAGGATGTCAGTCTCCTCCCTGTCTCCAGCTTTAACGGCGATGAAGTAACAAAGGGCTCAGTTAAGGGTGTGATGAGTGCAGGATACCCGGTATTAAACGGCATGAGCACAATCGGAGGCCATAACACGACCGACAACTGGATGTACAAGTCCGGCGCTGACTTGCAATACACGAGCAACATCGATGCCCAGTACGCCAGCAACTATGAAGGCCAGCTCGTTGGAAGTGGCGTGAACTTCGACAACGGACATCTTCTGCAGGGATCATCTTTTCTCCACAACTGGGAAGCCAACGGCCTCTATCTACGCGAGGTAATGTTGTTTTACTGTTTAAGACTTCTTTATATTTTTTATAGTAATAGTGCAAAAAAAAAAATATATAGATATATGTAGATATATATAGATATGAGTATTTTTTAGCTCAAACAGTGATGGAAAAGAGGCAGAATTGAATTTACTCAGATTCGTGCACCTCTGAGGTTTAATAACTTCCTTGTTATCTGTAAGAGCTTAGGTGACTCTCATGTGTAATGTATTCTTGTTCTCTCAGGCCGTGATGGCCTCCTCTGTAAACTTTAATAATTCTCAACTTCTCTGCTCGAAATGGCGTTTCCCTATTTTGCTGGTGAACTGTTTGTTTGCTGTGTAATGTCATATCATGAGCAGCCTGGCAATATCACGCAGTGTAGGATCTCCCCTCCATCGCCCAGGGTGAGATCACGCAGGGTAATAACATGCTTCCTCTTGTCTGGCAGAAACTGCACTACCTGGGAACAGAGGAGGACGGCTGCTACGCGGAGGACATCAACCACTCCTACGGTTTCGAGGGCGTGGGCTCGGCCGCCGGCTCTGTGGGCTGCTGCAGCGACTTTGGCGACAGCGATAACCTCGACTTCCTAAACGCACTCGGACCGAAGTTCAAGACTCTCGCAGACGCCTGTCAAAAGACATGAACGATGGAGCTGAAATAATGGTGTTTACCCTTCACCGTCCAGCAAGTGGAGCGAGGCCTGGGATCCGAGGGCTCGATGAACACGAATGGAAAAAAAATGAACAAGCCGGCGGCACCAGTGTGTGCACGCGCTGCTCTGCCATTGCTTATTGTTTAGTTAGCTTTTTCTTAGCTGTTATTTTGGTAAGAGTCTTTTGCACTGAGAACTATGATGTACATAATCTGTATGTACTGTATTAACATGTCGCTAGGCTTCACAGGTCATGAAGTTTGTTGTTGATATACATGCAGTGAAGGGCTGTTGGGGGTTTTATAATTAATTCGTAACAAATGTGGTTATTTAGGTTTTTATTCATTAGTGCTGTTGATGGTTGATGATACAGTCTTGCGTTTGTGTCGCTGCTTGTTTGCATAATTGGATAGTTTTGATATATTTTTTAAAGAAAAATAAATAACTAAATGAAATGAGACATGCACTTTTTAATATTAAAAAATGTCTAATTTACATTCCTTTCATATTTATAATTGACACACAGTTAATGTTGACTGACTTTCAATGTTCTTTTTAGACAGTAGTTGTCTGGCGCCTTGGCGTCCTCCGTGGTGGTGAACAGGGCGTAGGTTCAGGCTCGGCTGTGCCTCAGGTTATTGCAACATTCTGGCAGTAATCCCACAAAAGTCAGCACAAGGGCGTGACAGGGCGGAGTGAGGCGTCAACGACATCGCGGTGCATTGCAACACTCTGTGTACAAGACGGAAAGAAAGTGAACCAGTTCAGACAAAGGTTCTCACAATCTTGGACATTCCCCTGTGCTCATATGTCTGTGTGTGTATGTGTGTGTGTGTGTGCGTGCGTGCGTGTGTGTGTGCATTCAGCTGTTAAATCTGTAATCATGTATTGCCATTAAAGAATGTGTCCCCCTGTGAAGTTTTTACAGAATCTTATTTAGGTGTGTACGTGCTTAATTTAAAGGGAAAGCTCATTTCAAATAAGATTTCTACAATTTTAAAATGTAAAACTGTTACTTAGTCACTGAGTGATTTTCTCACGGCTCTAGAACCCAAGTTTTTCTAATATTAACCAAAGCTTCATCGTGTTGTTGTGTCTATAGAGCTGCACCTCAGAGCAGAAGCGGTTGTGCGCTGTGCTCGCCCTCATTGTGTACTGTGGGTGAATGATTTACAAGGTGTGGCCGTCTGAGCTCGCACGTTACAAAGGGCACAGTGCTGCACCTAATGCCAACCTCCTCACCGCGGAGCCAATATTTACCTCTGGCATTCTGGGGAAAGTTGCTACTCTCATTTCCTCCCCCCTTTCCCATAATGATCTATCCACATCTAGCAGCAGTTGCAATAAAATGTTGAGAGATAATGGCCTCTGCCAAGTTGGTTATGTTTTCACCTGTGTTGTTTGTCTGGAAAGACTGGGCGTGCGGATGGGTGGGCCTGGGCCTGGTGTGAAGCCATCCAACCAGAGCACTGTTCTATTTTTTACAATTAAACTAGACAATCATGTGTAGGATTGGTCAGCCTCTGCGGCGGTATGTGCTCTACTCAGAGGAACTTTATGCTCCATGTTTTTATTCGTTAGCGAGAATAAGCAAACAGTACTTGGACTGATGACACCACAAAACTTTTACGGGAGGGTTTTATGGTATGAGTCAGGAAACAGGTGCAGGGCCAAATCGGAGGCCAGGTCCAGGACCTTTATTTTTTCTTCTCAGAGAGTAATACATGGTTCTTGCTTTCAGAAATTTCGATATGTTTAGGGGACTGGTAAATATGAGTGTGTGCAAATTTTTTTGGGCAGTATCGGGCATTGGTGGCAGTTAAACTCTGATTTAGAAAAAAACTCTTCATTAGTCTATGAGAAACCTTTCCCGCCAATAGGAAAGTCACTGTGGGGTCTAAGCATAACTTTTAATTATAGATTATATATTAACATTTTCAAAAATGGTGGAATTCTGTGGAGAACAAACATAGCTCCAATATGCACAGACCTTCATAAATAACTAATACAGTGTAACAAATGTATTGAAATCCTCCATGAGTCATTATTATTTATAACTTATTACACTTAGGCAGATTATCGATTATTAATTCATAGAAAATGTTTAAACGTGAATCAGCTTTGGAGCAAGTAAACAATTCCCCAACTTTTTTTTCCTGATGACATGCAAATCATGCATCAGTTTGATGAATTATGGATCCGAAGCTGGAAAATATAATTACAGGGTCTAGAAGGGACCATCTGTCATGTGATGGGGTGACGAGTATCAAAGATGACGGCAGAGAGCAGAACAAAAAAAAGAAAAGGGGGAAATTAAATCTGGGAATGAAACCTGTCCCCTCGCTATGATGAAACAATGGACTCTTGTTAAAACTACAACAATATTATGTGCACAGATTACAATGATACTGTCATGAGAACATCAAGGGGTTTTCTTTTTTTGCTCAAAATCCCACTGGGGCCAATTAGGAGAATCTGGAAAAGTCACATAACTAAGAGTAACGAAAATAAGCAGTTAACCTAAATATCTAAAGAAGGCAATCGGAAATAAGGACAGCCGCCCTATCAACGATATCATGAATTCATAGCCTCTTTCTTTTTCCTTTTAAATGCTGATTCTGGGCAAAAATAAAAGCTTCCGTGTCTGACTGCTAATCTAGAAATCTGAAGTAAAGACCCTGCAATGACTCAGACTGTCATATTTTAGAAACATTTCTGAGGAATTTCATGAATGTCTAACCAAGAGCCAGACATACAATGTGGTCCAGACCCTGAAGGAGGTCATGACCCGAGCTGTGCTGTTCTGTATCTGACCAAGGAGCGGGTCCGGGTCGCGACTCGGCATCGACACCTCAGCTCACATTCCTCTTGAACAGCAAGAACCGCTTGACGCACAGTTTATTTACAGGAACTCACCGGTCGCTGAGTGTGAAATGTGTCAAGTAAGTTCAAACTGAGAGGCCTGGGGTGGGGGGAGCTTCAGGCGGTGGCAGCAGCCGATCGAGGATGATGAAACACCTCATTCGGGACTCCCGCTTTCGCCCAACTGAATTTATGTTTTCACACAGCTCCACGTCTATAAACATAGTCACAAGAAAAACCTTTCAGCGAAGTCCCACCTCACACAACAGCCCCGCTCAGCTGTCCTAACATATGGTGTGCGTCGTGGGAGCTGCACGACAGAATTACCTTAGCAGCAATTAAAAAAACGACAAACCATCCCTCGAATTGCAGGTCGTTCCTTTGGGGATCTTCACGTGCGTCCCCCCCCCCCCCCCATGTAAAAGCAATGGGCGGCGATAAGCCATATAATTCAATGGACCACTTAGTGTGTCCACCCTTATCCGAGCGGCTTGAGCCATCACTCGCAGTCACTTCTGTAAAGATGCAATTAATTCTAAAGCAGGAGCGTGAAATTAATTTATTGCTTGTAATTAGTTTTCGGCATTCTGTGAAAACAATCTCTCCAGATAGGGCGTTTTCACCCTCCACCAGAGTGTCTGAGGACTCTTGGCTGCATCTCCGTTCAACATGGAGTCGGTGCCTTGGGCTGCCAGGAATGTGGCGTGCACAAACTTCTCCTTAACCCCCTGTTGACATGGCCTCGGGATTCAGAGTTTTGAGGGGCGCGTGCGAGGTGGTATTCGAGTTGCAATCAACGCACATGACAAAGTGATTTCTGCACGTGGTGTCTTGAGAGAGCACGAACCAGGTCATATATATATATATGGAGTTTAGCTTTGTGAATAATTGAATCAGTGGCAGTGCGTGTGAGAGGATGCAACAGGCCTCGTCGGAGTCCTTGTGATGCATTTGTGCAAAAAGAAAACGCTGCGACGCAATGTGTCAAATGATTCACGTGTCACTAATCACGCACGCTTCATTAGCACTTCTCCTCGTGGAGAGGCTCCTCTGCAAGCAAGCTGTTGTTCCGCTTAGCGCCACTAGGTGTCACCCTTACCTCTCGCCTGAGTGTACACAGCCCTCATGGTGATGCTATGGCTGAGTGTGTGTGTGTGAGTGTGTGAGTGTGTGAGTGTGTGAGTGTGTGAGTGTGTGAGTGTGTGTGTGTGTGTGTGTGTGTGTGTGTGTGTGTGTGTGTGTGTGTGTGTGTGTGTGTGTGTGTGTGTGTGGGGTGGGGAGTGTATTTATAGAATATGGCTAATTTCAGGCAAGACACTCTCGCTTTCTGTCACACGTACAACAAAACACCTGAAATCACTTGAATTAAGCTGTGAAGCCGCGGCGGCGCAGTTGAAGTGGAGTGATGTGACGAGCTGTGACAGGAGCCTCGTCGTGCCTCCGCGTGGCATATGGTGCTGGGAAGTGGGAGCAGCCATCACATGCTCCCAGTCCCCTTCACTGATAGTTGGTGCAAATATCTAACGAGATCAGGCTCAGCCATCGCACGGGCTCCCTACGACTGTACAGTCCTCACCTCTCTGTGTCATAATAGATTTTTCAAAAAGTCACACTTTGAATAATGAGAATATTCACCCAGCTGGCTTTTACACCTCCTCACTGTACGATAACACCTCAAAGAGGGATTACCTGATGCCTTTGTCTTTCAAAAGAGCAGCCTTTTACCTAGATTCATTAGAGACGTAGGTACCAATCAGCTGGAGCTAGATTCAAAGCACATTAGCACGAATGTTATGTGGCATCTCTGGTAACAACATCACCTTATACTAAAGATAGATTATAATTAACGGAAGAATAAAACGTGTGGCAGATTTTTACAAGAATTCATATGTTATATTTGGTTCTGCTGTCATCACACCGCCCACTCCTAAAGAGACGTTTGGCAGAGTGTACTGTACCTTTAAGGTCCTCATAACTATGCAGGAGCTTCAATGACTTGTTACCTCGATCACTCGAGTTATTGTGTTTCTCTCCCGACTCGACGTCCATACGATTCGCACACGGCTGAAATGTGCGGCGTACATGTTAATTACATCAATCTGTTTTGGTGGAGGAGAAGCCTCGACGTGACATCTGCGTCTTAATTAGAAAGAAAGGCTTCAAGTGAAACTGTCGGTAAACAGTCTAAAATAAGATGTGGTAGATTCATTAATTCAATTAAAAATCCACAGATAATAACTGGTGGAAATCTACATACAATACTGTGCTCAGCAGTCGTCGTTTCTTCCACATTAAAACACAATCATTGCCTCACAGATCCTAGATACCATTATGTCTCCAAAAAAGGCTGACTCTCTTGAACGTAGCCTGAAAAAAAGATGCCATTGTTCTCCCTGGATTCAAATGTGGATGTTGGAGAACAGAAGCCGTTTTCTTTGTAGTAGCCAGTAATAAGAGACATGAAGTGAAGTGCATACAAGCTAAAAGCAGATTACTTTATTCCTTGTAGATTGAGAAGAAAGTTTGACTTTACTCTTAGTTTCACCCTGGACACAGGCATAGCCGGGAGCAGGGTAATGTTTTTGTCCTTGAGTGTGTGTGTGTGTGTGTATGTACAAAATAACTCAAACACACATGGACAGATATTCAACAAACTTAGTGGGAGTGCTACTTGGGAGAGCGTCTCCAGATGATATGCTATTGGAGCTAGTCGGTCAAAGGTCAAGGTCAACAAAAGTATGGTCTAAACACTGTGTTTTCCAAGATATCCAAAAATGTAACGGAGAAAGCTTATATCGATCCGACACTTATTCTGAATCATATAACATGATGTGGTAAATGATGTCATGATGGAACAAAGAGGTCAAACAGGTATCTTTGCATCGTATAGAACTATCGACATGACCTAAGACTGAATATAGATGGAAAAATAATTTGATGATAATATGGTGGGAATTATTTCCTTGGGGGTTCACTGTGAAATCAGAAAATTATGTCTTTAAGTGTTGTAATGCATGAACATTTGCAACCACTAACATAAGAGACACAATCTACAGCTTATTTAGATTTAAAGGACATCGCGATGACGTCATCTTTAAGAACGTCAAGGAGGTGTTGTTGTAATCTGTCAGAATCAGAATCAGAATTCTTTTATTTGCCATGTATATTTGCACATACAGGAAATTGCCTTGGTGTGTTTGGTGCACTGTACATAAAACAACAATATAAAAACAACAATATAGAACAACAATATATACAGTAAGTGAGTTATGGGCACGTGCGGTGCTTAGGTGCAGAGATTGGTGGTAGTGCCAATAATATATAATTATAAATTATGTGTATGTGTGGGGGGGGGGGGGGGGGTTGTTCAGATGGCGCGAGGTTTTAGTCCTGATGGTCCGGAACCTTTTTCCGGAAAGTGGAGTCTCTGGAATAGGTGGTGACCGGGATGGGAAGGATGAGCAATGACCTTGCCTGCTCTCCTACTGGTCCTGGAGTGGAACAGGTCTAGGAGGGCCGGCAGGTCACAGCCAATGACCTTCTCTTGTCGTTAGGACAAAAACTACTGGTTACCACAACAACTTGTGGGAGAATGTGGTAAGAGGCAGGGACGAGCTCTGCCGATCGCTGGAATTTTTCAAATAATAATTCTCGGATCTTGATGGAATGTGAAGTGTTGGGCCTTGGATGGAAGGTATCCACTGCACAGTTTGCAGTCGCCCCTCTGATGCTTTTCATTCGAACAATTAACTGTCCACCTCAGTAAGAGCCTCACACTCATCCCCGTATCGACTGACCAAGTAGACCTGAGGTTGACCACGACCGAGGCCGTCCGTCTCTGCAGTCCGACCTCAGAGGCTGTGCAGCTGGAGAGATGTGCTCCTGTTTGTCTCTGCTGAACACAAGTGCTGAATTGCAGTAAACTCGAAGTCGGGGCTGCCACAGCAGACTTAGTACCAGCACAAAAAAAACACCCAGTGTGGTGGCTCCTGTTCATTACTGTTCATCATGTACCGCTCAGCCCAGGCTCACGCAACACATCACGCTCCGGGTGAAACGCTGTGGCTGGGAACAATGTTATGAGAGAAACTAGCAGCTTGTCTCAAATCTAGCTGGAGTGAGGCTGAAGTCGCTGCTGCTGCATCCCCTGCAATACAAAGCACGGCACAGCGTTGACTGTTTAGTGAACATGCTCATCCACATATTAACACATTGGCCCTGGTACCTCTATCTGATGGAAATGGGGGAAAAAAGGAACCCGACAAATGTGTGTTTCTGTTTCTACTCTGTTGTTATGACAATCAAAGTGAGGCCTCTGGAAAAATCGCACTGCCATGTTTCACCAATTACTAGATTAGACGGTGGAACATGCTAGGATCATCAGAGAGTGTGGAGAACAAAGTGATGGATGAGGTCAGACATACTGAGGAGTGGCAGGGGGTCGGTGTGGGGGACAGGTAGATAAAGAGCGTGAGGATGGCAAACACACAAACACACAAACACACACACACATACGCTCACAAAGAGATGAGACACATTTTCACCAAGGTGTTTGTGGGTAGATTTTGGGGACTGATGTTGGTCATTAAGTCAGAGCGAAGACGGACGCTCCCTCTGGCTCTCGGTGTGTGACCCCCGCGGCGGAGAGCTACAAAGCCGATCAGACCACCTTGTGCGTGAGCCGCTGCTTTCGCCTCACTGCCAGTCTCTTGAGCTGGGTGCAGAGAGAGATAGACAGAGAGACAGAGACAGAGAGAGAGAGAGAGAGAGAGAGAGAGAGACTTCAGCAGACTGCAAAACACAGACTCACACGGGGGTTATGCCCTGATAACCACGCGGTCTTAGTGTGGAACTTAATTGGCCCACTGCACATTTTACTTCAGGGAATGTTTTGACATGAGCTAAAGGTTGAACCTGTAGATACCCAGTGCGCAACCAAATCCCGGCCCACTCAATCCCCCGAGCTCAATGGCCATAACACAAAATTTGCATGCTGATGAGGATGCATGGAAAGTTTCTAAGCCACGGGTAAGCAGGCAAATAGTAAGAAAATAATTTCTGACGTATACTTGGACACATATTTACTGATTCTGTATTCTACAGATAACACGGCAGAGCTGTGTATCAGTCCCCGAGGATCTGCATCTGCAAGCCTCAGTGGGGTAAGATACATAAAAAATGCACAAACTGCATGTATAAGGGGGCACATAAGAACACGACTTCATTATCTTTGAATAAATGTATCCACAGTGGCCGTAAAAACAATCCAATACTGCACAGAAGCAAATCTCTGTCGAAGCCCTGCGACCGCTTTGTTGTTTATTTAAAGCTCGAGTGCGGGACTTGTACATATAAATGAATGAATCTGTTACATTACAAAAGCCTTTGTCACAAGTTGGTGCAATGCTGAATAAGCTCCTCTAAGGCAGGTAATTCAGAAGTACACCGGAGTTTTAAATCCGGTGTCTGTGGCGACGTTCCCTGGAGTAGTATAGGTTTTACTTTTTGACGAGATGTGACAGAGTTAGCCGGAGCCGAAGAGGAGAGCAACCAGAAGTCTTTCACATACGGAGAACGCAGAAGGAGATAGAAGGTCAGTGTGTTTTCACAACTGGAAAATGTCCCGAACATTCAGGCGTCGGCCCGTATCGCAAAAAGTTCTCCAATCCCGTTGACTTTCCGAATTGACATCTTCATCGATTTCTTCTTCTTGTATGGCTCCTCTATTTGATCCTGGGATATATGTATTCTTTTTGGTTTTTCCATTGTGCACGCCCACTTACTCGTTGTGAAGTTTCCTGCCACTTTCCTACTGTATTCTCACATGGGCTCACTCCGACATATTCTGGATATTTTACTGGGGCACTAGCTGGCAGGAATATTTCCACAGCAGCTGACACATTTGCGTTCGGATATTCAGACGTTAGGATCGGGGATTAAGGTCTAAATATGACAGAAATCAAACAAGGAAACATGGCGCATTGCTCCTCTTGGACAAGTTGGCATTTGTAAATCACTTTCAAAACTTATTGAATTTGTACTTCTCACTGTCTCACGGGAAAATAAAGAAGACTAATGAAACACCTTCATATCTGTCCAGTCAATATGAAGCCAGTTAGCTTAGCGTTTCTGAAAGATTGGAAATGGCCATTCTGCCTCTGTCCAAAGATAACAAAAAACAGCCAGGTGTGGGTTTTCTGTGAAGATTGTCGGACATCATGTTATCCGAGGAGAGATGAATCGAGGGTGACTGGGCCTGGTTATAGATTTCTCCTCTCATAAGGCAACATGCCTTGACGTATCAATAACCAAGTCCTGTCACAGGCCCTCTTCTTGGACACTTAGTGCATTCATTTATCCAGTGAGTGGATAAGAGACAATCCAGCAGTCCCACATTAGTGATCTTATCCTCCATCTCCATGATTACAAGGTAAACAGCGTTGGTGTTTTAAGCTAATCGACCGCAGAGCTTTTGTCAGTCTGAACACGGCCTTCATGCTTACACGCTGTCAGCGTGTCGCCACGCGTGTCACAACAAACGTCTCCCTTCAGCAAACAGGCATCGTTGACCTGTTTAGTTTACATGCAGCAGGATCCCCTGTTCTCCTGCTGACCCCCCCGCTCGCTGCGAGCCACTTTCTGCCCCTGACGAACTTCGCATTAAGCCTTTCCTTTTAAATAAAGGGCGAGATCAGTTTACCCTCCCTCTCCTGCTCTTCCACTAACCAGAACTACCCCTTCTTCCTCTCTCATTGATCGCCTGCCAGAATTCCCAGAAATCCCTCCATCTATCGTGATTGGCAGGTAAAGGAATGATGCAGGAGGAGAAATCGATGCAAGTGCGCTTGGCAGTCATTCCTCTCCTCTGACCTTTCATCCTCTCCACCAAGAGGTCAAATCCAAGCCTCATCATCAGCGATTCCAACTATGTGCAATGAATCCGTCATTTTCTAGCATTTCCAGATGTCCAATAATGGTGTATTACTTTTTCCAAAATATTACAATATATAGAACCTTTCAAAACACATGCACAAAGTAATTTAAAATACACAAATGAAGAATTAAAGGCAAATAAAGGAAAAAATCAACATCAACAAATTAGGCAAAATGCGATGACTGATTTGGACTGTTACTGTCTAACCAACAAATTGGTCGAGCTCTGAATATAATCCGGTCATGTTTTCATTAAAGAAGGATACATGTTATTGTGATTGTGTTTTCTGCTCTCGCCCTTAATAGCTGCACTATGTTTTGTCAACACATTGACATGGTACACATTTCAGTGCACTCCTGGCAGTGACTCCTTTAATATGTGCATACGGATTAACTGGTGTTGACCGGAGGACTTCCCCGATGCCTCGTGCAAACACGCGGCTCACAGACCGACAAACACCTGGGGAGTCTGACCTCTGGAGGGTCATCTGTCCCACGCAATGGATTCCCCCCCACCCCCGCACCGGGTGAGCGCGGGCACCAGGCGCCTGTGATTAATTACTAACGGGGCCCACAGCAAATTGCTGCTACAGATGACAGCTCGTGTGATAACATTTGTTATCAGTGACCTCCATCACCTCCTCTCTAAGTCATATAGATCACATCATCCTGATTTAGGCCTGTCAGGGGAGGCATTAATGGAGCCTAAATGATGGTCGTCGTGATTAGATTTGCAGCTTTTATGTTTGGTGCATGTTTAACAGTGTTACAAGTTAGAGATAGAGGATGCATGAAAAATAAAGAATACACTGTGTGTCTGAGCAATGTTTTTATCATCTTTCAACCACCCCACATGCACACTTGTATATTTTTCGCTAGAATATTAAATTGTCACCTTACCTCCCACTTTGACACTTAAAGTGTGTTAAACTATACGTTTATGTTTCTAGTGGTGAATGCTCCATATATTTGTTGTGTTTGATTTCAGCTTTGGATCTGAAGCGTCTCTGAGCACTTTGAGATATGTATCTGAAGTGAAACTGATGTGCTGTGTTTTTGTGTTTAGTTTTATTTATTAGAGGGACCGAACCACCAAGCAGGGAAGTGGGGTTGAAGAGGACAATGCAACGAACTTAACAGAAAGTTTATAGATAGGACAAAGCAAGTCAGTCAACAAGATCACTTTAAAGCTTGATCAAAATCGTAATCTTGATGTTTAACTAAATTCATGATCTATATCTGAGTCAGTGGTGAAAACTTCCTACAAAAGCTAAAAAAACTATTTTGTAACATTGTCATCCTTACATTTTGCCTCACCGAGTAGATAAAGCTTGTTTATCAGCAGCATTACAGTGGCAACGGCTTCTATTAATATGGCTGCAGGCTTGTATGGTGGAAAACATCACATATATTCCCAGTTGCGGGCAGTATATTTATGAGCTAAAGCATTTTCCATTAATAACCTGGAAACTAATGGCCGAGGCTGTTGCCAACAGAAAATAGATAAAGCCGTGCAGAGCTCCACTGCTCTCAGGCTTCAGGTAGAATACGAGTGTAAAAAAAACAAAAAACACTCTTGCTCTCACACCTATATACCTTCATATACCAGAAAACTATATTCTAGACTATTTAATCTAATCAGATAATGCACGAGCACAGTCTCACAGGAGTCACTCTTGAAAATGTCGCCCATCAAAAAGAAAAAGAAAAACACAAGGCCAGCTAAATTATTCACCGAAATAATTAGTTTATCTTTTTATTAAAATCAGAAGTGAAGAGGCGGTAATGAGATCTTACATACATGAAGACTAAATAGATGGGAGCCTTAATATAACTCTTTAGAAATGAATAAATGATCGTTATGTCTCTCTGGAATCATACAGCTAATGGACTGAAAAACTCGAGTCCCGGCGGGCGACCGCACCGTCGGCGCATAGAGACTCAGTCCATAGGCAGCAAGTAGCCACAACAATAGAGAGGAGGGCAGATGAAGGTTGCATGTAATTACACATACCCTCCGGCTTAATTAGGTCACCGTTAAGTGAGCATTGTGCGATACTGTGTGTGTGTACGTCGGTGAGTGAAAGCTCGGTCTCCCAACAGACCAGGGGGTCACGTCCACGAGTCACAAGATCAGAATGAATTTACAGCGAGGCCGGTGAAAAGTGCCTCTGTCAACCGGCGGAGAGCAAACTTGGTAAAATGAAAGTGAGTCAGATCAAGGTTGTTTCATGTGATGGAAACTAAAACACCTTGGTTCTTTAAATATGTGTTCGAAAGGGGTTATTACGAGTATTAGGGTATTGAGGAAAAGAAAAGCTGCGATTCCGACAATTCTGTCGCACTGTTACGACAATTAAGTTGTTATTGAGATGAAAGTCATAATATTACAAGTTTAAAGTCTTGATTGATATGACAACTGTAATATTATGATAATTAAGCTGTCATTAAACAAGACATATGTCCTACTCCACAAAAGAGGTCTGTGTGGTTCTATTTCCGGAATAGACACAGTACTTATACATTCATTTTGTAAAAGATTAAGTATTTTATTATAAGTTATTTGTGAAAAGGTTATTCTTTTCTTAGTTTAACACAAGTGAAAGGCTGATCTTCTGATATCCCCCCTCCAAAAGTACGACTTTTTTTCCTACTCTAATCTTGTAACATCACAACTTTACTCTTGTAAAATGTTGGCTTTAGTTTTGTAAAATTGTTCTCGTAATATTATGCCGTCAATTCCACAATATCACACTTCTGGTTAACATTTTTTCTCTTGTAATAATATGATTTTTTTCTCCTTAATCGCACTTCTCTCTGGAAATCGCAGTTTTGTTTTTCCCCTTGTGGCCCTGATGCTCCATCATGGGTTATCCAGGTTTGTGATCATCATCTATCTTCACTGACAGTGTCTCTGACTCCTCAACTCAACTCGTTCTCTGTCACTTCCACCAGGCTGACTGATCACATTACAGTATCTCAACAGCTGAGCATACAGCCACTTTACTTCATGGCTGCCGAGGCGCCGCTGCATTGTAATGCGCTGGTGTGGATGGGACTCCTCCATCTTATCACCAATGGAAGATGAGAGCTTATCACCATATTGTTTGTATTTCGGACCGACTCCCGTGTGAGCGGAGTTGAAGAAGAGTGTGCGCAGATAACAGAATGTGATCAGACTCCTGGATAAGAGTATACAAGTGTTTCTTTTATAGAAGTCCAGCTGCCTACTTACTTCAAGTAGTTAACCAGATTTCTGCAGCAGCACAGAGAATGTACTACTTTTTGACATAGGTCATGTTTGAAGGTTAAACTTCATGGCTTTGATTTTGCAGACACTAGAACTTCACACTCACCTACTTGGGATTCAGGCGTATTGACTGTTTTCAGATACAGAGGAATGGCTGGAGCTTCTCATTTAATCATGCTGAAATTATTCCAAGGTGACATTGCTGACTGCATTTCACACGTGAGGCTGTTTTTTTCTGCCGCTGCTCCCATTTTTCATTGTCATTTTAAACTGTCAACCTTTTGTCCTGCGCTCGCTCTCTCTCTCTCTCTCTCTCTCTCTCTCTCTCTCTCTCTCTCTCTCTCTCTCTCTCTCTCTCTCTCTCTCTCTCTCTCTCTCTCTCTCTCTCTCTCTCTCTCTCTCTCTCTCTTGCTGTGTCCTTGATTTAAGTACCCACTGCTTCTGTCTGAGAACAAGCATTATTACCACGCATGGCTATTTGCTGGGAGAAAAAAAAGAAAAAAAAAAGCTAATGATGTTGGCTTGAGCTCAGAACTAATTAAAATTCTATAAATATGGTGGAGGTAGGTGTGCGTGATGGATGTAGTGTGTCAGAAGTCCGGTGAGCAGGGAGGTGCGCGGAGATGTCCCGACGATCGATACTGGCAAAGTGAATGCATGACACTGCATATGCATTTAATGAACCAACAGCTTTATCTGTTAATAACACCCCGGGACGCACCTTAGCATTCCTCATACTGCGCTAAACCTTCCTGGCCGGCCAGATAATGGCCAGCTCTTTCACACAGCAAATCTGCAAATGGTGGGCACATCCCTCTATTTTTACCCGCTTGCATTATCTCCCACTCTCCCGCCTGCTCTTTTATTTATTGCAGGTAATTCTCCATGCAACGCGCCGCACGCTATATTGGCAAAAGTAATGCATTTCTTCTTTTGTCCCTTGACCACCTAGTTTGGAGGAGCATCTGCATTCACGCCGCAAACACAGTCTCTCTGAAAAATGCCGGCGGTTCCCTCAGTGTGCTGGGGGGAAATTGTGGAGGCAGGGCCGAGGGGGGGTGCGGGTTAATTGGCCAAACGGGCGCCGTCGGTACACAGAGAAATAAAAAACTCTCACGTTAAAGCCGATGCGGAAAACATCTTCAGCGGGGGAGGTGGACGTTTTTTTGAAGAACCATTTTTTTCATTGTCCGCTGTCTGAACCCAGCCCGGGAGCAGTTATGTAAAGCGGAAACAAAACAATGCTTCAGTGGCTCTCGCTGCACAACTGGGCCCCGATGATCACCATGCACAAGGATGAGTGAAGTGTTAAAGTATCTCTCTATCGCCGCTTATTTTCCGCCATGCTAATTCTTCCTTTCAGAGAACTTTGTGCCATTCAAGCTTGTGGCTTTCAAAAAAAGAGAGCCTGTAGAGTAAGCTGTGGTATAATCCCTTATTACAGGATGAATTCCTCTGCGATGGTGAATTATTTTGAGGGTTAAGCTTTGAATATTATCTCGCGCAAAGTAGTTTGTTGTAGGTGGAGGAGGTAAAATTGGATGCACAGAGTTATGTAATTTAACGTGAAATATGAATAATGAATAAAGGTGAATAGCACATAATACATAACATTAACTTTTGCTCCGGCTTATTCCTGTTGCTGCCACTTATGAACATAACCCAAATCTTCTTTTCTCTTTTGGTTACTTTCTCAGTGCTAAAGTCGTCCAAGTCAAAGCTTGTTTTTCCCCCTCTTGTCGCTTCACATTTACTCGACTTCATGTACTTATTAAAACTGTTTTCTGATTTAGCGTCTATTGGATTTTGAGTAAAAATGAGGTTAAAATCATGACTTTCAGTTTAGACCTTTTTACATCAACGGCCAATTAATTATAAAGGCAGCTTACACCCTGGGCAGATCTAAGATTGTTTGTAAATCAGGGGCCATAAAGGGGCCACAATTAACACAGAGGGGCCAACATCCATGAACAATTCCTGATTCGGTTAGGAGCACATTTAAGTTATTCCTTGTAGACTGTTAGCTCTAGAGCTTTCAGCAAAGCCACAAATCAGTTAATCTATTTTGAAAATGGCTCCTTGTTCACTTTAGGGGACAATCATATTTCAGCTGGGGCCAGTGCCCCCCTGGCCCCACCCAGGAATCCACCTCTGCCCCCTACAGGTCCAACACTAAAGACCCCCACTCACGCAAACACCTTCAATCCACTTTAAGTCAGAAATTGAACCTCCTAGTTGTTGTTTCACTTGGAATGTTTACCTCCACCATGGAGGATCAGTTTTCACCTCTATCCGAATGTTTGTTTGCATCATTGCATAGAAAAAACTGAACAGATAATCCCCCCAAAATGAGATGGAGGAATGTGGTATGGGTCAAGATTAAAATCCTGACTTTCGGTTTAAACATGTTTTCATCGACAGCCAAATATTAAATGTTTTACTCCATCGTATTAAAAAATGACAACCGGTCTGTTGGGTCAGGAAGGCCTCACCGCCATTTGAATTGAGTTGTAGGAAGGAACACAGACGAGTTCTTTCTATTCGTCATTGCTGTTCTTTAAGAAAAAGGAATTGCTCTTCAACATCTATCAGCTCCAACACGAGCCACTCACCATCGTTCTGATGTAAACAGAGACTCTGTGGTTGTCAGTTCTAAATAAGCAGACCAGAAACCGGAAGACACTCCACCCCAGCATAGAAACTCTACTGCCACTAGTGTTTCGGCAGTGTAATTGCAGCGTGACTCACACACACCTATGCACAACTATGACTGCTCGGCCCTATGCGGAGGCTACGTTTGTACCTATGGCCTATTGGCCTTAAGTCAGCACTTTACCCTACTGGTTGTTGTTTAACTTGATTTGAAGTGTACTGGGGCAGAGAACCCACAACGAGAAGCACATTACTGTCGCAGCTAGAGACTGAGCTGGAAGATATTCATGACATATGCAGTTTAGACAAACACACACACACACACACACACAGGGATGCTGGGACAGTGGCTGTGTGTGTGTGAGCGTCCTGGCTGTGGCTGCAGTGTGAGAGCAGGGGGCTGGGGTCCGGTGATATGTTACTACTCTTACCGTTCCTCACAGTTCTCCGGCTCACGTTATCAGAGGAATATATTGAAAGCTGCCAGAATTCACTCATGGATGATATGAAAGCTTTGTTTATTTTAAACCAGCACATATGGGGGATGCAGCAGAATCCTAATAAAACTAGATAAAGACATTTTTAAACTTATCTTTAAATCTTAGCTGGGACTCGTCTCTATTAATCCTAAATAGGGATGAGCACATGATGAAAGAAATGAATAAATGCTTGTTATCACATACAGTTTAATGTAAATTGGACTGGTGTAATGTCTTTGATGGTAGAAAGTGTGTATTTTAACAATGTCGGCACATTTTGAGCTGATTTAAATCGCGATGTATCTTCTTTGTTTTTATTTAATTGTACATTCTGGAGGTTTTTCCATCAAACATGTTTGTGCAGAAGTTGCAAAACTCGGCGAGACTTTCCACAGATCAGCTCTTCCCATCTCTTTCTCTTTCTCACAACCACAGCTCTGCGACCTCCGGGCCGCGGGGTCAGCTGCCTCCAGAGCTCTCACCGACTCTATTCACGTTGCTTCAGTATCTGTTTATTTTTAACTCCGGCAGCTGTGTCTTGTCTTTTCTCTTTTCCCGCTTTCACTGCAGCTCAGACATGTTTTCAAACAGAGGAGGCAAAGAAAACATTCTTCAGTTTGTCACACCCCTCCCCCGAAAAACAAAGAGAGAGCGAGAAAAATAAAATCCTGTAAAAAGTCACGGCCATGTGTTTGTGTGTGGAACTGATGGTGGTTTACACTAAAAGCAGATGATCTGACTTGACTGCCTAATATTTCTGCACAGCAGGGGGCACTGTTTACTGATCAAATAGTGGACAACATGGGGTATTATCATGGTGAAGATTGAGGCATAAGGGAAGATGTAATACTAGAAATAAACAAATTTCCCAAAACCTACACTCCACTTATATATTTTGTGATTAAATACAGCAATTTCTTTCTGTCACCAATGAATTTCGTTTAATTTTAAAGTCAATTTATGTATAACCTGTAAATTCTTTGTTTTGGTCACAAATGGTGTTTTTATCCCTTTTGGTTTGTTTGTCTGCAGGATTACAAATATCCTGGTTTCAGAAAACGGAATTCAACAAAACTTGTGCAAGGACGGGACACAAAAAAACAGACACTACATTTTCGTGTTGATCCGGACAAAAGGGTGAATGCATGAATTCTTTCCTCAACACTGTGAGATGGCATGTTAAGAGCACTGACATCAATGAACCATTTGGTGCAAACCCGAATACAAATCTTAATCTAATGGATTTATTTTCATAAGGGGACTGGTGGCCTGTGGGTTTGCACTCATACCTCATGTGTCAGCAGCATCATTCACAGTCCACACTATAAAGCAGAAAACTGCCTGATTGAAAAACCATGTGGCAACAAAGAAAAGAAACAGCCGGCTTGCCAGGAAATTGCCCCGGCTGACCGGACCAAAAGCCCCGTCTCTGTCATAACAGCCCGTCGGTGACGTAGAATCCGCTGCACAGCAGGAACATGACTCCACCTTTGACTAAACAAAGCCTTGGAAAGTGCCTGTGGAAAACCAGTCTGTCGAGTGGGTAGAGAGGCAGAGCGCGGATTGGCTGGCTGATGGTTTAGCCATAAGCAGGGCAGTGCTGCTCTGGTTGGCAGGTCATTCTGCACAGAGGGAGGCTCTCCAGCCAGAAGAAGGGCAGTGTCTCCACCATGTAGGGGAATCCTGCCTGTTCGGTGAGATGTTTTCCCACAGGCGGGGAAATATTTCTGGCATGCAAGGCAGCTCTGCCTGGTCTGCAGGTCGTTGTTCCAGAGGCAGAAAAACAGAGCATCAAGTCGAATTCTTATATTCTTGTTTCTCCACAAGCCGTGATTCTGCTTTTAAACTTACTGTAGCTGCCCTGACATTGTGTTCCTGTCTCACACGGAACCTTGCTTGAAATTATGATCAGCCAATAATGGATCCAGCAAGCGACCTGCAGAAATAAGAAAAGCCACAGGCAATCAGGAAAGGTGCCAAAGAAAGCTCACTGCACTCCATAATGCGTGAGTGTGGTCTAAATTAAAACCTAATTTAAGGTGGCAACACGATTAAAAAAAGAAGCGTGTTTCATTTCTTTGATTTGCTCAACTATTCCCTTCCATTAGACGTGTAATTCCTGCTCATCAGACACTGGGTGAAATTGATGCCCCAAGGGAGAGCGTTTTCCATTTGAAGTAATTAGACCTGGAGCCCAGGGGTGAGCAAGTGCACCCATATGCATGCATGTACATGTGGCCAAGTGGAGGGAGGGAAACAGAGATTTTAGTATTGACGAGTGCAGTGCTCGTTCTAAACAAGCCTGTTAGGAATGGGTCGTTTGCTCGGCCTCTGGTTTTGCTGGTTGCAGCTATCTTGAGATTCGCCCACTGAAACAACTTCACACCTCAATGATTTCGCGTTCTCTCTCTCTCTCTGCGTAAAGGGTTTTTTAAATTAAGCAGAAAATACAGAGCACGTACACATCGGTGGGTCTCTGTCTCACACGTATCCACACCAAAGGTGGTTGGAGGTTCAGCTGCGGTACAGCTCTCTTTGCCGGTTTAATCAAAATGTATCAACATACTGTCCCAATCACACCACTGCTCTCCCTGAGGCTCCCAGCAGCACACCAGCCAAGCTGATCGAATGAACGGGTTTTCAGATGAATTTCAGCTGAATTAAATAGATACACACTCATACAGACATAGAACTCACACATTGTAATATGAATCATGTGTATCAATAAGTCCGGGCTCTGGATGATTGATTTGATCTTGATTTATTTAAGGATTATTCTCGAGCTGACCAGTTAAATAATAACAACATTAAACCAATATGGCTTTTTTCAGATTCATGCTCCAAACATGTGTCTCCTTTACTGTTTGACATTTGTAATCTCCAACAAACTTGCATTACCGACTTTATTTAAAGATGGACGACATGACAGCTCGCCAAAAGTCAAGCGAAAACATCCTGATCACCCCCTGGGGGCTGGCTGCAGTATAGGCCATAACCCTGCCTTCCTTCATGTACATAAAGATGGACGACACTAACAGAACTCTCAGATAACACTTGGCTGTTGGTAAACACGCGTAAATAAAAAGAGTTGAAGAGTCAAAAGAGTGAGATCTGCAGACTTGGCTGAGTGTTCTTATTTGAGTTGAGTTCTGCTGAGATGACCCGACTGCTGCCCACTCACTCTCAAAGTGCATCAGCCTGACTCACCATGTGGCTGACCCCGCTCACGGCCATTTACCATCGTCCAGAGGCCGTCCAGACAGGGGGCATGCTGGGTGGCAGTGAGCGGACTTTCCTTCTTTGTCCTCGGCAGCTCTGACTCCGATTGGAATGACTGTGCTCGACACTGTAAGAGAGAGAAGAGACCAGCTTCAAGCTCATAGAAGAGCTTATAGAGCTAATATCCTAAATCTTTTTAGTTGAAACTGCAATAATGTTTACATCATGAATTCTATAAGCACATTTTAAGCATTAAAAAACATCAGTCCACAAACCAGAGGTGACGTCACGGTTGGTTGCCACTTGGTTACAATGAACTGAGGTAAGTACCATCAGACTTCTAGCCGAGGAGAATTTTGCAATACAGAATTTTCAAAAGTTCAGATACATATCAAGGCTACACAGTCTAAAAGACCCTGCTGCAAAGTATTTCCATTCACATTCCTTTATCGTTGATGGCAATGAACAAAATTCTCCCGTCTTCTAAGATATTTCTCGATCCAAAGAGTAATCTTTTTGTTTGGCAAGGTCAAACACAAAGTTTTTCAATTAATGAACAAAGCAGGAACGTCTACGGCCTTTACTGAAAACACAGGCTATAGATTCTTTTCATTTCTAGAATTTTTTCCCGGCCAGCTTTCTCCCGTTGTTTCATGTCCAATCCCCCTGTGCACTTCACGAGCCGGCACTGGTGTGCTGAGCAGAGCTACACACACACACACATGTGCCACTACCGGGGGCGCTGGTACATCACCTGGTTTATACAACATATATAACATGGCTGAATCCTTGCTGCAGTGGCCTAGGTTCTAGACCAGGCCTGTTGTTTAGCATCTCGTTCCCTTAATATTGTGTCACTATGATAAGAGGCTAAAATATCTCCCCCCAGCACAAGAAGAAACCTGCATGAAGCTCTGTTCGCCTCCCAGTGATGAGCTTCATCAGAGGTCGACACCATCTACCACAGTTCCACTCCCACTGGACAGCAACCGGACGCCCACCCACAAATACGGTCAAATGTGAAGCTGGTGGCACCGCCTGCAGGAACCGTGTCATTTCAATTGTAAAGTTTTCAATCCAACTCCCACTCAGTCATAAACAACCGACTTGTGTATGTATATATATATATACAGTATATTTTTTTGTTTTATGCAACAGAGTTCTTCACAATACATCCTCCCAAAACTATACAACAAT
Source organism: Platichthys flesus (assembly GCF_949316205.1). Taxonomy (NCBI): domain Eukaryota; kingdom Metazoa; phylum Chordata; class Actinopteri; order Pleuronectiformes; family Pleuronectidae; genus Platichthys; species Platichthys flesus. The sequence goes on along the minus strand of NC_084958.1, from coordinate 15,422,122 downwards.
AAGATAAGAGCAGATTTTCTCTCATTTTATGTTATTCTGTGCTACTATGTTTTCAATAGTAACAATTATTTTTTCAACAATAAACTGACAAAATCATACATTCAGCTTGATTTAGCATCCAAAATAAAACATTTTACCCCGCAAATCAATTCAATATACTGTATTATTACTTATTATTTTGGGATAACTCTTTTCCAAAACCCCAAACATAATGTTTAAAAATCGGAAAAAGGTATTGTTTGTATTAAATCCCGACAGATACACTGATAGGCTGATAAGGTCAGTGGAAATCGATGTATTTATCGATTATATATTTGTGTTTTCTGTTAAAATTCTGGTTGAATTGTAAAATATTCAACCTCAATTATTTTTGGATCTTAAAGGGGTTTTATAACAACATCTTGTGAATTATTGACAGTTTAAAATATGAAATGTATATATCAGTCAATATATTGGTATTGTAAATGTTTTACTCCCTGATATATGTATCTCTATCTGTCCTCAAAAATTCACATCGGTTGGGCTCTCATTTATATTTCCATACACTGAGTAAAAACCACGTTACTAATTATGATGAACCTGCCTGAAAAATGATGTGATGAACAGATCATCATTTAATTGAAGATAAAAACAAAACCCTCCTGGAGTGTGCTCCACTCTCTGTGAGAGGAAAACTGTGATTGATTCACCGGAAAAAAAGGAAAGAAGCATTAGACTTTGACTTGGTGCTGATCAGTGACTCTCATGTTGAGGAAGGGGAGAGAGTGAGATGGCTGGGCACAGCGAGCAATGTGCTCCAGTAACACTCCCTGTCAGCGCCAGACTGCCCTGCCACTCTGATTTAACCATGTTCATCAACAGGCCTGCATCTCAGAGGCTCTGGGTACACGAGGCTATGGCCTGGTGGGGAGGGGTCAAGGCCTTGCACTGCTTCCTTTCCCCATTACTTTTCACTGCATGTTTGTGTCAGAAGAAAACACAAGTGGGCACCAATGGTAAGATTTCAAGTGTAATTCCATGTTGCCAGGAGCTGTGAGGCCGCACCAGCTGGTCTGTGAATTTTTTAGACCCACTGCGCCGCTGATGAATCTCTCTGCTCAGCTGTCTTACCAAGAAGTGTTTTATCTCCCGTGCCACACCTGCAGACAAAGATATTCTCAAAATCCATCTTCTTGCCCGTGTTGATGTTTAAGAGTTCTCCCTGGAGAATCTTGCATGGAGGCCTGACCCAGATATTGGCATCCCAGCATCACACAGAGCAGCCAGCGATATCAGTAAAGCCTGACATCTCTCTCACGCTTGCACACAGTTGTTTCCTTTCCTATTCCTCCCTCCCACCCCATCCCCTTTTCTTTTATATATTTATATTTATATATAAAAGTGTAGAGCCACACAAAAAGCTCTCCAGGGAAATGAGAAGTTTGCCGAAACAGTTTGCCAGCGTACACTACGACGCTGTGGAGATATTGCTCCAGTAGTTCAGTAAACGTGTTTTTTTACAGTGTATAATTATGGTAATTACAGTAATGTTCTGGAAGACCGTTGGGAGAATAATACTGTTCATTTACATCAATGGCAGCGCTTTAAAGTGTTTAAATCTCCTAGGTGAAAATTAGCGGCTCTTGTGTTCCTCTCTAAATGCAATAAACTCTTCAGATGTTTTTTCTGTTTAATTTCAGAAGGTCTACCGCAGATCAAGGCGCAGTTAACACAGAATGAAATAAAAATAGATTATATAACACACAATGTATCTCTGAATTTCCTTTCGGGGGCGAAGGATGTCAAAGAGCCACCTTTGCGTGAACTCTTATAATTGGGAAGTTAATATGACCTTCACCAGAACTGTGCAACCAGAACCGTTCTGTCCTCGCGGCCAATTCCAACGAACAGACAGAGAAAGACACTGTGAAGTAAGCTCCAGTGAATCCATCAGGACCCCCTCAGAATGAGAAAATGCTACGGGTAACAACCAAGTCATTTATCAGCATTAAGTCAAATAAGGAAAAGCTGGAGAGGAGCAGTGCCAGTGGAAGGTTGGGGCGAGCGGTGGAGATGTGTGGGTTGGGTATACGTCAGCAGGACAGAAGAATTTAAAAGAGACATCAGTAGATAATGAGTTCATCCCGCTTCATCTTCGTTAAACGCACGGTGGCTTGCGGTAGCGCAGCAAGCTCCTCAGAGTCTTCAAAGCAAGACGACGGAAATTACTCAACATTGTAGTATGATGGACTTAAGTGGCCAAACACATGCTTCTGCAAGTTCCTCCCTACTCTTTTAACTTCATCAAATGGCCCGATGCTCGGAAAATTAGATTAACTCCAAGCAATCAAAATAGCAAAGAGGATTTATCATGTCGTGCGACCACAGATTTATTGCTCCGTCACACACATAAATAAAAATGAACATGCACACGTTCCCACACGCAAACTCTTCTCTTCCTCCAAACTAAAGGGACTGTCATTGATCAGGCGGTGGATGTAGTGTGCATGGGTTGGTATGGTTTAGTACACAGAGCAGAACGCAGTGTGACGCGATGGAACCGCCGGTGGCCTAACGTCCAGGTAAAGTCAGCACAAGATAACAGCTCTTCATCCTAAACCCGTCCTTAGTCATGTCTTTGGAACGCTGTTATTTAGCCATGAGAACTTCCTAGAAAGGCCTTTTATTTTGTTAATCTCTTCGCAGTTAAGGTTTTACATCAGTAGAAAGACATTTATTGAGGAGAAACAAACATCAATTCTTAATATTATAATCCTTATAAATTTGAATCTCTATAATCATAATGGCAACTATGAACTCAGCATAATCTGTAAACAAAAGCACGACAACTTTGGATTTTGACTTGTAATGAACATTAAAACCTCCACGAGTCACTGCAGGGCTTCAGTTACAGTAACTGATTATTTGGTGAATGTCAAATTATTTTCAATGCACACTGAAGCTAAAATATAACCCTTATACCCCCCCCCTTTGTATTCTTTAATTAATTTCCCTTAAATGTTAATTTTTCAAATTGATGCAAATAATGAAATAAACTGAGGCAGTCTTGCTGTGGAAAAATTAAAAGCATCCCTGAGTTTATCTAATGCTTGGCAAAGATTTTTTTTCTTTAACTTCACCTTTGTGTTGTGACACACTAGCTTCATCAGGATGACTAACCTCACCTGAAGAATGAACCAGACATAAATAGGTCTAGATGATATCAGGAAGTGACATCATCACAATAGACGGAGCAGACGGCTCAATTACAGGAAAATAACCACAATTAGACAATTTTTCCAGACAGGCTCATTTCGTTCTACAACGGTTTTGTGCTACATGAATAAAGTTGCATTTCCAGTAATTATAATTAGAGATAACTGTAGAAATGCGTCAGATTTTATGTGAGTGAAGTGGGGCAGGATTCTATTTTATTCTATTAAGGAACAGTGTGTTGTTCAGAATGCTTTTTAGTTGAAGGGCAGAAGAAAAAAGTTCCTGCAAGATGGCGAATGGTTCAAAAGTGTTGCACTTAGCCTCTCAATAAATCATGGGTATGTTTTGGGAGCAACGTGCACTAAACCAACCAGAGTTCCATATACCATTTCCTTTAAAAGCCTGGCGGGCTGTCACCTTGGTGGATTGCTTCTCCACAGTTCAAATTGATCCACTTGTGTGCAAAGTAAAAAAAACTATGCAGAAAGACCTCATGTGCATCAAACAAACGTAGTGAAGTCACGTTATGTACATGCTTAAGTAGGCGATTGTTACTATTGTGATAATACTGTCGTAACATAACAAAGCAATTTTACATCATTGACCTAAGACCTGTTTTTTAGGGTGGAGATATTGTGGCTCTTTATCACATTATCGCAATAAGATGTTTTTCCATATCGCCCAGCCCATTATGGGACCAAATGGAATGTTGCAATAGATTAAGAATGGGAACATTGCAGATTAAAAAACAGTAAAACAGGAGTTCAAGTGTTCGTATGACAGCAGCCGTTTGAATGGCTCTGCTTTGATTAAAGGTCAACTGGCGCCTTTGTGCCTGTGATAGAGTTTGCTCTCCACTCCAGATGGGGTTCCTGACACCATCATGCCCCGTCGCATTCCCCTGCTCAGGAGGACAATCATCTTTCAACCCTGAGGCGCTCCTTGTAGCGAGGGCACCGAGAATAAATCACTGCTGCCCAGTGCAGAGACATGGGAGGGATGCTGACAAGTTCAAGAGGGGCCCGGGGTGGCGTCCGCAGAGAGAGTGAAAGGTCAAAGCTTCGCAAGTGGTTTCGTAGGTCACTTCCTGAGCAGGTAGACCGGTATTGGTATTTGCTTGTGCACTGGCTAACTCCCAGTAAGACACAATTAAATCACTGCGTCATTTCATCATTTAAACAACAAACTTCTGTTGTACAATGAATGAATGATGAAATTGTTCCGGCCATGGTGAGTTGCGCTTTAGATTTGCACTTAAGGTTATTATAGTCTGATTGATGTGGTTCTAAATTGCTCCATGAATATTTGTTTGATTCCTCAACTCCTTCCTGACTTGTCATAGGAGGAAAAGTATATTAATTACTCATGACAATAATGGTGACAGTGCTCTACTTGAGAGTCAGAGTAAGACATGAGTGTGACAGTGAGCCTGCAGGCACAAAACCATGACCCTGAAACTCAAGCAGCTAAATTGAATTCAGTCATTCATTTTATTATTTACTTATGTGCTTATTCCACTGTGACGAGTCGAAAAAGTTTTTTCATTGCATTTCCAAGTACTTTTAGATTATTTTTATTGTTATTAAAATATTAATAAATATGATCATAATCACATGTTTACAAATAGGACCCAAATACTTGAGTGGAGATCTGCTTGGAGAGGCATTGGAATGTTTTGAGATGGGTAAATTAAAGTTTCTGCATGTTGCCCACTTGTGCTTTGGGAGAGCCAGCGTCTTATTTCTTTGTTAGGAGAAGCACTTCATCCTGTCTCATTCAGATTCCACAAATTGCCATAAAATGATGAACAGTGATAATGCAGCACAAAAGCTGTACTATGGCTTTATTTTGAAAAATGAAAATGAGTGCTTACACTGCAGGATTAGTGCTTCATGCAGCTCCATCTGACCATTAAACAAAAGCCGACACAGATAACAGCACATTTTATCAGATACTCCACTGATAGCAATTACCAAGGCCTGTTTATATACATATAAAAAAAGCTGCACTCTCCATTTTGAGTCTGAACATTTCCATCCACTACGCAGCTACAGTACAAACACTCCCGAGATATTTGGTATAAAAAAAGCAAAGAGAAGGCCTTGCAAAACTTTCCCAGCCAAAGACGTAATTTGAATCAGAGGGCTTTAGTGAACGCGTTTGAAAAGTAATTCCCTGTCCGCACTGAAACATGCATCTTTCCTCTCGTCTAATACCCAGATTAATATTTTTAAGACACAGCATTTTTTTTTGACCTTATCAGCATAAGACAGTGGGAGATAATTACATGCCTGTACAATACCTCCCTATTGCCACTGCAATCAAAAGCAGTTATGAGACTGATCAACACTTTCCCTGTTTACAAAACAGTGAGAGCTTCATGGGTGTCACGGCAGGTGGAAACATAATTCCTACCTAGCTATTTATAAAGGGTACCAAGTGGTATGTGAAACTCCTTAGACTCATATTTTATTTCACACTTAATCTTATTTAATACCTACTGGAGAATGTCCAAAATGGATTTTAGTGGGTCAAAATATATGAGCATCATGTACATATACACATGCTATGAAAATACATTTTTGTCGGTATAATTAATTGATGTCTTTCCTGCGTTCTGTGAAGTCAAGGTTTTCATATCTGTGCATATGGCCAGAGACTGATTTGTCTGTAAAAGGCTCATATCAGTGGATTTCTTTGCTAACAACTGATTCATCTATTGGCTCTATAATACGTACTATCTATAACTAAGACCAGAGCCATATCAAGAAAGAGAAAAGGAAAAACTGACTCTCTGTCTATATATAAGTCTGTGAATAAGCGCGCAGACAGATACAGATGGGAATGTGGGCCCTAGAAAGCTCTTGGAAGGATTTATTTTAGTGAACGATAGTGAAAGAATTTAATCAGGCGTGACGTATCTGGACACATCTGGTCTTTCTCCTACTTAACCTCTGACCCCCTGAACTGCTGTCTCTCTGGTATTCGCTGCTCTGCCTCAACAGCTTCCGCCAACCCTCCGGATTCCAAACACACGTCGTCTGATCCCGCTAATGCATTCGGACTTAGGCATGGGACATTTTGATTAGCATGTGACCTTATTAATTCATGATCAATTTGTTATCTTGCTGCGTGGATGAACCTGCCAAGCCAACTCAACATCACCTTTACTCCAGAAATAATAATAAAAATTATGTCAATGCATTAAAAAGCAAAAGAAATTAAGACAGTTTTACCACCTGAACCTTTCTATTGTACTTTTAAGCCATACATCATTCACACGGTTGAATCACTTTAAATCCAACATCATTCATTGAGTGTTAGACATACTCATGTTCACTCACTAGCTGTCACTGAATGAAGCTTCTCTTCTCAGTTCAACTTTATTTCACCTGCATTGAATGCTATATAAATTTAAATATGTCTACCAGTGAGAGCTGCATTTTAAATTCTTGTGCTAATCTGAGGTTGGATGCAGCTAAGCAGGGTGTACCAGACATATCTCTTCTCAGCGCCTCCTGGGGGATCCCGAGGCGTTCCCACGACAGATGGAATATGTTTTTCCTCCAGCAAGTTCTGGGTCCAACCTGAGGTCTCCTCCCACTTGGGCTTGCCTGGTAAACCTTCACTGGATGGCGTCGAGGAGGCATCCCGAGAAATTTCCCAAGCCGCCTAAACTGGACTCTTTTGACGTAAAGGAGCAGCGGCTCTACTCCGGGTCCCCCCCCCCTGAATGTCCGAACTCCTCACCCTGTCTTTCAGCCTGTACTGAGGCATCCTGTGAAGAAAAATAATTTCAGGATTCTTGTATCAGTGATCTCAATCTTTCCGTCTCTACCCAGAGCTCATGACCAAAGGTGAGGGTCAGGACGCACAACGACTGGTCAAACAAAACATTCGCTTCTGAGGTTCACTCCTTCTTCACCACAACCATCCAAAACAACACCCACATACATTTTTTAATGGGATTTTATTTAGTTTAAGACAGAACCCATGCACCACTTGGTCAGACTATGCTAATTGGTATAGCTTGGCCCCAGACTTCTGAAAAACATAGGATTCATTCAGTGATTCAAACACGTCAGTTTTTTATCCTACTGACAGATGGTTCCCTCAGTTGCAGAAACAATGGACCAATCACAGATTTGCATCGGTAGGCACGATAAAGTATGCATACATTATCTTATCTTATCTTTATAACCAGCCAGCTTGCCAACCACATCCATGCAGAATAGGAACAATATGGGCTGACAACAGATGGATGGACACAGATGTACAGTTGGTTGTAAATTGGCAGAAATACTTTAACAACCTTTAACTTGCAATTCCTGTTATTGTAGGAAGATTAAAAGCCAACATTACAGAATTTTCTGTGTGGATGGAAAATGACAGTAATGGGAGGGAAACATTATTTGCTACAGATTGGTTTGGGAAAATCAAAACAAGGCACCACCCCTCCGAGCTACAAATTGGTTAACATGCTCACAGGAGAGCCCCTGCTTCCAGAATATAAGTCATATTTCCCACCGACAACAGTACCTGACTCACAGCTTGATCACTTCTATGTCTTGGCTCCACACGAAGCTCTCCCGCTGTAAATGATTAGTTCAAACGATTCACAAGTGTGTTAGAAAACATGGTTATTTGATAAAAACATCAAAACATTTTTCGGAGGAGAAGTTACTGACGATTCCCTCAACGCTCAATCGATGGAGTTCTGTCATGGGTCGCTAAAAGCTTACAGTGCTGAGAAAATTGAAAACACAATCTACAGCTACAATCGATATGCTTAAAAAATCGGTGTCAGTTTTGATAGACTTCAGCAGCTATAACAACAAATAGTTTTGAGTTCCCTACGGTTACAATTTACACCTCTGACTGGCTTCTTCTCCATAGCAACTGCTCCCGAGGTTCATGGGTATTTCTTTCTTATTTCTCAGAAACAAAGTTTGAATGATTAAAACTGGTGTTTTTTATACCAACCATATGTCTGTATGGTTTCAATATCTAGCAGATCCCCCTTCTTTTTCTTGTTTTTTACAATAATAGAAAAAAACACAAATAAACTACAGCCCCTCCTTCGCTGACATCTCCATATCAAGGATTGACGTTTAGGTTATTAGGCTACAACCGGTGCTGTGTGGAATATAAAGAAAGATAACATTCCGTTAGGTCTTTCTCAGCTTTTAGCTTGAATGCTCTTACCATTCAACTCTGACTTCTCTTACAACAAAGCAGGATTGCTATGGACTGGATGTTATTAATGTCTCGTTCTCTGGAAAACCATAGGAGCATGAAAATCCTTGTGTTTGCGGTCACAGGGTTTCTGAGTTGCTTGAGGCGCCTCAGCGACCTGTTGACACACCAAACTCAAATCCCTTTACAGTAGATCGTATCTTGCCCATTTTTACATTTAGCAGTAAATGAATTGAAAAAACCTGTGTGCACACATACTTTATTTATACAGAGTTGACTGAGTGAGCTGTTAGCGCTGTGAAGGAGACTAAACACAAAAGGCAGCTCTCATTGCAATCTTCATCACTTCACGTCAGTTTCATTGCTCTGGATGTGCAATTACCTCCATTGAAAAGCTCAGTAAACACAAACATTTTCAGGAACCCATCACGATGCATTTACCATCACATACTCTGTCCTTGGATGTGCTTACTTTCTGGAATGTATAAGTCATGCATTGAGTTTCCATGAGACTTAATGTGAATATAAAATGTGTATCAAATTCAACAGTTTTGAGAGAATACTTAATAGATTCAGGGCATCTGTGTGCATCCTACATACAGGAACGCTCTGTATTTATGTTTCATCAAGCAGTTCTTCACAGAAACTCAAATGCCTCATGGAATTCTTATTCATATTGCCATATGACAAACACTCTTTTTTTCAAGCTTACAAATTTGAGCCGAACATTAAAAAAAAAATCTAGATATGTATTTCTTACAAATATTTTTTTGGCATAGCTTTACCTAGTGAAATCGGTTTGAATTTCAAACTGAACTCAGAAGCAGACATTTACATTACATTACATTACATGTCATTTAGCTGACGCTTTTATCCAAAGCGACTTACATTTTTAGAACACTCATCATTTTATGAGGGGCCATCTAGGGGTTCAGTATCTTGCCAAGGACACTTAGGCATGCAGATGGGATAGAGTGGGATTCGAACCGGCGACCTTCTTGTTGCAGAGCACCCACTCTATCCCCTAGGCCACGCTCTCCCCATTTACAACTTTAAAGGAGAATTCTGGTGTTTTCCAACCAGGACCCCACGTTTGTGAATGTGGTTAATGAATAAATCGGACAAAAACTTTTGAAACTGGTCCAGTAGATGGGGCAACTGCGACATTCCAAAAAATGTCCACTAAATGTTTTTTAGGAAAAACCAAAGGCTTTAAATTTCTATCCTGGGTCTCTGCCAAGAGTCTGGCAACATTACACTCAACAGTGGTCTCACTCTCAAGACTTGTTGCAGGAAGTCGGAGGTGGAAATGTGAGTGAGAAAGAGAGTTGAAATGAGGGGTGTGAATTTTGATCAAAGTGACTATCATGGCTAAATCTTTTTCTGATGTGGAAAATGTCGATGAAGCTTTTGACTTCGATTGCTGCTCCTACTTGTTAGAGCTGGAGTGCACTGACAGAGTGCTCCTACAAACTGAAGAGCAAACAGCGAGAGGAGGGACAATTAGCTGCTGCACGGCCGTGAAGCTCTGGGAACTGGTTAATGTTCCAGTGGGTGCTGTGTGACCCGCAATAACACTGATAGGCGAAGAGTGTCAAATCAAGGGAGTCAAAGGGAAGTTCAGGAAACTCATGGCAGATTGTTCGGGTATTCAAGTCTTCTGAAAAACCGAGCACCACTATTGAGCCATGACTAAGAAATGGAAAAACAGAAACCGTCTGCCGACCCCCCCCCCCCCCCCCCCTCCAGTCCACGAACACATGCAGCCTTGTGTGGCAAAGCTATTAACATAAACATTGATAATGACTTCTCGCTGAGAAACAGGGGCCCACAATGTGTTTCTCCACAATAGCTACACCATCCAATTATCTACAGATGTCAACTTCACAGAATGCTGGTTCACCACATCTGTTTGTTGGTGGGAGATCTCATTATAACAAGCCTGTTTTAGACCCCAGCATCAAGCGCTGCTTGGCACATTTTATTGCAGCATGTTGAACATTTACAACAAACATTCTTGACTGCTGTAAGAGTTTGTATTTTAGGCTTGATGCCCTCCAACAGTCAGTAAAATTTTCTGCCATGTCGATGCTTATTTCCTCCAGAACATTGTACTTCAGCTCCAGAACATTTTTCTAAAAATATATGAGGCAGATGAAAAAAACTAGGGCTGCATCTGACAATTAATTTGTATTATGAAAGACTTCTTTAATTACTCAAATAATAGTGATGTGTTTAAAACCAACACATGTTTTTTTCAACTAGATTCTTGACAATCTAACTTCTAATTAGCAAAGTTTGGAGATCTTAGCTATTCAACCGTTGACTTCACTGATATTGAACCAATATAATGAACAAAACTTTGAAAAAATTGCCATAAACTCACACAACAGTTATTAATTTGATTATGTAAGGAAACATTAGAAAACATGTCCTAATTGAGCTTTGACAGGAGAAAGCAAAACGTCTAATACTAACCTCTTTGATCCCCCCCCCCCCCCTTGAAATGGGAGGCAGGGTTGCCCGTCCCCTGCGGAGGACGTTCACCATCATGGTATCTTGGAAAATACACCTCTCACCCAAATTACAGAAACAGCAAAGTAGGCATTTCCAAACGTCAAGGACACAGTGGGAGGACGTGTGTGAAACCTCTCTTATTTCATTATACCATCAGGACATGCGATGTCAAGCGGGGGTCCCATGCTGATAATATAATTGGCTTCTTGTATGGCAGAAGCAAAAGCATGACACCGTGCTCCTCATGTGAAAGATGCATGAAGATGTAAAAAAGGAGGAGAGGAGAAAACCCTAAAGACGTGTGCGTGTGTGTGCATTTGTGAGATTGACATTGTTTGCATTTCAAATGTGCGTCTGCATTTACAACCAAACCAAGCTAAACAAAAGCATGAGTAAACATTGAGACAAGAGATTTCTCAGCTTCTTAGAGCGCAACATTCCACAAAAAGGACCTTGAAGAAGCCGCGTTGCATTTCACGCTCCGACTCTGAGTCAAAACCGATGCCCCTCTTGTTCACGGCATAAATCACTGGTGAGTCGGAGGAATGTGATGAATTTACATACTCGGCCTGCAAACAGTGCCCTGCGTGAGGATCTTGTAGGCATGGCGGCAGCAGAAACATGACCTTTAAAAGCTGCTTTGTTGAGCAATCCATTCTTGCACACACGGCGCTATCCGGCCTCCGCGTCCCTCGCAGAACCAGGTTGATTGAGCACGGCCGAAATTGGATCAACCATACCTTGCATGCTGGAGCCCAGAGCCCGTTCAGTCACCTGGGCTTCCAGGCTGCCAAAATACTTGGCTATTTAGTGGATGGGACGGTTTCCAATCCAAAGCCTGGGAAAGTTCTGAAGCCTCCGACTCTCTCTGACTGACTGCTGTCATGTTGCACTGCACATTTTAGTTAAACTTTCCTTTTGCAGATCTCAGTCTAGACTTACACATACGTACCAAACCTACATTTATCCTCATGACCTTGAGCAATATTACTACTAATACTATTATTACCCCTAAAAAAACATTTACAGCAGCAGTATTAACAAGACTGATAACACGGCTATATCTAAATGCACTGAAATAATCCAAGTCCTTTGGTCCTACAAAGTCTAATCTGCCACACCGGAGAAAAAAAAACGATGTGCAGTTTGTGGCTGTTTATGCCATTTAAGGAACTACTCATCTCATTAGTATTGGACAGCCACGGGGGGGGGGGGGGGGGGTGTGTGGATGGGCAGCGGTGGAGTATCACACCCTCGGAGTCCAACCACCCTCAAGAGTCACGTTACACGAAAGAGAGCCAAATTTGCAATCCTGCCTGGTGCCACACTGACTGCTAACTGTCTGTGCCAATAAAAAAGCCTCTTACCCTCCCTAAATGTGAGCGCCTGTAGAAGCTATTAGTATCAATCAGATCTCAGTGGAGAAGGCCATTTGGAAAGAAAATGAGACTCAAATCAGCCCTGCAAAATAAAATTGATGTGAAATATTAAGATTTATCGCTGACCGCCCCCCCCCCCACCTTTCCGAACGCATACACACATGTGAGCACGCACAACTCCTTTCCTTCTGTCTGTCACTTTCATATCCCTCTCTTTCTGATCTCCCCCCCCCCCCCCCCCCCCACCACTTGTTTCCCAAGTGTGGCCCTATGCAGTGGGCTCGGCCCGGGTTGGGCAGACAGTGGCGCGGCTGGGGGCTAATGCAGAGAGAGATGGATGACGATACAGGCTGCAGATGGAGATGTGCCACGGGAGATTAATCCCCAGCAAAGTGAGACAGCTCCTGAGATTTAATTATGCCCCAAAAAGGAGAGAAACAAGAGAAGAAAAAAAAAAGAGGAACGCTGTCATATTAATAATTTATAAGCAGCAGAGCAGTGTTTTTTGTTTTTATTTAAGCTGAGGGACTGTCATTTCCCAACTGCATGGGACTTCTGTTAGACCTCCCCTCGCTTTGAGGGTTGACTGGAGAGGAGTCATGTTTTAATGTGGGACTCAGTGTAGATCTACGTATGTACAGAAATGTTAGAAGTTTTTTTATATATGAGGACGTGACAGCTGCACATGCGATGGGGGATCCTGCCAGGTACAGAAACCATCTTTGAGACAAAACCTTTTTTACACTGGCTTTATAGATTTATGACTTATACGTCTGGCAGCCACCAGAGGTCAATCAAGATACTTGTCGTCCATCTTTATAATCAGTTCATAGGTGGTCCTGTGAGGTCAACGCAGGGCAGCTCAGGCACACGCAATTCGATTTAATATACAAGCAAATGACAAAACATTGATACTAACAGCACACTCATGTAGAAACAGGAGACACTGGAAGTGTGGGACAGAAAAAGTGATGTCGTGCAGTTGCTGGTCAATATCTGATAGGAAATGAGCTAATTGTAAGTGTGTTTGGTTTATTATTCTCACATAGATATTCCTGGAAACAACAACCAGGTTCATCACTTTTATTGTCCCCTGGAAACATCTCTGTGCTTGTTTGTGCTACTTGCCGTGCGTTGAGCTATTCAACTTATGAATAACCTGTCGACAGCAGACAGCATCCATTATCTATACTGTTTACTCTTTTAGGGTCGCAGGGGGCCAGTGCCAGCTGAGATCGTGCGAGAGGCAGAGTGCACCCTGGACAAGTCGCCAGTCTATCATCAGGCTGTCATACAGAGACAAAGCAATCACATTCACCCCTATGGGCAATTTAGGGCTGCAAATTAACCTGCATGTCTTTGTACTGCCGGAAGAAGCCGGAGCACCGGGGGGAAACCCACGCAGGCGTGACCACTGCACCTCCGTGCCACCCTGCTGACAGCCGAGACTGAGGACTACAAGAGATTCTGAAAGAGAATCCTAATGTTTGATCCCACTTTGTTGTGTTCAACTGTTTGTTCAGTGGAGATCTGCCGCGGGTGTGGGGGCTACTTGTTTAGTTCATTTCATAATGATTAAAGGGGCTTTACTTGAGATAACTTGAAGAATTTTAATATTGACTTTAGGTTAAACACTGACAAATATCCAGAGATTGCAAAGGCATGTATGTAAAAGTGCATAGTATGATTTGCATACAGTGGCTAATTCTAATTTTGTCTAATTTCATTTAATTAAAATGTAATTAAACTGGAAAATATATATATTTGTATATATATATATACATATATATACAACACTGCTCATCACTTAGCGGTTCAGGAAACATTTGTGAAAGTATCTCATCTCCATGTGGGCTAAATGCATGAATAAGTGCCTACAGAAATAAGCTTAGCATGCCTGCAGTGTTTGTGGGCCTATTTGAACCCATTTAGTCATATCTATTTGGTCAATTACCAATAACAATTATCTTTATATAATATAATATGTATTGGAGATATGCCTCATTATACAGTATGTGGCTTGACTGCCTAAACAGCCTTTTGGATGATTTATTCCAAAGGGCAATCATGGCAATAATGCTGTAATGGACTGAAGACAAATAGACAAAGAAATCAATAAATACGAAATGGGCATGACCTGAGCGCATACACAAAACTACAGGCACACAGACACACACACCGGATAAAGAAAATCAGGACGGAGTTGATTTTGGCACAATGCCCCGTCCTGTATTCAGCAGCGTGACGTTCAGACTGACAAAGAGAGACAAAAAGAAGCTGTTGGCGTGTGTGACTCATGCAGTTACACATCTCTGCCTAATGGGGGACACCATTATTCGACATGAAAAGAAGGGGGTGAGACACGAGGAGCAGTGTTGACTGTTGGAAATACCATGTGAACACGTCATCCTCAGACACAAAGGAGACGATGTTTGGTCATGCTAAGTCAGAGTTTTGTTTCTTTTTCTTTTCTACTTCCAGTGCCGGGAAAGGAACAGAGGAGCTGATTCAGAGTGTGACAGAGGAGAAGAATGTGGAGGCCATGGAGGGTTTGAAAGAAAGTGCTGGGGTTAGAATGGCAGTGAGAAGACCAACGTGGAATATCCCTGGGTTTCATCTGGCAAATTAATTTAAGTACCTGCTTTCATTTTTAAACGCCAAGCAACTAATCCAGAGCATGACAGGAAGTATAATGTTTTTGACAATGATGAAGTTAAGCAAATTTAAAGTGAACGCTCAGCTGCTCATCAGCTCGGATTTCTTGTAGCCTGAGTGAGCAGTGAAAAAATCACAGGAACCAACAACTAATCAAAGTTTTAACGATCATAAAGTTAAGATGAAGTTTGCCAAGAATATTTTTTTCCCCCTCTGACTTCTGACACAGCAACTGACACAAGGTCAAGTGGTCTGGCTCATTTGCATAAGACTATCAAAGCGCAGGGGCGGGAGGCACGTCTCTGCCTCGCCTCGATTCTTCTGATGTTACATGTAAAGGTAGCGGCTATTCATTTAAGCGGTCCAGGATGATTAGAAAGGGCAGAGGGCTCCGACTCGTTAAAGCGAAGCTCCGGAATGAATATTGGTTGACGGGGGGGGATCGGGAGCGAGCCGATTGGCCGGAGAGATAAGGATGAAGGAACAACAGATTTGACAGAATGAGGAGTCTGCAGTGCGGGATGACAGAGGGTGATGGAGGGCTGCACGGCGCATGATGGGGGTGGATATGCCACCTGCCCTGGCTTCACTGTCCACCGGGGGAAAGACCATTACCCTGATCGATTCCTCCTTGGCATTGGTTCTCTGGTTTTGCTGTCTCCGGTGGAAGAACGGCGATAGGCCCGGAGGCGGCAAACGAAGACGCAGTGGCTGCTTCAACACACTGGTTGGCCGACGGCGGCTGCTTAGCGCTGCGTTGGGTAAAACCATGGATTTGCAATAAGGGCAGCCGTGGGACTATTATGGTGTCTGCGTTTAATCTTCAAAGACAACAGCGCTGTCACGGACTGTGATTATTTCCCTTTTCAAAGTTGTCTCCGGCTCATTTTAAAATATGAAGTACACCCATTTGATATTTATGCTAATCTCTCCATATTCTACAGCACTTGCTCTCAACAGCTCGGAAATATTTTGCCATTCCTCTGAAGCACGGTTGGACCTCCAATCAGAGGAGGATGAAAACACTTATTGTGGGTATGTCTCACAGTTAACTACACAGCGTTAAACATTGGCCCAGCAACGACCATATAAAAGCTTCAGGTATTGTGTGAGGCTATTAGTCAAGGCCAGCATACTCTCCATCTGAAAGGAGAAGGGAAACAAAGCATCTGGGTCAGACACACTCCCAGTTTTAACGAGAATGAATCACTGTCAGAAGTGACGGAGGAAGCGATTCAGGAACATCTATCGAGACGCATACTTTAATAGATAGTTCGGAGTTTTTACTTAATTGGCCCCGAGCCTTGAATAGACACCTGGTTGTAGGTGCCTTATAAAAGTTCCCAACGTCACATTTCACTCTGTTCATTTCATCTTTGCCTTGATCAAAACCATAAGAACTATTTTGCCACAGCATTTACGCACCACCTCTATTCATCATCTGCCGTGTGCGCTCTCTATCGAAAAGGGCTCGGCGTGATGATACACTGACTCGTGGTGGGTTATATGAACAGATAAATCCCTGACAGTATATTTGTTGTAATCCTCGGCTCATGATCTCCTCTCTTTGGACCTCCGGCACCACTGGTCTGTGTTTGAGTAATGGTGGATGTGATTTGTGCCGCCCAGAAACACCAGAGGAGAACAGTGTTACGCTGCCACTCCCGCCCAGAGACCCATGGAGCTGTGTGTGTGTGTGTGTGTGTGTGTGTGGATGCATATCACGTTGTGTTATACAGCAGCCCCAAAGCACTTACTTTGAACTGCAAGCAAAAAAATCTATCACTGTTTGTTTTTCTCTGCCTCTCTTCTTCCTCTCTATAAAGTTACCTTGCATACCTTCTCAAACAGCGATGTTCAGGTGTAGCTTCTCAAGTTTTTCTCAATATGCATTGTGCAAAACAAAACCTTCTCTCTACGGGGCTCCTTCACACAAACGTTTCAAGTCATATTCAGCCAAACACTCTTAAATCGTGGTAAATGGCTCGTTTCAACGTGATGAATGCCATCTGTTCGTGAGCGTAATTGACGCCCACAACTATTATACTTCCATTTGTCGGGGAAGTTTAATGCACAAACGATTTGATTCAAAAGACGATCCACACTCCGCAGAGACTGAAGACAGCACATCTCACACAGTGAGCAGTCACATTAAAAACAGACGCAAAATATTAATCAGCTCCAAAAGGACATCATCAGAGCAGCGGCTGTTGCAGACACAAGCCATTTTCAAACATGACCGATGTGTAAAATCCGGAGAATTGGCTAGAGGATTAACCCAGAGTTTGCCTTTCACACATGCACAACAGCAGGTGAGGTTTTTCTGCACTGACGCGTTATTCAGGCGAAGGGTGGAGCAGCCGGGGGCAGCAGACAGAGACAGGAAGTGACGTAGCTACAGTTAGATGCTAAAATATGTCTCACACGAGCAAAGCTGTGCCTGACTGAAGGGCTGGTGGGCGTCACCTCGACATGCCAGTCACACAGATGGTACGATGAGAGAATATCATCCAATAGAAGGTGCTGCTACACCTTTGTGTCTGACAGGGGAATCTTATTCTGGCCTGGGGCCTGCACGAGGACCCTGAAGGAAGTGAGCATAAACAATGTCAATACTGTGTCAATGTATATCAATAGATATCAATAGATATATAGATATTAAGAGGCGGTGGTCTGAGAGGCGGTGGTCTTGTGGTAGAAACTTGGACTATGGGCAGAGAAGGTCTCTGGTTCGTCTCTGGTTCGACTCCACGGAGAGACAACAAAAGACGAACCTGGATTGATCTGTCCAAAAATCCAAGAGAATTCTCCCTACCCTGTCTAGTGCCCCTGAGCAAGGCACCTTACTCCCCCAACATCTGCTTCCCGGGCGCTGTACATGGTCGCTCACTGCTCTGTGTGTCCTGCACCAGATGGGTTAAATGTAGAGGATATATTTACCTACCATTGCATGAGTGTGTTGTGCATGTGTTTGGTATAAATAAACAAATCTTAAAAACATAATTCACATAAACAATGTGCTTTCACTGATCTGTCATCACACAATATCTTTTTTGTCTCGATAAAAAGAAGTAACCTCTCTCCCCATGTCTGCAGTGACGTCTCCAGCCGTCCATTAAATAAATGCATTTCTGTGCATTGAACACTAGGGAGCAGAGTCTCAGTATGAAAAAACAAAACAAGGGACACATAAGGCATCGGAGCAAAAGAGTTTAACTAACTACTGAATTGAAGCATTTTAAAATTGTCAAGCCGGAATAAGATCATAGAGTTAAAGAAAAATGCTTCAGCAGGGCCTTGGCATGATAATGGTGATTAAACTGAATTAACTTTCTTTTATTCTAGTTGAATTCGGCTTCATCGTTAGTGTTTTGGAGAAAGGCAGACTCCGAACATCGCTCGCACCACAGCTCGGAACCATTTGAAAACCTCATTCACCACAGAAAAAGTTCTAAGTGCGTGAAAAGCGGCGGATGCCACGCATTTTCCTTAAACCACTTAAAAACAAGTCTGTTCGATTTTGGGGATTTTTTCTTGAGGCACATTGTCTCCGTCTCATTGAATAGAGATCCTCTCTGCCGCGTCCTGATGTTTTCACATTCTTTCATCACAGCATGTGGAATCCAGCGGGCCCCTCTGCTTTATTTTTCTTGGATAAAAACACAGGTTTGCTGTTTATCCGAACTATCAGCATCTGGCACTTATTACAGAGGGATAGTAAGTGAGTGCAAGCTCGGATTATTAGGATTACTGGTGGATCGGTGGAAGGACGGAATTCATAGCAAGGTTAATAATAGCAAACTCTCCTTGTACCCACAGTGGATGGTATCCCTGCAGCCTTTCCCTCCATTCTGAAGGTCTGAGTCTCCCCCCACTTTAGGAACAGTCCATGGGAAGAAAAACTCAGTAGCTGCTTTGCTACAACACGTGTATGAAGACGCTTAGAAGCATGACAGCGTAATGACAGCATAATGACAGCATAATGACAGCACGCACGAAGACCACTTACCAAGAAACGTTAACAAAAGAGCTCCACGTTTTACAAATAGCTTTCTCACACCGACAGGAGGATGATTCACAATCATCAGTAATTCCTCTAAAAACAGAAATGCCACATTCACAGCTCCAACACCTCGCCGTCACATTTCTAGCACGGCGCTATCTTGTCAGCATGTTTGTGTCTGTATCCGCCGTGGCGTGTGTGCGTGCCGGATATGCGGCTCCTCAAGGCAGATATAAAAGGGCCACTAATCCAGAGCGACAGAGGAATAAACTAAAATCCCTAATCTCATTGATCCCTCGAAAAAATCTTTCAATTATACTCCACCACTGAGGGTGGCAGCGTGCACACAGAGAGAGATGCAGCAGAGGTAACCATCTCCTCCTCTCATTACCGAGCGAGGAGAACCGAGAGCTCAATGAAACGCAATAATGAAATACCACACGCAAGCCGACAGATAGAAAGCTCTGTTCAAAAAGGGGGCTGTCAAGCTGCTTTATGACCACGACAACATGGACGCCTGACAATGTGCTGCACGACCGGCAGCAGGAACACTCGGTGGTATCGCCGGGGAAGAATGTAGTTAGGCTTATCAGGCGTGGGAGTGGGGGTGGAGGGTGGCAGGGCTACAGAGGAGCGCTCTCGCTGGAGGGTAAGCATTTAAAAAAGGGTCTACAGGGTGAAGAGAGGAGAGGAGAGGAGAGATAAGAGGAGGAAAGGAAAGCAGGGGTACGAGGCGAGGAGAGGAGAGGACAGGAAAGAGGAGAGGAGAGTACAAGAGAGGAGAGGAAAGAGGAGAGGAGAAGAGAGGAGAGAAAGAAATAAGATAGGAGATGTAAGAGGAGAGGAGAGAAGAAATACAGAAAGCTCCACAGATGCAGGCACAACTAAGTGACCCAGTTTAACAGCCTAAAGCCTGCTACCTATTATCACAGGGGGAGCATGTTTTTCTCCTGCAGCTTCAGCATGGAGGGCAGACTCTCTCTGATATCTGTGTGACAGCTAGAGGGCTGCTGCTGCTGCTGCTGCTGCTGCCTGCTGCCTGCTCATTGATTTAGGGGTTGTGTTTTTATCCTGTTCATTAGAGCTTTCTAAGAGGTTGGAGCGCTTGTAGGTTCGTGACATTTCAGCTAGTCACATCAAAGACTTTGGCAAAGGGGGTATGCGCGGAGCAGCTGGGGGTACGAGGGCTGGGAGCCTAAGGTTGAAATTGGTTATATATATACACGCGCTTAAAAAAAAAAAGACAGATGAGCCAGGATCCCTGTGCTTTATTTTCTTCTCTTTCGATATTTTGCTCCCTTAAAAACAAAAATAAGTCCAGCTGCAGCTCCTGGACTGATGGTGACCTTTCAAAAACAGGTTAGAGAACCTGTTCTGCGTCTGGCCCTCCTTGCAGTCCCCCTTCTTCCCCGCTGTAAAGCAAATGTTAGTTTTAGAAGTTAGTTTGATCAGGGCCAACACTCAGGGAAACGTGGACGAGCATAGTTTGATGTATGGCACCAGATGCCCGGTGCCAGATGTTGAACAGGCTGACATGCAGGCCGGGCATGAGGCTGGTTTTCGGGGGTTGGCCATGAACTAATTAATCTACTCCCGCCCTGGTTTCACAGAAGGTCACGGATGGAAATGTGCGGGTTTGCGAAATATCTGAACGTCTGGGTGTACGCGTCTGCACGGAATGAAATAAATACAGAGACAAAAGCTTTTGTGTCTGAGACTGTGCCCGTTGCTGTGAGTGGCTCACTATCAATGAGTGATTGTACGAGCATATGCCTGGTATCCTCTTTGTGGGAGTATGTTATGGCCAAAGAGCATGTCTGCCAGTGAGAGGATAAAATTGAAACAAGATGTGCCGGGCCCTCGCTCCTTTGAAGGTGTTCCACATCATACCTCTGATTCTGTCGGAGGGTCGGAGCACCACCATAAAAGGACACTCTGTTTACCTTAACCTGCGAGCGTCTGCCTGCCAGATGTTGCAAAGTTTTTCTTTCATCTCCTCACACGAACCTTATTTTTATTTTTACAGCGAGTTTGTTGCTCTACATTTTTGCACTGGTGGGAAGGAAGAAAAGTAAACTTTCTTTCTGCTGGAGGGAGGAGAAGCTAAATTTGAACAGTGTTTAATTTGACTTTGAAAAGCTCGCCGGGATTGAGGGATTTGGGTGGAGAGGCAGACCAGGTTCACTCTGGTCTCTCCGGCACTGATGAGGACATTGATACCACAGCGAGGCTGGGATCTATAAACATGGCCTTTACCTACACATGTCGGACTTTGTCTCAAAGTCCCTGTTATTCTTACAGAAATGTTGCCCTTGCTTCGCTTACGAGCTGATTGCTGACGACGGCTAACGGCTATTTAACGTCATTTTCTTGTCCTTTAACACAGCGACACAAATGAAAGGGAAATATACAATATCGATGAAACTTAGATGACTTGAATTCTCGAACGATATTCAAGCGTATAACAAAGCATCTCTTTTACTGTATATGTGCCATGACTTGCAGAGTTAGATTGTGTTTCATGTTTCATTCCCTTCGAAAAGGGAGTTGATGGTTTATGTTATGATGCACGACACGGCTTAGTAAAGTTACAGCAAGAAGAATGACCTCTTGATTTTTCAGCGGTTGCACTGAGGGACCATGTGGTTTGAGGTACATTTTTTCCATATTGTTGGGCAGAGACGCTGGCACGACTCAGTAGGGGAAATCCAGGGGAGTTTGTTCGGCTATTACTTTTTGCGTTCGGCAGAAAAACTTTGGCAAATGGAGAAAAACCCTCAGACAAATCCGCACTCGCTCACTTAATGTAAAACAGATATGCTTTACATGAAAAGCACATATGGTCCAAATGCACTGTGCAAACATTCTGCCAGAGCCGCTGCTCTTATCAGCTTGTTGAAATACCGTCAGAAAATCTCCTTTTTAAATGAAATCAGGAAGGACACTTCACACAGAAATAGTTTTAATGTCATTATTTATAATAAATTGTTAATGTTGAACCTTGAGTTATTGTGATTTTAAAGAGCCATTGAAATTCACAGGCAGTTAAAACCAGCCATTATAAGACCCTTAAAGGAAAAAAAGAATGAGCACAGAAGGTCACCCGCTCTTGATGCCTCGCTGTCGTCACAAAAAATGAAAACACAGATTGAATGAGTATTTTCCATGAGTGAAGGTCTTACAATAGAACTTGATTAAATTAAAAGAGCACAGAACAGCAGCAGTGTCACATTTTACGTTAGGCAGAAACCTGCTGTTCAATAAATGTAATCGAAAAAAGATGTTGGTTTCATATTTGTGTGCCAAGTGCTAGGCAAGATACGGTTATAAGAGAGGCTTTCAATAGGATTGTTAAGTGAGGCTATTGGATGCTGATAGTCTTTATAAATAAACATTAGGTGGAAATGAACTCGAGGGAATTGGTAATCGCCCTGAAAAACGAGCAACGAGGACACCCCAACAAGGTGCAGTGTTTGAGGGAACATGAATTTTCCTCCGTTCTACGATTTGGGAGGTTGGTCGTTTTCCCGTGTTTGCAGAGAGGACACTTCAAAGGGAGGAATTTCTGACTGTGATCATGAATAGCTCTGCTTTGATCCACCAGATAACAATCAAACAACTTTGCTTTGAACCGAAAATTTCCCCACAGCTCTTGCTCCTGATTAGTTTTTACTCAGGTGAGTCCATTTGACTGAAGATCCTCTGCAAAGTGTGTTTTTCTTCTGCTCACCGAGGTCAGACCGAGACACTGCTAATTGCTCCTCATTCAGTGGCCACATGCTCACAGTCAATAGAAAACCTTTTATTTTTTTATCTATAATAACGAATAAAGGCTCTGGCAAAATGAAAAAAAAAGTATCTGTGTTTACTTTGGCTTGGTTATTGATTGGTTAGATATTCACAACAATGAATGGACATTGTGGAAGACAGCACGCACCCCCCTGCTTCTTACTCACTCTACTCTGTTGCATTTTGCTCCTTTAATACATCCATCCTTCTTCACAACCCCTACAGACCGGCTGCACAAAGAAAAAAAAAATAATAAAAGAGAATTTTCCCTCATTTTTCTTCCCATTATTTCCCACCTGAAACCCCTAGTCTCACCCTCCCCTTTGCTGTCGGAATGCAAGTGACAGTGCTTTCATGAGGATGCTTGATTAAGGAGAGTGCAGTGTACTCGCTGGCTCCTGCGGCTGTTGTCAGGCTTGTCTCTGCGCCACTGCCTCTGCTGGTGAGATTCATCCTGTTTGTTTTGGTACAGTTGCAACATGTTACCCTCTGAGCTGATATGCACCTTCACTCCCTGGAAAAAGAGGGGGGGTGGGGTGGGGGGGGGGGTCACAGGCGGAGGAGCCGTGGCGGGTTCCTGCACCGGCAGATACTGTACATAACGCTTACGGCGCTCCTTTGTTTGCTCCGCTTTGAAGGCACCTCCACACCTTTTTTATGTGAACACAGATTCATATATTGCACAGCGGCTTTATGACTGTATAGCACAATCACACCATGCTACTGTACATCCTGCTCCGTGACTGGAGGTTATTGTGTTAGCTTGTGTTTGCATGTGTGAGTGTGTGTCAGGCGTACTCACACCTGCAGAAAGGTTGCTGCCTGTTTTCCACTCTGTTGTTCAGTTACAGTTTAACTCCACCGCCTTGTGCTTGTCACTTTCTCCACTAACGATACGTGATTAAATATAACTATGGCATTGCTGAGCTCTGCCTCTTGTGTGGATGCATGCTATTTAGCCACTGCAAGAAAAGAGGAACTACAATGGCACTCAGTGGAGGGCATTTTTCCAACAAGGTCCCCTTAGACCCCTTCAATTCTGCACCACATCCGTCATGTTCATGTGGACATAGTTCCCAAACTATCTAAGATACATGCAAACAGCTGAATCCAAATTATCTCAGCTACACATTGGTAGTTCCTATTTGTTACCGGACGGCAGCTGAGAAAAGCCACGTTTACACAAACTCTTAGAGGTTAGTGCCATGAATATGCCTGATTCCTTTCATTATGAATATTTCCGTGGGAAATTTGTGAAAATGTCATAATCCTGCTCTCAAAATGAAAAACAATGTTTTGTGCAGTGGTAGGGTGCAAACCTCCATCAAGGCTCAACAGTCCCATTAAATTCAATCAAACTGAACAAAATGCCCTCACTCAAAGAAATCAGTCCCCATAATATGCCTGATCTTTTTCATCAAGATCCATGAATTACTCCCTGGGAAATAGGGAACAATGTCAAAAATGCCATATTTTTGCATGGTAAAGAAAGTGATACAAAATTCCTACATTCAACCCTTTTTTTCCAGATCCACTCCAAAAGTGAAAGCTTGTTTCTTGGCAATGTACGACTCTTCCAGAAAATGTTTGTGGGGAAGTATTAGTTTGTTATGTAATCCTGCAGACAACCATAAAAACACATTGACAGGAGTGCAAAACATAACATCTTTGGTGGAGGAAATAAAAAAAAGGAAGAAAGACGCAGCAAGTATCAAAGTGTGATATTTTTGTTCATGGACACCTTATTTTGATGCAGGGGGATACAAATGTGGTTTGAAAGGTGTCACTTAGAGTGTACTGGCTACTAGGAACAGACTTAATTATCAGTCAAACAGGGCGGATGCAACCCAACGGACCGATCAACATCTCTCAATTGTGGAGCGCAAAAGCATCTCGAACCACAACAAATGGGCCTTTTCACAGTGCAAATTGATTTCATGCCGATTTATTAATCGTAGATTATTATAGACACTAGACAAGAGAGGCGTGAATGGCTGCAAATAGGAACAGGCTTTTTATCTGACTTAATTCTTCACCCGGAGCAGCAGTGACCCCGCAGATAGCCGGGCCACAGCACTGGACTAAACACCTATTAACTCAGTCTGCCTGCTTTCCAAAGGGACTCTAATTTCTCTGAAAAATGTCAGACATCATAATAAAAGCTGGGGCTGAATTCAGCAGGAGGAACATTTATCCACCTCCTCTCTCTGCCAACCGGCACATTTTTATAATGATTATGATTTTGCGGTGGTTATGTGAGAATAGATAATTTTAGGTAACTGGTTTCACTTTTGACAGTTGCTCCTAACAGGGAATGCCTCAAGAGAAACCATCTGTCCAGGCCTTGTCTGACTTTAATAATCATTAAAACACTGTGAGCTCAGCGCAGCATGGAGCAGCTCTCTATGATTCACATCACACACAGCTCGTCCCTCATTAACGGTGCCACCAGGGCCCTTGATGTTGCACTGGCCAGGGTTACCTATAGGCCAGTGCCCGTATGTTTTTAAAGGGGGGGTTCAACGAGCAGCTAAAAAGTAAAGAACTGTTTCCATCCAATGGCACACTGATGAAAACGAATGAGTCACTTTAATGTGCGGCTTGCTCCAGGAAGCAAGGCTGCCACTTAACATACAGCTTGAGTCGAAGGTGTGCTGCTGCTTTGCATGCATTAGCAAATCCTGCACAAAGCGTGAAAGGACTGAAACTGGGGAAGCAGAGAGGCAGGCTTATCACTCTGTGTGGCTCATCTTCCAAGACTGACAGTCTGCCCACAGAGTGTGAACTGTCATGGCACAGAAAACCAAGCAGCTGCTCGATGCTAATTGTGGCCCTCAGGTGAGTAGGCAGCCGACGCTTTCTAAGTCACCTGAACACAGCAAGTCAGAGCAAAGTCAACAGCAGAATATTCAACTCAGAGACCAGCTTTAACAGCAAACCTGCATCAGTCTACTGCTGAATAAAATACTCTTACAAATACTATTTAGTTGTTGTTCGTTTCTTCCACATATGGGCCCTGTGCACTTCTCAACAGCAACTTTTGAATTGGTAGAGAGGAATTGGTGTAACTGTGTACGCATTAACTCATATCCAGCAGAGATCTGAAATGCCAAATGTCTGGTTCAACCATTCGATTACAGTTTTATTAATCATCATTAATCGTAATCAATTATCAACATCATGCATTGCTATTATTATTGTCTGTTCTCGGTTTGTTTCATTATCTTGCTCTCTGGCATAATCAGGCAATTTATTGAGGGTGATTGTATGTACAAATAACTTTAAAACACATGAAAAGTTTTGCAACAAACTTTGTGGGAATATTACCTCTACCTGCCTGCAGAGGTCGGTAATAACTTTATGGACGTTTTAATGGGCAGAATTTCTCGGGGTGCTGCTGAATCAAGTATATATATATACAAATATAATATTCAATTTGTTGCACATTTTTTGTCCTTACTCTGGCCTTGCTGGTACCTTGAAAGGCAGTGTTTAAATCCTAGTTATTATTATAATTATTATTATTATCTGGGGTTATTAAAAACTCATTTGATATTTATGTGACAATGAAACGGCCACTGTAGGTTGATACAGTTTCATTATTCGGTAGAAAAATGTGGGTTTTTGTCCCTGAAAACAAGATGTCAGACCCTAGTAGCTTTAAATGTCTGAACAGCTCATTAACTGTTTTATTGTTACAGTGGATATTCTGGGCTACACTAAAAAAAGAGTTTGAGCAAGGGGGAAAGTAATATTGAAGAATAAATAAAGCAGCATCACATGTACTGCATACAGCTTCAGACCTGGTGTCGACACAACATGATGAAAACTCGATGATTAGATTTAAAAAAAAATAACATTAAGATAAAGACGCGACAGCCAAATGTGTAAAGTTAGCGCCTAAACACAATCTGTGTGTTTCTTACACCAAAAGCATATGGTGTAAGGACCACACATCACACATTATGCACACAAACACACATTTACACATTACCATTAGGTGAACAGTATTTTCAACCTATTTATTCGTGGCCACCCAATAAATGGAACCTTAACGTGAAGAGGAGACAAAATGCTGAATTTCTTGTTTATTTCCAAATGACTCACAATCAAACAAACTGCATATGCTTAGGTTGTAGTTAGCTTTTTAATTGTGACCTTTCCAGCACGGTTTGTTGGCAAGTGTGTTTGGTCTGTGTGAAAAAGAAAAAGAGGGAGGGAGGGAAGAGGAATACTGCTTTCTATCCACCACCCTGTTGCCCTGTGGCGATGACATGGTCTGTAGGAGTTTCTCCATTAGTACGCGCTGACCTAATGTAATAAACATCCAGGGCTGATTCCTCCCAGACCATGGCTACTTTATCACAGATGATAAACCCTGTTCTGGTGAGGCTTGGGGGAGTGCACGGGGGTGGGAAAAGGGGGGCGGATAGGTGGGTGAGGGGGGGCTTAAAGGGTGAGCGCAGGCGTTACAGACAGCAGCCGATGACGGACTATCATGCCTTTGCGTCAGCCGCGAACCCCCGTTCCCCTCGCTCCCTCTGTCTGCATTCTGCTTCACTTGTCAGGAAAATTGGCAAGCAGTGGGAATGAAAAAAGCGGATCAAGTTGAGCAAGCTCCCAACTCAGAGGCCATGCCCAGGCGCTGAGAAAAAAAAAAGGAAAGTAACTGTCTTCCCACTTGACAAAACAAGTGGAGGAGAAGAGGAGAGAAAGAAAAGAAACATTAGGGTTATTTTTAGACCAGGCTTTACAGCTGCGAAACATTTTTTTTTACACCGCAACCAAAAGTTGTCAGCTTTGACTACAACTTCTGAGCGCTCGCTAGCCACACAGGGAATCGCACAAGACACAGCAGTGCAGAGATTAGTTTCTGTTGAGAGAAGTTAAATTTCCCTCTTAACATCCCTGCACTTCCAGCCGAGATGTGTTCAAATGGAAAAGTGTTGGCCGGCGGTGCGTGGTTCTGTCCTGCAGCCGCGAAACTTCACCAAGTAAAATGTTCTTTTTGCACTAAAATGTTCAAATGAGCTGTTCAACATTATCACGCTGCTCATCTCGCCCCGGCAGCTCTCACTCCGAGGACTCTGGGGTGGGATACAGAGTGTGTGGTATCTGTCGGAAAGGAAGGTGTTTATCTTTGGGGAGATTCTGCCAGAATGTGCACAGGGAGGGAAAAAAGGTTTGAACTCACAAAACCTGAGGCACGGCCTGAACTTTACACAGACACACACTCATCCTTTGAGCACTGTTTCAATATCAACACTCTGCCGTGTGTCACTGAAGACTGACTCTTATAAAAACTAGCAAGAAGGTCTAGTATAAAAGCAAAGGGGGATTTTGTGTGCTGGTGTGGCCACAGCAACACTGAGCTTTAGTGATTAATATACCTCCCACAGTGTGCTCCCAGCAAGTGAGAACCGTGGGAAGCTTTGCAATCTGGTCAAGAGCCGGTCTCGAACTAGTGTATTTTCACTCCTTCACCTCAAGTCAACTCTTGAAGGAGTCATTAAAAGTCCGACTTTTTGACATGTCACACAGGGTAACTTGCCTGTGTCCATTTGTAACTCTCGGTATGACTTCCGCTGCCACTTCAGCTTTTCTCTTAATGCCAAAAGTTGTAAAAAAGAAACTTATAATGAAGTGGGAGAATTATTCCTCCTTAACTTTTGGACAGCAGTGGAACCTGTAATTCAGACCACTGTGATGCAGTCATGTGGACGTAAACAGACTTTACCGATATGGATCTAGAAGGGTTAATGGCGAATCTTTACAATTCAGATATCATCTAAAAGGTTTCTGTAATGACTCCTATAAATAGGAAGAAAACACAAATTTAACCTAAAATATTAAAAATTAATTATGAAACTAAACAATATTTAAATGTAAAATTTGAGTAAAAATGCAGATTATTTTAAAGATGGGAATAAATATTGTAAAAAGCAAAAACAGCTGAATGGCAAAAACATCTTAAATCCCAGGGGATTTGTCTGGGAAAGGCTAATACTTTATCTACCAATTCTTTTTCACCAATCAATAAATCCGTCAGGCTCTACTCAAAACAACAGTGAACGCATTGGTATAATAGCCGGAAGTGGAGTGTGAGCTTCTATAAAGCTAAGGGAGCATCCTAGAACCTTGTTTGTGTGTACAGTGCAGTCGCAGTGAAATGGAAAACTACTTGTTGGGGATCTGCTTGGCAGCGATCCAGCCGACATCTGCTGACAACAAGACTGGAACCGACAGTGGACGTCCACATATTACACAGCCATACTAACTGATGACACTGAGGTAAGCCCAGTAGTGTTTTCCACTCTTTGTTTTAGCCGTCCAGAAGAAACCAGTGTTGTCTGTGTTGTTTCTGGTGAGAGCTGGGTTGGCCTAACCCTAAATCTAAGCACAGCAAGACAGCGAACCCATTAGGAGCCTGTGGTAAACTAATTGTCTGACAGGGGGGGCAATGCCCTCCAGTTTTCTCTAGTCCCTGTGCATGTGTGGCCTGTTGTACGTGTGCCGCTAATAATACACAGGCAAAGGATAGCCATGGACCTCTACGCTTCATACACAAGCAGGAGGGGGATTACAGTCAGAGAGATGTAATTAAGTGGATTGCTACGGAGGCAGGAACAAAAACAAGCGGAGGAGCAACTTGTTTTCAGGTTTGCTGATTTATCGACTGTGTCTGAACGGGCTGGATGTGGCTGCGAATGTGTGCGTGTGCATGCACGGGCGGGGGGGATTTGTTGGCCCTGAAAGGATAATACAATCCACAAACAACTGTGATTAAAAGTTCTCCGAAAGGTTACCCTGTGGCTTTTCATGAAAATATACACAAACGCCACTTTAATCCAAAGAAAACAAAGGTAAATCTCGGACAATTTCACATATTGCACATTATCTGTGACTCTAAGAGCCCCATTGTACTCAGGAAATAGCCACACACCTCACTGGGAATGTTCTGCACTTACCGCATAATCACAGTGTGCTAATTTCATACCACATTTACACAAATGGTTGTGATATCAAAAGGGCAAAAATGCAACTAAGAAGCATCAGATACGGTTAGAAATCCACCTCTGGAGATGATACGAGCCACATTGTAGACGGATGTTAAAAAGCTGTAAATCCATCTTTTTTCTAAGATGTACATAGAATCCCCCCCCCTTTAATCTTTGGATTAAAGTGGCGTTTGTGTATATAAAACCCCCACAGCCCACCAGAGTGACTCTCTCCAAGTGGGAGGTGATACAATATTTGCAGTTTGCATTTTTTTTAAGAACTTGAAGCTCTAATCATCAGTAGCAAATAAAGACACATTGAATTGTCAAACGTTTTCACATTGACATTTAAGTTGTTGGAATTGATTTACTCTAAAAGGTAGCTGTCAGTAGGCAGGAGGTTCCCCACAACCGAAGAAAATGAAATCATTCAAAACCCAAACTACTTCTGTTCAATCATCTTCACCGCTAAAACGTACAAGCTCTGGTACCCGTGCTGTGATTGCTTTACAGTTAACTGACTGAGGTGTCTTATTCTCAACATGATGAAACTAGCCAGTCCAACATCTGATCCTAGGGTCAGCTCCCGTTAACCCATCTGAGTGATCTCAGCCCTGTAGGAACAATATTTAGACAACCTCCAAAATGAACCACAACCCAACTGTGTGGTCCAATAAGGCAAAGACAGTTTTTAAGTTCAAGGCATTTTAAAGGGCTCTACATAAAACATAAAAAGACATCAGGACACATTTTAAAAGATTTGAAGAGAAAAGAGTTGACAGTGCAACTGTGAATGTTCATGAAAACAAACCAAACCTCCATCACATCACATTCTGTTACTGATATAAAAAAGGGTAAAATCAGGAGAGATGGAAATCAGACTGGTTAAAGATTAAAGATTAAGATGAACTAGCACACAGAGATTCATGTTGCTGAGGTCAAGTAATTAATTTGTAATGAAGCATAATTAAAATTTCCGGCCTAATGGGATTCCAGTGGTCAGTTATCATTTCTGTTATTTCTGGATAGTCTTGATATTACAACCAATTTTGGTCATTATACGAGAATTCATTTTTTTACTGTTAATATGTTATCCCACTGTATTAACATTGGTCACACATTTGATGGTTTATTTAACTGCAATGAAGGTTTTGAAAAATCCATATTTGAACGTTCCCTTCAGGGAAGACAGAGAAACAATTCCAGACAATATCATAACAACATTTGACATTATTGAAGCCTGCTACGACAGAGAGTGGCTTTTTGATTAATACCTATACATCACAGCAGACAGTAACAGGGGAAGTGTGAACACTGCGTAGGAAGTGACATTATAAACCAAACGGCGCTTATTCAGAACAGTCGTAAACATCCATGCGCTTTAATTTATGCTCCCGTCTTTTTTCCCTGACATTGTTATGATAGTGTTCCTGCAGATTCCGCCCTGAACTGTTGGATAAGGTGCGATCCAGCAGCTCAGTGCTCTCCGGCTTAAGACTCCCACTTGAGCTGGAATTTTAACTGCAATGCTATCAAATCTGTCTCCATGCTGAGAGAGCTGGGCGCACTTCCTGCTGACATATTTGCATTTTCATACATCTTCTGACAAATCTTGGGGGATGCAGGCCATTAGGAACCTGGGCTGAAGGTACTATACATGAATGCTAAATGAGCTGTTAAGTAAAATCACCATCCTCATATTTCCTGTCCGGGGAGCTTGGCAGGCCCTGTCTAACTGCTGGTAGTGACATATTGCTACAAATGTGAGTGAGCGAGTGGAACATATAGGCTCCCTTGCAAAGCAGGGAGGCCATGTTGCTCATGCATTATTTGTTCCTATGATCAAGGTCTATTAAGCGATTATGCATTATACATTTACAGGAGAATTACTAGTTTTTTTTTCTTTCCTCTAGTGCGCTATATAGTTTTTTTCTTTGTGTTTATGTGAATGATCTACAAAGTTAAAAAGCCCAAAGTCAGGGTAAAGGTGCAAAAACTGCCCCTAAAGCTCCTTCCACATTCACAGCCCCCCCTCACAAAGCAAGGTAAAGCGAGCTCTGACGCCAACATTTAATACAAGTGCAGGAAGCATTGGCCAATCAGAGCAGACTCGGCTGTATACGCAGGGGGGGCATTAAAGAGACAGGCGCTAAAACCAAGCATTTTAGACAGAGGCTGGAAAAAGGTCAGTATGAGAAAACTTTTACTGAACATTAGAGCAAGTAAACCTTTTCAAGTACTGACACAAATTACAATCATGAACCTGCATATGAGCACAACATGTCTCCTTTAAATATTACTGGTTCTTGACTTATTAACCAAGGCATTATAAAATATTTCTGCCTGCTTTTTCATGCATCATTACTATTTATGTGTTTTTTCTACTGCTGACTTATAAAAGAGACATTGACTCAGTTCATCTTACATCTTTTAGACCACCAGACTATTTTGATGTTTCCTGAAACGCCATCATCGATGTGCTATCTTTGCATCATCATCAGCCAGTCCTCTCCCCGAAACACAAACAAACTAAAATCAAGTGGTTCAAGCCTGGTGTGTTCTCGCATGCTTCACAGTTGAGTGCTCTGTATGAGCTGCCCTTGTTTGCATCGTGTTCAGGTTAGTGTTCCTGAAGATCAATAATTGAAAGGTTTATGAAACCGACCTTTGGCGTGATTAGTCCTCCTCTATACTGATGCCATCTCCAGTGACTTCTATGCCGATGCTCTACTTCACTTTGAAAAGCTGTGGCTCGGCTTGGAAATGTAAATTCGAACCAGCTCGGCATTGAACTTAATTCTTTGCTCCCTCGCTCTCTGTGTCTCTCTTCCCCTCCCTGCGTCTCCCTCATCTAACCACACATCAAAGCGCGGGGTGTTGAAGCCCCGTGGTGAGTGCTCCAGAGGCCCAGCGTAGTCCACATCCACCGAGGTGTCTGCATGTGAGCCAAGTTTAGAGAATCACCAGGACTTTCAACAACTTCAAATCTTGTAAAAGTGGGATTATGATTTCTGATTCTCTTTTATATCCCTGAGTCTGACAGCGCTGTCGGCCTAATACCAATCAAAACAACCAATTGTCGAGTAGACGGATAACCTCCGTCTCCAGGCGATTTCAAGGCCCGCGAAGGAAAATGAATCTGACTGCATTTCCACAGAATAAAGCTATTCAGACACGGCTGCCAGGGAGTGCAGGTTAACTGTAGCCAGGTTTACATCTTTACATTTGTGAAGGAGGTTAATAAAATATTTTGCTATCACTTCCCACCGTTAGCTTGTCTTTTGTTGATCAAGTACACACATTGACACACTTTGACACACTGTGGAGGAAGGATGCATGTTAAGTGGTCTATAATTCAATGAAACGCAATCCAAAAGAAATGTACATCTTATTATTTTATTCCAGCTGTTACTTCAAATGAAACGTCAAACCCATCCCTGCTTCAAGTGATCTATAATGTGCGTTGGTGAAAAGACAATTGCTTTTCAAAACTATGGGAAATGTACAAAATATTTTCAGAGGACAAATGAAAGAATGAAAAAGGATATATTCTTTTTGAACCACATTTAAAAACCTCAGTGTTAATTAATGAGCATAATTTATCAAGTGCATATATAGTGTGTATATGTATTATTATATATCAAGAATATATAGTCTAGGGGAGTTATCAGACAGCACGTACGGCACAGATAAAGATGTGATGTTTCATTTTCTCGTGTACTCATAATTAACTTGACATGGTGGGTATGAAAACATATCCAGGTGAAAGAAGAGACGAGGGAGGCATTAAAGCCCTTGTGTGTGTGTTTGTGTGTGTGTGTGCGTGTGTGCGCGTGTGTGTGCGTGTGTGTGCGTGTGCCTTGAGGCTTGCATAATTTCCAGCTCTTTTAAAATATTCTGTTAATTGCGTTTCATAGCCATTAGTCTGCCAACTGCACACTGGAAAGAGAAGAGACACACAGCATTCCTCATTACACACCCTTCTGTTTGGGACATACTCGATAAATGTACAGTTTATATATTATTGGCATTCGGTTGCTTAGATGCAGAAAATACAATAAACGATGTGCAGCAGTTGTTGAAAATAAGAAATGAGGATTCTCCTTTTCTTGGACCAACAACGAGGTTGTTACTTAAAACAAGGGCTGGCAACGCTTTGCTTTCACTGCTGGTATTTGAGTCGAAACAGAACGCAGGTGGCCATCATCGATTCATCGATTCCTAATGTGTCAAGTCCATTGAGACTAAAACCGAGGATCAGATTATTCAAACTAAAACAGGGCCGGCAGCATTTCCAATTTACTTAGGCGCATAGCTCGGAGACGTTAGAGTTGTCAGACATAAATGTAGCATAAGTGATCCATCTTAAATCTAAAACCTATTAATGCAGATCTAACCTCGGGAGGTGGAGCTATTCCTTAGTTCCTCCAGAGTGTGTTGGGACGTCCTTGAGCAAGAGACACAGAACCCCTAACTGCTCCCGATACTGCATCATCAGAGGCAGTGGAAACGTGTGTGTGGAAGTGGAACTGAGACATAAACTGCTCTCAGACATGCACTGAACTCCAGATAGTCTCTCGAAATCAACGGGAGGGAGGGACTGCACGTGAGAATGCAAATGTCAGGAGTCAGGTGCTCTGGATGTGGGTCGACGCCCGTGTTCATGTGCTGAATGCAAACACATGGGATTCCTGCATTGGAATCTAACGTCATGTCCTTCCCGCTGCTCTACCCAGACGCCAGCCCTCACCTGAATACTCCTGATATTTTCCTGCTGTTTTGAATGCGTCTGACTGCTGCGCTCTTCGTAAGTGAAAGTCAAACTCTGCAGAATGCAAACACCTCTTTGTCTGGACATTTTCCAGAGTTCATAGCTTTAAACTGCAATTTATTATAAAGGGCTATCCATGAAGTAATTGTTTTAATTCCGTCCATTAAACAAAACTAATCATAAGTGAAATGTAGGTGAATGACACTAATATATTA
This sequence comes from Platichthys flesus, assembly GCF_949316205.1. Classification (NCBI taxonomy): domain Eukaryota; kingdom Metazoa; phylum Chordata; class Actinopteri; order Pleuronectiformes; family Pleuronectidae; genus Platichthys; species Platichthys flesus. Next base: position 15,387,404 of record NC_084958.1, on the reverse strand, counting down.
GTTGACCTATATGAACAGCATATTCTCCAGCTTCAGAAAGCTTGTGCATTCAAGTTGTTTTGCCGGATTTGTAAAGAAAAATCACTTGACTGCATTCACCTGTATTTTTAGAAGTGGCTAAAAATGTTCCTAAAATCTTCAGAATGCCTTCGAGACCTTGAAAAGCCCCTGGGAGAGGATTGTATTTTTAGTCCTAAAAGATATGTTTTCTCTCTTGGGGAAAAAGAGAGAGAAGTGACAAAAGGTAAATTATCTTGACGATGCCAAGGGGCGGACATGTTTGGCTCCTATATTTTTCATCTGGTTACCTTGGGCTCATGTCTTAATGCGGAGCTGCTGCTCCTGTTGTGACCCGCAGCATGTTTTTGGAGTATCTGTCCATGTGTTTTACAGCTGTGGGTCTTTTAACTAGAAAACCTGGTGGAAAGATGGGGTGTGGACCAGAGAGGATTAATGACCTCTTTCCTGAACACTGCATTAATATTTGTGGATGGTTCTGTCAATTCCTCAGGAATTATAAATGAATCTCGGTGGAAAAAAGAGGTAGTCATGATCTCGAGATCTATGATAATATCTGATAGAAATGTGTAGAATAGTGTTTGGCCTTGACTGATGTCCTATTCTAGTACTCTGTTTGGTGGTTGTTGTAAAATGAGCGCAAATGACGAGGGTTGAAGTGAAAAGAGCTACAAAACAGTATCTTTCAATCTAGACATTTCAAAATCTGCACTTAGTCGAGCACAAACTGCTGCCAAGTCCCAATCGTCCCCTTTCATTCAATGAGGCCGCACCCAATTTCACTCAATTGTTCTCTGGGAAATCAGGGTAAATGTTGAAGAACTTCCAAACTAGCAATGTTACAGAGAGTGATTTTTTCTTTCCTTTATCCGCCCCCCGATCAGCATTCCACCGAAATTGAATGTGTTCTTTCCTTCCACCATGTTTTGTGGTAATCAGTCATATAGTTTTAAAGTTGCTAATAAACAAAGTACCAAACAAATGCTAAGGGGTGAAAACATAAACACTTTTAACGGAGGTAAAATTAAAAGGTATTATGGTGTTGCGATGCAAAAAGTTCCAATCAGATTAAAACACAATTAAAAAATTCCAATTTATTTCGTTGACATTTCCAAAGCACTGCGTATCCGTCTATCAAAATTAAAAATTAAGTTCTACTGAGTTAAAGGGCCAGTTTAGCTTGAATTAAATTTTCTCTCTCTCCACATAACAAATAACTGTCTGTGTGTCGGGAAAAAAAATCCTCTCATTACCACACCATCATCAGTTTCCTTATTCACCCAACAAATTTGCGTATTTAGGCCACATTATGCATCGTGTTTGCGGATTCCCTGTAGGGCTGTTAAACTTTAATCTAATTTAATCTGCGACGATTAAGGGAATTTTGCAAGATCTTGAATAAATTCACCTGACAATAAAGTCAACAGGAATAAAACTGGTCTGTTAGCGTTTAGCAGCTGAACTTACGAAATGTTGACTTGTAAAAATTCATCCATCCTGAAAATGCATAAAAAAATAAGGTGCCGCAAATAAATGCCTGAGCTTCAGACAGAGAAACGAACCCACAGAGATATAAACAGGAACAACGCGGCATAGAGCTGCGTAGAAACTGCTCAAAGCAGATTGTTGAATAAGGTAGAGGAGCATATAATCCCAGCACATTACGACTGTCCATAAGTATCACCTTCTGATTTTCAGCTGAAAGTCAAATCTTTATTTTTTTCCCTCATGGTCTCATCTCACTCTAAATGAAGACAGACAGATTCGTTTATTTGCATAATTCATCTGCTGTATTAATTTGTTATTCATAGGCTACAGCGAATTAGCAGAAGTGTTTCCTCCTCTGTCTTCTTCAGATATCTGCACTTCCAGCTCGAGGGTGCTGCGGAGGCATTTGACTTCTTGATTGAGTGACAGCTTTTAATTACCGTCTGACGCTCTCACCAGTAATTTTAACCGTTGGCTTTCCCTTTTTTTTTTGGGGGTGCTTTCCTGCTTTCATCAGTTCAATAACCAGGATGCCAAAGCCTTGTCACATCTGCATAATAACTACTCAGAGTTCATTGGGCACGGCCAAGGAGGCTCAGATGTTTTTCTTCTTTCACTGATTATTTTTTCACTTTGACGTCAGGGATTGGGTCGATGGGAATGAAAATCTTTACCAAAATAAGATTTGAGTGGAGATGTGCTTGTCATGACTCAGAGTACCCGCAGATATCACTCTGCTCAGGGGCTGGCAAGTGCCACGATTAAATCACAGTGACACATTGGGAAATGTGTTTAGCCGTGATTACATGAAACAAACGGTCTTTTCCTTTTTGCCTTTAGGAAAATAAAGTGTGGCATTTACAAAGATAATTTGTATTGGTCTCTACATCTGATCCACTGACTTATTAGGGTAACAAGGAACTAGGTTTCAAAATAAAACATGATGCAGCATTCACAAGATGATATATAATGGAAGAAAAGAAGCCGTGATCTGTCCAATAATTCTAGAAATATCTGTCAATATGTGGCTTTTATCTCAGGAAGTGTACATTGTACTGGGTTCAAGTTTGGTGTGTGAATGGTTAGGTACAAGGGAAAGTGCATCGTTGAATTTGGTGCAATTTGGATTTATGATATGTTCAATATTGATAAACTGTGAATAAATAGGTGACCAGTGCTCTATAGCAGCAGGCTCGAAACAACAGATTTTCAGTTTGAGATTCTACGACTGAGTCGATCTTCCACCGAGTCCTGCAGTCTGTCTTCAGCGCCTCAATTACTGCAGATCATTTTTACAGTTTCAGAAAGAAAGCTGCTACCAGCATCACCACACACCATTAAACAGCTGGTTCCAAACACAGTATAAAAACAGGCACTGCACTAATTCATTATAATTTACAAGGTTCATGGACTTTCCATTCAGGATTCTTTGAGTGTTTGTCTCTCTGGTTGTAATTAATGAGATGAAAACATTAGAAAATCACCTCAGCCTCCTTTTTGTGAGCTTATGTTCAAATGTCTGACTACTACTACTGTGAGAAAGAAAACTTTTTTTTTTTTTTCCATTTCACTCTGACGCAGACAAATACCCCCTGAATGAAAAACAAGCACCGAAATCCGAGTACAGTCGGCAGGTGCCTATCTTTTCCCACCGTGATAATTCTTCACTTCAAGCACATCAGAGCGCAGCCTCGAGGGACGGGGATGGGAAACACAGATAGAGCCTGTGCACTTGTTTTAGGGACGGCAGAAGAGAGAAGCCGAAGCTGTCACATCAATCATGGCTCGGTTTTCTTTTTCCACACCAACATGAAGCAGTAAATCACATTTGTTACCTTCTCCTGAGAAATATATTAACAATTCAATGGTAAAGATCACCAGGGTCTAAGAAATAAAATAGTCATACGTGACTCAAAGGTTCAGTGTGTAGAATTTAGTGACATGTAGTGGTCATGTTTCAGCTGAATACCCCCTCACCTCACCCTCCCCTTCCAAACATGAAAGAGAACCTGTGGTAGCATTCAGTTGTCATAAAAACTCAAAAGGTGTTTAGTTAATCCAGTCTGGGCTACTGTATAGAAAACATGGCGGCCTTCGTAGAGAGAACCCGCTCCCAATGAAAATATGAAGAATGTAAATATAAAGGGCCCATTCCAGGAAAAAGAAAACAACAATTTGTGCAATTTAGGTGAAACACATGAGTGAAAACATCATTAGGATTATTTTATAATCAATTTCTGCCAATATATCCCTTTCACTTGAAGCTTACACAATTAACCTTCCAGTAGTTTGTCATAAATAATGACCAATTTAACCATAATATGTACATATAACATCAAACTCTGTGATTATATCAGTACATTTATAAGTAACGATAATCTCAACCTTAATGTATGACCTCTGTAAATGTGAGCTGGAGTGTTGCAGCTAATTTTTCATATTTCAATCCGTTGAAATCCCCCAAAAATAAAATAAATGGAAATATAACAACAACTGCTAATCTGTCCCCTTTTCAAAACAATCATGTTTGGGAGAATTAAAGCAAACACAAAATTTAGACACTCAGCAGAGCATCAACCTCTGCCAAGGCCATTCAGTCTCCTTACATCCAATCAAGCTTCACCACATTGCACAAACTCACAGATAATAGTCCCTTACAAGGGATTTTTTTCATGAAGGTTTTTTTTTTTGCCAAGATGTCGGCAGAAATTTATACTGAAAAAAGAAAAGTTACAAAAAATAAATCCTAGATCAACCTCTTAATTGAATCAGCTTCAAAACATCTATAGGTTCTTCCTGGGCACATGGACAACCCCCCCCCAACCCCCACCCACTCACCCACCTATCAAGTTTCAAAGTAATCGGTTGAGTCGTGTCTGTGTAATCCTGCCAAATACAGCTATGAACACTTAACTTCCTTATTGGCTAAATATTCAAAGTAACCCCACGTCTCCCCAAAACTCTACAGAGCTGTGATGTTGAACTGATATAAAGTCAATTCAAGGTGCCTCCGCTGTTTCAATGACAAGCTCATGTTACAAGATATCGCAGCTATTTACAAAGCCCGTACACACCTTCGTCTTTATCAAACATTCTCCATCTGCCTGTCAAATCCCAAAAGCCTCCACATACCGCATTCCTCCTCTTTTTCATCTTCCATATTTACATTTGTTTATGCACTGTGAGTGTACTACACAGAGATGCGCTGAATTGCATTGCATACAGTAGCTGGCATTGTGTTCTATTCTATTCTATTCATGTGGATTGGTGCCATGCTAATCTCTTCAGCTTGGCACAAAGTAGTTTTCTGTTTTGCATTAGGGAAGAGAACGACAATCACATTTAGTTAAATTGACAAATTGATGGACAAACTCAAACTGCATTCAAACTGATCGGTACAGATCATACTGTGCATTCTTCTTATTATTATTCTAGCTCTATTGCCACAGCTTGATTTATCTGATGTCCTCACACGTTTTACATTATTTTTTGAATGCAGACGCAGGACAATCTTGCTTTCAAACGATGTAGACGCAAATACAGCCATGGGGTCTAATTTAAAGATAAATAATTGCAAGTCAGTCAAAGCACAATTACTTATCTTCCTCGAATTGTTCAGCCCCGATTATTACTGTACAATACATCACAAACCACCACTTGCAGGTTTTTTGATTCACTGTAATGAAACATTCCAATTCTTACAGGAGAGATGAATATCTTTTAACAGTATTATATAAAAATAAGTAACTGCACTGCAAGGTAAAAACACACACACAACATAAAGCATTTGATTCCCAAACAGACTAAATACATTTCAAGTTCATTTTAATTATCCTCTTATCACATCAACTCGGAAAAATCATTGAATTATTATTTATTTTTTTAATCTGTAGCTTCAGTATTTTAATCAAGATTTTCAATTCACTGATCACAAAGAGAGAAGAACCTGTGTCACAGAGATTAAAGATTTAGTCGCGAACACGCGAGTAAAAGTCTCAACGTGCTCTCGCTGCTTCCTTCCTTCCCAAACAGAGCAATAGGCATCATGTCTCAGGGACAACTGTTCCATACAGTCATACTCTGAATACACAGACCAGTGGTTTAATATCTAATCAATCTGAATGAATTATGAGCTCCTGTCAGCTCTATTCGAAATACAGGCTTGACCATTTCATTTTTAATTAACCCCTAGTACAACATATTGGAGAGCTGTCCATGATGTCACCATGTTTAACTCTAACGGCTGATCGAATGAAATGGCCTTACATTCTCACATAACGAATTTTAAATCATGCTGGAGAGTGAATGTCTTTGGCCACAGTACAGCAGAGTTTGTACTACTTATCAAGTGATTAAGGCAATCTCTTTATTCGACTCCAGTTTCCATGGAGACGAGGCTTGATTTGACGAGCACAATGCGCGTGTGTGTTTGTGGGTGTCTTTGTGTGTGTGTGCGTGTGTGTGTGTGCTCTTTAATTTGCACAGAAATCTGAGGTAAGAAAGCGATACTGCTGAAATTAAAAAAAAAAAATTCTTGGTGTAAAATGTTCATCCTCTACTATAAGACTTTAGGATGCTAGTAACCATGGCAACCAGGAGCTTAAAAAGAACACAATCCATATGTGTTTGATGTTAAAGGCTGCACGTCTCCCCTGGATGAGAAGGACTACCTACCAGAAAGACTTCACTTCACTAAAAACTGAACACAATCTGAATCAGATGCACGCGGCTACTGGCCCAAGGCAATGTACAGTGGCTGGAAAGCCAGATGTGATTTTAAGTGATTGAGGTTTTCAGTGCTAGGTTAGAAAACAACAAAAAAACAACTTGAAAAGCTGCAGGATGGAGATTTTTACCCGAGGCAAGTCTTGTTTGATGAATAATGCAGGCGTCTTACTGTATGATCAACAAAATTGCAGAAATCCTTGAAGCACATGTTTGTGTGTCTTCCACACTCGGTTGTATGCGATGTTTGTGTTTCTAAAATGTCGTCCGTGGTAAAAACAAAATGCTGGACGAGTATAAATCCAATGCATGACAGTAATGGTGTACAGCCTTAAACATTAAAAGCGATAATCGAAACCTCTGTGACAGTGTCGACGCACACTCATTATCAGTCTCACAAAGGAAGGATTTATTGCCAAGCTGTTGCATGAGATCACAGCGTGAGTGGTGTGGTAAATTTGCTTGTTTGACAGTATCATTATGTAATTATTTTACCTGATTAAAACAGCTTCAATTTCATTTTGATGTGTCACTGACTGGAAGACGGTGCGTCTACCTGGCCCACTCAGAAATCCCTCTGTTAATGCCGGATATGCTGGTTCAGGCATAGACGATACGTAAATATAGCAAATCACATTTTCAAAGTATATTAGCTTCACCCAGATAAAACTGTGATTTTCTCCCTCGCCACTCCAAAACAGCCGTTTCACTCTGACTGTTTTTAGAGCCGTAATGAACTAGTCATTTCTGGTAGTGTTGTGTTGACTAGATATTGCAGAAATATCAGCAATATGTAAACGTTTCATGCTGTAGTTGTTATTACCCTATGCATTGGCATTGGCTGGTACACTCTCTGGTATCAGGAAGGTAAAATGGTTTTGGAACATCTTCAGCGAGAAGTGTCATGAATGATAGTCAGCATCTTAAACTGCCAGAGTCAGTCCCAGCAAGAGTAATACCCAAATGAAAAAAATCTTTGTTTATGTCAGATATTCACGAACGAAAAAACCTGAATATCAGGAATTGTAAAAGGAATGTTATTTGTTTGTTACTATCACAACACTGGCTACTCACTGTTAAAGCCGGTTTCAGCTCAGAGAGCGGGGCGACACAGTCGGAGCTTTGGTCAAGTGATTGTTAAGCTTTGTTTTCTGTAAATGAAAACGGCTAAACTGCTTAGATTGAGCCAAGCTGCGTTAATAACCACTTAAGGCAGCAGGAGAGTTGCTTTGATTGATTTATCACAGTGGAGCATTTTGTGTTATATGTGCGATTACACAGAGCGGGGTACTTACGTCTTCTTAAATATTATAATCAGGGTGAGTACAACACTTGGATATTTTTATGATTAGTGCTCAAGTGTGTGATCACTTGTGTAAACTGAGTGACGGAGACGGACTTGTTTGGGAGTTTAGGCGCTGAGAGATGGCAGGACACACACATGGACACGGCCACGCGGCCTATTTACTTACATCACATTAAAGAATTATCAAAGGAACTTTAATTTATGTTTTCCAGCGAATTATGTAAATTCAAGGATATTCAATGGCCCATGTCTATGTAAGTCTGTCATTAAGTACTTTCTCAAGTATTTCACAAACTTTCAAGGATTTTAAAGGCCCATGAGATCACAGACCGACACACACACATACACAGACACACACTCACTGGATTGACTAAATAGATTGTCAGAGAACGAGGGTTCGGGGACTACCTGAGGAGATACTGAATTCACTTGATCCTAATTGCACTGTCCTGCTGAGGGGAAAATGTACATCATTACAGCCATTAGTTGTAATCATAGCCGATTAAGGCCAGAGCTAGCATGCACATGGGCTGGCTCATATCGGCTAAAATGGGCTTGTGCACCGGAGCTGGCGATGGAGCCATTACCACATGGGATGAAGAGCAGCACCTTGGCAACTTTCACAGTGAAATGTAACTGCTCGCTCTGATTTCTTTGCTCCTATGTGGGATTGTGCGTTGTGAGGTGTGGGAAAGGTATTGTTCGATGGTAGGGGGTGACTCATGAAAAGAAATAATTGGTCTACGGCTGCCATGTGCCACAGGTTAATGACTACATGTGAATGATGTGACAAAGCTGGGTCAAATTTCCAGGTCTTAGAAAAGAGTCACTCTTTGTGGTCTCCAGTTTGATAAATATAACCTTAAAGGAGACATTTTATGTTTTTTCATTTCCCTTTCTGCGAGAAAGTCGAGTTTTTTGCGTACGTAAAATGGCCGATACTTCTGCATGATCCTGCAACGATGACCCACATTTAAAGAAAGCACGCCTTGCAGCTAAAGTGAGAGCGGTCCAACAAGTGCAGTATGTCGTTAACCAGTCCAAACAGAGCGGCCCCCCTGGCCAATCAGAGCAGAGGCCATAATGAGACGGGAGCTAAAACCAAGCATTTCAGGCAGAGGCTGAAAAGAGGAGCAGCAGCAACTGACAGTTTGAAGAAACTGGTGTGTCTCCTGAACATAAGATTATCTAAACCTTTTCAAGCAAATCCCACTTTAAAGTTATGAATCTGGATAGGAGCATAGTGTGTCTCTTTTAAAATACGTTTTTGGTAGCTTTTCTTTATTTTATAGAGTATAGAGTATTATCTTCCAAAAAAATCCCATCCTGTGTTTAGCTGCCACAAGAGAGCCCGGACTAATCCTTTGAGTGCATCCTTTTCTCTGCGGTACATCTATTACACTCTTCTCTCAGGGTGTACAAGCTGCAGCAACAGAGCGGTAGAGGTCATCTGCAGTTCAGTCTGCAATTAACTCTGCAAAATTAATTGCTGATTTCAGGAGAATAAACTGTTCAGAGGAAGTAAGGCACAATGTGGAATTTGGAAGGCTATGCTTTGATTGGCTTTCATGGTAGCTTAGAATGAAACGGTTCATGCATAATAGCTAACACTATGCATTAGTATGCCATTAGGTCCCCCTTTTTACATACGGGGATGGGTACACATTTGGCAGGAATATGTAATCAAATAAGTCTTGTGTGTTTGAATAACTGTGTGGTATGGAGCTCTTACTGTATTATTGTCCATGCTGCCCATTAGTTATCCTTGACTTTCATACAAATGAATTTAGCCTTCAGTGGCCAGAGGAAGACGCAGCTCTTCAGTATGCATCGCCTGGCATTTGCAATTGTACAGTTTGTGCAAACGCACAGGTCAAAGGTGAAAGGCAGTTCCAGCCTCAACAGCCCTACGTGACCTGGGGTTTGATCTCTAGAGGCAAAGGGGAAGACAGGAAACGTTGGGGAGACCGTCGCAGCCAGGGCCGTGATCCGGAAAAGACAATTAGGCGTCTTTGTCTTTTTGGAAGGAAAAGACATTGAGACAGAGCCATCCCTTTGCAATTAGCTCAAGGTCTGGCCTTTTTACCGGGAGAAGAAAGGGCGCTGTTGATTAATTTAGACAAAAAAGAGTGTGCGGCCTTTGAGCCATTTTAGAAATGACATGGAGGAAACTAATCACTAAAAAAATCCAGCATCCTCAAAGAAATAGAGATGACAGGCTAATTAGTTTGCGTCCAGCCTGGTTCGCGATAGAAAGTATTGATGCTGCACTTAGTGCGCTGTGCACCAGGGTGTAATGATGAGAGAGCCAGAGTGTGACTGCCAGCGTGGCCCTGAGACCCAAAAGTTTTCGGGAGGCGTGGGAGGAAAGGCAGCTCTCCCCCGTGACTTGACAATGTTTGTTTCACCATCAGATATTTGACATAATGAGCAATGTGTGTGTGAGTGTGTGAGTGTGAGTGTATGTGTATGTGTTTGCACTTTCTAGCAAGCATAGATAGAGGCCGGTGGTAATAAATGGGGAAAAAGAAACTGAGCGCTCCAGCTGGTGCTAGGCAGTACAACTTCCCCTGTCAACAATCCCTAATCACTGAAGACAGGCCCTATTAAAGGACACAGGCAGAGATGTCCAGCCCTCACCAGAGTCCCCTCTGAGTGCAGATCATTACTCTCTGTGTGTTAAATAAAGAGATGGCTGTGCCCCCTTCTCTCTTGTCAGCATAGGTCATTAGCCAGTGTTTATGTGTGACGCTCTTGACATTTAGGCTAAGGGACGGGGCATAACGTAAAGGCAAAGTTAGACTTTGGATAATGAGGGAAAGGAGAAATGTGCGAAAATGTAATGAAAGTCATGACAAGCCAGTATTTATATAGTCTTCCCATGCTTAACCTACAGACAAAAATCATATCTTATATAGAACTAACCTTTGGAGAGAGTCATCTTTCCAATGCATTTGTGTGAAATCCTGTGATGAACAGTCAAATTCACAGTAAGAGAATGTACTGTAAATGTCAGATCATGCTCCTGTGGTCATGGAGTATTGATTTTAATTACATGTCACGTGCAATTTCATTATAACAAGCAATGATCAGTAATTAGGAAGGAAGAGGTTTGTATGTGGTTGATAATCCTACACTGGGACGTACTCTATTTGCTACTTTCACTTTGCGCAGCTCATTTTAATATTTCAGCGATTAAATGTGAGGCCACTTTTTAGGGCGATAAATATTTTATTGACTACAAGCTCATCAAGTTTACCCTCTCGGTTACACACAGTATCACACAATGGCGCATCTAAGGGTAGAATCCACCACTGCAGGAAAGGAAAACGAGGTTCAGAGTGAGTTTGAAGTTCATGTTTTAATTTAAACAAGGTAAGAGCGGTCAATTTCAACTCCGGCATCGTTTCAAACGCCGGGTTTCTGCAGGTTTTAACAAGATCAATTCAAGACTTTTTTAAGATGGATGAAACTCAAGATCTATGTCGAGTGTGACTGATATGAAAGAATATTGATGAACCAGAATTATTTAAACTTCACTACATCCAGTAGAAAATAACTCTCTAAAACTACAGAGACGATAAGAATCCACATCGTCTTTCCACAGCCAAGCCATTTGCACTGAGATCAGTTGTTCTTAGCCTCTTTTACCCGTTCCACCTAGGTGTTATTTGTAGTTTTGTTACAGCATGCTAATATCCTTGAGAAAGAACTATAACTCTCACCTAGAGACATTAAAAACTATGCATACAACCAAAAATAACACAAATAATTGTTGCCTATAAGGAGTAATTACACAATTAAGACCTACTTAAACGTATTTAAGACTTGGTACTACTTTAACATCTTCAGAGTTTTTCAAGTATTAATTTGTCAGACCCCTGGAAACCCTGCCAGTACTACTCATGAGCTAAAGCCTTTTGGATCAATTGAATATGTGCGATCAATGAAGAATTATACTCTCCAAATATCGAGCTGGGATTGTGTACATTGATAAATAGATGCAGTCAGATTTTCTCCACTCCCAGTTAAGGCTTCTATTTAATCAGGAGAGCTTTTACTTCAAGTTAACGTGTGCTGTTGAATGGGAGACCTCATTCGGTTACGTTTAAAGGGATTTAGCTGTGGCGATGACCAAAGCTCCGCACCAGAGATGTCTCTCCGACAACACATATGGGGACCAGGGGAAAGCCAGCTCTGACCACCTGTCAACTTAAAAGCCATTTAAAACAAACACCACGCAGGGATGCAGGGTGAATATTGACTTGTACTTTACCCAGGGGACGGCAGAGCAGAAAGAAAACAGCGGGATGTCAAAGAAATCTGAGGAGGCGAAGACACTGTTTTCTTAACCTGGACAACTCTGTCTACACTTCTATATCTACAACTGGAAACATGTTTCTGAGGATATGTAATTGCGGTCAGATTATATTTTTTACCAACATAATAAGCATATTTTCTAAATGACGCATGTGGTAAACGAGCTGATACTGAACGTAGCAGTAAAATTTTCACAGACATCGTATTTACTTTTCCACAAATATATATTTTGCAGTTCTCTGACCATGAAAACATTTCCTACAAAACGTATTAAGTTTTTCATTTCACTTGGGTAAATTGATTTTCTTGTGTGCATTGTGATTTGATGAAAAGGGCCAGAACAGGGCTTGAAAAGCCAAATATCACATTCCTTCTGTGAATTGTGGACATATGTGGAGCCCCGATACAAATTAAACAACACAGCAAAACTTCAAGCTAGTGAGTAAACTTACAAATATTATAACAGAGACCGATTGCAACAGCAAACAGGGCAGGGGGAAGACGGAGTAGCACTTAATGACAAAAGTGAACACAAGGCTATATAAATGTTGTACTATAATCCACATGTTGACTATTTACAAGGATTTTGTGTAATTATCACATTAACAACCAGTTCCAACTCCTCCACTCTGGTAGGCGCTACAGAGCACTGAAGGCCAAAACTACCTGACACAAGAACAGCTTCTTTCCTCTGGCCTTTACTCTGATGAACACTTAATTCAACCATACAGGGTCAGGAACAACCATGAGCAATAAGCTGGTATCTATATATTCTTAATTTTTACATATATACACAGTCCACCTACCTCATGTATATAAAGTATCCGGAGACGTCCTTTCCATATTTATTTATAGCATCTGCACTCTGCATCATTGCACTATTTCTCCATGTTATTGTCATTTCTGTTGTGTCGTATTATCATACAAATATATTTCATACTTGTACACAGGTAAATATTAGCTGAACCTTGTTCTGCATTGTTGTCCTGTTATTTGTCTATTTGTGTACATTGAGCAATGGAAAACTCCTCGTCAAATTCCTAGTACATGTAGGCATACATGGCCAATAAAGTTGATTCTCATTAAATATTATTTTGTTCTTTGTTACACTTATTACTGCTGTATGACTGGTTAATAGGTTAATACTTTTATTCTTACTGTTAGAGAAGTAATTTCTAGAAGACGAGGCTAGTTGGAAATACTTTGGTGCGTTGTAAGACAAGAAGTGTGGAGGAAAATAATCACGGTTGTTTTTCCTGTGTGGAAAAAAGTGCCAGCGACCGGTAAAACCTCACAGTCATTACAAGTTGTGAGGACGGCTGCTCTTGTGTATTGTAGTCCAGAGGATTTGGTCTATTCCATTACTTTGTCTCTTCACCGTCCCACACCGTATCTGCTCGAGTCACTCGCCGCATCCATCATATCCTTTAATGTTAGCTTTGCAGGATAAGCAATTTAGAAGGACAAAAAGGGCAGCCTGTGTTAATTCCACGAAGCTCCAAACTTTTAATTAGGACAAGCCACGAAACAACAACAACATTAACAATAGAATACGAAACAATAAAAGGGTAATTATCGTGAAGCCATACTGTGGCTGCCAAGAACATCATAAAACTAATTACCAGTGTCTGACAGCAGATGGTTCGGGGGTGGCAAGTTAAAACTGGGAAGGTATATGTACAACAGAGGAGGCGCTTTGTGAATGCGTGTAAAGGAAGGAGCTGTTGATTCCAAACGGAGGCTTATTTGTAGTTCTCCAGAGTCCACGTCCTCATTGCAGCAGCAGTGCATCGAGGCGGCGGTTCTCAAAATAGGGCGCGGCCTCACTGAGTCACCAAGGGAACATACAGAGGGAGACAAACTTGAATGAATATCACTTATGTAGGAAAAATAAACAAACATGAGCGGAGCCTGAACTGATATGGAGTTTCTGACGGTCGATTCTGACTTTCGGTATCAACCGAAATTAGAGAGTAAACTATCTCCGATACCAATATATTGACCGATATATGAATTGAGGGAAAGGGCTATGATTCCTAAGATGTGGTTATCAAACCCTTATGACAAAGAAATGCAATTGAGGCCTAATATTGTACATTTTAACCGTTACCTTAGAAAACACAAATACTACCAAATATATACATTGAAAAATGTAGAAACGGTTTTAGGGATGACTGTCACAGATCGTTTGTTATAACTGCATATGCATCCAACACATGCATTCGGGATGAATTAATTAAAACTTGAATGTATAATAAACATAATTTCTGCAATAGTTTCCTATTAATTGTAAATTAAAGGTTTCATAAATGTATATAAACGGATAAGTCTTTGAAAGGTTCACATTGGCTCATAAAAAGAGTTTGCTGATGCTATAGTGTTGACCTTTACTTCACTAAAATGAAACTTAGATCCTTTTTCATTAGTTGCTTCCTCTATTGTTGGTAGAGATTGATAAAGATTAGAAACCTTTTTTGGCTTCTACATGGGACATGCCAGAAAATGGGGTGTGCCACTGCTTTAAAGTGACAGAAAAGTCAAATGATTGACAGCTTTTCTCTGGAATTTAACTAAAGCACCGGGCCAGCGGGATGTTCAGCCAGCTTTAACAAGAAGCCCTCCTATTATACGGATAGGAGATGAAGGGAGAACAGACATTACGGAGTCACAGACACGACAAGACACTCATGAACTTTAAACTTCACAGACTGGTCTTGTCCAGCACATTTTTAATTGCCTTCAGATGTTATGAAAAGTGACCATTGCTTCCTGTAGACCTGGCGGAACAGATTAAAGTGGAGGCAAAAGGCTCAGGCAAGGTCAACTAATGCGTCAATTAAAGAGGAGAACAAGCAAACATGACCGAGTCAAAGCAAACATCCACTGAGTGATTTCCAGTTGACATAAAACAGTTTGATGTACACTATGTCAAACTATTACGCCCTGTGCTGGTCACCCATGAAAAACAAACACTCCCTGTAATGGAAAAAAAAAACATATTTGTGTATGACAGAGTCCACTAATGGCACATTGGCAGCTCTGTGGGATTTTTAACAAAGCCAGTGTTTCATTTAGTTCAATGCTGTCGAGACTCTATCTTGGATTTACAATCTTTGTTCTTTATACGACCATGAGCAGCCTGTTTGTAGACTCTGCAAACTGGTGCCACTTATCGAATTTCCGGACTGATCACTCAGAGCCATTTAAAAGTCTGAACCTGGAACATGTTGAGGACACCACTTTATATTCCTGAAAGCATCATGGCTGCATTCCAAAAGCACGGGAATAAATGTAATTAACAATTATGGCTTGCCCCGCTTGACATCTCATTATTTGAGCTTTCCTGATGTCCTTCGCCTTCCCCCGCCTGCATCTCTATCTCTCCGTTTTCAGTGGAAAGCGCACAATGACAGCTGGGCTGAGACAGACAGGAGTCTACCACCACGCTTGTGTTTAAGTACATTTTTGGCTTGGACTTCTAAACCGGGGGTGGAAAGAACCTCAAGCAAACAAGTGGATTAGAGAAATCCATTTGTGAGGCCTGACACTGTGCTGCCTGCTGATATTCTGACATGAAAAAACGAGTAAGTGGGTATGTGGTATGCACAAAACAAACACAGAGTCAAACATGTGGCAAGCCATTAGGCCCAGGTGAAGTGGGTGATGGATGATATCTCCGCCCGCCTCCAATCGCTCACATCCAGCTCAGCCCGTAGCGAGACTGGGTGAGGTCTTGTAAAACTTCTCAAAGTCATAGAGTGAGCTGACTGTCTCGACTCGCTCTCCTCTGAGCACGGTGACAGCAGCATATCTTTTTCTTCCCGGGTAGCCGAGAATGCTTGAAGTTGTTGCTTTATCATAATGACATGCTTTCATTTTACATCTAAAACGCACGGAGGAGGCAAAAACAGCGGATTGGAGCCGTGTGGCGTGCACATGTGAAGACATATCCTTACTTCTTTATATATATTATTCATGTCTCTTCTCATTTGGCAGTCAAAAATATGATCCAATAAGACTGGAGGGCATGGTAACCCCCCCCCCCCCCCCCCACCCTGCCCCATCTGAAAAAAAGAGAAAAACAGTAGAGAGATTTAAAAGCTAGAAGTCTGTCTATCTGCAGGCAAAGAAAAACCTTGTCACTCGCTCAGTGTTCCCACATTAACGTCAGACTAACATTACTCACCGTCGTCGGCCATGTGCATCAAAGAAAAAAAATCTTGCATGACTGATGAAACACTTGCAAAATGACTTTTTTTTTTCCCAGGCACACTACACTGGGCTGACAGAAAGCAGCTCTAATGTGGGCACATCGGAGGCACTTCAACGCTCCAGACAGGCTCACTCTTTGATTTTCCATGGCAATCCCACTTAAAAACTAAATTATTCAGTCTGTTTTGGAGGGAAAATGTGCGTTTTAAAATGTGAGAAAGGGAGTTGGCCCTCAAAAGAGGCCCCACAACACCCTGTACGTAATGATAAAGTAATTGTCGAAGCAACAAGACACTGCTCACCTCTCACAGCCCTGCAAGCCGGGGGGCAGTTTCCAAAAAGTGGTAAACGTTGGTGGCAGCTGATGCAGCCAGGGATCCAATGAGATTTGGTGTTCATACTAAGCACTTGTTGTGAATTCTAAACAATAATACATGGAAAGAGCCTTTAAAAGTAGTATTTTAGAATGAAGGAGTTGTTTGAATGTCATCTCAACATCTCTTTCACAAACAATAAAACCATCTGTCAGAGATTTCCATTCATCTGCTTGACTTCTACAGTGCACAGGAACATAGGGACTCAGAAATCGACAGTGCACTAGTTTGTACATGGCAGACTGATCAATTTGAGGGCGTGAGGAGCGGTTGATGAACTAGCCTGTGGATGCAAAACCATACGATGTTTCATCATAGGGAATTTTAAACATGTGAAGCATGTGCAGACCAAGGTTTTAATAAAGGCACCGAAACATTCCATCCAGTTTCCATGGCACCAAGTGCTATTGACCTAGTGCCTATTATTCTTTAAAGAGTTCCTTCTCAACGTGCACATATCTGGGAGTAGCATATCTGCTTTATATGGTGTAAATGGTAAATTGTAAATGGCTTTGTATTTATATGGCTTTGTATTTACCATTTAAAGCACTTTACAGTACAGTTTCACATTCACCCATTCACACACACATTCATACAGTGCATCTATTCACAGCACTTTGTTATTCTATGATGGGCCTTTCAGGCTTCAGCATCTTGCCCAAGGACACTTCGGCATGCAGATGGGTCAGACTTGGGATCGAACTGCTGACCTTCAGGTTGGAGGACGACCACTCTACCCCTCAGCCACAGCCGCCCTGTGTGCTATCATATTAGGTTGAAGTAATTTTGTTCTTATACTACTGCTCCTTGCTACTACAATTCTTCATTATCATTAGTATTAGGGCTGTGAAATATGACAAGATATATAATATGGCAATAGAAAAACATTGTTTCATATAACGGTTTATTGTTTATTTTGTTGCGGCCTATAATCAATCTTTACAGCAGTGTTTCCCCACTTGGTGGTTTTGTATTTACACACTAAAGGAGGGTAGGAACATTTGATTGAAGGCAACAGAAACAAACATGGTAGAGTGCGTATGGGACACAGAACCATGTAATTCCGAACCGGAGAAGGACTCCCTAAAAGACGGGCTGCTTCGGTCAAATGGAAATTTAAAATTGTGTCTTGAAATTAGGCCACAACAGAGTCAAATTCCCTTCTAATATCTTTTAGCACCTCTGTAAGAATCCTGTTAAACAGAACAAAGAGTGACCACGGATGAGAGTCTACAAACCTATAGCTGAATTCTCTAAACTAACCCCAAAGTCGTGGTCGGTGACTGCAGTCCAGATCCACAATGACAAGCTGCACATTACAAGAGAGTGGTGTATTCAAGCATCTCACCTGTGACAGTCAGCGTAATTTCACTGTGCTGGCATGCGGCGAGAAAAACTACATTCACTTGCTGTATTCTGCTCAACCATATCAATGTTAACAGCTTGTCTGAGTATAAGGCGTGTGGCCCAGGTAAGTAGGGAGAGGAGACTTTTCTCTCACTGCTACAGAAAATCCTCACTAAGGGAGAAAAAGAAGCAACACTTAGGAGAGGGATCAATACCAGCTCTGACCAAAGCAAAATGGATGACCCGCTGAACTCACTGGAACAAAAAGCCATCAGACCATTATGGGAGCATTCGAATAGGATGCCCCTACAACAGCGGAGGGAACAAGGAAAGACCTTTGAGTGCAGCTTGCTGAGGACTCCGACACTGCAGCCGGTAGTAAAGAAAAGGCTGCTAGCCACCAGCTAATAATGCTGACCTCTTAAACCTAAAATCAATGTACTGCGTAGTGTGCCTGCAAAGATAATTCATATCATTGAATTAGACTGCACTCGTACTGAAAAAAGCGATAATAATAATAAAGTCAGAAGGTAATCATGTTTCCAAAAGATCAATTCTGGATTATGTATTTTTGTTATTTAATTGTGTTATTCAAACTTTAATTGTGTCGTATTGAGCTAATGCATCGTATCGCTGTCTGTCTGAGTTGCGTCTCCACTGATCTGACGGATCACGTTCATCTGCCTATTGTCAAATATCTTCATCCTATTGATCAGGTGAAAATGTACCATTGCCCTTCGCTGCCATAACAAGAGGAATCACTCAGGGGAAACTGTCGTATAATTAAGAAACTGCCCGAAACCATTAAACTGCTCAGTAGCTCGAGCCCCTTTCGTCTGGAGTGCACAGCCTCCAATAGTCCATTACTTTGATCTACAGGTCACAGAGGAACAAAACTCAATAAGCAGGCTTAGATGGTGTTATGAGCTATATCAAGTTCAGTTCGGTGTCGTTGGAAATCCATGACTTTTGCACAGTATATCAGCTGAAATTTCTCAACACGAAGGAGGAGGGAGATAAAAATAGCTTAGGACTGTCACAGTGCATCACTTCAGTAATACAGCTGTTGGGCTCAATGGTGACAGAATAACTGAATAGGAAGCCCCAACTCTAAACAGGCTCCATCTGAAATCCCCCATAAAAAAGATTACTGAATTTCACCACATTTGAAACTCAGTGACGTATTTGCCCAAAGGCACGCGGTACTTCAAATGGCAAACCTGGGTTCTGGAACAGCAAGGCTATATTGGCAAAGATTTCTACGTCGTAAACATTTTACTGTCAACTTTGGTTGCAGGTTGCGGAGCCAAAATCTACAGTGAGGAAGAATACAAATACTAACAAATCACCACAATGATCAGGTCACATTTTAAACTAGAAGGGTTCTCATTACTTCGCGTAAACCGGTTGAAATTCAAGTAAACCAACAAATACGTAAAAACAAAAAACGCATTGATGACTCGGTTTGGTTTGGATTGTTGTTTGAATTCAAATAAGTGTCTCCTTAAGGTAACAATTAGAAATTGCTGCTTACTGTTGACAAATTCAATGACAGCTGCTTATTTAAAAAAAAAGGTAATATTCAGAGGGAATGCAGTCAAGAAAGGATTGAAGTTTCAGAGGTACACATTTATGAGGGACTCTGGAAATACAGTACATATCCCCCTCACATGGAATAGCTGATTAGATGCTCTTTTCATCCTGACCACAAAACTCCTTGGAGAGGCCCAATGCCAAATTCCTTTCAATCACCCATGCACAGTTCAGTTGAGTCCACTCATGCTATGTCAGGGCAAAATATGGTCTGTTTTCCACAACATCATTATTACATGATCACAGCTGCTACAGGGTAACCACGGTTCATACTGTGTACTCAGCCCGTATTCATTACAAGATACCTTCCCCATGAAATAAGAGACTTAGTTTCAAGTTCCACTAGCAGCTTGCTAACAAATGGAACCTGTCCCACTGGTGTAGTCATAAGATGTCTCTTGCCAGAGACTTGTTTTCTTCCAAAAGACTGGTTTCATTTGTCAATATCAATCATTTGCCTGTGGGTAACACACAAGACACTAAACAGCTTTCAAATTGGACTCTGCATCTTTTTCAGCAAAAAATATCCCAGATAAAAGCCAGTATCTTGCAATTTTTGACATCATTTGGAGCCAGAGTCTCTGCTGTAGCGAACAGGGACAGAGCCATAGCATCAATATTCCCCCGACATGCACACGCCTGACTTATCCGGAAGTGAGTTTTCCACAGTCAATCATGACATTTCAGCATCCAATATCCATTTATAAACCACACTTACCTGAAAAACATACTTAGACATACACATGTCTAAGGAACCACCTAAAATGACAGAAACCACTTATGAAAAAATAAATGTTGACATTAGTCCATTTCCTTTCCACTAATATGGAGGAGATGGAGTTGATGTCCTATACTGCGACCAGCCACCGCATTGCGATCCAGATGATTCGGCTTCACTTAAGGGCCTGTGCCATGTAGTCCATCTCTATATCAGCTACTGTCAATGGTCTTTCTATGTAAAGAAATTGTATGTTTTCACATATGGCATCACAACATGAAGCCACAAAAAAAAAGTCAGACTCCAGATTATGTCGTAAAGTGCTGACTCAGAGTCAACTCTCAAAATCCTCACTTGGGTACAACCCTAGCCTCAGCCAAATGGGACTCCTCCCTGGGCCCTGGCACTAGTGCTTGCAGCCAGCTTAATCAAACTAAAGTCCAAGTTGTGTTTTTCCTCTGCGGGTTCCCTATAGCTCAAAGTTTCACATACCTTAGAGCCATTTGCTGCAATGCGTTTCAGTCAACTTGTCTCATATAATTATCCTGTTAAGTCTTCCGTGTGTAATTATGATGAGTCGTATAGTCTCAAAATGTAACAGGTGAGTGAATTATTATACCTACTATTATTATACCTACCCATTATCTCATATCACATTGACTCATATATCTATATATGACTGAAAGAGGCTCGGAACAAGAATTGATTTGGTGAGGTGCAAAGCTTATCTCAGAGCCAAAGGATTTTACAGTCTGCTTCCTTTGATTGGCTGCTGCTCCGGGAACGTCCTGGAGTCTCAGAAATAATAAAAAATTGTCACCAAAATAGTTTTCACAGACCGAGAGACTGAGACTGTGTTGTTTGCACGAAAGATATTTTACTGATAGAAAAATTCATAAAATGTCTATTCGTGAGTCTGTAAATGAGTTTTTGACAATAAATAAGAAAATCGACGAAGACGTGGAAGAGAAAACATCACATCCTTTGTAGAGGAAAGAAGAACTAAAGGAAATGTGGGCAGAATAGAAAAACACACACACAGCACCACAGGGCCATCAGCAGTGACTGAGGAGTATAATTTAGACTAATCCTGCAGTCTTGTATGTTTGAGTAATCCAGTCACTGACCTGCTGTTTGATTGAGGCTTGATTTCTGTGTTTTTACTTCAAATTTACCATGAAATTGCTTAAAATTTAATCAAACATAAGACACAGAGTTGAAAAGCTGTAGCGGACCGTGTTTTGCATACCAACAAGTATGATGTAATGCTTCTTGTTCTGCATCTCAACTCTTGCGCTGCGTGTTGACGAACGGGGTGACGATCACACAGCCTATACTTTGAAATCTGAACATGAGAATGGAGAGCTGCTGGATCTGATCTGAGGACAGAAACGCTGGGCTCACACCTGATTGCATTGCATTATTGACAGTGGGGGTGTCCGGTGCTTGGTGGAGATTCAAATTTTCATAGCAACAACAATCAGTCACATGCTTGGGACACTCAACATGGCTTTCATGCTCATGTGCCCTGCTAGCTATCAATGCGATGCTAAAGAGAAACTCATGGGAAATAAAATCCCAAACCATACACACACCAGGTTAGCCATCTTTTTCACATGAACAGGATTTGACTGGCTAGCGCCTGCACTCTAGTGTTTATTCAAACAGGATTCGATTGGCCGAATCCTCCATTGCCGCATAAAGGGTTGAGCTCTGTTTGTTCTGCTGTACACAGCAAGGCAACGGAACCACAATGCAGTTCATCAAGGAATGAAGTCAAAGTTATTGAGTAGCATTTCGGTTGAAGACTCCAATGGATGCATGTGAGTCAGGTAATGAAAAAAACCTATGACTTAGTATAATTGAATATCTGAAATGAACCTAAATACCTAATATCCCATAATATCCTCTAAAAAAGACTTCACCCAAGGCCCTGAAATATCTGCATGCAAACATGCGCACTGAACTAACTTAATGTTTTCAGAAATTGGTTTTTCCACTTTTCCCAGAGTGGGGATAAACTCTGTGATTTGTGTATGAAGTCAACACGATAGCTCCTCCTGTACAGCAGTACCATGCTATTATCTGATTTCAGTGGTCTGAAAATGCAGTCACAATAAGTGGGAAATGATGCAGGGTTTGCCTCCCTACGGAGAGCAACACTCTACCCACCGCAATGAATTTGCAGAAACGCTTGGGAGATAATTATGTTATATTTCAGGGTAAATTAATCTAAATCAATCAGCACAAAAACAAAAGCATACAGGCACAATTTCCACTCTTGTTTCCAATTCTATGAAAAAGAGGAAAATCCCTGCCATCCTTTTAGTATTAACACAATATCTGCACGGAAATGAAGGTGTCTAAAACGTTTCCCTCCGAAGAACAAACATTAAAAAGCTACAAAATACACCCCCCTCTTTCTTTAAAGACCAAAAACAGGCTGACTGTTGGTTGTTTTGTCGAGGTCGGGGCCTTTACTCCCTCAAAATGCAAGTTTTGATTGAATGTGTCTTCTTTTAGGGAATTTAATTATATCATTTATGAGGTGAGTAGATTTCCCATGTCAGGTGAACAGCAATATCCTTTTCATGATCGCTCCCTCCAGATCACAGCTGTCATTGCATGTGACAGCGGCACCGGTATCCACGTTGTAGTCTGAGACCATCATCTTTTTTGTAACGCCTTCATCGGGGCGGCTCGGTGACAGTTTGACACCAAAGACGCTTTGTTCCCCTCATCAAAAAGTCCTCTCTCAACAATCTGCCTCTTGTTTTTGGTTCTCGTATTGGAACGCCTTTGATGATAATCATGCTAAACTAAATTTAGGCATCAAGATGCTTAGCGGCTCCTTTGACGCACACGCCCATTAACTCCAAAAGGCAGTGGAGATATACAATGAAGTATATCTCTCGTAGCCAAGGGTGCTCGGTCCATTCCCAAGTTCTTTGACATTTTATTAACCCAAGTCGGTTCTGTGTGAAAACTGTATTTTAAACATAATCTTCACTCTGAGAAATGAGAGGTCATAATTCCCAGGGCAGCGTGGAAATTAAACCCACAGATCAAATAAAAAACTCCACTGATTTGTTAATTAGCTTCTTCTGGCTGTTTTGTTGTCTTTTGAGTGTAATGAGGATAATGTTTGGTGTGAGAACAGAAGTGAGGCATTTTCCAATAATCCTTAAAGGGCTTATAAAAACCACTGCTGTTCCATCTGTATCAGCCGCCTCGGAGCCGGTGCTGTTTCTTCTTCATCGTTGCCGACGTGAAATCTCAGGAGCCTCCTCACAGAGCTGCGTGCACATGTTTTACAAAAGTTTCTTTTTTCCACCTGTCTTTGCTGTTTTATCCTGTTGAGGTGTCATGTTGAATTCCGCTTTGTTTTATGCAAATATTGACGCTTTGTCATCTGTAAGTGAATCTGTATATTCTCAGTGGAAGGGGGAATGGCAGCACGGCGATGCAGTGGTTAGCCATGCTGCCTCACAGGGAGAAGGTTCTGGGTTCGGACCTAGACGATTGATTTCCTCCATGTCGTAACACCTACCACCCCATGGCTGGGTGTTCTCCAGTTTTGCATTGCAGCCCAGTTGATCTGAACAATTTAATTTCAAACATGAACTTGAATAATGTCAGGAAACATTTGTTCAGAGTTTGTCTTTCACATGTGACGATAGCAGCAGGAGGTTGTCCGTAGCTAAATGTCTGTGGCAGTCAGCCGAGGGTCGATTCCACGATAGAGCACGGAGGAGGTAAAACATAATGTATAAATTCCTCTTGACTTTCTGTTTATTTCCCCCTGTGCATCATGTTTGACGTCACAAACATAACAAAAGCTGAGGCGCTCGCCCAACCTCGCTGTCTTGCCAAACTAGCATGTTCACCCGGGGGTCTTATTTCCATTACTGCCGATTACAACCTGTCCCCATTTGAACTGGGAGTGAGCGCCAATCGTATCCATTCCCATTGCAGACAAAAGCCAGATGTTAGTGGGTGTTGGTGGGGTATTTCACCAGTGGAAAGGGGGATTCGTTCAGAAAAAACCATTGCTGACAAAGAAAAACACAGAGTTGTACTTTTATTCCTATTTTTTAACAAATTGAAATAAAAGATTGAGGTTTTCTAAACACTCAAAAAGTTTATTTGACCAAGTATTGTCCCCTTGACAGAAGTGGGATGTCAAGATGTTGCTTATATTGCACGTATATTGTACCGGACACATCTGGTGTGGTTTGAATTTTGCATTTATATTTCTGTTCAGTGTAAACAGAGCTCCGACACGTCTGTGCACTGCCGACACACCACTGCTGGTGGAAATCCAGTGTTGGCAAAACAAATCAGAGCGAGCAGAGACAAACAGCACAGCAGCAGTATGTGTGATGCACAAGTTCACCTAAAGCAGAGCAGCACATCGAGAGGAAAATGAAACAAACCTCCACTCACCATTAGAGTAACAGGAGGAACTGGATGAAGATAAGTGTCCTTGGGCCTCATGATAGAGCTGCCTCTCGCTGGAGTGTAAAGAATGGCACGTCAATACTCGCCGAGAAAAACACATACAGAACAAAAATAATTGTTTTTTCATGTGACAGTGGAGGAGAAAACAAAGTGCATCCTCTTCTGAAAGGGTATCTATCATTGAGCCCATTCAGAAATCATGAGCATATTTTTCTCTTGTGCACAAGGAGTGGGCAGCGCTGTTAATTGAGTGTTTGGTGGTTTGATCCAGAGCCCGCGGGGCAGAGCAGCGAGTCCTGGCAGAGCAGCAGCAGCAGCCTGCAGGGATGGAGGAGGGGGCCGAGGGGAGGCACCTGACCAGAGCCCGGGGGCGAGAGACGATACCTCTCAGGCTATAGGTGTTATGTGGCTCAGTGTCCAAGCTTGTTGCACTCGCCTCGACCGAGTATTACTCAGTGGCTGCACTACCCTGGGTTGACCTCATGGGGGGGAGATCTGTTGCATCTGTTTACCTTGTAAGGTTAGCGAGCTAGCTGAAAGTACATTATTTATTTTCCCAGTGGAAAAGTTACACAGTCCCACTGACCATCATAGGTAGTAAGTTCATGTATTTCTATTTTTATTCTGATAGTGAGCTCATGCTTTTGATGCTTTGTCTGTGTGTGTGTGTGTGTGTGTGTGTGTGTGTGTGTGTGTGTTGACCTTGTCAGGACCAGTAGACCTCTTAGGGGCAGAATCCCAGTCATAATGAGGCAACATTATACTACTAGCACTACTGCTACTAATACTAATAATAACATTTATTGTTATTATGCAAAATTGTATTACATTATTATTAAAAGCGAGGTCCTAATGAGGTGAAAGGTCGTCGTTAAGAGATAAGGTTTCGGTTAGATTGTGCAACTGTGCGTGCATGCTTGTGTGTTTGTGTGTGTGTGTCGCCGGTATTAATCCAGCATTGAAAGATAAATGAGCCTCCCTGGCTTCAGAGGAACGTTTCCTGTGTTGTGTTACTGCACTCCCCTCCTGTCATCACACTGAGATAAAACACATGTGACTGTTAGCGAGGGTAGTGCCAGGTCAGGGAGGATGTGTCACCGCTGGGCCAAGGCATTTGCAAAGAAGGCTCTCAGGCCAAGGCCTTTCCCGATATCCCCGGGTGAAACTGAAACAGTGCCAGCAGCGCGGTTAAGTCTCACAGTCGCTGAGCTGAAGTAGTTTCAGCCGGAACTTGCAGTCAGGCCAGTGAGGTGTTAAGTATTTGTTCAGCCTATCTGAGCGAGATTGCTGCAGACGTGTGTTTATTTTATTACATATTCCCAGAAGCTGCACTGTCTCAAGGAAGGAAAGGCCAATGTGGGAATTATATCTACAGTGGGAATCTGGTGCTTATGAGTATAAGAATAGTAAATATATTCTGCAAAGGAATGTGCCTACAGTGTTTCTATTAACGTGCTTTCCCCCCCCCCACTTCCACTCCATTAAAGTGCAAGTGGTCGGTTCAACTTTCCATCGAGACAGTGGTGAATGGAAAATGCAGGGCTGAATTATTTGTTCTCTAATAGGCCAACTTTTATTATTCCCCTGCTGGGAAATAATCACCTACAAGTGTGCTGGGCAATTAAGTGCTCCATCCTAGGTGTAGTCTTATTGGCTGAGCATGGGGCCACCTAATTTTCTCTATTTATGGCATGTTGAGGCAGATTTGTGGCACCAAGAGAGCTTGAAGAAACATTTCCGCCAGAAAGTTTCACCCGGTGGAGGTGAACACTCTCCTTCCACGGAAACCAGCATTATATTTCACTTTCTGATAATAACCATATTGTAGGTGTGAATGTGCAAGACCCATTTTCATGAAATGAATAGTAGGTCAAATGGGCTGTTTGTCTGTATTTCAGTTATGCTTCTAATCCACAATGTCCCTCAATCTAATGACCACATATATAATTGCAAACAAATATGGAGAGAAGCTATTATATCATAGCATGTCCATTAGTAAATCAGGGGTGATTATCGGAAGAATGGATTTAAGCTGCAACCAGCAGTATGTAAATTGACCAGGTAATTTGTTATTGCAGCAGCTTTAGCAATATCCCATTTAACGGAACAGCGGGGAAGAGCAAAAACAACAAACAACCGTGGACCGCGGCGCGCTCCGGATGGACGGGATCATCAGCAGATCAGCATGGTGTTGATGGCGTCTCAGACACATTTCTACTAACAAGGATGGATTCAATATTTTTTGTAGAAATGTGGAAACTTTGTTATTCTTGCAGCAAACCCAAAGAAAAGTTAAGAAAGAAAGTGTGTGGACGACGATTCCAGAGATGTTGACAAACCATTACTGATATAAGCTAATCCTTTAATGGGCCGTATACGTCCTCTCACCGCGTGTGCACACAAGAGGCCTTTTATTAACAACAGGTATCAGGAACAGAAATCTTATCTCTAGTTTATGACTGAACAGCTTTAGTAAATAGTAGAACCTGTTGATAAGGGTTCTTGGAAGCCGATACCAATGGTAGGGAGAAATACATTCCTGATATCAACATCAGCAAAGATATATGTAAACATAATCACTTGGCAAAGATTGTTGTTAAAAGTTGTTGTAATCAAACCATAATGACAAAGTAATAAACTTTTGTTATAAATAGCTATAAATATAAATGAAAGAAAATTGGATTAATATAAAATAAGATAATCGTTTATTAATTCCTCTATGGGGCCGTCATTTTTTTTCTGAATTGTTTATTATGTCAAAAGTTTTCATAAAGGCAAACATAAACGCTACATATAATATAATACATGTCAGTAAAAGATTCATATGGGCCAACTGATAAATCGGTCAGGCTCCGTATCACTCCATACTTATTAAAGCATCTGTTTAGCCTGACTAGTTTAGCAAACAGCGATGTCTCCTGCAGGAAAAGAGAAAATTAGTCTTCATTGGGAAATAACTTCATCGCAAACGCTCGACATCAATAGATCAACACAACAAATTATTCTCGATACGACTGAGGAGCTCGGCGCCGACACACAGGCAGCGAGACGTTTCCACTCTGTTGGCAGGATTAATAATCATCATAAACATGAGTGCTGCCCATGAAGGACACTGCTAGGAGAAACCTGTTTAACATGTCGGTATTCACGTAAGAAATCGAATTAGCTATTATAAGATATCACTTCTTCTCCTCCTCCGCACGCAGCATTGTCCTTTTCGAGTTATAAAACGGGAACACAAATTAAATTAACATCATAATACTGCAAGGGCAATTTTCTGCAGCCCATTTATCGTATTTGTTAGTTTTACCTAGAGCAAACAAGGAGGACAGACACAGTAAGGCACGACATTGAATGAAGTGGGTTTTGGTCATTCTTTGATAATCTTCAGCTACATTTTTGACCTACCCCCACCCCCCCACCCCCTCCTTTTAATCCCAGCAAAGGTTGGGAAAAGAAGGACAACAAAGATGTTTGGGCTCAAAGCTTCAGCAGGGGCACATGATGATGAGCACACGGAGCCACATACTTTCGTCTCCTGTCTGACTAAGATTCATCATCTCATCTATACTCAGACAATCAATTATAAGAAAAAAATCTTTTTGGAAAACATTTAAGGGGATTATATGCTCGGCAATAACATGCCTTTGAAACAAATCATTTTAATCCTGTTGAAACAAGGTGATTCACATCACATGCAACAGCGTTTTAATGGAACGAATCAGAATAGCACAAATTGAGTTCAAAATAAAAATGTCGTTAAACACAGTTAATTAAACTCAGAAGAAACACGGAGCAGAATTGCATTTGAAAAGAAACAATGAGTCAAGGACGATGACAGCGAGCGAACCTGTGTGTGGAAACACAGAACAAGAGGCTAATGTGAGCGCGATCAAAAGGGCACAACAGAGTGCATTGAATGAACGGGAATCATACAAGAGAGAGAGAGGCATTCAGAACCTGTCCTTACTTTTCTACATCCAGAATTGCTCAAACAAATTGCTTTAAATAAAATGCAGGTAATGGGAGGTGGTAAATCTCGACTGCGGTTCCCTCTCTGCTTTATTTTCAGATTCCAAAATGCTGCTGTGGGGAGACTGGATGTTAGACCGCTTCCAAGTTCATACTGTGGAGCGGCGCGGCTTGATAAACACAGGCGCTTTTAGGTCTTTTCAGATTTGTATGTGAGAAATGAAGCAGATTTTCCCGAAATGTATTGTGTTATGGTCGCCACGGTGATGCAGTGGTTAGTGCCTCAATGCATGAAGGTTTGGATCCCAGCCTGCCCATTCTGTGGAGAGTCTGTATGCTTTCCAAGTGTCTGCTTGGGTTTTCTCCAGGTACTCTGGCTTCCTCAAATAGTCCAAAAATGCAGATTTGGATTAGGTTAATTGGAGACGCTAAACTGACTGCGGGTGTAAATCATTGTTTGTCTCTGTATGGTGGCCCTGCGATACGCTGGTGACCTTCCACTGTCCACACACTTTGGCGGTATAGATACTACATGGATGATATGGATGGATGGATCTGTAAAGTCCTACTTTTCAAGTCAAAGCCGATCTTACTCATTTTAGATTCGATTTCCCCTCTTATTTATTGCTCTTTTAATGTAGCAGGGAGACGGCGGCTATGTGACCAGGAATTCTCTGGTTGAATGGATCGTATTTTTATATCCCAAAAGTAAAAAAAATATAGAACGAATGTGAAAATGTTCATTGTACTTCAATGTGAGCAAAAAAAAAATCGATTAGCTTGGCCTTCATCTCAGTCATTGGACGGTATAAGCTTGTCAGGGGCGAACGGGCTCATCTGCCGCCTGCCTCTCTCCTCCTCGCTGCCACCTTGTTTAGCCTGATCCGCCAATCTTCGGCAAGCTAATGCAAGATGACACTTTGTCACCAGAATCCTAAACTCTACCCACAATACAATTTGTCATCACACTGAGGAGCCCATGACATTCATAAGAGCGCCTCTGTCAGTATCAATTTCAGTCTTATTTTAAGGGTTCGTGGGCTCTGACATATCTCTCTCACAGGCGCTCCCACAGCGTCCCCAAGGTTCATTGCCACTGAGTAAGCCGAGTATCCACGGACCCGGACTAACAGCTGGCCATATCCATAACATAATGACATTTCCTCATGCAGCTCATAGGCTAGCTCCTGATTAAAACATCAACATATGCAGCTGTAACTGCGTATTGATTATCAGGACTGAGTGTTTTCTCCGACCTAGGAGGCTGAAACTTTGCAACTGTAACCTCTAATCAAGGTGACGCCTGTCTAATTTGGCCCTCAAGGCCGAGCAGAGAAAAACAGGCGTAATGATGCGTTTATGAGGAGTAATTTTCTGACCCTCAAGGAAACAAAGTAAATTAGGCACCAGGGCATTCACATCTCAGCTCTTGACCTAGCGGTTATTACGCTAAAATTTACATTAGTGCCCCCGTATACAACGAGAATCGTGAAGAGGTTTAATTGAAGGTTGATATAACCTTTTCATGTGTAAGGCTGGGCAATCAGTCTCAATGTAGGGGTTGCAGAGTTTGGTTAACCTACTCAGGTTACATCACATCTACTATATCTGCCGTTTGCAATCTGCCGGCCTTAGAAAAGCAAAGTAATGAACTGAACATGGAGCCTAATTAAAATCTGACGGTGAACCAGTGTCAAAAGGTCAGCAGTCTGCCTTACTGTACAGCGGCACTCACAAAATTAACCTTGTCGAGTTAGATTAGGCTAAAAATACTTCTTGCAAATCCAGAAACGCACATACGGCCGACGCAATGAAATTGATTTTAAAGGTGACATCTTAACCCGTCCGTTAGTTCCCCCCTTCCCACTGCGAGGCCCGAGCAAAGTGATTAATCTTTCTATTTTTAGATCACTTTCCTCCTTATTTATTTCCTTCTTGGTTTTTTAATGTCGAGGGGAGACGGCAGCGCTGGCAACAGAAATACTTTGTCAGCAACTTGATTGCATTTACATGGAAGAGTGAAGCCAAAGCTGGAGCAAATTAGAGAGCTGTGCCACGGGCTGTGCTGAAATAAAAGGCACTTGAAGAAATGCCATGTGAGGAGACGTCTCAAAAATCAGCACCTCAGGAAAGACATTATGTTTAACCTTAATACGCCCTGAAATCATTACCATGCTCGCCCTGCCCGTGCTACACAGCTGCTTTTAACATCTTTGCTCATTTTTTATCCTTAATATACTTTTAACTTGAAGAATGCTTGGTAATATCACCTCGATCTTAAGGGGGAATTATTATTGTTAATACAAAACTTACCAGATATCCAGTGATATTTAGGACATCTGACAGCACAATTATATCATGTATCATTTAGAAATACAGTAAATACAGTTTTACTTTACACTTATTCTTAAAATGATAAATAACTCATATATCTTACTTTGCTAGGGGGGTTCACAGCAAGCCCTAGCAGCGTAGCCACAGAGGCTATTCAGTGGCTCTTGCTTTCAGGTTTCAAATTGCTGGCGAGAAAATGTTTACCACTGATGTTTACTATGAATTATTTCCACTGTAATGCAATTACACCATGAAATACATGGCAGCTCAGCTCACTTCGCATGTGCCCCTTTTCTTCTGGTCTAAAAATATAGAACTGGCTTTAGTCTGCAATGAGAATGGATATAATCAGCATTCCATTCGGGTTTACAGATGAAGCAGGCACAGGTTGTTATCAGCTTTGGTTGATGCAAAAATGACACCAGAGTGAACGTGCCTATTCAACATGGCCGTGTAGTCATCAAGCAACAGGCCTGGAAAAGCACTGGGGAGTTCTCCTTCAACTGCAGCGTGGTCGAGCTCTGTGTAGAATGATCTCATTAAATGATTGATTATCAGGCCTGATGCAGCCTGAAAACAAGAGTGTGAGTCAACTGAAATATTGGAGTTGCCTGTTAAACCAAAACACTGGGCCGAACAGCACTAAATGGATGTGCCAAGCTAAGGGGATCTGCTAATTGCTAAACCGTTGAACTCTGGTCAACTGGGCCAGAAGCGTGTCTGGACTTCAATGTCTGAAAGCAGTTGTTTGTGAGTCTTTTCAAATGGTATGTCTGCAATTCTTCGCATAAAACTATTGATTGGTGCGACAACAATATGGCTAGCATGCGATGCCTGCAATATTATATATATATGTAATTCAGTAGAGCCCACGTTCACGAATCGTTAAAATCAAAAGCACTGATATGAGACATCTCTGCACTAAACACTGGAACATAATCATTCTGCATGAACCTTGTCGTCCCTGAGTGCTGTTCAGGATAGGAAATGTATCGCTGTAAGACCTGCCCTCTTTACAACATGCTCCGGGAATGCAAAAATCTCCCCATTTGGTCCACTAAAGTCTATTAATAATCTCTCAAATCAAACAAATACCCGTTCATGAAATCACCAGTGGCCCATGCAAAGCAAAAAAATAAAAGCCCAACTTAAACTGCGAACTTGGATCAGAGCACAGAGGATACAACAGTTGCGTGAGGCTGATTCATGTAATATCCCCCCTCTCTCCGGCTCCAGAGTCCCGCTGACACAGCAGCTGTGAGCAATACGTGTGCTCGTGGGTGTGTGTGCGTGTCCGTGTGCACTTCTGCTCGTGTGTGTATGTGTGTGTGTGTGTGTGTCTGTGCAGGTGGTAGGAGGGAGGGACCGTGATGCCTGTGAGCTGAATAACAAATCTAGCATACTGCACACCTGAGGAGCTGTCACTGTCATAATCAGCCGTTTATAATGCATGGCAGAAGGGGGACAGGAGTCGAGAGGAGGAAACGAGGACACAGTTGGTCATCAAAGCTCTGTCTGTGCTACATCCTCTTCTTCTCATCCTCTCTATTGCTGCACGGAGAATTGAACGGGGGAGGCTGTTCTTCCTCTTCTTGTTCTTCTTTTCCTTTTTTAATTTACACTCTCCCCTCAAAGTTATTGGGGAGCTCTCCCTCTCGTCCAACCGAGGCACAGATGTCGCATATGGAAAGCTGGATAGCTATAGCTTCCGCTTCCTCTCCTGCTTTCATCCTTCCTCTTCCTTCTTCACACGCCGTCTGGCCCAGCAGGTTTGTGTCCGGACACCTCCTCCAGAGAGCTCAAGGTGACACATGGCTGCTCAGGCGCAGATGAGTGGCTGTGTCCCCGGCCTCTTGACGACCGCCAGTTGGCCCCCTCTCGCTTTTTTCCCCTCTATAACCGCACTAAAGTCCCTGAGCAGTGGGTCCAAACACCCACCCCCAGTGCCTTTTGTTTTTCCAGTGCGACACTAATCTATGGTTCTGCTGTGAGGGCCACAGGAGCGGCAGGTTGACGCACTTCCAGCTCACTGACACAATCACTCAGCACTTGCATTGGGAGTGCTGGGTGCGTGTGTTTGTGTGTGTGTGTGTGTGTGTGTGTGTGTGTGTGTGTGTGTGTGTGTGTGTGTGTGTGTGTGGTTGTGTGTGTGTCTGTGTGCAGTCGGAACAGTGCCTGCTAGACAGCCGGGCAGATATTTTTTTGCAGGGTCAGCAGAGAGTTGGCCAAGCCAGCATCATGGAGGAGTAAATCAATGAAAGCCAATTAGACACCGAGAAAGGTGAGAGAAGAATTGAGCCTCTCAAAAAAGCACAGACTTAGACAAAAAAAAAAAGAATCCTGAGAGACTTTTTAATAAAATACCAAAGAGTAAATGTAGAATCTCTTCCATGGTGACACGCGTGAGACTGCTCTTCATGTTCGACTGTGCAAAACCTGATATTAAAGATGACATATCTGAATGCAGCTTCGCTCACAATTCATGGGAGGTTCCAAAGTGTTGTGTGGTGCATGCTGCAGAAAATTGGATTGTGTGAGTCACATTGATGCATCACCCCGCTTCACTTAAACCAAATAAAGCTCTGCTGGGCTATGAGGAGCGTTTGATATTACAGCTCTCATAAACAAACATAGGGTGATGACATTACTGAAAACTGTTCCAGACTTCAGACGTTTTGTGACGTTCAATCTTCGAGGAAATTAGCTTATTTTTAAATGAGCAAAAAGGGTCTCTGAATTAAAGCAATAAGCAAAGAGCTTGTTTGTTGATGTCGAGAAGCAGCATGGGATTATGGGAGTTGTCTTTACCACCATTGCAGGTACAAATCAAGTGGGATTTTAGTTCATCATACATGGACAAAGCCATGGATAAGATAGATATGACGCAATTAAAAAGGCGACAAAAATGAAGTTTTAAGTTGTCTTGAATAAAATTGGGAAATTCTTAGGTTTGGCTGATGTAAATACACAAGTCAACAAAATACATAACCTAAGTCTAGCTGTTCTTATACATTTTAATGACAAATTTTTACATTTTATTGCAAGTAGGTGTAGGGGATGAATGCAACACAAAATAAATTGACTTCATGTGATGCATATTCTCAGTCAAACATATAATGAAACAAGTAATGAAGAGAGTTTAATGCAAAGTTACTAATGGGTTTAACCAGGTTTAAACAGTAATTTATAATACTGTTCACGATGTATTTGTTAAATATTAGCCTAAATATCTTTTTTTTCGAGTGTACCGAGCCTGTGATGTTAATCTCGCAGAATTCCTCAGCGGGTGAAGAGTGCAGTCATGTGTCTGTGTGGAGGGCGAAAGTAAATGCAATATGTCTCATGATCACCTCCTGAGCGAGCCAAATGAGGCACCCTTCGCTCTGAGCAACCTGCTACTAACATCTGCTGCTTCGGCCGCAAATGCCCTTAGCGATGCCCTTGTGTATAAATCCTGTACAGCGTAGTCTATGCTATTCCGCCTTCAAATAATTCCTATTTTTTCTCTATTTCAATGATTATTGTAAAGATGGCAGGATTGTATTAGTGAAACAAAACCAGCTTAACAGTGGGAAGTGTAATGTTGCAATGCAGCAACAGTAAACTTTAAATGCAGCATATTGTTGCTATTCAGGTGGTTTATCTGATTTGGATGGGAAAAAAGCAACATCAATTTCTGACTTAATGAAAGAAAAACATCTAAAGCCTTTGATAACCTGCTGACTGCTAATGAGCTGTGGAGCCACCATTATGCACTATATAATAATCCTGTTCGCATTAACAGGGAAGAAAACAGATACTAATACCCGCGGGCATGTGTATTGGAGTAGGTACCAAGGCAATTAGCATGAATTAGGATCATATTTTAATCTCATTAAAACACAGTATCTTGTGTCAAATCAACAATGTTGTCGACTCTAAAAGAGATAATGTCCTTAATTTACTTATTAGGAGGTTTGCCATTTTTAACATTACATATGTGTTTGATCAATTGGCTATACGCCACCATGATAAAGGGAACTCAATATTCCATGTTTCGTTTTTTAATGCTTTTGCTTTTTTAATCATATAATCATATAATAACTTTCCATTATGTTTTTAAACCGTAAAAACGATCACACATTACCTCTTTATGCAATCTGACACAGAAGCTATTTGCCACCATCTTAAGCCCACAGTAATTATTAGGCTAACACATTTTTTTGTCATCAGGCCCCTCTTCCATTTGCATGAAAGCAATCTAATAAATGTGATAATTGAACTCTCCCAGCCAAAAACATTAAGATAATCCCCCAAAAATCTACCATTTTTTTTTGAGTAACCTCCAATCTCATTACCTCTGTGATAAAAAAAAAAAGTGTCTTGTTCCCTGGCTTCCCTGAAATTAAGCTCTAGATAAGAACGCCCGGTTTGAGACAGAGGCAGACGCAGGGGTGGATCAGCCGCCGCTGCAGCCTTCATAAATCCATCCCTGGCTCCTGTGCTCAGACAGGCTTGTTGGTCTGCTCCTAAATCAGACAGGCCAGACTGTCACGACCAGAGACCTTGTCTTCTTGCAGATCAATGGTGATAAGGGAAAATACATTTTCAGCTGCAAATACTGCAGGAACCAAAGAGGGGCTGAGGTCTCAAAGAGCGCCATAGGCGTGTATTCGTGCATTTTTTAATATCACGGTGGAAATATAACGCAGTGACAGCTGTGATGATGATTTAGGTGACTTTGCTCCTGATGAAGACAACATCAAGTGAAGGCTTGAAAATAAAAAAAAACGTGATAGGCCACTTTCCATGAGCCATTCTCTCTGAGACGTTATGGTTTTTCTGTACTTGTTTGATCTCTTGTGGAATATGGCTGTGGACTGATTGAAAACATGTGCAAGTAATACGAAAAAAAGATATTAACAATAACTTGAAATTGGTGTAGGTTTACCTGTAAGTCAAAGCGTCAGTGAGTGTGTGTGTGTGTCTGTGTGCGCACTTCATTGGCGGACCTATCATGAAGATAAAGCATTTTATTAAAACAAAACTTTTCACGTCTGCCTTGAAAGCTCAGATAACAGCACCACAGCCATTTATTATTTTCTCATTCGGCACTGGAGAGAGGAGCAGAAACTTGTTCACTTCCCTTCTCTTATTGTGCCGTCACAGTCATAGCAATTTGTATGCTAAGTATTTTAACTCGTGGCTCGGCTTTATTTATTGTGGGTTTGCCCACTGTGGTGCAGAAGGAAATATCTCAGCAACTACCAAATGGATTGTTCATGTCTCCCTCAAAATTAAGTGTTCATCAGTTGATAGGCCCTGACCTTCGACGTAGGGCCATCCTTAGTTCAGAATTTGTATGATTCTTGTACTTAATGATCAAATATGGGCAGTCCTCATGACAATTTATCAACCAACTTTATGTTTTATAGTAATTACCAAATGTTAGCATGCGAACAAGCAATTCAATTGTGTTGTACAGATGAACAATGGACAAGGATAAGAGATGCAACTCGTCTTCTTCCCACTATTCAGAAATTAAGCCAAAATATAACACTGTCATTGAGCACTGAAGACTCCATTTGGAGCTGGGGTCTATGCATTAACTATTAGGGGTTGGAGCTGTGCTGTGGATGTCCTGCCGATAAACACGCCCGACCAATCATTATGTTTCACTCTGACTTTGTAGTTTGATCCATGTCCCATCCCATAACATGGAGGAGGCAGGCTTTATGACCTATAATGCAGCCGGCCACAGGGGGGCTATCAAGAGGCTGTGGCTTCACTTTTTGGCAGCTGTCCTTTCATCCATCTTGCCATCTACCTGTCTAACATTGTCATTGTGAGCATATTAGCATGTAAGCCTTTAGCTTAAAGCACCACTAAGAACAGCCTAGCTGTGACCAAGTGTAGTCAGAGCCATGACCTACTCTTAGTCCTGTTAGATGGTAGCTGGATACTTGGTCCAATCAAATAAGCCCCAATATGCTGCTTTGCTCAGAACAAATTCAGTGATTTTTGAATACTTATTTATAAATGTTTAAACCGACGGACACCTTTTGATTGTGGGTTGTTTTTTACAGGACACCAAGTGATCGATAAATAATTCAGACAACTGCCTTCTTGCACACGTGTGCCATCGCAAATCAATAGCCACACTTTTATTGCATCAAGGACTAAAGATGCTTTCTTCTCTCCTTGGCTTGTTCCGGAGTTCAACACAATTTGCCTTAATCAGGCAATCAATCACTGTTAGTGTGCCACACCAGCACACAGCAGGCAGATGTGGCCCCGACTCCAAACCCTAAATTGGTGCAGACACACACTTGTATGAGCCCTGCCACGCAGGAGACATTGCCAGAGCTGCAGCCAGAGCTTGCAAAGAGCATTTTGCCTTTATTTGTTGACAAGGGGAAGGCACCAATCTGCTCCGCTGACTTTTCACCAGAAATTACAGAGAAAGAGCTCGATGGAAACGTTCTCGAATGTGTTTTTCACTGTTTGTCTTTCTGCATACTATACAATATAATCAGATCCCCTTTATGGTTACACATTTTCTATACTTTTACGTCTCTAACATGCCGTGCTTTATATTTATGGAAGATGGCATTCCGTCATCTCGCTTTAAAAATACCTGTGAAAGCCACCAACGACTTCAAGCATATAGATGCACATCACAAGTGTGTATGTGCACCTTAATACATGCACAACTCTATTTGGCTCCATTGTTCGAATGATATAAAAGACTGAATGAGCTGATTTGGCACCAGCAGAGAATAATCAGAGCACTACTGTGGTCCTCAGAGATCCTTTATTGAATGCATCACAATGAAGCTTGATTGGAATTGATAATGGCTTTGAGGACTAGGTTGCTCCTTTCCAATGACTAATTTGTTCCAAAGCAACCTTTGACATGCAAGGGATTGGCAATGACAGGCTAATTAGCCAACTGTTGAGATGGGTCAAAATGTGTGTGTTTATACCAGAAGAGAAAATGCTCTCCATTTAAAATTGAATGTTGAGGCTCTGTGGCGTAAAAAAAAAAATACCATCTCTATTAATTTAAATAAAAGGAAGAGACTATAGCTTCAACAGAAAAAGGGCTGTGTGCGTGTGTGTCACTGAATATCGTCCTGTGTGGTTGGCTTCGTGCAGAAATGACTGAGCTCTGCATTACAATATATGGGAGCAGAGGGTGAACTGTATGATATTCCTGTGTCAACACAAAGTCAGCATGAAGAAGTGCCGCGGATGTGAAAGTGCTGCTGACCTCGTCCATTTTTCTTCCAGTGCCATCAAGGCCACCGCGCTGCAATGCTCCCCCCCGCCGCATCCAATTGTGCCGAGTTAAAGGTGTGGAATCGGGGGGGCTTGCCCAGGCCAAGAGCCCTCGCACACCTGCACTTATGAGAGTCAACTGCAGTGTCAGCACCGCAACCGACATGCATCACACGGCAGCCTCCCACACTCGCCTGCAAAACAACGTTATCTGTCTACACAGACAGTGCAGCCCTGAGAATACATTAACCACAGACAGCAGGGCGCCCTTGATGGTAAATCCCTCCTCTGATTCCACGTTATAGACCATGCCAAATTCAGGTATACGCTGCACGCAGAGTCCTCGGTGTATCAGATTGGTCTTATGAATCATGCAACCTGATATTGTTTGATTGAATGCACTAAGTCCAAATTGGATTCCCTCTGACGGCTCCTCCTCTCCCCTGCCTGGACGAGTACTGATGAAAGATAACCGCTTCTGCATTAATCAAAGAGATGGAGAATTTTGATCCCACTCTAATTTAGATTAGATTACATATATTAAATAATTTGCACAGAATCTGATATCAATTATCAGCAGGTTATTCAGTTTGATCTCGTGCCATATTCTGCCACAACAAACTAAAGAAACGCACTTTGAATCCGACTGCCTTTCGTCAAAAACATGATTTTGCCACGTTTCTTAGTAACTGGGTGTCGATGGGGAACCATGATCACCAGAGATGTTTTAATGGGGCTTATCTTAGTTTTGTTGCACTTCCTTTTTTCCCTCTTTTGTTTGCTTTTATATCCATCAAAGAGAAAGTGTAATTATTTTAAAACATGGATGATCAGGCGTGGTAATCAATGACAAGAGTGTGAAGTGACATGAGTCACTTCTTGCGAGAAGCGAGTGCTATTCAGCCCTCCCGTCTTCTGTGTGTGCGCGTCGACTGTAAGTGGGATGTGAAAGTGCCTACTGTTTGTTTAGGATTACAACACACTCTCAGGGGCGGATGGTTTGATTTGTAGTAGGAGGGGAGCAGCACTGCTCCCATCACATACTTGCCTGCACCTCAAAACGCCAATAACTTGAAAAACAACAGATTGCCCAGGAGGAGGTGAACCAAAAGTCAGCCCCTGTTTATTATTTGGGGATAGAATACGTTTTTTTTTTTTTTTTTTCATCTGCCAGAGTGAAATATCTCTTTATCACAGTTACAATCTATTCCATAGAGCCATCCCTTGATAGTTAATTAGGTGTCAGCAGCCCAAACGAGGTAATTTAACCTTCATCAGCCTGTATCACATGAGAAGATAATGTAAGGGAATAATTCATTGCATATTTTAATGGAACACAAAAAAAACTATATTTACAAACTCTGGGCTTTAGTGACGATGACTGAATGGAATACAGAGTTGAAAACTCCAGAGTGATCCATCCCTTTCTGAAACAGTGAGCTTAAAAGGTAATGATGATGACTGTAAGGGGGGGGGGGGGGGGGGGCACACACTCAGACAAGCAGATTTAGCACCAAGCATTGACAAATAATAATCCTAAGGATCAAACAGGCCGTAAACAGCAATTATCTGAGGGCAATGTGATCAGAATCTCTCAGCCAATGATCAATAGAGTCTGAGCTCTTCAAGCAGGTCGAGAGACAACTGGCTGAATCTTAAATTACTTGACGCCGTGACATTCGATCAGCATTTGTCTCAGTGGAGTCTGGAGTTAATAATCCGGGAATTAAAATGGGGGAAAAACAAAAGCTCGAAGAAGTCAATAGCAAACATTTGAGAGAAAAAACACAACTTTAAATTGAACTTTAAAATATTACACTAAATTACTTACAGTTTTCCAGAAGTTGTAAAGAACCCACATTGAAAATTATGACTAGATTCATACTGTAAGATAATCACATGGCCGAGCGGAATGCCTGTTTTGATCATTTATCTTTCTTTGTGTTTCTGTCAGTATCATTTAAATATAATGTGCATGAGTAAGTGAAACCAGACAGTGAGCAAATAAACGATGACCTCAAACAAACTGACTTTAGAATGTTGAAAACTACTGTGGGGCATAGTTGTAACCGGAGCTGATAAGACCTGTTCCTCCAGAGTGAGGAAGTAACGCAATTTCATTTTGACTGGGAACATAGTTACTGTTTATACAGGAGTCATGATGTAATTCCATTGTATGGTTATTATATACTTTTGATCAGTAGATTTGCATATTACAGTTATTTTAGAGTGACGAGATCTGAAGATTGAATATTTATACAAATATATATGTATGTATATATATTCACTTTTAGTTCCATATATTCAAGTTTCATTATAAATATTCAAACATCCAATCCATATGTTCAGATTCGTTTGTATATATTCTCTCTTTACATATATGTTTAATTATTCACTCTATTTGTTAATTCCATGATAAATTCAATCCAAATAATTTCATTTTACATATTCACGCTATATATTATAACATTAATTCAATGCATTAAAGTTTCATTCTAAATATTTCCCTGTATATGTTCTATCATAAAAAATTGAATAAGATCATATGTATATATCCACATAACCACACATTACTGTTTATATATAAACACAGTAATATACAAACACACACACACGTATTTATAGATATAAGGATGTGTATACCTGCCACTCTCCTCCCCCCCCCCGCACTGTGAGTGATGAGCATAAGGATGGTGTGTGAATATTATAACATCATGATCTATGTGGGATGCTGGTTATCACGGGGGGGAACACGCCGATGGTGAAGTTGCCAGTGCGGCCGGTAGGGAGAGACAGTGAGACGGGCGGTGTGTCGGCTGCGGAGCGGGGCTCTGGCTGTTTTCGTGTGGGACTGGATGGGAGGGAGCAGCAGCCTCAGTACCAGGCACCGCTCTGCTCTCCCTCACTGCTGCTGACTGGAGCTGGGTAGACTCACCGAGGAGGAGGCTGCCACCGTCACCACCGCCGCTTCCGCCGCCGCTCCTGCCTTTTGTCGCACAGGGACGCTTCCCGAGCCGCGAGGATATTCTTCCTTTTTCCCCCTTTTTTCGAGAAGACACACGGATTTCGAAGTGGGGAATTAGCAGAGACGGCCGCACCGATGTACCCACGACACGAGGGCAGCGGGCTGCTCGTGCTGGCGCTCTTAGCCGGACTGCAGGTAACGCTACCACCCGAGCGGTGCTTCGCACGGCGGAGTTCCACCGGACAGTTCCGGTGCTGGGGGTTTATTTGAGGTGCGAGCCCGGCGGAGCGGCCGCAGCCTCCTCGACGGGCACTTTACACGGCGTGCGTTCCGTTAATAAGACGCCGCTTTGTGCGGTTGGAAGATCGCTCGGATAAGAAAGTAGGTCCTGCGCGACTAGCTAACGGTCCCCATGTTTTTAAATCCAACGCCCACGAGATGCTGCGTTGGTATATATAAAAAAAAAAAAAACACAAAAACGACGCACGATCTATACGCAAATTATTTGAGTTTAGCGAATTCGCTATCGCTATTGCGCGGTGTGAGCAGGACGTCTTTAGTTTCATATTTATGTAGATTGCTGCAGCGTGTCCCTGCGCCCCCTGGTTAATTCCCTCTCCGGGTTGAAATCACGTCATGTATGAGCAACAATGAAAAGTATAACATGCTGTGAATTATTATGGTGGCGCGGGTTATATAAGTACATTCAAGCTAGCAGCGATGGGATAATGATTGTTGTCCAACTCTGACGATGAGAGGATGCAATGTGCTGGGAACAATTTATTTGTCATGACTGTTGGGGGCCACTGTCCGAACTGAGTCCCCCCCCCTCCCCTTAGCTACACAGAGGAGCAGATAACCCAGTTTTCTGGTGTTAGTTGAAAACCTTTTGTTTTAAACGCAAAAAAAACCCCAGACGTGATTCCACTGTGCATCGTGGTGCTATTGTTGTAACGTGCAAGAAGAACCCCAGCTCCCCCTCCTCTTAAGCCCTGCTTCTTCTCCTCCCCTCACAGCATTTTTCCCATTTAAATGTCCATGATTAAGAAAGGCAAGTGGCACGGCTACCCACAATGCTCTTTTTCAGCAGGGACTCCTCTCCTCTGCTTTAACATTCTTCGGAGAGCAGTGCATGTGAAGGAGCCGGGGCTGGTGGCGTCTGTTCCTCAGAGCCGAATCAATGCTGGGGCTGTGTGATGGAGTATATTTGGATATTCGTGGACATCAGAGTTATGCTTCAGTCATGCTCCATCTGTGATTTCTCACTGTGATGTTTTTTTTCTCTTCCTGGTTAGATTCATGTTTTAAGGAAACACCGGCCCCAGTCATTTACAGATCATCTTTTCTCTCTCTTTCTCTCTTTCTTCAACATCCCCTTTATTCTATAAATCTTTTGTGTGAACAACTGAAGCAGTTAAGAGTTTCCCCCTTTTAAAAATACAAAGCTTTATATGGATAGCAGTCATGGCCTCGCAGTTTCTTCAGATGTCAGCATTTCTAGTTTACTCAGACATTCACACATAGGTGTTTATTCCCGGAACAGTGGATCGTTAGCATTTACTTTTTATCCCCTCGTTCCTGTCCTTCAGAGTGGAGCGTTTGTCCGGAGTGGTGTGTTGATCAGAGGGGCCGACGGTGAACGTTGGTTAGAACCCAGCCCTGTGCCTGGGCCCCTCCGGGGGCACAAATGGGGCTTGTTCTTGCCTAGCCATGCTTTTTGGCTAATGCTTAACCCTTTTGGCCTCATTATCCTAATTGCAGTCCCCGCTATAAAAACAACAGATGCTTTTGTGCGACTGCGAGGACTTAAGAACGTGACCAAGAGGTTTTTTGGAGGCAACAGAGTGCATTTTTTAAGGTTGATTTATGACTCATTGTTGACCCCCCCCTTCTCTCCCTCTCCCCACCGTCACAGATTGCAGCGGAGTGCAGGGGCACCACGCCATGCAGGCCAGGCTTCTCTGAAGATGTATACAAGGTTGTGGTGCCAGATATCGCAGAGAAAGGACAGCCCCTTCTCAACGGTGAGTGTGGAATATTTCCCGTGCTGCTGCGCGGTGGATTTTTGTTGTGTCTGCGTTTGATTGACTGCCTGAGTGTGTGTCGGCATGTGCATCGGTTGCGTGTGCGCTCGCCTGCATGTGCTACATTCGAGGGAGGAACTGAACAAGCCTGACATATTTCAACAATTAGCTCCGGTGTAGTTGTGTGGCATAGCAAGTCGTGTAGTTTGCCTTGTAAAGCTCAAATGTGGTTCACATTTATTTAGCTCCTTCCCATTTTGCTTACATGCGGCTTTTTTCCCTCTTTCCTTTCAGAGAAGTGACAAATGTACACAGACTGTTCCAAAACAAAAAAATGCTCAATCTTACGTTGTAGCAAAACAGTTTTTGTTTTGCTAATTTGCCTTTTGTCGAGATAATTGTTCATTGCTGAGTTTATCCATTAAAAGTGTAAAAGCTTTGTTGATTGCAGAGAGGAAATTTCTAGTTGCAATTAATTAAAATCATTTGAAGCAGATTTGAATAAGGACACAACTTAAATCAAGCAAATAACACACGCCATGCCTAGTGCTGGTGCATTGGATAATTTCCTGTATCATACGCCATGATTATGCATTTGTCTTGTCCCGATATAAGATCACCTCAGGCAGTACATATCTGGCCCATTACTTGAAACACTCTTGAGTTTCCTGCTTGAGTCATCTATGCCCAGTTTCTGTGTTACAAGGCTAAGCCTAGTCACTGGCAGTAATAACAGCAATTTTAGTATCTTTCAAAAGGTTTGTTACAGTGGTAGCCCTGTCAGAAACCGGACTGTACCAGGTGTCTTTTTCAAACATACTCTATAACCTACTGCAAACAGGAAAGTGCAAAATAATGATCTTTTGCAGTAGTCCTTGACATTGCAGCAGGCATGACCAACACAGCCTCTTCGGAGCTGAATCTTGGCCAAAGGAGGATTCGGCTACCCTGGAATGGTATGCTGTGCCTACACAAGGCAATAAAAACTGGAATATATCACCATCGTGCCATTAGAGAGGTTAGAGCCTTTAGGTCGTTTGGACCCGAAAACATTCTCACTTGTGTTGGATTTCACAGTGAGTGCCTAAAACTTACACTCTGTCGTTGGTGTGAGTCAGAGAGGCAGAGTGGGGGGGAGGTAGCAATGGTGAGAGAGGAGAGGAGAAAGGGAAGAGAGTGCTTAGATGGGTGGGTACAGCTTTCACTGGGCTTTACCTTGTGCACAAGTTTCCGTTTGATCCTGCAGGTGATGGATTTCCCTCTGTTGGCTTGTGGATGAGCCGTGACCAGGGGTAATAAGGTTCCCTTTTGTTTGCCCCCCCCCCCCCCCCTTCTCTTCTCTGCACTACCCCCTGTCTCTTCTTTTCTCTGCCTTCCCCTCCCCCCCCTGGTGAGCTGTTGCTCTGTGGAGATTTCCTTGACAGTGAGGGGCACTCCTGTGTCATTGTAATGCAGCGGGGCTCGGCAGTGTGGGATGATGTTAATGAAACTGCATTCTCTAATGAAAAGCTCCTGTGGCATGTTTTGAAAGACAAAGCCCCCACATTGTGGAGAGTGTGTTCTAAGTTTTTCAACTTTGCTTTCACTGTGCCCGTAAAGAATATTGTCTTTGACAGTAGCTGCATGTAGCTGGCTAATACTCTTTTTCATTAACTCACTCAATTGTTCCCTTAAATTGTCAATTTAAGCCATTACGTAAATCTTTTATTAGAAATACCTGAAAGTCTGACCATGTCAGAACAGAGCACTTCTGCTTTGCCAGGTTATAAATAACCATGTAACTGAAGCTGAAAGGCTATAACTTCTCACTCAAATCATTGGTGTGTGTTGACCGTTGTATGTTGGTGTAGTTTATTTGAAATAAGATCTG
Source organism: Platichthys flesus (assembly GCF_949316205.1). Lineage (NCBI taxonomy): Eukaryota > Metazoa > Chordata > Actinopteri > Pleuronectiformes > Pleuronectidae > Platichthys > Platichthys flesus. Next base: position 15,342,417 of record NC_084958.1, on the reverse strand, counting down.
CTGGATTTTTAGGGTGATGATATCACTAGATTGTGTAAGGTGTGCGTAATAAGAATCCCTAGCTCATATTATATTGCTTCTGACCCCTGATGTGCATGAGATGCAGCAGGGGTGAGCTGTTACATATCTTTGTCCCATCTAATTACTGTCTCTTCCTGGCTATTGATTGTGAGAATACACATCCTGGGGCCTGCAAAACCTGGAAATGGTGACAGTTGACATGCAAACAGCTGACATTGTATGCGCTAATTTAAAGACATCCTGTGGATTAGATGGCGCCAACTGTGGCCAGTTAACTGTTAACAGAGTCATTTGATTTGAGATTTAATCACATTCCCCGGGGGGGTTGGGGGGGGGGGGCTTTTAACTGTTGGCTGGCCAAGTTATGCCCCGTTGATTTACAATGGATTTGTTCAGATGCATTTCTTCCATGTTGCTTGGCGGAGCAGCTCAGAGAAAAGCGAGGAAGGGCAATTATAGCTCGATGAGAACTCCTCTCCAATGATCCATCGAAGGGAGGTTACACTCATTGTTTGCAGATGCTAAACCGCATCAGGAAAATAGGGTTACACTGTCTGTCCTCTGGGGACCATATGACCTTGCTTTTAAGGTTGCGATATTTACTCTGGCCTGATACAGATTAAGGTGGAACAGCCACACATTGTTATTTATTATCAGACCTTTGCGCAGATGAAAGCGGCCTTTAAATATGTGTACCGCGTTTCCTCTTATCTTAGTTGCATGATAGACTCCCTTGTTTTACTAAATTGCATTTAATTTCAGGTGGGCTGCCTCTGCGGGTGGTTGGCCCCTGGGTGTCTAATAGAATTCTGGTGGCATTGGAGAGCTGACACACATTGTGCAGCTCTTTTCCTCCAGATGAGGCCTTTAAAGCAGGGTTGCAAAGTGAGTCAGTCAGAGCATTATTCAGCAGAGGTTTCCCTCCCTAAAAACTGGGTTAATGAAAAGCCCAAAAGCCTAATTGGTCTTAATACACCCTCTTATGCTGCTGTTCTTCTGTCCCTCCCCCTAACCATCTATTGTGCTTTCATTTTTTCTTTCTTCCACCCGTCATCCCTGTGTTTTACTTCTGCCGACAATTACGCGAGCTCTGCTGATGAAAGAGAAGCATGTCTATAGTCTGCTTCAGCCTTGGCTCAAGTGCTCTGAATGCGAGTGTGTCAAGAGGGTCTAGTGCGTTGGCTCCATAGAAGCGTTGGGGGTGGGGGGGATTTACAGTTGACCAGATTAATAATGCGATTGAACGGGAACTCAAAAGCTCACTGAGGCTAAATCTTTAGACTTCTCTGTTAATCTACCATTAGGTATAATTACTTCTCCTTCCTGTGCTTCCTTAAGACAAACATTTTAAACAAACCAAATTTCTCCCCCTGGACAAGAAAAACATGTTCTTGAAATCCAAAACTTTGCCTGCGACTGAACCCATTTTTTTGCTGCTCTGGTTCTCTGCGCTCTGTTAAGATTCTGATAGACCCTGGGTACAGCTGGGGCCACTCATATGTGTTTAAGGGGCCCCAATGTTTGGTGAGACGTGACCCTGCTCGACCCTCTCCTGTAAACCAGGCCAAGTGCTCAGAAGCATACTCAACCTCTTTTCCTGCTCTCAGATTGGAAACGAGACCAGTGGGGGTTTTCCTTGTGAGGTGTAGATGAATGGGACACAATCCAAACAGGTCCTGACCCCTCACCGGGGAGGCCACAGATGCATAGCACCCATACCGCATGTTCTTCTGACCCACAGAATCGTTAATCATGCACTTTGGAGAAGCCAAATTTCACAAACCCAGATTCTTAGATAGTCTGCAGATTCAGTTGCTTCCTAATTTTCTTCCCTGAACATAATTGACGGTAAATAACCATTATGGCTTTTGTGGTACAAACCACAGACTGTGAGGGATTATCTCTGGAACAGAAGTACAGTTGTATTTAAGTCTTAGGTTTATTGATATACTCAGCGGTAACTCTCGGAAATAGGTTGAAAAATAGTATTTGTGGAAGCCCACACTGTCAGAATAGGAGCGTCTGCTGTGGAGATCTCTGTGTTTGAGGTAGACGATGTCTGCACTGATGTCTGTGCCAGCGCTGAATAATTCAGTAGTCAAACATGACTTTCTTAATATTCAAATCCCCTGCTCGAGATGAGATCCATAAGAGCAGAGGAGCCATCATGCAGCAGATGAGAAGAGTGAGGCGCAACATGACATACTGTGAAAGTCTTCCCTTTTTAATAGTATTTTTACATATTCTCTTTGTCATCGTGGGACATCAAGAGCCACCCCATGACCACCCTTCTCCTTTTGTTGAGGTTCAAATCCCAGCGCTCCTTCATTTCTTCATGCTAAGGCAGCAGTTTCATTTCAAGTTTGTTCATAAGAGGCAGTCCCTCGCCCCTACCCCCACCTCTTTTTTTCTCCTCTTTCTATCTGGAAGTGGATCAATAAATCCAGGGTCTTTGTTTGCAGTGATCAATATGTTGTAATGAAGGCTGCGCTCCAATTCCCAGTGAGAGCGTCACTGGGCGACTGGGCTTGTTTTATTCTTTATTGTCATCAGCCTGCATACATTTATTTTCATCTTCCGTTCGGTGTCTTTTTTCTTTTTTCTCTTCTTCCTAGGAGCGCCGTGGCCTAGATACCCACCACATATTGTGACAACAGATTGAATCTTGGCAGTATGTGGTTTTGGAAAGTAACTTTTGATGCAGTTTGCAGATATAACTAGGAAGCAGAGTAAGGGTGAGCCATTTGCAAGGAGATATATCATAAAAAGGAAATAATAATAATAATAATAATGTAAGCATATTAGACCAAGTGCACCCGTTTGTGGCTAATTTGTGTGGTTGCTTTCCCAGCCTTCTGGGTGGCCCGACAGGATAGGGCATCTTTTATTTATGGCTGACCTTTTTTTAGGCTCCAAGCTTTTAACTTAACCGAAGCAGGAAGGAAGGTACTTGTGCATATGCCCAAATGTAGATTAAGTATTTTGTAGAGGACTGACATTGCCCCGGCCACTTCTCATCACCTCTGTTCATATCGCTCTTATCAGCTACAGGCCCTGCCCTCTTCTTGGCACCTCTGCATGCCTCTGACATAGGGCAGTTAGTCTTTGTGTGTGTGTGTGTCTGGGGGGGGGGTGTTTGCCCTTGCTATATAATAAGATTGCTCTACCTCTTGGTGGTGGTAGTGGACAAATGCGTGACAGCTCCTGGTAACAGACGCTAGTTTATCCAGATGTTGAGACCTTCTCTATTAACACAAGGTTTAGCAACAAAAAAATAAAAAACAGCTGTTAGACCACGCTATATTATCTGAGGTTAGTTAAATGTAGATTATATGTGTCTCAAAAGGTTGCATGGTAGTTTATGTGCCTAATCAAAATGTCATTGTCTATTATTGTCCACAGTGACTAGACGTATATTTGAAAAGAAGACCGTTCACTGTGTCGCTCCTTCACAGAGTCATGTGAAGGTTAGCTGGGTTTTTATAGGTTATTTGGTTGCACCTCACACCTGGGCCCCCCCGGTCTCAACACCATAACGTTTTAAAAATGGAGGTGCGCTTCCATTTGAAAGACTGCCAAAAGAGAAAAGATTTATTTATCCCTGTTAAACAGTCATTCCCCAGTTGCTTGTGATACGAGTGGAGGCCGGAATCATTGCACGGCAGACTCGCTCTTGATGTGTTTAATTTAATGCGACGAACACCCAGAAAGTGAAGAAGATGACCCCGCTATATAATGAGGCCGCGTATAAATAGCCATATTGACCTGAGTCGTCTGCATATGTGCCTCCACTATATAACTAGGCTAGGCTTATTTTTCACAAGTGAAATGCTAGAACCAGACAGGGGAAGAAAAATGCCAGCTTGCACCTAGCAGACAATACATCAGCAGTATGGAGTGAATTGTTTACTTTTCGAGGGGCTGATTTGTGGATTTTAGTGCCATTTCTCTTCAGTGGCTCGGTCTGTTTTGGTTGGTGGAGCAAACAGCTCTATATCTCTTTCACGGATCCTGTCTTGACAAAAAAAACAACCTCTGTTTGCTTTGTCGCACCAGTTGTTTACAGTGGAATCCGGTCATTTGATTTCCCCCAGTTTGACTCTTTGCCATACTTTGAAAAAAAAACATGTAAAGCTTGATTAGACTACATTGAGCCTTGTGCTTGCGTTTCACATCGACAGGTACGTGAAGGGGACGCTACTCCTGCTCCCCTGCTACTTTCTCCCAGCTTTTGTTCGTGAGGCAATACGTTCAGCTTCAGCTTTGTTGCTTTTAGACAAGAGGCCATTCAGTGACGGCCCGGCTGTAAACTCAGCAGTGTTACCTGTCTCGCGTGGCTGCGAGAGCGACAGGCAGCAGACAGACACGGTGTCTTTGTGTGCAGGGTCAAAGAGGAAAGCTAATACTCAAATGAATATATTAATGAGAGTTGGAGCAAATGTAAGAATAAATGCAAGCGCAAGTTTAGCCTTTATATGTAGGCAAGTGACACACATAGCTCATATTTTCAAACCTCGTGCTGTGTTCAGGAGGCCACATGAATTGCAGACTATTATTTCTCTGACAACAAAAGAGAAATTTGAAGCAGGGACACGTTAATTGACCCAGATCCCGTAACCATGTTCACAAAGGCCAATATCCTTCCTGGGAAGAGACATGTACCTCCTGCGGGCCACGCCAACTATTGTGTTCGACAGGGGCTTCAATTTCAACGCACCAGCTCTTCTCTGGCCACTAGCCTCTGATAAGTGGCTCACCCGTATCTTGTGACACTCTCCATGCATCCTCCCTTTTTTTTCACTCGGCCCTCCCTCTATCACCTCCACCACTCTTCATCCCTATATCAGTCCCCTCCCCCTCTGCCACCCGCTAGCTTTAAGATGGAGGAGCTCCCTTTGCGCTACATTATGATTGATGTGCCTTAATTGAGTAAAGCAAGGGCAGTACTGAGGCATTTAGTGCTTTATTCTACAACAGAGGGTGTTTCTCAGAGTGATCCTGATTGCACCAAGGCTTCTGTGTGACGTGCAATTTCAGCGCTCTTAATAATATTTTTGATCAATGGTTGTCTGAGGTTCTGTGAAGCATGTGGTTTTTTGATAGTTCCTTGCAGCAAGATTTCTGTCTCGCTAACTTGTGTTCTCTGTGTCTGCGCCCGTCGTTGCTGGATATGAATAAAGTATCCCCATCCACTATTGATTGATGATATTATTCCAGGGACCTCAGGGATAACGGTTAGCCCTGTTTTTTGCTTGTCTCACAAAATAAAGAGCATCATTACTTTTATTTATAGCAAAGATTGGTGATTGGTGATATTGCCCCAACCCAATCCAAAAAGTGTTGGCTCATCAGATAACCATGCCTGGCCCAGTGTAATACTTGTCCCAAGTGATCTACTGTTACCCGGCCCTGCTGACACCAGTGTCTGCAATCGCCACATGGATATTATGATTGACCTCCAGCAATTACTAGTCTCCATTTGAGGGCACACTATGGCAGTAAGCAACATATCGCTCTGCAGCCCGTGTAGTCTGAGTTTATTTTATCTCTTCCACTGTCGATATTTACTGAGGCATTAAAGAGCGTGCAGCATGTTACCACTTTGTTTCCTGTTGCACTGCCTGCTCAGCACGACAGGGGTAGGAGAGAGGTAGATTCTTCCTGAAGGGTATAACTGCTGCTGCAAAATGAGGGTCTGTTAATTTCAGCCATGTGCACAGAATAACCTTTTGTTCTTTGAAAATATGCACAGGTGGGGTGGCTAAGAAAAAGGCATATGGCGTAGCAGTTTATGTATATTGTGACATATGGCAGATTCAAATTTCTCTTGTTTCTTAATGTACGTTCCGTCTCAAGTTGTGAGCACACAGAACCAGCTTGCAGATACAATCCGATGGTTTTTATTGTCAGTTCCTACAGTGAATCAACCAAAAGCTTTCTGAACACATACGTGCCTGAAAGATCACAACACAAACCTTGCGACACTGTTTATACTTAGCAAACATTTTCAGAAACCAAGCAGAAGTTAGAGCAGCACCAATATCCCAATAGACTCTTGCCACCTGTCAAATGTGAGCTTGACATTGTCTGCTTTTTTTAAATGTCAAGTTTCCAAGTCCTGAATAAAATATCCCCTCAATTCTCCTGCTCCATGTTGAACTTTTTTTTCCATCTCCCTCTCTCTCGCCATTTCATTCCTGGTAATAAGAATCCGTCTGGGTGAGGCGGTAAGCCAGGAGCAGGTGTCCATTAGAGCTGTGCGATTAATTGTATTAAAATCAATGTTTACATTTATAACTCTGAAAGCTCAGTCATATGACAGTGATTTGCTAGTTTGGGATTAACCGGACATCAACGGCATTAACCCAAACCACAGAATTCCTCCATGAATTGAAGCTTTGATTGGGAGGAAGAAAAAAATCTATGTATCTACGGCAGCGCTGACATTAATGTGCCTGTCCTTAAATCCTTGTGCATAATAACTTTTAGATTCTAAGATGCAGATGACAACCAAAAGCACATGGCAAGCAAATCACTGTTACAATATTGGAAGATAACCGCATAAATTTATTAAAAGCGATTAAGAGATCAAGGCTGCAGGCTGAAGGTTCTTAATCTCTTGGGATTTGGAGAAGAGGGGGGTCTCAACAAAAAGGAAGTAAGGACTGATGCAGTGCATTACCCAGGCCAGGTGATTTGTGGTCACCATTACTCTCAGTTTAAACCAAAACAGATAATGCAAGATAAAGAATGCTTTCTCCCCAGACCATGGATTCATTGTTAATATGAAATAAATCTTGGAATGTCACATAGTGGAGTGCAAACCTCAACCAAGGCCCAACAGTCCCCTGATATTTAATTAAGCTGCAACAAATTGTGTGCACTTATAGACATCTGCTCCCTAAAAAATCGTATATCAGCCCTCCAGATCTGGACCAAATTTCTTCCTTGGGTCATAGTTTGTGTGAAATCCGACCAAACACACAGATGAAAACAACTCCCTGGCCGAGGTAATAAAGGAAAACTTATTTTTATTTCATTTTATTTGGTAAACTGAAAGAATTGCCGAAACCCTGTTTATTGATCTTTGTGTTTTCTCTCATGACTCTATGCACGCATTCGCTCAACAACCGTAACGCTGGTTTCCAAATGCTTCGTCCCACCTTCATCTGATTCAAACTGAGTGCAACACACTCAATCTTATAAGGTCCTGTCTCAGCCCTTCACTCTCACACTAAGTGTTTCAAGCACCGTAACCTTTGTAGAAGATAAGCTTCCTTCGGCTGACTTAAAGAGTTTGGAATAACGGCCCTAACCATTAATTTATGGCGTTGCTAACCATATGAGGGCTATGAGCCAAGGTTATTGACCTTTCAAGCCTGTCACTGGTGATAGAGGGAGCCAGACCCAGGAGGAGAATGAATTGGGCTTATTAAGGAGCTGGGCTATGAGTCAAACCGAGGTGGCAACTTTATTCTCCAGTTTTCTGTTTCATTTAAATCATTACTTTATATTACTATGGTTTGACCAATCATCTGCTGGTAAAGTGGAAACTGAGAACACATATACAGTAGGAATTATACTCGGCATCATAATGCTGGAGAAATGCGACGTGTGAACTGCACCTCGGAGCACAAAACGCATTACAGCAGCACATCTTGAACTGAGGTCATCATTATCAGATGAAGGATTTTGTAGATTCAGAATCACTTAATGAAAATGTATTTTCTCCCTGCAATTGCAATTTGAACATCTAGGCAGACGCCGCAGTTTTATTTCAGTCACAAATCTTTTTGTCTCTGCGGATCTGTGCCCGGGATTTACTTGTACATTTTCTCAAAGGCTGAACAGGCCCCGAAAAACCGTTTGAATAAAACGAAGCATGTAAAGAATGCTGGCTGGACTGCGGAGAAACAGATCCACGGATAGAGAAGATTGAGGACATGTTATTTCAGCCCCCGTCCTCCCTTCGGAACTCCCTCCCAGTCTGGTAAAAACCTGGTGGGAGGCAAGGGGAGGCATGCATTTATATTGGATCAACATGCTATGATGTTATTTTTCCAGCTCCACTACTTGTGTTTATAATCATGCGCAGTCCCTTATGGGTTCAGCTAAAGCCTTTTTTATTGACTCTGGAGAAGCTTATCTGTGCCTGATGCATTGTTTGTACATAGGACCACAATCACATCCCGGTGGAAATAAGCAATAGACCAAAAAAACAGAGAACTTGCGCCATAGATGTGTTTTTGTTATTAGAGGACATTCAGAGTGAGGTGAATACTGCACATTTGTTCCATTTAAACATGTACCTCTTCTATAATGTGGGCTTAGCTATAACCTCATTTATATTGCTAGGACAGACACCGAATCGCTGATGCTGCTTCGGCCAAGCCTGTTGAATTTCTCAAGTGTTTGTGTATTTGCAACAACATAGCCAGAGGATGAGGTAGAAAAGACTAATGCATGCGGATTTTGTGCACTTGAGTGTGCTGGTTGTAATGCAGTGCATACTTGTGTGTTCCTGGAACTTATTTACCTGCTCAGGTGGACTACTTTTCAAAATTGAGAGTATGGAAAAATAAATCTTTGCCTCAGGGTACCAGGGCTTTTCAGCGTAAGAGGGCTATTTTGGACCTGAATGGCTCCGTATCTCAGAGGCTTATACCTTGAGCAGGGACTGTGGACAAGTGGGTGCCGGCTGAAGGAAAAGACATGCACTCAGGGTATGGGCTCACTGCAGCTAAATATGGTCTACCGTTCAAACCTAGAGTTCACACACGGGTCAGTTATAAAAGAGGATGACCACCAAATACTGAGAAAGTTAAGTGACGGCTCGGAGGATTGCAGCTGAATTTCCGCGAGCATTTATTTGAAAATCTGCACTTTGTAACCAAGCTGTATTGGACAGCTGCGTTGCTTGCCAACCCTGCCCTTTTTTTTTACACTCCACTCCTTCCTCTTTACGGTGTGACCTCTCTTTGTGATGCCAGTTACTCGAGCAGAGATGGGATGAGATGCAGCGTCCTCGCGTGTTCAACCCAGTCACTGACTTTCCACTGGAGTTGCTCTCACCGTGGGTAATTTTGTGTTCTTAGAACCAAACGATGTGGCACTTCACACCTCGCACTTTGCTCAGAGCTGCTAAATGTGTCTGGTGGAAGAGGATATGAAATCACTGTCGGTTTATAGCTACGTGATGGGGGAAAAAAAAAATCACACCTTTGGTTATTTGAGCAATCAAGTCAAGCTGAAAAACAGTCTTCATGGAAACACTATATTTGGTCTGTGCTAGCGTTGCTGTGGTAACCTGTGTTTACACTGCCTGTACTCTGCTCCGATTTAGTGTTCAATAATTTGAAACCCCTGTCAGTGGCGGAAAGAGCTGTCAATCATGAACAGTCAGTGTGAGGATCAGCTCCGTGGACCATTAGTCATCAGAGGGTTGAGAAATGTTTCGACACCCAGTCAGTTTTAATGGGGGATTAGGTGTTAGCTGTCTTTTCGTCCCCGAGACATTTTGTGATGAAACATTTTGATAGATTTTAATTTAGATTAAATGAACTAATGGATTAATGTTTGAAATCCCACGGGAAGCGATCAAAGAACTTCTTCAGCCGTCCAAGAACATAAAACCATCAGGTTGACATGGCGATAGTACCTCAGTATTCAGTGTTTGTTTAAAGCAGCCGGCCCGCCCCCCTGTTCCGCACACACTCACATACACACACCTTGTCTTTTACAGGGGATTGTATCGGATAAATAGAGGGGAAAAAAACAACTGTGGTGAACCCCGCCTGAATGTTTCCCCTCTGTCTCACCAAGAATGTGTTGTCTGGGAGAGCCGGATTCAAAAACACACAAGCGAGGCTTTGTTCTGCGTTTACCAGCCGTATTCTGTTCAGAGTGACCTACAGTGGGCAACACTGGCACACATTGTTCCCTTAAATGGGTTGAAATATTGGGTAGTTGATTGCGAGAGAATATTTATTCATGAGCTTTAACCCTCCGAGCCCCCTGCAGTTTATGGATTTTATTTGCTCCTGTCAAATTTTCCTTTTTTCCTAAACATGGGCCCATATTTCACTGCAATATGAAGTCCTGCACCTCTGTGGCTGCACATGCTATAGATACTGAGGCATTTCCCCATATAATTTACAATATGAGGATGAAAGATAATCAAGTGTCTTTGCATTGATCTTTTCAGGAGGCTTGGTGTCACCTGAATCAATCAAGGCTGAGTCTCAGTTTTGCAAAGCAGCAAAGACTTTTGTGGTGTTTACAAAATGTGCTATAGTAAACGCTTTGCAATTTTTTTTAATTAATTAACTAATTTAAAATATTTAATTTGATTATATATCACAATAAAAAGCTTAGATTTGTTTGTATTATTCCTGACAGGAGTGGACATTTGAAAATTATCTCTTTTTATAATTTCTGGCATAGACTAATGGAGTAATTTGGGCAATTTATAATTTTTAGCCCACCAGCAGGTTTTGGGGTTAAGAGGATTAATGCTGCATGTTCGTTTTACGTATTTTTGACAGCCAATATTTAGGATTTATTTTATAGACATAAAACAATAAAACCCCACTTTGGATTTATAATGAGTTTATATTGATAAACAGATCTGTAGTTTTCTGTAATTGTTTAATGATACAAGATGAAATCAAAACATCCTCTTTTCAGATTGTGACTTTTTTTTTTTATGCTGTGGAATCCAGAAAATGATTATCTGTGTACATTAATGTCCTGAGTGCCGAGGTCGAAAAATCATCCCATTATGTTGATGATTCATCCACATTTTTCTGCAACACGTAGAACTGAAATCAGCACTTTCTCACAGAAAAACAGGGAGGCTGTTGTTGCTTTTAATGGCAGCAATCTAACAACGAAAGACCCCTCATGCTGAGCACCTTATGAACACGGCTGTTGCAGGCATTAAAAGGCATGCGCGTGAGTGTGTGTGTGTGTGTGTTTGTGTAGGTGTTGGACCCCGCTGACAGCTGGAACAGCATTCTTTAAAACTTGGCCACAGACAGTAAAGTGTCTCGCCTCCCCTCAGCCTATCAACAGATCCAAGGCCTTCATTTATTGGTGCGCTTGGAAAATGCAATTGCACCACCATTGATTTGTGTCTATTTGAAATAGGGCAGTCCAGACCCTGGGCGCATGCATAACTGGGAGTTTTTTCTTCTTCTCTTCTTTTAACTCTCTCTCCATTTTCAATCCTCTCTCTGTCTCTCTCTCTCTCTCTCTCTCTCTCTCTCTCTCTCTCTCTCTCTCCCTCTTCTTACGAGTCCATTCTCAGCGTGCCACACAGGCGAGGTGATGTTTCCTTAGCCGCTTATCATGCCTTCCACCAGACCACACAGGGGTCTAAGCACGCAGGCAGCTGTGCACCACTGTTAGACTCCACTCTGTGAGGGATAAGTGGGGATTGGCATGTTCTCTGCCTGTCGGAGCAGTTTCATCTGCTCAACAGTGCGACAGCTGGGCAGAGCTTTTTCACTCCTCCCATATGAGAGTCAGAGAGAGAGAGAGAGACGGACAGAATGAGACATAAAGAGACAGAATGAGAGGAGGGACATGGCGGGGTAGCCACAGCTTCCTCACTGCGGCTTGGAGCAAAGCAAATGTTGCTGCATGTGTTATGAGTTAGCACCGACATAACCGTTTTAAAGAGTGGCCTAACACATTAAAGATGTGTGGCTGGCTCATCTACTTTCTTCCCTTACTCTTTATGGTGTAAACACTGAGCAGTAATGGGAGGAAGGGCATAAGAAGAGTAATTTATGTGTGGAGGAGAAGCCTGAGATGAGCCCTCCCTCCGGGATTAATGGGAGTCTCTGTCTCTGTTCACAGGAAATATGAAAGGCCCTTTGTTGGTAAAGAGCTTGCTGCTGCCAGCAAATAAGTACCCCATGTAATATCGAAAATCCCCCAACCTCTAAATTCATTGCCTCCTCCGCTGCTCATCCTTCACCCTTCTCTTTCTCCTGAAGATGATGTGTCTTCTGTCAAAGTCGCTCACTTATGATTCCAAGTCGCGCCTGCTGTACAGACGCCCAGGAGACACTGGCCGGCGTTGTTGGTATTCACTTTCACCACCAGAGATCCGGCCATTTGGCGAGCCGAGTGAAGACCGGGAGAGATAGCGCAGTACAGGTGGTGATTCATCGTTTCACCTTTGATACCACGTTCACTCTTTTTCTCCCTTCTCCTGTTTACTGTCTGCAGTGCTTAATGCCAAGAGTCTCTACCTCCTCGGGCCGTGGATAGTTAGTTCGCTGTGGTTAATGTGTGACTAGCGGGCCGTGCTGGTGGTAGCGGTTTATTTTTAGCGTCAGTGCCGGTGTGTGTTGGTCTGCGTGATGGCTAAGCACACCTCCTTAGGCAACGCTAAATAAAGAATGGCATATCAGTGAGGGAAAATGACTGTTACACACTACACTGGCAGTGTGTCTTTCATCGGGGTCACACATTGGTCTGCTCACACCTGCGTCTCAGGACAGGAGGGTGAAAGGCTGGTGGCAGGTGTTAATTGCTAAAAAAAAAAAGCCTGGGGGAAACAAGGCTCTGCATTATGTGTGCGTGATATTGTGTAGTACTCTTTGCTACACTTTTTCTTTGTTGTCTCCTGAGCTGATTCCTCTTCTGGCTGTTAATATTGTTCTTCTGAATAGTGTTTTTTTATCCACACCAAAATAAGAAAAATTATATGTATTTCACAATCTTATTATTTTCTCTTCCTTGGCTGCTTTTCATTAGCGTCTGTTTGCTCAAGCCTTTCAATAACCATGCAGATTTATGGTTTTCTTCCAAACAGCTCCTTTTATTGTGATCTTGTCCAAGCTCATTCTTCTCCCGCTCATGTCCATCTTATAACTTCACCATGGGAACATTTAAAAAATCTCATTTACTTGCCAATTGCTGGGAAGAAAACGGTTTACAGGCACATCTCTGTCACACCTGAATGAATCTAGACTGGAAGTGTGAGGAAGTAGGAGTGAAATGTGTTTTTTTTTATTTTCAAATGCCAGTTTTTACCAAAAAATACCTACAACTTTTGACATTTTGAGCTGTCTGTGACAGTTTGAGCTGTGTTTGGGAAGGCAGTGAATCTATTGGTTTCCATTGACTTCCTCGGGCTGTCTCCAATGGATTTGACACAGATAACGTGGTTGTGTTTGTAAGGAAAGGGGGAGGGGACTTAATAAAAGCAAGGAGACCCCCAACTGAAAAAAAGGAGGGACTAGTATAGGAATGAAGAACTTGAAAGAAGAGGGTTCAATTTGGCAAAAGCCAAGGGGTTGTCATGGGCAACGGAAACGCCTCTGTGTAACCTGCCCCCCCCCCGCTCTTTTTACCCTCCTCATTCAACTCACTGGCAGGCATATAGCTTTAAGACTATGAGCCTGAAAGGATGAAACGAAATACACTCATTGGACGTCTGCCTCATAAATGATTTATAATTGAGTTTTCCCGGGCTCTGCATGGAGTGTAGATGGAGTAGCACTTTAATTTGCTTCATAGTTTCATGTTATTCTATGCTTTAATTGTAATGCTGAGGACGCCATTCATTTGTTTAATTTACTAGACTGGGAACTGATGGCTGGGCTGGCATGGTAAGGGGGAGTTTAATGGCCATCCTCTGGAAAGGATAAGGCTTATTAGGTCTGATGGGCCTCCTGTCTCACATAACCTAATGTGGCCATGATAGACAGAAAATTCTTCGTTTGGATCCATTGGATCTACGAATCGAAGCGTATTCCCAGGCCCTGGACCTCGTAATTGTCCATTAAGGGCGGTCCTCCTAGATGGAAGGGCCAGATGTCCCTGATGTGGCTGAGGGTCCAATGCGGGCTCTTGACGCAGCATGCAGTTAAAGAGAGGAGAAGCATGGCTGGACATTGCCCCTCATTAAAGTGACCTGCTCTCTGCTAACAGACCCATAAAGAAACCCTTTAATGTTCTTACCAGAGAAACTCCAGTATTTGCCCACAATTCCCCCACCGTAAAAACAGGGAATGGGATTCCATATGAATTCTACGCTGTCGTACCTCCTGGCACCAGCTGTCTGTCCGGGTTTAAATCTAACCCTTGGGCGCCACTCCCTCTCAGCTTGGTGTGTTCCATATGTTACAATGATCCTTAAAGCTCGGCTCCCACTGGTCTACTTGAGCAGGAGACCTTAGCCTGATTGAGTGGGACATATGCAAGGACAACATCAAACATTTCAGTATTTGGTGTAAGATCACATGACCCCGGTGATGTTAGCCCGATTGATTTATGATGCAAATGGGGTTTCTCGTGTTACCACTCGGCTCATTTCTCATCCCTATCCCCATCGCTCTTTTGAAATGCACTCAAATGTGCAATTTTAGTTCCATTGAACTGGTTTTCATGAAATGGTAATTTAATTTACTGCAGGCCCAAAGTCAGGGATGGCGTGTCAGTGTCATACTGTACATGCATGGCAGCACCCATCCCTCTCTGCGCACCCTATCTCTTGTTTGTGTTTGGGCTGTAAACCCCCGCGCACAGCTGCCACCAGGGCATGTCGGCGGGGGGAGTTCTATAATGCCAATGACCTCCTAATGTGAATTCCAGTGAGGCAGAAAGGCAAATGTTTGTGCTTCCTGGTCCTCCTGGTATCCTGGGTCGCTACAGCTGTCATGTTATCCCCGTCCTGCAAAGGCCTTCGAGCTCCGAATGCAACACAATATCGGCTAGCATCCCAGCTGCAGACGCTTTAAGAAATCTGCTTGTATTTTGACAGAAGCCTGCATACTTAATCATTAGGCTTCCGGCACAATAGCCCTCTTTGAGGCTTAAGTCCCAACAGGAAAACAACAACTGTAGTTTTCAAGAAAGGAATCCGATTTAATGCCCTCGTAAGGCCATGCTCTCCCATTAGTGCTGAATGCATTTTGCAGGAACTCAACATCTTTAGATTATACACACTCTGAATGTTGTTCAGGGTGAAACTCTCTGCCTAGCTACACTTGGTAAGCAGGCAGGAACCACCCCTTCCACCATGTTTTTAATTTTATCACCTTCCTTTTCATGGGATGTTATGGCCTTGTTTGTATGCTGGTCATAATGGGAGCCAGAGGAAATCTTATTTACACTAACTGGGTTTAGGGGTGTTGGCCAGCACAACGGAAAGTGTCCCCTCTTTGCTAGTCTGCAGGGACTACACTGAGCTCTGTTTCTGATGGATGGGTCTTTTAATGCGACAGCTGAAAGAAGCCCCACGGTTTCTGCCATAGACCTGGATACAGTAAAACAGCTACCAGTAGAGCTCACTTTTTTACCCCCTCCCCTTTGTTTCACAGTGGTTTTGTCCGCCTTATTGTGTTCCCTTCTCTTCTCCTACACAGCTCTCCTTACAGCCGAAAACATTTGAAAACTGAGATGCACAAACCGCTTCAGGTTACAGTGCAGGCAGTGAGATACTTTTGAAACTTGATGAATAACGGGATGTAGTGGAGGTGCGGGCATAGCGATGGAGGAACACAGCGCCAATGGAGGAGCCACTCGCCCCTTTGCCGCTAGGCTAAAAGCTCTCAGCTCCTACCCATTGTGAGTCCTCGCTCCAAGGGATTTGTGATGGGGCTGATCTTTGACCCCTCTACGCCCACAGTATGTAAATGAGTATACAACAGAGAGGAATGATATAATTATTTTCCTGCACACACAGATTTTTGTGAGTTGAAGTCAATGTGACATACACTTAGGTTGTAAATCAGACCTTTTTTGCATATGAATACAAAATTCTCGTAGTTTTTACAAAACTACCGCCTCTCTCTCCTGTGTACGTGTTTGCTGCCAAACACCCAGTGTCCTGATCTGCCGAGGCAGCAAGGAGAGGCACACATAGGAAGATGGACCTGTTGTCATTGTACTGAGCCACTTCCATATGTTGTCATGGCAGTGGTTGGGGGGGTAACCAGATCCCACCCTCTCCCTCCCAAATGCTGTTATTGTCCCTGTGCACAAAGGGTGGGGGGATGTGTAACACTAGACGGAGCAACACGCTGAGGTTCACGGACAACGCCCTTTCCCAGACTGTATCTCAGTGTATCAGCTGACCAAGTGTTGCATTTCTCACCTGAGACACAAACTGGGGAAATGCAGGTTTTGTGGTGCAATATGGTGTAAGAGGACATTTCTGAACTGCTTCCAAATTCTGGATTCTGTTTGCTTTGGTATGAACCAGGTGAACACTGATCATCATTTATTGGGTTGAGTATGGCTGCTTTTGTAAGCCATAAGTTAATATTAGCTCTTGGAGGTTATCGAAAGATAGATATATACTTTATTGATCCCGAGGGAAATTGATATAGTACATAACAGGGTATAATATACAGTAAGTGTCATACATAGAGCTATACTGATATTAATGTTTGGGGACCGATGCTAATAAAAATTCCAATACCAATGTAAATTTAATATTTGTATTTATAGAACTTGAATCAAGAATACACAATTTTCTTATGTAAAATGTAAACATTAATGCACTCCTTTTCTGTTGTTTATTCAGTAAAATACAGAATACAGAGGTCTTTTTGTTTCGGGGCATACTGACAAACAAATGTCGATATGACTGTATTGGCCAAGCGTCATATCAGTCTGATGTTGTGAGGCAAGTTAGAGCTGAGCTTTGACTGTTTGTCAGTTATTCAACGGTTCAGTATCTGCTTAACATTTTGGTTTGTCGAGGGTCAAAGAGACAGTACTCTCAATTGGTCACCTATTAGTTTCTCCCATGTGAAGCCTGTTTGTTTACCTTTTAGCTGTGTTTGCATAAATGAGAAACTGGAACCCCCCCCTTCCACAGCCTTCCCAGTGCAGGGTTAATCAGTGTAACTACAGCCTCTCGTGGATAAGTAAGAGAAGTTGCACAGCTGGACTAAATGGTTCTCAGTTTTGCATTTGTCTTTAATATTTTTACTCTTTTCCTGCTATTATGTTGATTTTTTTAAAATCTGTGCAAGTAATGCAGTTGAGAACGGAATAATGCATTTGATAGAAAGGGCGGCCCTCAATCCCACAAAGCCAAAGTAAAGTTACCTCTGCCTGATTGGCTGATGTATGTCTGCCTCTGACCATGTGCAAAAGGCCGTGGTGTGGGGCTCTGAAAAGCTTTTAGTCTGACACTGAAAGGTCTTCTATTGACAAGAGTTTCCTGTGCTCATTAAAATGAGATGTGATCGTTAAATAGTTCAATTTGAACCATTTAAATCGTTGAATATTTCTCACCTGAACAATACTATACTATGCGGTCGAAAAGTGTCAGGATATTCTAGCAGCCCATTAAAGAGTCAAATTTCAATGTACAACCGTTGCTGGATTACACTTTACAATGTATTTTCTCTCTTTTGAATTATGTGGCCACATAAGTACAGTGTCAGCATTTCTACAATACTACAACTCATTTCATGATGCGTTTTTTCTGTGTTCTCAATTAGTCCGGAGTCTGCAAATGCACAGGACCACTGCTTGTTTTTAAAACTCAGTACCACTCTGATGTTCTAGATTGAAACCATATGTTGGAGGGGCTTGAAGCGTCAGCAGCATCAACAACAGACACAGCTGGCCGGCGGTCTGTGAGCTCATAACATGCCATGTTTGCCATATTTTCACTGCACTCGTGAGCCCTGCCAAAACCGTACTTCGCCTAACTAATTATTTGCCCTCGGCTGCCAAATCGGACGCTGACGAATAACCTTCAAAAGAGGTCAGTGTCGTTCGTTCTGAGAAAACAATGGGAGCTGGTGGGTTGTATCTTGTGGTGAGTTAAAGGGCTCCGCGAGTTCAGTGCGGCCGTCACAGAGCTGGTAAACGTGTAAAACCGCCAGCTGAATGTTATTTAAGGATGCTGCTTCTGCGTGTTTCTGAGGGACATCTCCGTGACTCTTGCATATAGCGTTAGCATGAGAATTACAACTTTGCAGTGGCCCTGGACAGTGAGTTACAGCCCAACTGCCCTCAGCACTGATCATTAACAGCTCTAACACACTGGGATATTAAAGTTTGCTTTACTGCCCCCATCAACAACCATGCAGGGGTATAGACATGTGTTATTGAATTCATATAATGTGAGTTATTAGGTCGTACACCTTGAGCGTCCGTGTATATTGCCACATCTGTCCTATGTGGTCCTAGAGGAAATAGAGTTGGGGAGGAGATCATATTGGTTATTAAGCAGCTGTGCCATACCCTGACTACAGGAGATAGGAACAAATAAAGTTGATTATTATTATTATTATGATTATTATCACGACTGCTTGCCTGACTGTCCCCATCCATCTGAACATGCTCATATTCCTGGTGCACATAGGCTTTGTTGAAAAAAACCCAGTAAATAACAAGCGCAGAGTTTTATCAGCCAATGAAAGTAATGAGATTAAGCCAGTAAAAAGAAAAAACATAATTCCTTTGCCCACTCCAGTGAATCAGAGGCATGTGGTTGAGTGGAGAGAACAGGCTTAGATGAGGAGCGGTGTAAGTAATAAAAACCAGCCACAGACCCAAGTGATGCAGCCCCCATCATTCCTGTTGGCCTGTTCATGCGCTTTTAAAAAATAGGATCAATTCCAGTCTGGGGAATTGCTATTCGTATACCTGCAGGCCCCGAGCAGAGGAGTTTGAAAGAAAATAGGACTCCACCTGGAACAATTTAATCCTCTAACTATTTTCAACAGAGAAGCAGTGCTGTATCATATGCCTGCTGGCCAGTTGTTGTCAATTTCACCCAAATTTTGGCCTTTCCCTGGTAATGAGAAAGCAGATAAATGTCCATCAAAACCGAAATTACATTTTCCCCGTGAGGTAAGTCGCACCTTTTTCCTGCTGGTTTGCAAGATGTAACAAAAGAAATCATCTCGGCTCTCTAAGAAAGTCCTCCTGCCACTTCACAAACACAAAATCTCATTGTGGGATTAATTCTGAATGGTTTTCAGAATCAACTTGTCTCTACTTATGTATATATGAAGGAAGAAAGCGAGGCAAACAGGGCGGCACATCAGGAATTGGGTGGTGGATTAGGGTGCAACAGTGTGGTTTGATGTTTAATCACTCCTTACGCGCAAAGCCGTTCGAAGGGGGATAGAAAGGCTTTTCAGTAAGCTTTAATGGCAGTGGGACGTCTTCCTGGTGAATCTTGCTTCTGTTGGCATAACACACTGTGAACCCACATTTTTTTTGTTTGCCTTAGAGCTTCCAGTGAAGCAGAATGATGGGGCAGTACAGACTGAACACAGGCCCCTTACCTCTCTCCCTCTCATCTGCTCGTCCCGCTCATTCTCTGGGTTTGTAAGGGGGACTCGGGTGAAGGCACCATGATCGCCTGCATTTTTGAAGCCTAAAAGCCCACTTCACCAGTGTGTACATGCACTGTCAAGCCTGGGCTGAAAGCATTGTGTAATTGGGCAACAATTACTCTGGGTACAAAAAAAAACCACCACATCAGGCTGCTTTTGTGTAATTCCAAAGAAAGAAATGAAAACCGGCATGCCACTCACTGTAGAACTGAGAGGTAACGATAAAAACACTACTGATTGTTTCCTTGAGAGACACAAAGAGAGCCGCACAACAGCACCAGAAGCTGTCCACGGCGATTCACATGTTTGTGCCACCTACTTGTTTGTGCTACCGCTGTCGGTGTTAGTGTGACCCTGACGAACATCGCTATCACTGCAAGGCGACAGCATATTCCCACGAGTCCTTGTGTTAAAAACCCAGGGTCTGGAAACATTTCCGCAGGTGGCCTTTCCAAGCGGAGACAGATTTGTACATGGGCATGCTTGTGGTCTGGTGTTGTGCTGCAGACAAACCGAGGACAGATGTGTCGGGAGTCAGTCTCACTAGCCCCCCCTTCCTCCTTCCTACCCCCATGATCCTCCATTCCCTCCCGCCCTCCTTCCCGCTCCCTTAATCTGGGACTCATTGTGTCTGTAATAAAGCACAGCTGCACAGATCCTTCTCTGAACCCACTCAGTTCAGCTGATTACATGGGAGTAAGAGGGCTCTCCCTCACTCAGAGTCCAGTCAAACACACACACACACACACACTACCCGAAAGGCAATGCTGCAGCCTGAACACCGACGGTGCATGGGAGAGGAGACGCTTCCTTGTGCCTTGGTCTGATGCCAAGACTAATGGTTAATATTTGATGTTGAATTCATACTTTATTACTACTTCTAGTGCAGGGACTGCAATAGCTGTTTCTGGTTGTGACTGCATTTACACAAATAGAGCTTATTCAGATTTAGAAATTATTTGTTCGTACCATCTCCACTCATATTCCTGTTTATAGGTTACAGAGCATAGTGTGATTATAGCAGCTTTCAGACATGCACTGAACTCTGGATAATCTCCTGATATCTCCCAGAGGGGCTGTATGTGAGGACACAAATGGCCGAGTCAGCCCCCTAGAATAAATTCTGGAGAATGTCCGAATGAGCCCATGTGAGAACAGAGCAGGAGATTCGCCAGAGGATTCACCACAAGCAAGTGGGGCGTTAATGGCATTTCAAACACATACAAGGACGCAACACTGGGCAAAAAGAGCAAAACGAATATATATCCTCAGAAAACTCCCAATAGAACATTATAATGCTATTGAAATGCATGTATGTCTGAATCATATGAATAATGCATACTCAAGTCTCAGAATGACCTTATTCAGGTTAAGATAGCCAAAAACAATCATGTATAGTGTCTTATTCATACTATTGGCTATATCGGGATAAAGGTGTCCATGTAAACATAGTCACTGATGCACAGTGCATACTTTATCTATACAAACGGTTCAAATCTGTATCACAGATTTCAGATGTGCAAACATATTTATAAATCGACAGGAATTCTGGACTCGAGAACCTTTTTTTGAATTTTAAATAGTTTGTGTAGTATTTAATGCTGCTCTCACTGCATTATGGGAAAGCGAGACTCCAGTGCAGTATGTCAATTTGTCAGGCCGGATTGTGTTAAATTGCTTCTGCTCAGAAATAAAAAAAGAAGTCATGCATATGAAAGTGAGAAGCCCTAATAGAAAGATGTGTCTCTCCTACAAATTGATGCCGCAGTGAGCGTCAGAGGCTGAACTTCTGCATTAAGTAAAAAAAAAAAAAAACAGTAGCAGGGATCAATAGCAGCTCTGAATTGTGGACAAGACGCCTGTATCACACAACATGTCAGCTTTCTGTCTAAATCCGATAAACAACTTCTCAAAGTCTGCATAATGACTGCATTCCAAAAAAGCCTTTAAACACATTTCTTTGTGTAGCACTGCACACAAATGTGTATAATTAATTTGAAAAAAAAAAGATTCATTCAGCCCAAAGATATAGGAATTAATAGCTTTGCACGGATAGCTGTTACAGTTCCATCCATCCGTAGAAAAACCTGCGTCCTCCCCCTTTTTCTGTTCCACCCAGTTCATCCCTCTGGAGCTCAAACTGCTTGTGGGGGAGGGTCAAGCAGGTCAAAGTAGGTTAGCAGCGAGATGCATTCGGCTTTTCGGTTGTAGCTTCTATAGCTCCAGGAGCCGACGCAGTACAGAGGGATAAGCTCGGTTGACACGTTAAGACAGCGTGTGTAAATTCATACAAATGCATGCTTTCCTCTATGTTTGCTTTTCTTTGACTGGAGCAGCACCTAACGAGCTGTCATGCGTCTGTGAAGCTGCGCATGTGTTAGATATGAAAGCTTGCGAGGAGAACACTGGGCTCATCTTTAATCTTCCGTCTGTGTATTTTTCATCTTTTTCTTGAAGCGGGAGCTAATTGTGTTTCAAGTGGAATTTGACACGTATTGATTCAAATGTGCAATGGCAAATGCACACACCCCGTGTATTGGCAGCTGCCCTAATCCTTTTCTTTGAAGAAGCTTTATTTTTCTTGCTGTCATTGTCGTCAAGATTTTCTTTTTTTCTTCTTCCCCAACCTCACAGAGGAGGCAGGGCTACACTCTACAGCCGTGGGTTCTTTCCCTCTGTATGTTGGTTTGTTTTGCTCCTGTGAAGGGATTTTAAATGGAGCAAGTGAGGAAAATTAAGACAATGGATGGTGGCTGTGAGTGTAATGGTCTCCCCTCCACGATGACTCATTTACAGAAAAAGAATCCTTGAAATGTCGTCATGGCCTCTTCATCATAAGATTCTTACCCCTTCTCCTCCTCCTCCTCCTTTTTAAATCATTTGCTGTGAAATATAATATACATTTCCTCTTCCACACCTCTGGGAGTAATTTTAACTGATTACCACCTCTGCAGAATGTAGATATACAATTCACAGGATGTTGGTGTAAGCAGCAGGGCAGAACATGCACGATATTGTTTGTATACTTGCTAATGACTCGGTAAATCATTTTTTCTTTACTTGGAGAGAGATGCAGAAGCAGCCGCTGTCAGCCTCATCTTCCTTTGTCTGCTGCTTTGTTCCCCGACCAAAGAGGATTCACATGCCTTCCCCTTGTCTCTCCCCGTGCCCCGACTCCTGCAAAGAAAAACAAAAAAAAGGCACAGAAGCAGGAATTCTATTAGCTTTGTTCTCAAAAGCTCAGTGTGAACTTGTGACTGTGCCACACACGGCATAATGGCCCCCGGAACTGGTCCCAGATCCTCATGCATTCCTCTACAGCTTTTATTTCACATCTCATACTGTAGGTGAGTGCAGCACTCTCCACGTCTTTTCTTCTTGCTGATGGGCTGAGTTGTACGAAATCTTCCCCCATTTTTTAAATCTGGCTCAAATTGCTGCACTCTTACAGTTGGATGAACAATGTACTTGTGTGAGCTAGTGTCTGAGTTCGCGTGTGTGATATAAAAAAGGGGGGGGGGGGGCTGTAAAATGAATAGGGACGACATGTTTGTGTGTGTGGTTAGGTTTGTAATTGGATGCAGTGGAGTGTATCAATCTTGACCCGAGCCAGTCATTTGCAGGGATTTGACTGACAACAGAGCGACTGTATGTAAAGCAGGCACAGGAAGTATTCAAAATGGAGGTTGCACAAATTATGCATTTTTCTCAATCGATGTCAGGTTCTTGTTAATTGTAACTGAATTATGAGGAATTATTAAACAAATGGCTGAATTTCCAATCGCATGAAGACTCAGTAACTACAGCCATTGTCTCTCTGCTGCCGTGTTTGAGTTAATATTGACAGATTAGACTTCACTTCAGGGTTGAGTGTTGTGGGTGTTTTCTGTAAATATAATGATGTATCAAACTTGAAGTCCACCTTAACAAGGGCAACAAAGAAGGAGGACGGATGTATCTACTACAGACTAAAGACGCACAGAGGGGGAATTAACAAAAACAAATTATTATTACATAGAATCATGTTTTTTCTAATATACAGGATATTGTTGATTTTTTTAACACCCACTGCCATGACGAGCTGTCACTTGTGACTGACTGAACAGACAGTGGGAGTCGTGCATGTAAATTGGAACATTCCTCATATTCACTATGCAACTTGTCACCAATTGGCAAAAAGAAAAATCTAATTTGAATTCAAAATAGGTCATTTAAGTGTTTAATGTAGATCCAGTGAGTTTTTTTTAAAGGAACCGGGGGGGTGTGGGGGGGGGGGGGGGGAATGCACTTAGGCGATCCAGATGGCGAGACTGTAGGATTAGTATGTGCTGTCTAGCTATGCAGATATGGAGTGAAGGCACCTCCTACCACTGTCGCACATACTTTTCATCCCACTTTGGATCCCCTCAGCATCAAATGAACCCCGTGTCTAACAGGGACTCAGGAGGTTAGACTGTTTCTCAGGATTTAATCACATCCTAATTTACAACTGTGCTAATTTTATCAAATTGATAACGCACAACTCGCTTCCTCGGCTGGTCAATCTTCTGGGAAATGCCTTTGTCTACTTGAACATTAATTGGCACAACCTTTCTCCGGTGCGAATCAGGGTTTTAATGAACTGTGTGGTTTGTGTGGTCGTCTCCCACGAAAGGTCCTGTCTGTCTTTTAACCTGGTACATATCCCAGGTGAAATTTGACATTTGCAAAGATGACATTTATTTCTGACTCATTAAACATGACAATACAACATCAACTTCTTATTTATTGATTCAATTTGACTGTGTCTATCAGAAACGAAGCCACATTACTTTGTTTTCGTTATCAATTTTTTTTAAGAAAACAACAACTATTGTTTCATTTTCATATCAAAATACAACAGGAACAGGAAAGTACTGAAAGTACTTAAAATGTTTGTGCTTTATTATCCATATTGTATTTTACACAAGTAGTTAAGACTGATGCTATATTGTTTTTTTCATCAAAAGGCTCACATGTCAGGGAGTGTAACGACTGTTTCCAAAAAGTCTTAGTTTGCTGCCTGCCATCTTGTGGCATTTCCAGAATTCTCAGTTTTAGGGGTAGTGTGGACGTCAGGCATAAACGTAGCTAAAAAGGCAGGTTTTTAGATAAAAGCATATTAGTGTGAATTTGATCTTAAAGACAAATCAAGATATTCTAAAAATCCTAGCCCTGTTTTTTTCTTTTTCTTTTGAATACGTGCTAAACCATCTGTTGATGCTCATCCTAATGGGGATACAGCACCTCATATTTCAGTATCAAAAATATTCAGCTGCTATATGCTTGAAAACTGACAGAGATAAGAAGTTTTCAAAATGAAACGTCTGAGATATGAAAGCGTTATTCATTTCTCCTCCGTCAATTTGTGTGTCAAACTGCAGCTGAATACACAGCTTCTGTTTGTTTCTCATTCCGCTGCATGAAAGGACAAATATGAGTCGTCCGGATTTGATTGACACAATATTTTTTCCCACCCTTTCCTAAAACAAACTGGTTTTTGGTGCATTACTGTCCGGCACCAGCCATGTTCAACCACAGGGACACAAGTAGTGTGTTTTCAGACCTGGTAACAACTCTCCTCTCTTTCTCAGTGAGTATCTCGTTGCACACCGGCCTTAAGTGATTGTTGATATAATTTCCATAAACATGCAATTCTGGCTCAGCAAAATGGGGGAGCTGCCGTGCCAGTGCTGACACATAGCATCTAAAAGGCTCTTTCTTTAAAAGTATTGTCTCGGCCAGCGCTGAGACGTTGGCATCGGCTGGCAGTGTTTCACGGATAATGTTTACTACAGCCGGAGACAGCGGGGCTGCGGAGCACAACCTAAGTATGCATGACTTAAACACTTTTAGTTTTGCACTTGGTGAAAGCAGAAAGAGACATTGACATAATTGCATAAGTCACCTATTCTTTTATTCAACCAAAAGCCCCCGTCTCTGTGGAACAATGGCACACACAGTCCTGGCCAGAGAGACGTGTTTCTGCTTTTATGCTGGTGTGATTTAAAAAATAATCTTACAGCAGCCAGTGAACATGCCAGCAGAGGTTACTTCATCATCTCTGGTCAGTGCCTCCTTCCCTGTCTCTTTGATTTTTCGATGGTATTTCGACAGAAATGATCAAGGGGATGAACTAAACAGCTTTGACGCCGTGCTTTTGAGATCAAACGAAGCTAATAATGTCACATTACAGGTTTCACTAAGGCAGTTTTACTGCCCTGCCCCTCGTGATCAGCCTCTTCACTAAATATCAGCACAGCTCAGAACCACAGGCTCGCGGGGCTCGCAGTTATCAGCTGATGTTGCCAATGGCTGCTTCGCTTTTATGCTTTTCTTGTCTCCAACCCAAAAAAACATTCTTCAGAAAATAATCCTCCAAACCATCAGCTCTTTCATCTAAATCAATCCAGTTGTTCTCTGTATGTATAAATAGGCTTGTGTTTGACTTTGTGCTTATTATCACTATAGGAATGCATGAAAGTGATGGAATGGATGTGTTTATTTATTTTTTTACTTTAAAAGGCTCTTTTATTCAATTTGTGTCTTTGTAGAGGCATATTAATCCAAAGCAATCAATATCTGATATATATTTACGTCACCACAGAGATAAGTTAACTTAATGTCCAGCTGAAAGCCTGCACAGTGCATTGGAGTATTTCCTTAGATGTATATTACTGCCAAACAGTGACCTAGCGTTGCAGAAACAATCAAAAGTGATGCATGTAGCCATCCTTAAATGCCTTATTATTCACAATCCTATTTTCTAAAAGGCATCTCAAGTGTCTCAGCCTGCCTCTGTCCTCCAACCTCGACCGGATCACTTAATTTCACTCACCTACCTGCTTTTGTTCTCCATCTCCACTCACTACTCCCCCATTAATCATTGAGGCCTTTGTAGAGTGGACAAAACGACCAGTGGCAGTAATTTTAAGGTGAATTAGGGCATAGAGGGCAATTTACATGCTGTGACCTTTTATGAGAGGACACAATGAGGTCAGAGAACATCTTTTATGGACACGAAGTTCAGCACCTCATTTCATCCTATAACTCAGATTTACATCTGAGATGCTCTGCCAGCAGGGTGTTGTAGACTGTAGTTCTTAAGATTTAGAGACAGGAGGTTGTGTTGGCATGCAAGGTCACATTTACCCAACACTTAGCCCCACCATATAATTGTAATTCTGAGTTTTTCTTCTTCAAAAGGTATCCATTATTGTCCTTTCTGAAGGCGAGTGGAGAGTGAAACACTTCCTGGCGTTTTAATTTCTTGAATCTATAAATCTTTCAGCATTTATGATTTTTTTCCCCTGTTTGATTTACCAGCATGTTAATGGGATGCCTCCCATAATGAGCTTCACCTACGAGCATTCGCAGGGGTCACAGAGCTTTTGCTGAAAGACATCATAAAGAGCATGGGTGTTTGACATCTTGGTAATGTGGTCAGTTTAATACCCCACCAAAGCCTCCGTATCAAGCTGCTCGTCTCAATAACTCCGAAAATCCCAGTAGCTGTGCGCTGATAACTGCAGCAGGATGTAGCTTAGCCTTATCAGCTCTCGGCTCCAGTGACACAGTAATCCACACAATGCTCGGCTGTCATTGTACTGGTAAACACTGAATCATTTCATTTGCCCAACAAAGGTGCAAGAATAATTGCGATGTCCCCATGTGCCCCCCCCCCCCCCCCGCCCTTAACCCATCGAGATTGCTAATTTACAAAGGCCAACAATTACTTATTCAAAACAGCCCAACTGTCATCATGCATTTTTTTTGTTTAGCCACTGGAATAGAAGGCTCCAACCGATTGTCACTTTGTGTAAATCACTGCTGTTGCTTGCATTTGGCTAGTGTGTTTTACTGACAACCCTAGCAGGTATCTACTAGGCACGAAGTTGATGTGAAGGCCGGGACAACCATTGGAGACGTAATGGTGATTTTCTTTGAGGCCGATCATTGCTGAGACACGACATAGAAGAAGCTTTGTACTTAAGAGCGACAGAGAGATGCTTCGGCACTCTGAAGGAAATGGAGGTGACTCTAGTTCTGCTTTCAGACATGCACTGAGTGTCGGCCTTTCCCCTGGGTCAGTCACATTCTCCCTTAGTAAAATGTCCGGCGAATGTCAGAGTGAGCCCATGTGAGAAATCAGCAGAAGCTAAAAGAATACAAATATTTCAGGATTTATAAAAGGTGCAATAAACCTAGAAGGAACAAGAAGATGTGAACATGGAAAGACAACGAGATTGGTGATAAGACAAAAACAAAAACATGTCATTTCTATAGCAGAATTTGTAGATTGTGTCTCGCCTCCTATATGATACACCCATACAGTGACACCCCCCCCCTCGCCTGAAAGCTCCAGATATTTTCCTGTTGTTTTGAACGTGTCTGAATCTTCTAATTGGACTGTGAATACAATGTTGTCAAAGGGGGTTGCAGTGTCCTGGCACAGCAAATTACCATGTGCCAATGTGATATAAATACAAGTATTAAAAGAAAAGAAAGAACGACAGAAAAATGGTTTCCCTCTCCTAAGGACCAGTTTGTTAGAAAAAGGACGCTCAAGCGTCTGTGTTTGAGATCGAGTAAGCTCAAATGGTTCCAGCCTCTTAGACATCCACAGCGCTTGTGTTTCTCAGTGTGGACACCAATGTGAGGGCTTGTGATAAGGGAAGGTAGCACCAATATGTTTTTTGATGGACTGTTTATAATTCTATAATTGAAGCAGCACATTCAGAAAGCTCCAACAATATGCATAAACCACACAAACCCGAGTGGTAGGGGAACGGTCACTGCAATCAAGCCAGGAAAATGAGCCAGCTGCCTGTTAACTGTGTTTATGCTCTGATGCAATTCCTCTTACTTGTTTTTTTAATTTCTAGAGACACTGAACCGAGTACAAACACTGCATGTTTTTTTCATCCAAATCCCTTACATATTTTAGGAGCAGCTATAAATGCATGGAATGCTTCTCGCGTTTGAAGTGCAGTGCATTAGTAAAACGCCTTCAAGGGCTTAGTCTGGCAAAAGGCATGCTTTCTCTGAAGAATACCCTATTTTCAAAAAACAGAAATGCACCTTAGTCTCTGCATCACAGCTACTGTGAATTAATGGATATTTAGAAATGTCTTTGTTCAGATGAGTAAGTGAAACATAGTATCTCCGCACATGATTTCCCTGTTACAGTGATAGTTGTTTTTTTGTTATAAGGGATTGATGATGTTTTCACCATAACCCAGATTTATTGACATAATTCTTGATACATCTATGCAGATTAAGATCATCTGTTTCAATTTAGGTATTTGTGATAAAAGACAAACTAATTCATCAATTTTGTTAGACCATAGAGCAACAAAACAACAATTTACATATAATAGTATCCTTTCAATTTTTATTTTCTGCATGCAAATGACTAATTGGGAAGAATGAAATGTAATAAGTCGCACACAACAGCATTTGTTTACTTGACGGGCTTGACGCTGTAGAATATGCATTCATATTTATAGCCTCGGGGGAAAATAGTAGATGCGCAATTACACATAGCAAGCAGTCATCTTATTTTGAAAACACTTTTGTTTTGTGTTTTAGCAGTTTGTGCAATAATTGGGCAATTATAGGGTACACTGAGGAGGATATTTGTGTTGTTGGACACAAAGTTTGTTCGCTGGTAGAGGATCCTGACTTAATTTAATACGTTATCTAAAGTTTAGGATGGGATTACAAATACATGTCACAGAAGTTCAAATCGTGGTAGCGGAGTGTGAACTCCACCGAGGCTTAACAGGATCTTCACAGTCGTGGCGCTGGCATGGATGTTCGCACAGCACATTCAGTTGGAGCCTTGCATTGTTCCATCGCCAGTGTAGGCCACTGTACAAAACCTGGTCACATTCATTTGTGAATAATGTGTTTTGTCAGGGGTGTTGTAGCATTTCCCGGCATTGGGTGTGGGGAGAATTGCCACTGGGGTATTTGCCTAGGTCTGCATTTATTTTTAGCTACTGATGAAACACCTACGCTAAGTATTTCTCAACTGCCAGTGACCTCACTTCTCAGAAGTGAATGATGGTGGTATTGGGATGATCTCACATGAGGGGTTTCAGTCTTGTCACATTTACAGTACATTACAGGGACTCTCTGCCTGCTCACTTGCAGCCAGGCGATTTGGCAGGCAGACGGAAAGGCTAGAATTGTGGAACATTTTCTTTTCGCCGGCGAAGTCACAGGGTCCACATTTCATCTCCAAATTAAATGTATAGCTCGCTGCCTCTGCCTATCTCGCTCTCTAACTATTTGTGTCTGTCTGAGTTAGAGTTATCACGTGAGGAACAGACAATAGCGAGGCACTCTGGCACTACGGAGAGGTTAGCTTGGGTTTTTGTGTGTCTTGTCAGCGAGGGAGGGGGGGTATCTAAGCCGTGAATGGGATCATTGAGTCGTACGTAATTTTGGGCCCCGGTGCAGGGCATTAGTTGGACAGGCCGTTCTGCTGACAGGCCCGTTTCCCCCCCCCCCCCCCCCTTTCTCCCTTCCCTTCTTTTTTAACCCCAACCCCCAATTCCCCATTGCTGCATCGGCATTTCTGCTCTTACCAAAGGCCTTTATCGTTGAGCCCATGACGACATGTCTGATGGGGCGTGGCAGCTAAGATTTCTTTTAGCCGTGTGCCGTGGGGATCCCATACATCTAGATAAGTTGCAGCAGCCACGTTTTTAAGCTAAGCCATACTGCACATTTCAGTGTTTTTATAAACCACCAGAATCCATCTTATAAATGAATAGACACATCCCGGACATTCCCATTCATTATCATTGGGAATGGTGGTGCCTGCTGGGAGTTTTTCTTGTGATTTCTGTGGGGGCTGCCTGGTGAAGGGCCTCTCAGAGGTGCCCTGATGGCTACATTTCAGGCAGTGTTAAAGAGCTGGTGCTCTGCTCAAAAAGGGGCTTGGTCTAAAATAGCTCACATGGGAATGGTGCTGTCAAGTGGAACGCTCACAAAAAGCAAAGTTAAAAAATCCCAGTAGGACAGAAAATGGAAACATATGCGCTTCAGCTTTGAGGGAAAGGAAGGACACATGTGTGATAGTTACACTTTCTAGTCGCTAATTATGGACAAAATAGTCACAACTATTCCTATTGGACGGTTCATTTTAGAAGCACCACCCAGACTCATACCCATACATACCAGCAACATGTTTTTCAACTGCAACTAATTTAGATGAATATAAATAATTATTCACAATGGAGTTGAAACAATTAGTTGATTGCTCCATTGAAAGTACTGTAATAAAAACAGATTTATGATAATAGATAAAGTAAATTACATTTTTATGGAGTATGGACTGTCATGTTGACAAAGCATATAATTCGTACAATTCGAAGCCCTAACTTTTGGTTTAAGGGAATTGTGAATAATTGTATATTGAAAACAAAAATTCCTGTTTATCTAAATTAGTTTACACTGTCAAATATCTAATCTTAATTAAAAAAATCTGTATTTATTAATATACTTTCAATTGAGCAATTTACTAATTGTAACAAATTGCATTCACTAAATAAATATTGAAGAAATGTTACTATGTACCATTCATAAACCAAATGCTTCAGTTAAAATAGTAAGGAAGACTTTCTCCAGCAGCAAAATTGTGAAGCTTCTTAGATCTATGGACTTTTCTTGTGCTGAAGTGTGAGTTATTTTGACAGTCGCCCTCAATCTGTATTCTTCCTCTGTCTGACTATCTGCTGACTTGGGCTGGCTGGGTTGATTGCTTGAAGGCTTTGACTTTACAGGTGGCTGACTTTAAGGCAAACCCCTCCGAGAGAGAAGGTCATCTACCTGGTGTCAGCGTTTCCAGGTTCAAAGAAGGGAAAAAAGGCTAATTGGTCACCAATAATTGAACCAGGGCACCCGGGAGGGAGATGCTCTGTATCAAGTTTATTCTGCTGCAGAAGAAAGAGCGTGTCATCTTCTGTCTTCATTATTGGAAGTGCTGCCTCGACTGCACCGCTATTTCACCTTGTGTGCCGTTGAGCAATATTTAGATGAATGACAATTCTTCAGGATAAGGGTTTAAAACTGTGATGGAATGCAGCTCATGGTCCTTGCAGCAGATTTTTTCTCTGTGTTTGGGTTTTGATAAAGCGGAGTAAGATTGTGTTTTCATTCGTCGGGATGAATAGATTGAGAATATACTTCATGTAGATTTTCAAACTTTCCCCACAACCAGACTTTTCATTCCCAGCCTCAACGCCTCACATTAAAAAACGTGTTAGTTTGTAAAGGGTAATATTGTTGTATTTTCCACCCCCTCCCCGTATTCACTATTAAATAGTTTTTTAGAGGAAGTTTCACCTTCCATTTCTTTATGTTGCCTGGAGTTCAGCCGTTGTCCCTTTGGTTGGCCACATAAAACACAGGTATGTGTTTGCCAGTGCTGGTAGAACGGAGGGTCTGAAAACGTTCACCCTGCCTGCAGTAACAAACGGCAAAGAAAATTGTAAAATTCCCCCCCTGTCATCACTGAGAGATTTATTAGTGGCAGGGTGTGGTGCACTTTGGCAGAATTTATTGCAAGTGTTTGGGTGATAATATTAAATAGGCCTGGGAGTAAATGTATGACTTCCTTCAGGCCGCAAGCTGGTCGGCTGCATCCTTTCCCCAAGCCCAGAGGAACTCGTTGCACTCAGTGCAGATGATACTCTGAAGACATCAGTGAGTCCCCAAGGTAGCAGCACAAAGGAAGATTAGGCACCCTGCTTCAAGGCTTTTGTTAAGTAATTCCACATCTGCTTTAATAATTCAAAGCGGCACCAGCAGAGCCCACCACACAAACAATATATGGTAACGTTGTGATCTCTTTGGCCGGGGGGTATTTTTATCTTTGCCTTTATGCCGTTTTGTGTGCTATAAACATGAGGTGGGCCTGCCAGGGAAACACATCCATCCACACAAAAAGATCACACAATAAAGCTCTTTGCGTATGTGTGTGTGTGTGTATACGTGTACATGTAGGTGCTATGTAGGTTGCGCTGTACTGTCACTCACTTGTAACATGAAGCAGTGTTGTATCACTGCCACTGAAGCACCTGTGGGACCCGAGCCCCCATGAGCCACCTGTCTACAGTATCTGTATGTGTGCTGTGAGTTTTCTGTGTGTTTTCTGTGTGAACACGCTGATGAAATGAACATCTCATGCACCGACTTCTGTCTCTCGAGGATCGGCAGTCATCCGTGGTAGGCAGCCCTGTGCATCATCGGGGACAAAGCTAGCATGCGGCGGCGTGCTCTCGAAATAAAATGAGACTTGCCGAGCGGAATTGAACATTTTCACACAAACTGAATACATTTTCTCAGAACCCGAACACACAGTGAGGCATTTAGACAATGTAATGTACACAACAGGTTTTAAATGTATTGTTTTTGGATTCTTCTTAATAGCCCTTAAGGGGAACACTTTCCTTATTTTTTGGGGGGGGGTTTCTCTCCCTCCAACTCTCTCCTCCGCTGCACCTGTTTTGAGCAATACCTTTGGGGCACAGCTTGAAGTGAATAATGCATGAGTGAGAGGGAGAATCAGAAAACCTTTGTGGACCCTCTGTCTGTCTGGCTGTCTGTCTTCCAACCCTTTGTCTCTGTGTCTGTTTTTTTTTCCTGGAGTTTTTACTCCCACTGTAAGGGCGATTTCTAAGTTCAACCCATTTGTCTCTGTCTCTTGCAGTGAGGTTTCTTGACTGTGGCCGAAGTGGTCTGGTGCGCCTCGAATGCAGTAACCCTGCCGACTTCCGGATAGAGGCTGACGGAGTCGTTTATGCTGCCAGGAGACTTCAGCCCTCTACGCTCCCTGCATCGCCGCTGCTGATCAAGGCCAGCGACTCCGCCACGCAGGACCAATGGGTGACCCAAGTCCGGCTGACACCCGCCGCTGCATCCAGCCAGCAGGTGACCACTTCTCACCCATTTTTTTTTTACAACACTTCTGATTTGTTTTGTTTTTGTGTGACTCATGTAGAAAAGCGGAACGATCAATTCTGCCCTCGTATCAGATAACTTACGGTTATTAGGCACACCGCGCATTCACAGATGACTAGTTCCCTAAATTGTAGCAGGTGTTCCGAGAGACTGGATGGATGCCTGCTAATTAAAACTTAATGTGTCAATTTACAAGGAGCACAAACATATACTCAACACGGTCAGCGGGTAGCAAGAGCAGATGCAAAATAGCTCCCCATAAAGTTGATTTCCGCAAGCGTGCCTCATGATTGTGGGGGGTTATTGCCTTGTCATCCAGAAGGGGACGCACCTCTCTCACAACTTTGACAGGAAGCATCTGTCTGTGCCGTCGAGTGCCGCTCTAACCGTTCCAGTGGACGTGTTGTGCATTCATCGGCAATTAGTTAGAGTGACCATGTGCTCGTATGTCAACATTGTGGTTGGCCAAGGATCAGAGGAAGTGCACGCAGACACCAAAAAGCTGCTCTACACATGTTTCAGCTGTCTGCCTTGTAGACAGGAAATGAAAAGAAGCTCTGGAAGGCTGAGTTATTGCAGAGGTTTTAACCTCAGTGCCTGTAGCTTATGTGCTACTGTTCAATTAGATAATATCTGTTGCTTTAAACTTACAGGATAGTGCACCGTGGCACTGCACACACATGCTAGTCTAAGCGTGCCAACTCACTCTGTAGGGCCATAAGTTAGCCTGTGTGCTAATGTGTTAATAATCATTGCATCGAGATCTTAAATCACAAGCCGTCTGGTGTCTTAATGAACCCCCCCAAAATGCAGTAATCATGTTTGTTTTGCAAAGACCAATGTGCTTTCTGTCCTTATCCCTGTTATACACTTAAAGGAATGGTCACAAGTGGAGTGTGTGCGTATTGCAGCAGATAATCTCAGGGAAGGCAGCCATCATGTTTTATGTGGGTGCAGATTAAAAGTTAATACCGGCAGCAATGTGCAGTTAATGTCAGTGCTGCAGGCGCACTGATCTGCTGCGCCGAAATTAAACCTGTAGCGGGTAATGATTTCATGGCTTTTCAAGACGCCATTGTTTGCATCTGACAGTCATTGACCACAGGGACCACTGCAGGTATGTGATTTTAATGATACCATTAGTCACCGGGGCCGGTTGGTCAAACGCAAATACGCATCTTCCCCAAACATTAACAGAGGCAAACATTGATTCTACACATGTATACAAATGATCAACTCATCAATAGCTCTGATCTGTGTCAGTTGAGAGGTGTTGAATTTACCCTGATTGCTATCTAATGAAATCAGGGATTGACTTTCCTGTATCCCGCTCATTTATGAGGTCATGATTGGTTATTTTCCCCCCAGTACAATTATTGTCATGAATCACCAAGCATCTCTTAATCACATCAGCGATTAAATATTTTTTTATTAGTGCCATGAATGCGGCCGCCTCGGGGAAACATTTTAATCAATGACAGCCAAACAATATCCCCATTAACATGACAGTGGCCTCTGCCTCCATTTCCACATCTATTGGAACCTTGGCTCCACTAAAGTCTATGAGCGGAAAATGTCTTCTGAATCTGAAAGTGAGAATTTCTCTCAAAAAGGAAAACACACACACACACACACATGCATATGCTTTCCCCACACCTCGCAAACACTCGGGCCATCACTCAGCCGAGCACCCTCCTGGACTCTGAAGCAGACTCCCAGTCAGAAGATGGAGGGCGCTCGGTGAGTGTGGATGGGCGCAGACCTCCACTGCACCGGAGATAGATGTGTGTTGGGGCTGAACAAACCCGCCGTGCCATTCATCATTCCAGATGCAGGTTGCAAATAATTACTGCACTCACTCGCGCCCATTTTAATAGGGTAATAGATATTTCTGAAGCATGCCCCTGTGCTATCTGTCCGCTTGCCTCTCTGCATTTCCAATGGGTGAAAGCAGCATAATCGGATTTCAAACATGATTAGTGGAAGCTCCCCGACAGCTCCCCAGATGTTAGAGGAGCGGGACTTTGGGATATGGGTCACGATATAAGGTGACAAAGTGGTAATTAATTTCTGTGTTTGCATAGGGCAGTTTGTAATGGTTAGTCAGCCTTGACTTCATCCGAACCAATCTGCATTCAGATAATTACAGGCAACGGTAAGGAAGATGCATCAACAGATGTGACAGTTAAATATTATTCCCAGCAATCAGTCGTTGGCATTGCCATATTTCACATATTGTTGTTCTGTTTTCTTTCCTTCCTTGTTTTGTTCAAGGTTATTTAAACTTTCTCTGGCACCATTTCAGTCTTCCCAGTCTCTGGAGCAGCATAGGCAATTTGAGCCATCTGTGTGTTTAGTGTCTGGCTTGCAGGTACCATCCTCCTTTGTTTCAAATCTCATTCATTACAGCCGAGGGAGGATGGCAGATCCATTATGTAAGCTGGTCTGTCTGTGTGGGTGCATTATATCAGCACATAAGAGGATGCCGGACATTTAAAATAAAACCGGCACTAGTGTTGTGCGGCTGCCGCAGTAACCACACCGGAGTGTTTCAAGGCATATGATCACATATTTTAGCATTGATTTTTTTAAAGCCATAAATGCTCACAGTGGCAATGCTAACACGCTGATGTTTAGCATTATAATTTAGCACTTCACATTGGCGGATCTAGAATAATTTTACACAGAGGGGACAATCATATCATCCAACATCTATGCACAGTTCCTGAGTCAGTAAAGTGCACATTTAAGTCTTTCCTTGTTTACGTTTAGCCCTGGAGCTGTGAGAGAAGCCACGCATCATTAAAGCCATTTAGAAAACTGTTCCCTGCTTAAACACATTTTGCACTTCAGGGGCCAATCGGATTTAAGCTGGGACCAGTACCACCTGGTTCCCGCCCCTGGCACATCAACATGCTACTTTTTACTACCTGCCACTGAACCCAATGACGATCGATCCAAAAGTTGTTAAAAGTTTTTACCCGGCTGTTGGACAGACTTCACCTTGCCGTCCAGAGAGCCGTGCCGCCAGCGTGGCTAAAAATACACGTTCTCGTATTTTACAGCGTAGATGTGATCACTGCCCGCCTCTCAAACTAAATCATTTCCCCTTTACAGGTCCAGGAAGTGGCTGTCCCTCCAGTCATATCCAAGGATTCGAAGGAAATAGTATTTCCTTCACGACACACGGACAGCACACTCAAGCGCGTGAAGAGAGACTGGGTCATCCCCCCAATCAATGTCCCGGAGAACTCACGAGGCCCTTTCCCGCAAGAGCTTGTCCGGGTAACGTAACTCACCCAAGCACACATGCACACGCACACGTACACACACACACATGGGCACTCACACTGCTCTCATAACTTCAAAGAAAATGCTTTTTGGTGGGTTTGACAACGTTGTAGGTCCCTGCTGCCCTGAGCTCCCACTCAGAGGGTCACACACACGAGGCTTGTGCCTTCAACAATATGCTTCATATTTACAGCACTTTGCTAAAGGTCGGGCCTCTTTTCTTACACTGTATTATTTATCTCTTGTTTCAGGGGCCAGTCGGTACCGATGTAACATATTATTTAGAAGCACAGACAAATCTGAAGTGCTCACGAGTGCAGCTGCTCCTTGGTTGCCTGTCCAGATATCATATACATTTTATCATGGCTCAAGGACGCACACAGCCCAGGTCATTTACAACAACTCTCGAGTCGGGCCCATGTGTGGGCGGCTGACAGAGGACACACAATACGAGGGACGGTCAAGAAGAAGTAGATCCCCTTTCAGCAAATTAAGATGACTTCCTTATTGAGCGCCCCTTCCTGTACATGGCGTTTTTATATTAAACCCGACCATATTAGAAAGGGATGTTCCTGGGACTTGGTGGTTGTTATCAGACGGACAAAATTCTTTGTTTGCTCAGCATGGATCTGGGCTGTATGCACAGAGGGTCTCAGCTTACATTGCAAACAGGATAGACAGCTCGGCAGAGACAGAACTTCAATACTCACACACACTCTTAATTTGCATTCTTTTTACCTACTGTTAAACCAGTGCTGAAATGATTAGCTGATAAATGAGTCAATCTACGGGCAATTATCGGCTAATTTAATAAATAATTGAATTTATAGCTTGTTATATTTGCTTTTCTTAATTATTATTAGAAATGAGAAACGATTGGTTTTGACTGATGATCAGAAAGAGAAATTAATTGAAAGAGGTTGCTAGAAAATCAATTGATAATTAGAAAATAATAATGTAACTGTGATACACTGTGACCATTATGTATTGTATGTATATTTTTGTATCAACTAATTTAATTATTCCGAATCAAAAGATTTGTTTATGTTTTCGTGATTAAAATATACAAAAAAATGATGGCAGACTGTTGAGAAGTGTCAGCTAACAAGTTCTCATCTCAAACAGATTCGGTCGGACAATGACAAGAACCGCTCCCTCAGATACAGTGTGACAGGCCCCGGAGCCGACCAGCCCCCAACCGGCATCTTCATCATCGACCCCATCTCGGGGGAGCTGTCAGTCAACAAGCCCCTGGATCGGGAGCACATCTCCAACTTCCACGTAAGTCACACACACAATAGTTTTATTTTTTATTTTCAAAGAATCCTTATAATGTGCTAATGATTTTTCCTGCCTAGTTTATCTAGAGAAATGCTTGTTCCCTGGCAGGGTTTGACATTCCTGCCAGTTGGCATGTGCTCAACGGTCATGTGTAGCTTAAATGGCCTCCTCAGACTCAATCAAGGCCAGGGTCTCCCAGGAAGTCTGACTGATCCGTCTGAGAATTTAAAGGATTTAACATGATGGTTTTGTGTGAATTGTGTGTATATGTGTCTGTGTGTGTGTCTGTGTTAGACACATTGCGAGAACCCCAGCTAGAGGTTCTAGAGCTGCTTTATTCATTAGTGCTATTGTCTTTACACTTCTACGGTTTTTAAATTCTAAAGCCATATATTTATAAAAATAAAACTGGTAGACGTCAGAGTTCTAGCTAAGGTGTGGTTTTAGTAGACAATACTTAAGCTATCTTTGAAGGCCACGAGACAAAGAAGCTCCACAGATTAAGGCGGATGTGAACTGTAAACTGGAGAGAAGTACAGACGCAGCTCAGTATTGTGTTACTGGAGTATGTCGATATGTAAGTTCCCCAACGTCTATTTCCTTTAATTCCGTCAATAGATTTTGCAGCATGCACTTGACACTGCAAGAATAGATTCATTTATACACTGGAAAAACACCGTAAACCAAACATGCACTGGCATGTGATTTTATACCGTAGATTTTCAACATATTCTTCAATGTATTAGTTGTATTTATTCCAGCACACGAGTCCTCAACTTGCACTTATGCAGGAAAAAACACACACACTTGAAGTGCAGAAAGATCCGGCACATCAGAGTTGTTTTTGTAAAACAGAGCTGAGTCATTGCTGACCTTGTGTTAGGCAACAGTGGTGAATAAAATCAGAGTGTATCTGTTTCAAGAGACAAACATAAAAATGCAGCTAAAATGTTTTTGCTGTTTTGGACTCTGTCAGGTATCAGACTGAATCTGATCACTGTTTGTCTTTTCTTCTTAGCGTGCAAGAGCCAGATGTAGGAAAATCTTTTTTTACAAAGAGAATTCCTCTTTTGGTCACACTGGTTTGAAAACAGAGTGTTTTTCTGAACTTTTGCTCTTTTTCTTTCCACGTTCAGCACATTGGAATATTTGAATGATGTTCTGTGGGGTTAACAATCACAGAATTGAAATGGGCGCTGTTCAGTGAGTGGTTTCTCCCAGTATATTTGTTTGCACAGTTAACACTCCAGTTGTGTTTGTGTTGTCCTCCAGCTGAGAGCTCATGCAGTGGACCTCAACGGCAACCAAGTAGAAAACCCTATCGACATTGTGATCAATGTGATCGACATGAACGACAACAGACCCGAGTTCACCCATCAGATCTGGAACGGCAGTGTTCCAGAGGGTTCCAAGCCAGGTAATATATACTAAAGGCCGAGCACAGCACCACACGGCATGAGCAAACGATTGGCTGCAGTCTGAGCCTCCACCTCCACGTGTTGACACAGCATTAGCAGATCAAACAGCATCGACGGCATTCCTGGGGCGGCCATTTTGTTAACTTGGCTTCTTCCGCATAAAGTCTAGGTGTTTTTAAAAGATCACAAGAAAGAACAATCTGATCTCGAAATTACAAAACAAAATAAAACAGCTCTCAGTAAAAAAAAAGATCCTAGTATTTACATGTGTTCTCTGTCTTTCCATCCCATAGGAACATTTGTTATGACGGTAACATCTATCGATAAAGACGACCCCAAAACGAACAACGGGATGCTGCGCTACAAGATCCTGTCTCAGAATCCAGAGAGTCCGACGTCCAATATGTTCACCATCAACAACAAAACAGGAGGCATCATTACGGTGGCGGCGGGCCTGGACCGAGAGGTGACTCGCACCGTTTCTTTCTGTCCTTTCTTGTTGTCGCCGTCCTTCATTCCTTCTCTCTTTACGTTCCTCTACATCTGCTCTCTTTCTCTTGCTGTCATATTGCTCTGTTGGTGTTAGCACTCCACTCCCCTCAGTGTTTATGAATGCAGACTTATTATTAAAAACTTCAATTTGCATTTGAAGTGAAACCTTCCATCCATTATATCAAATCGTTTTTCTGTCTTGCATTTGCTGCTTGTTGTACATCAGCACGACAATTTCCCATGTTTACATAAATACCCGGCGCATGTTTTATATGACGACAAAACACAGCTTGAGTATCGTTGCTGATATTCAGACTATCTGAGAACTAATGAGCTAAAGTGAAAGGGAATTTAGCAGATTAGAAACTAAATGAGAAGTAGAAATGGACTTGGCTCTTTCACACATATTTACTCTTACAAGGAGGCAGCGTGCATCACCGAGCGGCTAAATGTCCCTTCCCTCATTCTCGCCTTTTTTTCCTCTAAAGCAGAAGCTTTACTTGCATTTTTCTTTCTCGCCTTTCCCGAGCTGCGAAAGCGACCCCTCTTTCATTTAATTGGATCGCACGGCTATTTGGGAAAATAAATAAAATAATATAGAATGCCGGAGCCAGTTGGTGCAATCCTAGGGAGGGCAATCTGGCTAGGTGGCTGTTCAATCACTTCCACCCTGGGGGCGCAGTTTTATGTCTGCCAGTTGCCACCATGAAAGTAATTTGCCCGGCTCTCATTACCTAGCAACTGGTCCGTCACCTGAGTGGCTTTTAATGTGAAAAGAGTCATTTGTTGGCTTCATGATGGTGTGTATGTGGCAGAGGTGTGAGTTTCACACATCTACCCACAAACCCATACGTCCCCATAGGGAATAAATCTGATTTATATAAAAGGCCGTCATGAGTCATTATAATTAATAACCTATCCAGTTCAGATTTGTTGCCTTTTAGTTGAAAACATAAATAATAATGCACATGGAGTTACCAGTGTATCAGGGAGGCTAAAGTGAGCTGTAATTCTAGAAATAAATCTTCATGGAGCTTGTTGACACTGACTCAGAGAGGTGTTTATTTAACCTTGTGGTCATTTATAGTTTGTGGATGATTTGTAAAAAAAAATATATCATGATAAAGAGTGTGTCTAATCTTTTGTCTGTCCTCATCTGCATGAACAAAGAGGGCTCAAAATAACATAACAGTAACAAATGGCTGCACCAGTCCACAGAGAAAGTGTGTTTTAATCCTTTCATTTCTTCTCTTCCCCTCCCCTCCAGAAAGTGCCCCAGTACACACTCATCATCCAGGCCACAGACATGGAGGGCAACCCCATGTACGGCCTCTCCAACACAGCCACGGCTCTCATCAGAGTCACCGACGTTAACGACAACCCGCCAGAGTTTACTGCTGAGACGGTAAGAAAGAAATTGATACGAAAGACAACTACACCGTAATGTTAGCGAGAGGAAAATACCACAAGTTCACCCCCCCCATTTCAGCCTAATGTGGATATATGCACTGAACCATCCGTTCTGCTCACTTAACCTAGTTCTGCTTGCCCAGCATTTCCAAATCCATACAGATATACAAGTAGGCAGCCGTGTGCAAAGTGTATCCCCCTACAAATGTTGACACATGCAGTTACGTGGGTGTCCGCCCGAGTGAAAGAGGCACTTACTGTGTATGCGAATCACTGAAATTTGTCCTGCTCCTGTTGGTGCTATCAGGGGAGGACAGGGGATGAGTTGACCATGACGACATGATAAGTTACCTCAGATGTCTATTTACTCAAGATTGGTCCCGCTGTGCCGTGTAAGGCGAGGGCCCGGTGCGCGTTCAGCTGCCACAGCAGTATCACTAACAGCTCACTGTTCTGCGCGTTCATGGTTTATTCATGCAGTTCTTCGGCGAGGTGCCCGAAAACCGTGTGAATGTCATCGTGGCCAACCTGACGGTGACGGACAAGGACCAGCCCAACACACCGGCCTGGAACGCTGTCTACAAAATCACCGGGGGCGACCCCACCGGCAGGTTCTCTGTGCCCACTGATCCCACCACTAACGAGGGACTGGTGACGGTCGTCAAGGTGAGGCCTCCTCCTCATACTCCACTGCTTTAATCCCTCAGAGCTGCTGAGTTATGTTGCTCTCTGTTGATGAAGAAAACAAATGAATAATTTAACTGTCCAGCTGAGTTTTTTGAAGGGTCAAAGAAGTTTATGTAGTCAAGTGACGTGTTGTTGATTTTGGAAGGTTTTGCAATGTTTAACTGACTAAGTTAGGCTAAGTGTGTTGTAAGAGCCCTGTCCAGATTTTTATTTAGATCTGCAACAAATTCTACAGCCTCATAAATATCTGCAACCTACAGGTGCTTGGTTCTTCCTTGATTTTCATCAAGATCCATTAATTATTTTCTGAGAAAATTAAAAAACTATAATGGGAGAAAACTAGGGTGAAACATCCTGGATCCGCCCCCTGATCAACATCTGTATCGAAGTGTAATGGGTTCCTTCTCGGGTCAGGCCCCGCCCCAACACAAAATTTCATGGAAAATCAGTTTAGTAGTGTTTGCGTAATTCTGTTAACTCTCAATCAAATGCAGGCAAAAACAGAGCCTCCCTGTTGGAGGAAATTATGTGCAACTTTAAATGAGTTGACATTATACAAACCATGTTACCGGTTAAAGATTCAGGACACACTTCAGGGGAAATGACTCCGTTACACAATTCTTACATCAGTCCTTTTAATGGTGTGTATCCTTCAACTGACCACAAAAGGAGACAGTCACTTCATCTAATCTGACTGTCTACAGAGGAAGAAACAGCTTCCAGTCTTTGTAATGGAAAAGCGTAATGCGGTTAGATCCATTTTGCATTTTGATGTGCGATTCACTCTGAGCGTTTTCTCTCTTTTCCTGTTCTGCAGCCTATCGACTATGAAATCAGCAGGACATATGTGCTGACAGTGGAAGCAAGGAACGAGGTCCCTCTGGCCAGAGGCATCCACTCTCCTCGTCAGTCCACCGCCACTGTGTCCATCAGAGTGATAGATGTCAACGAGAGCCCTTACTTTGAGCCCAACCCCAAACTGACCAAACTCGAAGAGGGAATGATGCCAGAGTCGACTCTGACAACCTTCACCGCGCAGGATCCCGATCGCTTCATGCAGCAAAGCATCAGGTTGGTTCTGCAAATTTTGGTTAAAATGTTACATATTTTCAAAAGGAATCAGGTCCAGGTCACAGATGTGAAAACTTTACCAAAAGGATATTTATTTAGCTGGTAGTAAAAGCATTACAATAGCAATACAAATTTACGTAATTAACTGCTCCATTCTTTTTTTAATTTAGAGGGGACGATACAACTTTTTTTCTATGTACTTCAAAAAAAGGCAGCGAACACAATAGCCAAATTGATAAGATGCCAATATCAGTTATATGCTCTTCTACAAACCAATCAATGTGAAGTTCAGGTAAAGCCCACATGGGTGATCAAACATAAACAACTAAGACTTTCCGTTGTGAAAACATCCATAATTTCATTGACTGCTGTTTCCCTCTTCAAGATAAGACACAGATGTTTAAATCAAATATTTAATTAAACCTTTAGTGGGTGCATTACTGTTCATGCGGTGCCCTACGTATATCATTTAATGATGTGTTAGGATAACTCTACATCCTGGCGGTTTTCTCCACCGTCTCTGCTGAAGTAGCACGAAGCCGCAGTCTCCATCTCAGGCTTGTTGAACGACTCCCATTTTTCTTCTTTTCATCATCAAGCGTTTTTCGCCTCACAGCTGTTTGGCCACGAACGAGTTTATCTGCCTGAAAACAGTCCATGAGAAATACTCTTGCTTTGTAATTCCACGGTTTGTCCTACAAATTAGTTGGAGCTGATGATAAGTACAAGCCAGCTCGGTCTCCCCCGAGAGGCTGCTCTCAAAACTTTAGAATAATTATGTAAAATTTATGAAATCTAAAATATTTATTCGCTGTAAATAAATAAAAACAAAAAGCTTTTTGAGAAGAAAGCAATGCCGAACTGGCAATAGAGACTAAATCCATCATCTAGATTAGCTTTTTTTTAATCTGTCTCACTCTCACACCCAAATGAAAAGTAAGGATTATGAATTATAGTAAAATCCTCCTTTTCCTCTCTTCCCTCAGATACTCCAAGCTCTCAGATCCAGCAGGCTGGTTGAGGATTGACCCCAACACCGGCCGTATCACAACAATTGCTGTTTTGGACCGAGAGTCGTCCTTTGTGAAGAACAGTTTATACAATGCAACGTTCCTGGCCACTGACAGTGGTATGTAACCATTTAAGTGGCACTGCGGTTGCCAAATATACCTTTTTGATGTCCTGTGATGCCCCTGTTACAGGGTCTAGGTGTTTTAGCTAGGCTGATACTCAAGCACTCTATTCCAGGCCATAATGGTCAGAGCATTCAGGAGGAGATAATGCTGCCTTTTCAAAAGGAAGTCGAGCGGATGTCCAATGTAGCTTACATCTGAAAGGTCACAGACTACCTCTGTGATGTTTTTCACCTAAAGCCAGTGAACAAG
The DNA here is from genome assembly GCF_949316205.1 of Platichthys flesus. Taxonomy (NCBI): domain Eukaryota; kingdom Metazoa; phylum Chordata; class Actinopteri; order Pleuronectiformes; family Pleuronectidae; genus Platichthys; species Platichthys flesus. Next base: position 15,298,041 of record NC_084958.1, on the reverse strand, counting down.
CCCACTGTTATTGTTGGGGGAAGAAAAATAACTACCTCAGTTACAGCCACAAAGACAACCGCCATGCTTGAAGGTTAACCTTTTACCAGGCACTTGGCCTGTCTGGAACGATGACCACCTTAGCTGAAGGTTAATGTTCTAGCAATCCCAGAACCATCATCCAGCATGTGGATATATTCACCTCTTCCTCGCACTGGTGGGATTTACCTCTGTTCAGGTTTACCCTGTTCTCCGGAGCATGGCTTAGGCCAATAGGCTTAAAAACTCTACCACTAAAGAGGTTTCTCGGCATTAATGGGTCAGGATTGGATGACTAGCTCCTTTGAGCGTGGCCTGAATGGTAAAAAAGCCTCTTAGCCGAGTGAATACATAGAGGAGCCTGAGAGGAGCGACAGTGGGCTCTGTTTGTCTGCTTTAGTATTCCCGTCCTGCGTCCTTCGTCAGGAAGACGTTCTTTAGGCACACACATTCACACACCCACACACACACTTAGTACCCAAATGTTCTGATATCTCCCTCTTTCTGTCTACCTCCTCACTCCAGATTAGACTCTCAGATCAGTATGCAGTTTGAATGGTTCTTCTCCCGCTAGAGTAAATAGCTGTTTAGAGGGTCTTTTTTTACCATTCGACTCAAAGGATAAACTTCATACTTGCTTTGTCCTGTTGAATTTATTATGGGTGCAAAAAAGAGAGCTGGAATTCCAATCGTGTATATATTCCTATCCATATGAAATGAAAGGAAAAAAATCCCCCTAATAAATATGTATGATCTAAGTATGCATCTGTTGGTCTGTGCAGGAGTCCCTCCAGCAAGTGGCACAGGCACTCTCCAGATCTTCCTGATGGATATCAACGACAACGCTCCCAAGGTGTTCCCCCAGGAGGCGGAGATCTGTGAAAAGCCCGAGCCAAACGCCATCAACATCACCGCACTGGACGGAGACCTTAACCCCAATGCGGGGCCCTTCGCCTTTGAGTTAGCCCACAGGCCCACCGACGTCCGGAGAAACTGGACCATCACAAGAATCAGTGGTAAGACGAACACAGATTTCATATCAGCAACTCATTAGATTCAGATTATACTGTCAACTAAAGCAAAAGGCCCAGGCTGTGAAATGCCTTTCGATAACCTGTCAAGGACATTGCTTCATCTTTTCCGACCCTGGCCTCCATTTGTATTCATTACTGGGAACAAGTGAGAGGCGAGAGTATGACCCCTTCAGCTTCTCTTTTTTTTTTTTTTCAATCTCTGGCATTGAATAATTAGAAAGAAAAGTTTAAACTGTAGCAGTATATGTTATGTTCAGCAGTCGGTTGTTCAATAATTAAAGTTCGCAACACTTCAGAAATCAGTGTCAAACTGCAGAGGGGTCAGGCAGAGCTGAGATGCACAGTGCTAAAATATGCTAACCTACCCAAGCACTTGTTAATTGTTTATGCTAATTTCAAGCAAAAATAACTGGCTGGAAGAACTGTTATTATTAGATAGTTGAAATTCACTGAATATACATCTATCTTAATGGGATAATGGCATTTGGATTATGGCGGCCGGGGAATTTAGCGTAAGCAGCATTATCAAAAGGTATTCAGTAGATTTATAAGCTCCAAATCTAAATCCTGGCCATGTTTTGGATTAGATATGCTGATGCAACTTCCAGGTAGGAATTTGCGCTGCATTTTTGTGTCGTGTAATTTTACTGTGAGCATGGTTTACACAAGCGGCTATTCAGAGTTTTGATTTAATACCCTCTGATAAACTTACCTGCCTGGGAAACATGATGTTGCACATTAACTTGCTTAATCTCTACACTCACCTCCTCGTATTGATCGTCTCTGAAAAGGAGCCATCAAAGATCAATCGCTCACTCTTGTGTTCTCTCTCTCTCTCTCTCTCTCTCTCTCTCTCTCTCTCTCTCTCTCTCTCTCTCTCTCTCTCTCTCTCTCTCCCTCTCTCTCAGGTGACTACGCACAGATGAGCCTGAAGATCGGCTTCCTGGAAAGTGGCATCTACGAGATCCCCATCATCATCACAGACTCTGGCAACCTGCCCATGTCCAACACCTCCTACCTGCGGATCAAAGTGTGCCAGTGTGACATCAACGGCGACTGCACCGACCAGCAGCACATCATGGCCGCCGGCCTGGGCACAGGCGCCATCATATCCATCCTCCTCTGTATCATCATCCTCCTCAGTGAGTGTCTCAGTGGCTCTCTCAAACAGCACATCGCACATACACACACACACACACACACACACACACACTCACACAGGGATTATAAACACAGCTAAACATTATCCGAGATACCACTAGATTAGTGTAGGATTACCAAAAAGATAGCCTTTGATCAGGCCCCCGTCCAAGCCCTAAAATGTCAGATCCGATTGCATTTGTATGAAAATATGTAAGTTATTATGTTTTGTAATACGAGATCTCCCTCTGTGTCTGTCCGTCAGTTCTCGTGCTGCTGTTCGTTGTGTGGATGAAACGCCGCGACAAGGAGCGTCAGGCCAAGCAGCTCCTCATCGACCCCGAGGACGATGTGAGAGACAACATTCTCAAGTATGATGAGGAAGGCGGAGGAGAGGAGGATCAGGTAAGAATCCCCCAGTGAACACACACAACACTGACTTATTTTAACCCATTAAGACCAAAGCATTGAGCCTCATAAGTCTCATCCTGCCCGAAAGGGAGAGGCACGCAAATGTCCCAGCCGGTTTAAAAGGTAAACACACAAATATGTTGTATAAGGTCTTAATAAGTAAAAGGCCTTTAAAACTGCATCAGGTTCCCAACTTAAGCTTTTTTTGTTTTGCCAAAGTAAATGTCTGTACAATGTCTGTCTGTCTGTGCTTCTTCATTTTTGGCTCACTGGTTTGGAGATGTCTCAGCCGTATGAGGCAAGATATTTAACATTTAAATCAGAATCTGTCGACAGTTGTGTGGGTGTTTACTTTTATCTCGCCAGGCCACTGCCAATCAAACTTCAGAATCCTGTTTTGAGTGTTAGTCATAAAAAATTGAACTAAAACTAACTCATTTAGAAATTAATATTTACATTTGCGTGCAAATATTTAAGAGCCGGATTTTTTGTGTTTTCCTACTTACGCTCAGTAGAGAGTGACATTTCTTAGACAGGGTGACGTAAGGCGAGTGTGTGGTCTTTGTTAGGGAGAGACGTTCAGGTCACATCTTTGCAGCATAGTAGCAGTTTGTGTAGAACAGAAGCAGCTTTAGGAAAAAGAGGACCGCCTAGTCTTTTTCTGCAAGCAGACATACTGCACTCTTAGAATGCATTCTGTTAGAGTTAGACTTTTTTTTCTCTTCAGAAAGTAACTAGTTATCGAAAAACTGGGATCAATAAGACAAACACATGGTTCTGGAAATATTGGAAATGATTTCTCGACTGGAACAGGTTCCAATTCCACAACCCACACTCAGACACACACACCCACACACTAGAATAGGAATGCAGTGCCACGGGCATCAATACACTCACATCTCGGTATCCCCTTACACTGATCAGCCACATACAGACACAAATTCAATTGTCCTAATGACCCCTTGTTAGCATAACGGAATCATTTCATCACAAAGGCGGTAATATACCAAATGGGCGATTTTCTTGTTGCTGGCTGAAGTGCTCCAGTGGCTTAGGTATAGCCGAAATGAGCAGGAGACCGCGGCCTGACCCAGCGCAATGCCAAATTAGCCTCTGAGTCCTGTAATTGGTAAGCTGATGTCATTTGGAGACAGACATCTGCTGTGGCGCAATAATGAAGCTCTGTCTAAGGTAACAATACGACTGGAAAGCCATTTCACATCTGCCAGTGATTAGGCAAGAGGGAGCGCGGCCGCTTGTGTATTCACATCATCACGTTCACGCACAGAATGCACAAACCTGTTGGCCAGAACGTGTCGTGAAGGAAAGTGTTGCTTGATCTAAGTCTCCGCAAAGGCGAAGAGAGCGGCTGCAGCAATTTATTGAGGGAAAACAAGCTTCCGTTTCGAGTGGCGCAGAGGAGGGCAGGGCGCCAGGAGAAAATGGTCTTGTCTGCAGAATTGGGCGGAGTGAGCGTTGGGTAAAAAACGGACCTGACTTTCCTAGCGATGTGGCCTTTATGCTGCCCACCTCTGTTCTTCCTATCCCCCGCCGGGGAGGAAATTGAAGTGTCAGACCCCTGTGCGCTCTCGAAGTATATGATTTTAGTGGCTGCCACCATCGCCCTGGTTTGTATTGGTTTGAGAAGCACTCATTTCAACAAACGGCGACAGCTGATCTGACTGCTCTCAGAGGATTTCGGTACAAATAATGCAAAAAGGAAAAAAAACAAATTGAGACGTCGTTGTGTCCAGGATCGCAAGGGAAAAAGAGAAAGTGTGAGTCATGTGCTGCTTCATGTGACCTCAGAATCATTTGAGGCAGGTTAACCTTGGAGGCCCGGCAATATAGAGAGAGTATAAGTGCCTCATGTATTTGTCTCTAAAGATGAATAAAGGTTTCATGTCAGAGGAAGTGAACCTCTCTAACACTGCGAAAGGAAGGAAGTCTTCCCTCCCATACCTCTGTTCGCTGTCTTCAAGCTAAGATAACGGCTGCTGGCTCCAGACTTTCGTTGCACAGACGGACATCAAATAGAATACATTTTCTGATCTAGTGTCCAGCAGTGACAGTGAATGGGTTTGTAACGTTTCCCAAAATGTCCAACTATTCTTTCAAAGCACTTTTATTAAATCATCTAATCTGTTGGACGTTAGATTAAGAGCAAGATTGGGAATTTGGAATTATTATCTCCCACTGCAAAGGGAACCAATATGTCTTCATAACTATGTCAAGGAACTGCTCAAAGCCGACGTTTCTGTGACTCATCCACTAACTGTACAGCTACGCCGACCAATCGTCTCTTTTGGTCCAAAGTGGACGTGTTCATTACAGTCCTGTGAGGGTCTTTGTTTTCAGGCGACTTTATTCATTGGTGGCGACTGGGGCGTGAAATGGATTTCAACAAATAAGATTACAAAGAACAACTTACCTTTAACTTAGTTTAGTCGTTTTATAAACTTCAGTGGACACAACAAACATTTCCCTTGTTCTCTGTTTCCTGTCCTTGATAAACCAGTGTTAGTTTAAAACGTGTGGGATCATATGACTGATGATATTTCATGCCCTATTGAATTTTTATTTTTGATGCTGCTGCTTTGCCGGGTCCCGGTAATTAAATTAGTGCGTATAATGTTATTATTACCAGTAGGAATAAACTATGAAAATAAAAGTGAAAAGAAACCTTATCTCTTAAAAGAGGTTTTGGACTCCCAGTACTCTGGTGGCCTGATGATAAATAAACTCAGCTCTTTTTTGAAATGGCTCTGTGTCTCACTACAGATAAAGTGTATGAGACTTAGCAACGTTCAGTCTCCCGTGTTGAATGTGGGTCATGAGTGCCCGAGGCAACCATTTCACCCGGCCAGTGTACAGTGAGGAGTCAATCCCCCGAAGGAGGCTGGTATGTCATTAGACCTTCCCGCTTAGTTCAGCCATTATACAGTTCCGTTGCAATTCCCGCCACCAACTGCTGACCCCTCCGGTGTGCGACCTCACCGAGGGTCAAACAGGAGGCAGACGGAAATGGACCCGAGATGATGGATGGCGTTACCGCGCCATGACCGTTGTTCTTCTGCCGCTACGGCCCCCAGGGTGATTGTCATCACAGCTGAAATCAGATTACACATGAATAATCAACACGCTTGTTTTAGATTTGCGATGATACTTATTAGTGCGGAGCTGAGTAGTTGTTTGTCAAGTGCCTGCTCGCCTCGCCGTGTTTGTATATCTTGGCTGTTGGTGCATCATCACAGGGTTTATATTTATTCAGAAATGTATTTTTACATCGGAGTGTCTGCAGCCTTTTTTTTTTAATTTTTTTTTTTATGTATTTTCTTTTTTTCCCTTCGCTGGGATTGAGCGTACACGTGCCTGTGTGTAGGTACATGTGCGGCTGAGCAAAGACAATTTTGAAGGGGGGATATTAGAGATGGATGGATTACTGAAAATCTTCTAAAGAGGGACAATCCATCATGCACGCTTATTAGGCACACACCCTGATTCTCAAATGGCATTTTCTCTATCATATCAGCTGTCACTGTGATACCATCCAGACATGCAGCTCCGCTCGGCGTGCCTCTGTCTCCCTCCTAACTCCTTTTCTCTCCCCGCACTTCTCTCCTCCTCCTTCCCTGCTCATGACTTTGCACAAACTGCGAGCCATTCAGGTTGCCTTGGTAATGTTAATAGGATTAGCAATGGCTTATGCATATCCACCATCCCGTGTCTGGGCATTGATTAGAGCAAAACAGTCGCCTGCACATCCTTCCTGCAGCACACTGCACAAGTACAAACACTCTGCAGCGTATGATGTGGTCCTCAGCCCGGACCCCCCCCCCCCCAACCCCACAGTGCTGGCTCGTTTAATGTGTCAAATTGTCCCTGGGCTTGTGCTTCACAGACAAGAAGATTAAAGTTTCCCTCGTGTTCCCTCAGCTCTCCTTCGCCGCTTTCTGAACTTAAAAACTCTTTCCTCGACTCAGTTGAACTCCGTCCGTGCAGCGCAGGAAATGTTTACCTATTTAAATAATCTCACCCGGTTCTGGAGTCTTGTCGCACCACTCAGCTAACTCCCATCTGTCTGTGTGTTTCCTAGGATTATGATCTCAGTCAGCTCCAGCAGCCGGACACGATAGAGCCTGATGTCATCAAGCCGGTGGGAATCCGCCGTCTAGACGAGAGACCCCTCCACCCCGAGCCACAGTATCCCATGAGGTCAGCAGCACCCCACCCTGGAGACATCGGAGACTTCATCAATGAGGTAAAAAAAAAAAAACACTTATTGAAAACTGAAAACAAATCAACGGAGAGGATCAGCGCTGTCTTCTTCATTTTCAAGTTGAATGACTTTCTTATGATGAATTTGTATCTAAATAAACAATTTGTCTCAGTATCAAGGAGAATAACAGGTGCCTTGCAGAGAGAGAGAGAGAAAAACTTACTTTAAATTGAATCAATTATTATTAGAATTGTTTTCATCTTTTCCCAGCAGAAAGCAGAAACTTTTCTCATTGCACCTATATCCTCTCAGACATGTGCTAAGTCAGAAAAGTACATGATGCTAACTCACTTAGATATAATTGTTTTTCTCTCCACTCTCCTCCAGAATAGTGTTATAGACGTGTCAGTGTAGAAATACGAGATGATAGGAGCGATGCATTGGCTTTCCATAGCATGCCACTGTGCAGTGTGCCCTCCTTTGCCTGAGGCCGTCATTGACTGCAGCATGAAGGGAGAGTGTAAAATGAAAAGAGCAGTCATGTATTTTTCACAGGCTCCAACAGACAAGAGTTTCACAGCATTACAAATGGAGTTATCTCCTAGTTTTTGGATGGCGCCCATGTTTTTAGATTAGAACTTGCTCTTTTAGTTCTGCTCCCCAGCCGTCTAGCTCTCAGATCCCTTTACTCCGGCGCCGCTCTTTGTCGACTCTCGCCGTGTGTCAGGAATACACCGAACGCACTTGCCTTACCAGCAGATATGAGGGGAAATTCAATGTTTTTTGTGCCTGTCCAATACAGAGCAGTTGGAAAATGCACACCCTCCTCCAACAGGACTTTAGATTTTTAATATCCCCGCAAGACCTCAGGGACTTTTCAAGTCTGAGCATCCTGACCCAGAAAACACTCGCTGCAACCAGGCAATGTTGATCTGCTTTTTAGTCCCAGATTTGACTGTCGCTAAAGCTCAGTCATGGCCGCAGCGGCACTCCCATGGAGCTGGAATCTGACCTAACTGATAAGGGCGAGCCGCCAGAGGAGCAGGGAGACAGAGACGAGTGGGAGTATGGTGGGAGGGAGGGAGAGGGGGGTCTGATCTTCATCACAAAATGTGTACACTCCCACGGGAGCTTGTGGCTCTTAATTAAATTAGAGGGACAAAAAAATTTAGCATAGTGCTTGCATAAGTGCTTTAACCCAACAGTCGGACAAACAAAGGTCTATTAGTCAACTCCTGGTCTGTTCCCACAGAGGTGGTGGGGGAGGGTGGGTAGCATTAAATACATTAACACCAAACCGGCGTGACCCCCGTTGGCTCCTAGGTGGACACTGAAGTGAAGTGATTTGCTTTCAGAGTTTCGCATAGTGCCTCATTTCAGCCTCGGCCATGTTACGTGTGAATAGAAAGACCAGCGGGTTCGATTACACATCTTTTATTAAACTGCAGGACACAGCAAGTACCAAAAAAACTATTGTCTCTCGCACGGCAAGTGACTTGGTTATAGTGAAACCATGAAGCTGAGTTCTGTGATTGACTAACCTCATGAAACTGCCAGTGGGGTCTTAGTTGTAGATAAAGGGGGCTATAACCAGCAGGGCGATGGTTGCAATTGTAATGAATAATCCAGCTGTCATATTTCCCACCAAATTATCAGCACCACAGCCCTGAGCAGATACTTAGCGAAAGCTAACAAGTGGAAAATGATCGCTAAGTGCCCGGGCGCTTAAATTCAATCCATCTTTTTTTATTTGAGAGCATTTCAGTGCAGAGGAAACAATAAATCTTTGACAAGTTCCCAATGAGCTGATGTCTCATTTCTCTTATGTGTTGTGTTGCACCACTTGTGTTGATTCACTTATTGTATGTTGGGTGGTGGGTGGTGGGTTGATCCAAAGTGGTTCATGGCCGAATCACAGCTCAACCCCTCGATTAGCGATCCGTTAATCCCCAGAGTCCCGTTAAGGAACAAGGCTGCAAATCAATACGAGTCCATAAGGATGACTCTGGGCATGTCGAGCACAATCTTCAAAATAGACCCCCCCCCCCCCCCCTCCTGCCCAACCAGCCACATGAGCCTCAAGATAACACAAAGAGACCCACACTCGCATCATGCTCCTCTCATTGTTGCAGCTGTCGAGCCCTTCACTCTCTGCTACTGTTTAGGTTGAGGTCAGATAAATATCAAATATTAAAGATAATGCTATCTAGATTATAGAACACAACTGAGCTGGAGTTGAACAATCTGTGCAATGGCCTAGAAGAGAAAGAGAGGGAGGGGGGAGCACAAGGTTCAGTGGGGGAGGGGGAGATGATTCCAATCATCTGAGGCTGCTGGTCACGCTCAATCTTGGCTTATGATCAAAAACGTGGATAATCCCTCATCCCAGAAACATCGGGAGAATACCGACAGAGAGACAAAGGAAACTCGCTGGAACACTAAAGCTTGATTTCCTGAACGAGTGGAGGCAGAAGCTTCCGACTGGTTTTAAGGATAGATTAGCCTGTTTGTGTGCAGCAGCGGGGGGGCGGGCAGCCTGCGCTCATATGGCTCGCTCCTCGTTACAGACGGCTCGCAGCTTAATCCCTCCATCTAACCGCCGTTTTTTTATTTCCTCCTGCACAGGGACTCAAGGCGGCAGACAACGACCCCACCGCTCCTCCCTACGACTCCCTGCTCGTGTTCGACTACGAAGGCAGCGGCTCCACGGCCGGCTCCCTAAGTTCCCTCAACTCCTCCAGCAGCGGGGGCGACCAGGACTACGATTACCTCAACGACTGGGGCCCTCGCTTCAGAAAACTGGCAGACATGTACGGTGGAAGTGATGACTAAGGACACGCAGCCGCTCCGTGAAGGATGAAAAGATGAAGAAACTAAAAAATGAAGAAAAGGAGTGATTTCCTGTTGATGGACATCTACGGCTTCTGATATTCCCCCGAGAGAGAGAGAGAGAGATAGAGAGAGAGAGTGACGGAACTATGACAGAAACAAAACGAAAAAAAATAAAAAAATAAACAATGATTCAGAAAAATGTTTTCAAAATCTACCAACCTAGGCTTATTGTTGTAGTCTACGCATACATATGCTTGTTGAAAGCTTAGGCATAGGCTGTGGTCCCGTGACGGCGGCTGTGGTCGGGAGCACAGGTGGATTGTCACCACTCGGATTGTTGGTATTGAATGCGCTCAGTTACACTTGAATTTCACAGTACAGAAGCACTGGGATATAATGTGCCTTTTTGTACATTTTTTTTGGATCTAAATGATTAGTTTTATGTTCAAGGCTTTAATGGTACTGACTTTTGGAGTGATTTCAAACGTATGTTACACTCTGGTATGCTTCTACATGCTTTTTTTCCTTTGGTTACACAATGCTCCTGCTTGTTGACGATTATTTAAATAGACTGCAAAGAAAATGAAGGATCATCGGGTGAGGTTGGACGGAGAGAAAAACAATTAAGAGCAGCACTGTACAGAACGCTAGACCTTTTGACTTTTTCACTAAAAATTAAGATTATGCAGCTGGTTGCAAATAAAGGGAGTTATGAATAATACTTTTGTAGCAGTTTTTTTTTTCCTTCTTTTTGAGGTGATGTAGTATTTTACAAAAACAACAAAAAAAAAATCTGTTTGGGTCTAATCTATGTACACTTCATTTGCCTTAGTCATCATCTGATATTTTCAAGTTTTACTTCACTGTAAAAAGATGTGTGTACATAATGTTTTTTTTTTCTTTATCTCTTTTTTTTCTTTTTGATGTAGTATATGAAGAAGTGCAAAAAGTTCCAAACTTGTAAATGTATAATTTGGACAACAAATTCAAAGTTTTTTGCATGTTTTTATCGACAAAAATGAAAAATGTTGTTTCCCAAATTTATTTACAAAGTGAAAAAATAATAAAAAATCTGGGTGACATTAAATGTGTAGAAGTTAAGAGCGTTTTTTGTATAAAACATGAAAAAGAAACCACTGATAAAAATGGAAAAGTAGTGATCTTGTCAGCACAACTGTTGAATTTGTACCAAAAAGGGGGTGTGTGGGGGGGCGGGGGGGTGACATGCTAGACATTAATTAATAAATCAGCTTTAAGACTGGAAAAGGTTTTGGACTTCAGCCTTGTGGATAACATGTGTACTGGAAAAACAAATTATACATCTCTGACCCCAACCATCCAATAAAATAATAACTTTGGAGCTAAAATCGCCTCCTTATTTATTTGTCTATGCTCAAACTCAGAATTATTGCAGAGGCTTAATTAGACTGCGAACTGTGCACTTTATCTCAAAGGACAATAGTTTCAAACAAAAACTGTAGTTCACTGGACAGTATTCAACCAGAGGGGGTGGATAAATCATTTTTTAAGCTTATTTATGTGTTGTTCCACAGACTATAAAAAAAAGAAAACTGCTTCAGGCCCACACAACTTGGTGCTTGGTGGATGACAAGTTGTGGGACCTGCAGGCAAAGAAGAAAACAATGCATTCATTCTGTTAATGATATCTGGGCGTCCCTGAGACAGTTCAAGGTCAAAAACTCAGACGCAAAATCCCTACAGCACCGGTCTGCTATGTGGGATATGTAATGTGGAGATCTATTGTGCTGCTTTCAGAATTTCCCCCTGAAATGATTAGTAGGTGAGAACTCAAATAATAACTGAACTTTTCCTGCCAGACCCCTGGTCAAATTCCAAGAGTGAGCCCATGTCAGAATACAGCATGAAAATGTCCTCAGAATTCACAGCAACCACCTGGGCTTGCAACAGAGTAGAAACTGGTGTAATTTAAATATCTCAGGATAAGAAGGAGGCTCCCTGTGTGGAGAAGATGTCACCAAGTTGCTAAGACAATAAGATTCAAGAGCCTTTGGTGATGAGGGCCGAAAAACACGTGATGATATATCAGTCATGTCCTGAATCCTGCATTCTGTACCCGGAGGCCACACCTCGCCTGAATGATCCGTCCCATTTTCCTGCTGTTGAATGTGTCTGACACTGTCTCCTGCTGCATTCTGGGTAAATGAAAGGCCAGTTTTACGGCCAGCTTCCCTGAGAGTGGCTGAAGTCAGGATGGGCTTGGACCTCTAACCCAAGGGGCACTCGTCCTGGGACTCAAAGATGGAAGAGGACTGACTCACCTCTGTGTATTTGTGTGAATACTATATGTGCTGGTGATTAAGTGATTATGTTTCCAGTATGTAGCCTTCCCCTGCCCCTCTTCTTCCCACCGCTTGCACCCAGTTGAATAGACGAGGACAAGGCTTATTAATTCAACCAAATTAGAAAGGAGCCAGTTTGGCTTCGTAGTCCTCACTCAAAAGGAAATGAAGGTCTATTAGAGAAGAACTAGTGAACTGTACAGTCTTTTGTTTTCCAGCTGGTGTAATCGGTGTAGCTTAATCACTTCCACATCCTGTAAGCTCCTAACAACACTGGTAAGTTTTCATGCATCCTCCTGTATGAGCTCAGGAGCTGTTATTTAAAGCAGGGGCAGATCCAAAGGGTGGGACCAGGGGGTCACTGTCCCTAGATGGGATCTGATTGGCCCCCGAAGTGCACCCCAAAAAAATTAGTAGTTACTTACAAACTGTACCGATAATAAATGTGACAGTTTGTTAAGAACTTTTGTTTTATAATCTTTTTTGAAGTCCATGTGATTCCATGCAATTTTCAAAATACATTCACTGACGTGTGGCTTTGCTCAAACCTATAGAGCTAAACAAGGCATGACTTCAATGTGGACCTTACTAAATCAGGAAACGTTTTTGGACGTATAATCTTTCCCTCTGTCTAAGTTGTGGCCCCGTTATGGCGCCAGATTAAGAAAAATTCTAGGTTGAGTATATCACTTCATCTTGCAGTGTGAATAGCTGTGCACTCAAATTTAGCAGATCCCAGTCGGATAAAGTGTTTAACAACAAACGGTCCGACCTTGAGGCGTTGTTTCATCCGCAACTAAAAGTCTGACTCCGAGTGAAGTGACCAAATCACTTCCTCTGACGTTGAGGTTTTCAAACCAGATGGTTGGTTTTTCACATATTACCTTTTGTCTCTGTTTTGCTCATACAGGAGTGACACCGAGTCAGCCTCCGTCTCAGTACTTTCTCTGCTTTGAACTCGGGAGCACACAGATGTGGTCGATGACTCACCGTCTGAAAAAGTCCTTTCACAGCTTAGATGGGTCCAGTTAAAATCTGTGCAGCGCAGCAGGACATTGTTTCAGAGGAAAGTTTCACACCATTAAAAGAATACTTTGACATTTGGGACAAAAATGTTCTTGCAGACAGATAAGATCACTACCAGTCCTTACCTGGCTGTCCTACAATACTGCAGCTGTTAGCCCAGTGAAATTTCGAAAATGGGGCTCTCCTCCTCTCGCTCCTCGCTTCGTCTGAGGATAATAAACATTGCCAACAGTCTAAAGGCCTTTGCACACTGGTCACATTTCTTTTTTCTGCAAGCTTTTACATCAGCAACAGAATTTTTGCTTTCACTTATAGCTTTCAGTTTTCCGACTCCCAACACGTACACGTCAAACTGTGCGTTGTTGACACCATGGTGCCAGCTGTTGCAGCAGTTCTTCAAACTGTCTGAGTGGCTTCCTGAAATACGTCCGAAGGCGTCTGTGATCCAATTAGAGCTCCAGAACCAAGTAGAGAAACTCTTCAAGTTCTCCTCTCTTCATCAATATTGGCTGTGCACAGGTATTTAGTCTATTCTTCTCTTGGTGTTGCTGGGCTGTGGATTTCTTTTTTTTTCTATATCGCATTGCACTTAAAGGTTCAGTGTGTAGAACATAGTGGCATCTAGTGGTGAAGTTGCATCTTGCAGCTGAATACCCCCCCCCCCTTCCAAACATGGGGTAGCCTTCGGTTGTCATAGAAACTCAAAAGGTGTTTAGTCTGTCCAGTTGGATTAAAGTCAAAAAACAAGGGGGCCTCCGTAGAGAGGACCTACTCCTGACGTAAATATAAAGTATTTAAATATAAAGAGGCCATTCCTGGGTAAAGAAAACAACAATTTGTACAATTTCGATGAAACACACATATTCAATTTGCTTGCTAACTTCTGGCTAATGTCTCTGCTTCAGGGATGTCTGAGGACCCCGTCATGCACAGTGAGAGCAGGGCCAGGGTCAGGCAGGCAGGCGGTGGGTCATAAAAATACAATGATTGTATTTATGGAGCTAAGAAATCTTTATAATAAATCTAATAAGACAGACAGGTTTGTAAGAAATTACAAATATTAAAATTCAATATTCATTAGTACAGGTATGCCGGCAACCATTTGTTTAATTAGGAGCAAATGATTGGCTCTGTTTATGACAGTCTTGCGATGGCCACCGGCTTTTTAACCATTTTGTTTCCCCAGACCACTCTATTTATTGATGTCTATCAGGACCTGAAGCTTCTAAAATGAAAATGTTACATTGTTCCAAACCGTTAAAACTGTTTTTTTTAGCTCGGACACTTATCGTTGTCACACTTCATTTTAAACAGATGAAACAGTTTGCTTTGTGCAGATAAAACAAATGTGATACAACATGGATTTTGTTATCTCCAGTGAAAGCAAGGCTAGCAGTTACCCCCCATTGTCAGCCTCTGGGCTAAGCTAAGCTAATAGACTGTCAGCCGTGGCCTTTTTTTTTGAGAGGGCAGATCCCAGAGCGGTATCGGTCGTCTCATCTAACTCGCCGCTGGAAAGCAAAATTAGCATTTTCCACCCAAATGTCAAACTTCAGTTCTTCCCTCGGATAATGCAACAAGGTGCGAGGCGTCATGGTAGCAGCCCAAACCGCAGTGCACATTTGTCCACTTCTTACTGCTGCCTCTTCCGCAGCTTAACTCCTCTACAGGCTCCTCCACCCCGCTGTATTGTCATATTGATGTTCCGATTGCTCTGACGGGTTCACATCCACCCAGCACTCAAGTCCTGTTTCATTTTTTTCCAACCCTCAGCAGGGGAAAGAAAGCATTGATATTCCAGCTCTGCTCTTCAATTTCACAACATGGATAATCCCCGAAGCAACGCTGGCAATCTTAGCGCGCGGCCCCGGACATAAAGGCAGCAGCTGCACAACTCCTTCACTATCCACATCCAAAATACACTGGTTACTTCTGTGCCATTTATAGACACGTGGCATTAGCCAGTGCTGCACAATACACCGGTACAGGTCTGCTTCTGCCTCGCCGATGCAGGATTATAATCCATTGGAAATTAAAAGGACAAGACATGGTTAGGATTCTAATCACTGACATTGACTGACTGAGCAGTAATTGGACCGACTAGTGTGTGAGCAGCGCATTTGTTTTTATCATTTATTTGCCATATGGTCCAGCAACGACGGGCGGAATAATTGCCCACAACAGTATCTCATTTGCACATTTTATTTGCCTGACAAATGGAATAAAAATAGTAGTGCAAGGGAATTTGAATATGCAGGGGAATTAATGGCAAAGCTAATCAAGCTGGATGGGAAATGAAACCGGTTGCATCTGTCATGACGTCTTGGTAAACACCTCAAGGAAAAAAAATTCTATAGATAATCCACGTGCTGTGATTTGTGATCTGAAATCTGCCTCACGCGTGCCACATCTCCCCCCCCCCCCCCCCCCCCCCATGATCCTCCATCTTCTCACATTATATACTGCAGTATGTTCCGGGCAGATTATTGTTTTTTTTTGTATTTTGTATTTGAAATATTAGATCCAAAAAAACAGGAGGAGAAACTGAACTTATAACCCCCCCCAAGTACTCCCGAGATGTTCTGTTTGGAAAATGGCTGCAAATTGCTGTTCTTACAAGCACCCCAGGGCCTCTTTTATTGACTATGAAACAATGCTTTCACCGACACCCCCTCACCATCGCAGATTTACAAGACAGCCATTCAGCTCCTCACCGCTTGTATGTGATTGTGGGTGTGTGTTTGTGTGTGTGTGTGTGTGTGTGTGTGTGTGTGTGCGTGTGTGTGTTTGTGTGTGTGAGAGAGAGGATGTCTGAGCAAGTGTCACAGAGCGACCCAGCCTCCATAGGGGGAGGGGGGGGGGGGGGGGGAACTGTCAGTAAACATGCAGAATACAGACTAGAATCCGATGCAAACCAGTTTCTAAGTTATGCTGCTGCTGACCTTTGGTGGACTTTGGGAAGATGGATGCTGCCCAGGCTATCGATAGAAATTTCTGGCCTGCAGCAGCAAGAGCAAATTCCTTATGGTTGCCCAGCCCCTGCATGCTACCTCCGAATGAATAAGTTATTAGGCTGGATGACAGAAGGCGCACACACACACACACACTGTGCACATGCGGTCTTTAATGCATTTGTTTATGGGCCTATAGTCACCTGTGTGGAATCAATCAATTTAATTTCTTCTCCGTTGCCCTATAAGTGTAATATTGGATCAATTTGTTTGGATTGCCTCAGCGTGAGAGAGACCTGCTCGGGTCCTTCACCTGTTTTTTGCGATCGCGCCAACGTGCAGCCTTGATCTACGGCTCCCTCTTCCCTCTGTCTGCAGGCAGATATCTCTCCGATGGCTCAGCCCTCTGTTCCAGCAGGTATTGTTCTACCTCTCCTCGCGACGCTGATTTATCAGCTCTCATTTATCAGGGCCCCCCCGTGCCGCCATTATTCTCGGTCAACGCCGCCGCCGTGACACCGCGGCCCGGGCCCCGGATTGGGGAGGTGTGTGTGTGGGGGGGGGGGGCGGTTGAGAGGGCGGGGTGCTCTGAGACGAAAATGATGAACGCTGTTACTTTCATAAGATGCATATCGGCCGAGCATGAGATTTTCCAGCTTGTGTACGAACGTTCAATGTCACTTTCTGCCGCCTGCGAGTGCTCGGGAGGCATTTCTCATCTCGCCGTGGTTTCTCGTGCATGAATGGTTGATGTGCTCTACAAAGGACATGTAATCATAAACCATGCACACACATTTGCAGACACCCAGGGCCTGCTCTTTCTGCCTCTGTCTCTACACACCCCTCTTTTTATCCCCAGCACACGCGCACACATTTCACTTAACCTTCTTTATCCCCACCTGAAGATGACTGAATAAAAACAATTACATTGAGCACCTCCACACTGTAAAGGAATGTTTGTTTTTGTACATATTCCCCCTCGACAAAAACTATGCAAAGATGCAGGGTGGAAGAAAGGAATTGCGAGAAAATAGGGGGAAACAAAGGCTCCCCCGAGAGCCTTTAGATTTATTCGTGCTTTTAAACACTTGACATTCCATCACCCACTTGTCATTAAGGCTTTATTTCCCTCGGCCACATCCACACAATAACTGGATAATTTCTTCCAATGAGAACAAACAAGTTACTGCGGCGTTGCTGCTGACTAGTGAGGGACTTCTGTGATCAGTGGCTAATAAATGTGCTGAAGGCGAGACGGCCCCTCAGATCAATGTGCTGCTGATTGTGCGATGGGGGTCGTTACATTGTTGTCTATATGGAGCAGAAACGAGGCCACGGGGTAGGCCAGTGTTTCCCGTCTACTGCCTCTATTGTAGTCACCCATTTGTCTGGATAGCCGAGGGGGAGAGTGACAAAAGTGACAAGCCGTCAGCCGCGCGCGGGAACAAAAACTCCAGAGCGCAGTCGGTCCAGAGAACATCAGCTTCCTTTCACACGTTGTCGCCGAATGCTCGATGTGATGCGAGAGAGAACATTAATTCCAGTGTGTTTTAATCAGCCTATTATTTATTTGACATCTGTAAAATGCCAGTAATTACATGAATTACAACTCATTATTGTTACACAGCGATGAATCACTGACTGAAAATCATCACTCAGCTCCGACAGATACGTCAGACGTCCCTGTGATGGGTGGAGTCGTGATAAACATGGCGATTGTTAGCTCCCGTTGATCCTATTTTATTCCATGATATAATGGCCCAGTAGTTTTTACTGGTGTTTCATGTTAGTGCCCCGTTGCCACAGCGACTCTCGAAAGGTGTAAAACTGATTTACACACAGACTCGGCGATGTCAAATGAGTTTTTACCCGGCGCCGACTAATCTCTTTCCAGGTCGTCGTTTTTACAAATGCCTCCTTCCCTTGATTTGACCCCTTCCCCTCAATTCTAAGTTGGGTGGAGCTTCAGAAGCAGGGCGGCTTATACTGGGAACGTCTTCGCACTCTGGTGCAGAAAGTTTTTTCTCCCCCCCCCCCCCAACAAGATGTGTCCTTTAGAAGTCCGAGCACAGACTCACACTCAGGGGAGGTTTCAGAAGTGTCACATTGGGCCTTGATGCTCACCCGGAATCCCATTTGCATGTCTCTTGAGGACGGCAGAGATAAAAAAATATATATACTGTCCAGTTATTGCTGCTTTAGATGAAACCATCAATCACAGGGGTTGATTCGTATCGGTGTACAGTCGGCACATTATCGAGCTTAATGACCTTTTATCTAGCGTTCATGAACTACCTTTCTAATTTACTACGGCTGTAATAACACCTTAATAACCCCCACACAGAAAGAACACACATATCTATGGCTGCACCACAGTTCCCAAATATTTCAAAAAAAGATATCTCTCCCCCTTCTTTTGTTTTCTGTTTGTCCACACTTGTATTTTTAGAAACGGGGCCGACTAGCATCACAAAGCAGCATCCAGAGCCGCAGCAGTGAGAGAACTGCCACATTCCACTTGTTTATAGCTCGGAAAAATTGTATCATGGGCAAACAAATACGCAGACAGGCCAGATGCGACCCAATCCCACCGCAGTTCGGGGGGAAGGAGTTCAGTGTGCCGCTGCTATAGCTGCACATTTATTTATAAAGAGCAACATTTATGGTTTCTCGGGATATCAACGTTTACAGTATCTCCTCTATCAAGCTGGTTTGGTGCAATCTCCCTCACTCCATTCTCCTCGTGTCTCAGGGAAAAGTGCTGCCAGTCACTTTTTCTTCCTGCAGTGTAAAGACTATTTCCTCTGTTAAAAAAAGCGGTGTGACCAAAAGACAGATGCAGACAGCAGTGCCAAAGCTATGAGCCCTATAAACTCCTCAGTTTATAAACAAGCAGAAAAAAAAACAAGCCTGCCAAGACGGATAAATCATCCTCGTGGCTTTAGAGCCCAGAACACAGAACTCAGAAATCACTTTATTATCAGTATGCAGAACGTGGTGGAAGTGGTTCGGGTCGGGGACACAAACAACGTCGATGCGCCTGACACACAAAACAACAATGCCCACGTGCCTTTTTAATATTGCCGTTTGAGTCCAGTTGCTTCCGTCAGCTGCAGAGTGACAGTCAAGAAACACCAATGTGCAGCGGACACACACTGCACATGCAGTGCTGCACATTGTGTAGACGCAGATAGGGGCCAGGACATGAAATGCTTGGTTAAATGAACAAATGGAATCGTTTATTAATCTTCTAATCTCATCCCCCGCCTTGGAAAATTTACGACATCGCTTGTTAGACCTCGTGATTCCCCTTTACATCCACGATCCCTTGTTCAATTAGACGGGCCGCACTGTAACAATAACACAAATTCATTCTAATTAAGTGTGTAACATGGCAGGAGCGATGCTCGACATTAATACAGGACGTAGCAATTTCGGCTCATTATTCCCATCTATCGACGCAGCAGCCGGGTCGCTCGTTGTAGATGCGGCTCCGCGTGGTTGTTTATTGATTCCGCCTCATTTCTGCGCGGACTGCAAATTGCACGGTTGCGGCTGAAAATGTGCGTGCACGTTGTGCGTCGTGCACGGAGCGCCTGACGCGTCGCGGCTCCAGACACGCTCTGCAGACTGCAGACTGAAAATACATCGATAACAAGGTATCCAAGGACTGAGACATCAATTGCATACGAGGCTGAGATCAATAATTAATTTAATATAGCACACCGCAGTTTGAGATCTGTTACTGCCCATTAGCGTCTTAAATAAGGAACCATAGAGATGTCATTAAGATTCATTAGTCATGAAACGATGCTGCGGAGCCAATAACTCCTTGGTTATAGTTGGCTGATCGGGAGATATAGTCGTTATACGTTCATATGCAAAATAGACTTTAAGAAAGATATCTTTATGTCACGATACGGTGAAGAATCCAAATTCTGTTATAACAGCTGAAGCAGAATGGAAAGATTCAGAGGTGAATATTGCCACGGTGTCGAGGAACCGCACAATGATGTGGTAGCGTGACCTTGTTATCCCGGCGGCTCGATGGGAGCTTCAACACCATTAATGGCATGATACAGTGATCAATCACACCTTATAATAAGAGAGAGGTGAATCTCGTCCCAGTCCTTTACCTGATTCCCACTTTCACTCGCTCCGTCTCCTTTCTGACACGTTAAGCTGCTTTTATTCTTTCATTGTACTGCGCAGGGATTTCTCCCTTTGACCGATAAGTCGATATTTCTCATGCCACCGTTTTTTTATGGAGGGGATGCTGTCATTTTGAGAGCGGTCTTCAGTCGCACTCCAGCTTCCATTAGCAGGTCACTTACATTTTGTATTAATGTGAGCTTGGAAGGAGGGAGGACAGTAAATTTGAGAAGAAGGGGGATTATTCAAAGAGAACGAACGAAAATGATGGTGATGAATTATTAGGAGGTATAAACTCTCCGCCAAAGGCCCAACAGTCGCGCATTGAAACCGGATTTAAATTCACTACGTTCATTTGGATCCGGACCAAATTTCACACACTCATAAATACCAGTCCACTAAACTTGACTTTTTTCCAACAAGATCCATGAATTATTTTCGGAGAAATCAAGGTAAACGTTTAAAAACGTCCCATCTCATGTCGGAATCCTGGATCCACACCCAAATTGGAGTGGTGCCCCCCCCCCCCCCCCCCGCCCTATAATGGATCATTCCACCAAGTTTCGTATTAAACCGTCCAGTAGTTATTGCGTATATAAATCCCCAAAACACAACTAAAACAATCAAACACACAAAGGGAAACATAACTTCCTTCACGGAAAAAGAAACTCTACATTGACTTTAGTCATTTGTTGTCTTCAGCTGAATGACAAACACAATCCACAGTCATAGCCTGCGCCTCACTTTGGTAAATATCTCTTTTCTTTAGGGAAATGACTCGGATGTTGACTCTTTCCATATTTTCACCACACAAATGTGACATATGATATGTATATTTGGGCTTAGTGTATTTTACACAGAAGAAGAGGGACGGACAAAGGATTACCCCTGTAATCATATAATCTCTTTTGACAAAATATACACCAGCTCCAAAATGAGCCGCTGTACAACAACCACGGATAATCTTATCTGCAAGTGAATGCACACGGTGAAATTCCTTTAAGCACACACTAGGAATTCCATTTATTAAAGGACGCTCTCTGCACGAGTGATCCTGGAATCAGTACCGAACATCGCTCAACAGGTAGCCATTAATATTCCCCTCTATTTGTTTTGTTTACCTGTTGTTTGCATATGTATTTAATATGTGGTGAGGCCTCTGCTCCCCCCGTCCCGGTGCACAGAGCACGACGGACCTGAGCAGAATAATAATCCCTGCGGCTGATGAGCACGTCCGGACTATTGAGCTCAACCTTATCAAGGACGACATTCATGTTTACACATTGGAAATTACCTCGGATCTGATATGACTTTCTCTGGTGTATTACTCCGAACGCTTTGCTGATCATGAAGTGATACCGCCACATATTACATTAGAACATGTGTTTTCTTAAACATAATGCGTCATTACAAATACTGGATGTAGGATGGTAAGATGGGTTTGGTCTCATCAACAAAACACAGAAGAGTTATGGACAAAAATGTTAAACTATATGGATCAATCCATATACAATCAATATTGATTTTCCAATGAAAGTCTTTCATAACAGGTCGCTTATTAACTACTAATTGTTTCAACATAATTTATATTACCTAACATGAATTATCACTTCTACGGTGATTCAATATTAACAAAATGTACTTTATATAGCCTTAAAAGTAACAAATACATGGTTGTATAATTTGAATCATTCTTAGCTTTGTATTCAACTTTATATTGTACATTTTCTTACACTAAAAAAAGTTTGATGCCTTTGTTTAAATGGAGTCTACATTGTTGCTCTACACTTTCTCTCCTGCTGTTACTGGAAACATATCTGAACGAGCCGCGACCCCTGAACTTGCCCGTGGACTCACCTCTTCTGACATTTAGCCTGCAAGCTTCTTGGACACATGGGAGGTGTTCGTTAAAAGTTTCTCAAAAACACAAATATTGGATAAACAACAATTTGATATCCTTAAAAAAACCACACCTAGCATCCCTATTATCCATAACAACAGCTCGGCTCATAATAGCAGCAGCAAATGTCAACAGGATTCTGATTTTAAAGCGGAACCCAGACGTTTTCAGTTTTATAGCTGCTGCCAAATTTGTCAAAGTAAGCAAGTTAGCTCCTCCGATAAATGCTGAACCATTCGACTCAAGGCTGCAGCTGTAAATATACATATATAAAACAATAAACTCCTCTCTAGATACAGGCTGGTTTGTTAGCGTATTAGCGAGAGAGGAATTGTTAGTAATGTCAGCTAGCTGGTCAGTTAACCAAATCGTTTAATCAAATAAGTTAATAAATAATTAGTTAATGTGATAAATGGAGTTGATTGGATCAGAACTACTTTAACATTGCTGTTGCTCCAGCTAACAGGAGAAATAAATTACATTTAGTGGCAGTTGTTAAGAACATTAAGGGGGAAGCGAAAACACGAATCACATAAAATAAAAACATTAGTAAGGTTGTGAAACTGTAAATTGATAAAACCAAGCTTCTCAAAGAAAGCCTTCTAAAATAAAAGGTTTCTCGCATAAAAAAATAAACCCACCTTTAGATTTTGACGAGTTATCGATTAATTTCCACAATTTATTCATACAGCTCCTCATACTCACTTGTTTTTATTTGTCGAGCGATGAGGCCTTTGTTTGGGGCTAGATAAGAGACATGCCCGGACATCAAGCCCTGGATACAGTCTATTAACTCAACGGCATAATTGATGTGAGAATATGACTGGCTCCACTCCAGTAGTGGCCCTGCAGTGTTTGGCAGGAACCAAGCCATTGTCTTCTGGGCGCTTGACTCGAATCTACCTTCTGAGGTTTGATCATCCACCATATGAGGGAGGGGGGGGGGGGGGGGGGGGGGGGCCCTTAAGCAGAGCTACTCTTTTCTTATTTCCATTCGCAACACTCTGCATCTCCCAGCACCTAGGGACGGTATTAAGGTGAACACGATTCTTTTGTGTTTCAGACGCTGTGAAGGCTGCGGTAGGCTGCGCTACGAAAAACCAACAGGAGCGTCTCTTCCTTGAGAGGACACCCACAGACTCCAGCGGGGGATGTGCCGACTGGGCTGCCTACAAAGCCCGGAGGTGGAGTGAAGAAGAAGCAAAATAAAAAGCAATATTATTTGTCCAATCTACAGAGGACACACTGTGGGATACCGGGGCGTTAAGGAATCTGTGCATATATCTCCTCAAAATAACCCAATTTATGCAGCATGGGCGTGTTAGTCACTCCCAGGGCCGAGCAGGCAAATTAGTGGGACACTCGTCCCTGCATGGCAATGCTTACAGGGATGCTGCTCGGCATTCGAAACAAGTTAAGACTTTAGTTCGAGTGCCAGTTTTCACAAGTGAGAGTTTTTCTTTAGCTTGGTATGATATATGAAAACAAGTTCTACAGTGCTCTCATTATTTAATTGCTTCGGGGTATGATATCATGCTCAAAATGTTTTTTAATTAAATTCCGTTCAGTAATGACACATTGTAGGTGTTAAAATCAACTTTCACTGAATTGACTCTTGTAGATGCTGTAAACAATCATATTATTTTGTCTAACATTTTGCCTACAACCACAGAGGATTATTAGAGAAGTCTATATAGAGCAAAAAATACAAAACATAAACCTATAAATGGAAAGGTGCATTTGCTGAGCAGGTGTTTCCTGCTTTGTGCTGGCATTAATATTGCAGGTCTCTGTAAAGCCACGTCTTTCTATAGGTGAGCAGAGAGATGAAGAGCCACTGACCCACTTCAATAATGAGATCCATCCGAAAGCAAGCGAGGGAAGGGCTCTGACCACCGTGTGTGCACAGCCTATATTTTATTCATATAGATATTAACACTGTGCTGGAGTCCGGGTAAAGACAACGATTAATATCAATATGTGGTCAAAGGAAGTGACTCCAGAGCAGTCGGCCAATTTGTGCTCTTCGGAAACACTTTTGTACAAAATACAAAAAGCCCGGTGGTAAGTTAAGGCCTCTCGGTGTCTGATCCCGGAAACAAGTGAGTAATGCTTTATACGTCCTGTGTTCTTGTAAGCCCCCAGCCCCCACCACATTCACCCGACTTCACGGAAACCCTCCGTGCCACCCAAGAAGTGGTACCGGCGATTAGAGAGTCATTAGCTGAGCACAGGGGAGGTTCAGCCCTGGACTGCACCAGATTTATGATTAGCAGAGGCCCACGCACCAGTGACCCTCTTCAGCCTGGCCCTTTGTAAGGGTCCACCAGAGATACGGTTAATGGGCGAACACAATGGGCCTCGATGGCCCCGCGATGATGGATCTGGGGCATTGTGAAAAGCTCTACAGACAAACCAGGTATTTCAGATGCCAACCCAACTAAGAAGTGGGAGGAGTGGGAGCAAAGCGCAATCACTGCAGAAATGTTGCCGGGAACATTTGGTGAGATATAATTGGGACGGCGCAGTATTCCTAAGCGGTGTTTTAATTGTACATGGAGGACACAGATTGGATTCGGATCTTGCCAAGGAGCTGACCCAGAAGTGTCCACTAGACACGAGTTAATAAGCACATTCGTAAAGACTGTGACACACAATGCACATGCAAACACACACACACTTTTTTCTCTCAAGCTTTATGTAGATTCAAGATTAATCCATTTCAGTTAAGTTGCATATTTGTCAATTAGCAAACTACAGAATAGTAGTTGTTCTGTTTATGTTGTTATGTTTATGTAGATTTAAAAGGAGTTTGGTGTGGCTGCAGATCAATGGGCGCATCAACACTTTTTCACTTTCTTTAACATAACGACACTAGTTGTTTATATATATTTATTGTTTTCCCATCACCATTGCTATCATTTATTTCATAGCTATTGTCCACAACATGAAATACACCTGCACACTTTACACATTGCAGATTGCAATGCAAGATAAAAACCTGAAAATGTTACCGACGCAAACTAACCTTTAACATTTTGAAGAAAAGATGAGAGTCAGTCGTTTCCCCGTGTCCATGAAATTATGAACAAAGCTGTCAGTCAACTTTTGTATCAAGGAAAAATCCATTTATCTGTTTTGAATTTATTTCCCCGTTTGATTCAAGGTTGTTTTGCGTTCAACAAAACCACAAACACAAATGCACAGGCGCGACAATCTGTGTGGCCGATGTGTAATGATCAGAGAAGCCTCCGAGCGGCCGGATGATGAGGAGGAAGGGTGACATCCAGTCTCCAGTCCAGATCGAACCCACCTCCCCACCTCCATTTAATTCCACCCCTTCCCCAATCATCTCCTCGTCCCGATGCGGCCGACGATTCAGCCTCACACAGGAGTCGGCCGCTGAACTCTGCCTCCACTCGGTGTCTAATGACGGTACTCGGTGAGTGTGGATGTCACATGCCTCTCTCCCTCCGCGGGGAGGCAGCTCCTTCCGGCGCTGCTCACTGCAGGGGAGAGATGTGGTAATTATGTGCAAGTAGGCAGATTGGGAGTGAGAGACAGAATGGAGGTTGTTAGCTTATCAGCCTGATTGCGATGTGTGCGGTGCCGCGCCCGGGACCTCACACCCTGACACGTGTTCTGTTTTGCCGCCTGTTGTCAAACCGCAGGTAACAAGATGATAACCGAGGAAACACGGGCTTCTCTTTAATTGTGCTGCAGACACAGCGATCCGCTCGCTGCAAATTTGGACGAGTCGGTGTGTCGGCTGCCGCTGCCTGACGTTAATACGGCGGTTATGATTAATGGATTGTAACCGCACCCCCCAATTCCATCCCATGAACTGCAGTGTCAGAGCAACTTTGTGTCGCCGTGATCTGTTTCACTACGCCGCCCTCCCCCTGCCCCTCGCCAATTATTGTACACAGTGTTCTCCTCCACTCAGCAGCTTTGATCACGCTGGGATTGTTTGCTCAAGCCTGTCACTGCTCTCTTTTTCCTTTCCAATCATTTCCCGTTGCCAACAGTGTTGTCCCGAACTCTGGTGACACGGTGGAAAAAAAAGGGAAATTAACACTGGGGGCCTCATTTGCCAGACGAGAGAAACAGAGATGTGTGCGATGAGATCCCCGCTAATAACGTGCAATCCCAAATAATTAAAGCGCCAGTTAGACTGTGGATAATCTTTACAAACATTTGGCAAGATGCTTTTTCGTGGCTCCGCATCGGATTTGGCATCGGTCACCAAACAAACAGTAGATAAAGTGGGTGTGATAGAACCTTTCATCACTGTGTCATTATGTTATCTCATCAAATTACCTTGGGTGTCACATAATAGATCCAAATATGCCTCCACCAAGGAGGTTATGTTTACGTTTGTGTGTTTGTTATTTAGCAGCATTACACAGACACAAATCAGGTTCAAACACATAAAGGAGACGTGAAATGTTGGTGTGGATCCAGATCAGGGGACGAATCCAGGAACTATTTTTTCACTTTCTTTAACATGATGATACAGAAAGTTTTTTAAGAATTCCTCATTGATCTCTCTGATAATAATTGATGGATCTTGATGAAATTCAGACATATTGAAGGGAAGGGTCACCCAAACATTTATGGCATTTCGATTCGAATTTGAATGTCGGGGCTTAAGGGCACATGCGTGACACCACAGGAGCAATACGGAGGCTTCTCATTGATTTCTGTACATTTGAAGAAGTGGTCACCATTGACTTCGATTGGATTGGTTTTGGCTGCAACACTGTTTACCCCTGAAACTCCTAAAGTGCTCTGTGGACTCAGTCGCTTCACCCTGCCCTCCATCAGCATAGTGGCAGAGTCCATAATGAGTGTATTTTAATTTCTGGGTGAACTTTCCCTCTAAGGAGGTTTGTGTTGATGAGTGTGTACAGGTTGGTGTAGATCCAAATGAAAATTTGGAACTAGTGAATTTAATTGTGGTTTCATGGGGGGGCTGTTCAGTCTTGGCAGAGGTTTGCGCTCCACTGAGTGCTATTCTCGTTTTTTTAATATACTAAAACTATTCTTATTTATTGTTTTCCTCTCCCCAGTGCTAACCTTTATTTCAGTGAAGACTTAACCATGGCATCTGTAGGTTTTCTCCACTTGCCATTGGGTTACCTTGGGCGTCATATTAAAGATTCAAATATGCTCGTCCGAGGATCAAGACACATTTTCTCTTTTAGAGATTAACATTTTTTTTGTCATTGTACAGAAATGTTGCTGCTGCTGATGCTGCTGCCGGGGACCTTCCCTAATCCAAGTTCATGGTCAATACGCTCGGTGTGACAGATAGCAAGAAGCAAAGAGGAACGACAGACGGAAAGGTCACATTGACTCCCCGGCTAATCTCCACCCTCTCCAGTCAAGTGTGTTGACAGACAAACAAGCTCCTCTTTAATGCATTAACTCTAAATAAATAAACAAACGCATCTGCCGCCATGCGTCTCATCTCTAGGCGCCTCGGCTACCTGGTACAACGATGTCCCTCCTTTGTCTCCCACTGGGTGATCTCTCCATTAGCTGCGATGTGGAGTCTGATGAGTCTATCACAGGTGACAGTGACACGGAGCTCCCTCATTATCCTCCGTATACGACTGATATGAGCACAGCTGTGCGCTTCACAAGAATTCCTGGATGTCCTTTTCGCTGCTTTCACTCACTTCATCATCGAGACACAATGACGCCACGCGGCCGATGAATTACTAGCCGAGGCGGATAATGTAAAAGTGTGTCTCATGAATAATTCTTCACATATACGTTGCCTAAAGAGGGAGAGATTTTCCGTTTAAGAAGTAAAATATTCCCTCCCTGTGCCATGGGCTGAGGGGAAGTGGCCGCCAGAAAACAAAAGTGTAATTTATAATGTCAGAGCAATTAAGCTCCTGGAGCTATACAGTAGATTCACAAGATATAAATCCGAACCTTTAAACGGCCTTGGTATTTATATTACACCATTATGACTGTATTCCATTTCGATGCTTTTCATCCCACATCAAACTTCAGGTTTAACTGACACAAAGAATAGAAAAAAATTAGAATATGAAGCAGGGGGATGTTCATATGAACAGGAAATTAATCATATTTCCCCTAAATGATTGTGAGGGTGTGTGTGTGCGATTGTGTGTTGAGTTGTGTTTGTGTAACAAGAAGGATCTGGCACCCAGCATATGGCTGCTCTGCCAGTCCTACTTTCGCAGTTTGGTAGGTGCCAGAGTAGTCAAACTGATTTCAAACATGCCATGTGTTCCAATTGTTCTCAATTTGCAGCTCATGAAAAACACTGAGGAAAGTAAAAAAGCAGGGAGGGGGTGAGAAAAATGTGTGGCCAGCACATTATCCTGCTTGTCTATCTTTGCTCCTCTCAGATTTGTTTAGCTAAGCAGCTTAAATTGCACATAGGGGAAACGTGTCGGACAGTATGAGCCGATCGGCGCTGAGGTGTTCTGACAGTCCATCTATCTCTGTCTGTCCACTCGGCCGCAGCGTTGTGCTGACCTGATGCTTCTCCCTGTTGCGTAGAAGTTGTTCCTGGAAGTTACAAAAAAACATCACTCTCTTCCAGTTCACTGGAGCCGCACTTAAATTAAACAGCTAATGTTTAAAAGAACTCGGTGGAGTTTCTGCCCTGCGGGGATCCTGACAAACTCACAGGCTCAACATAACTTCTGTCAGGTCCAGTACTTTTTGTTGTTGTTGTTGTTGTTGTTTTTTGGATTGATTTTTGTAGCAGAGAGAAACGGCTACTGCCCTTTCTCCCTGTATAGGCTATACTCCATTTTCTGCTGTGTATGTCTGTGAATGTGTTTTTGTGAAATCAGTGCATCCTAACATTCGAGAAAACCAGTTCTGTATTTCCATCATCATATTGCTTTCACTCACATGATGATGTTCATGCGCTGCTTTGCCAAAGGGCAATATGCTTATTTTTCTGCCATGCTGTGAGGTAGATGAGAAGATTGATACTGCACGACTGGAAACAGGGGGAAGCAGCAGTCTTGGCTCAAAGGCAACGAAATCTCTAAAACTCACTCGCACATAATCTGTGTCTCAATTCAGGGGCCGTATCCTTTGGAGGCTCCATTCGAAGACCGGTTGCGTCACAGTGGCACAACCACGCTGTCCCATTTCCAAAGCTCCTTTAGATATGGCCAAAAAAAGCATCCTTTCATCCAGAGAAATGAAGTCCTCCCTGGGTGGATCCCTCCCTGCACCAACCCATCCCAGGACTCATTGTGTGGAAGAATCTAAATGTTTCCAACCTGTCCACACTCAGCTCTGGACTCAGCGTGTCACCACGCAGCTGTAAGGTGATGACATGGTTGTGTTACATGTGTGCAGAACCAGACGGGCAGTCTCTTTATTTATAGTCTTTGCTCCGAGCTCACCGGCTGCAGAGTTTTTACCGCACAGATGTGAGAGTGCAAATGAATTTTTTCCCCCCAATTCTCAGCAAGAAGGCGAAATTTTCTTATTCCCCCGAAATGTCAAGCGAGGCTTTTAATGAGGCTAATTCAAGGTATTCTCTCCAGGCAAGACACACATGCCTTGATCGTATTATTTGACAAAGGGTTGTTGATCTCATGCACTGTATGAAGTGGCTTCTGAGTTGTGTGGGGCTCAGGGGTTCAGGCTCAGATCACGATGGGTGACTAGAGAGTCCAGTGGGAAAGAGGCCCTGTTTGTGCACAATGAAACTTCACAGAAAATGTATGTGTATATAACAAGGTACAGTCACATCACATGAGGGTGTTGATGTGCTGTCCGTGTGTGTGTGTGTGTATGCGTTTGTGACTATGTGCGAGCTGCTTCATGTGTCTTTTACAGCAGCCGGTGTATAGGTGCTCTTGCGGGGAAGTGTATGCATAATGATTCTCTGTCTCCCGCTCTCGCTGTCTCGCTCGCTCTCTCTCTCCGGCTGCTCAGTGGAGATCAGCGGAGTGTCACGGGGGAAATAAACAGCAGCGGCTCAGCAGGATGGGCCTAATTAAACATAGCGCCTTAGCACTGCAGCCAGCAGACTCGACTGCAGCTTGGACCAGTCTAGACATGTACTGGTCCCGCCAAAGACCCTGCCGTTGCCATGATCACCGGTTGCCTCCACGAGGGCATGCCAGGGAGGCTCAGGGGGAGGGGGAGGGGGGGGAGGAAGAGGAGGAGGAAGTGGACGGCACCGACAGGAGCTCATCCCTTGCTCTGTGCTGCAGCAGCTCCACAGTAAGAGAGGAAATGGACCAAGAACTTCGCTTTTTCATCCTTTACCATCGGGAGGGAATCATTAGAGTGGTAGAGATAACTGATTCTGGGGCTGAGGAAGCCGACGTGAGGCTTCGCCAAGTCTTCCAAAGCGTGCAACAGGGGTGATGTGCTGCTGTTTTATTAAAGTTGAATTAATGCAGCGCTCGCAGTGAGGAATGGAGAGTAGAGCCAAGGCCCAACAATTGAATTCAGTCTCCATTAAAACGTGTGTAGTTATGGACACAGTACACCCATGTAATGAAGATTAATTATTAGTTCAAGAAGCCAATATGAAATGTTTGAAAACACGCACCTACAGTACATGCTCAGTGGCCTCTTCACATTATTACTTTATATAATTGATCATTATTATTTACCATGCACTATCTACATGCACCAGTCAACCCTCAGTGTCCTCTGCTCGTATTTAAACCGAGCGTTAGGACCCATATCTCTCCAATCCTCCCCTCCATGGGCTGCCAGTTAAATTAAGGGTGGATTTTAATAACTTTTAAAGCTTTTAAAGCTCAGAACTGGCCCCTAGTTTTATTACAGAGCTGCTAACTCCCTATGCTCCCAGCCATAATCTAAGATCTTCCAACCACCACTTGATAGTAGTTCCTAAATCAAGGCTTAAACCTTTTCCACTGGTCAAAAAACTCACTAACACCCGACGACATCTGGCATTTTACTGCAATTGGAACAAATACAATCTGCACTCACTCCCAGCTCAAACAACACAGGTTTTAATTGGCTCCTATCGGCAGTGATGGAAACATCCAACAACACGGGGGAACGCCCTTTTGGCGAGAAGAGAGCGCCTCGGTTGTTGTTGCATTCGTGTCATTGAACCTGATGCATCAGGGGAAAAAACAGAAAGGCGAACTCCTCTGCTGGAAATGGGAGAGGAGTTAATCACCTTTTTTATGGAGTTTACCCACATTTTCAAAAAACCTACGTGTACCTGATTATTTTGGTGTAAAAGAAGTATAAGGGTGCCCGGGCATTTCCTGTTTATATCTCTATTCATCAGTTGTTAGCTCCACCAAGGAGGCTGCCTGCTTGTCTGTAAGAGTCTTAAAATCCGGCAGCTTTAGCGGACTGATTTCTATGATTTTCTGACATTTGGTGCAGCTTGATTTTAAATGGACTCCACTGAGTGCATTCTGGTCTGTCTCTAATTTGGCGAAAATGTATTACAAGACACAGAAATGACTTGAGAGGCACTATTTCATTTTCTAAAATCACTGTTATCGGCACCAACAGTATATCCCACAGTTTGTAGTATTTATTCTATTAATTTGCATTTGCACAGATAAATTTATTAAAAAGAATCAAAGGAAAAGCATTGCGTGAAGTACAAGGTCTTGAGTTATTACAGTAGTTGAGTAAATGTGCTTCCACCTCGGTGTGTAAAACCTCTGAAGTCTGGTGATTCCTCGTCTTCTTTTCTTTAATCCACCACCTTAACAAGCACACAGCTATTGTATCTGACAAAATGTAACACAGTGCAAGTCCCACTTGCAGCACAGCACACAGTTAGTGTAATACGTCATGAAACTGGAAGAGATGTTTCACAGGCCACTTTCTCCCACCGGTCGATGAGCAGAGAAATGTTCAGCGAAAATGAAATATCCGAGCGGCCCTCATGTGATTTACCGCGAGCGGCTGCAGTGAGAGCTGATCCCGACTGCGTTCTATTCTTTCCTGAGGTCTCACAGGAAATTACAACAAGCCTTTGTGAATGTTTGTGAGAAGGTGTGAATTGGATGGTTGAAAGCGAGCCAGCTCTCCGGGTTCGGTCTTAATGCAGCTTCTCTGCTGCAGAACCCGCCGCCCTGACTCAGGTCTCACTTCCTCCCCCTGTTCTCCTTTGCTTCCTCCTTTATTCCACTGTACATAACAGCGAACGACAGCGGAGATGTTCAAGAGACAGAATCACACGCGCCATTTGAATCACAGCGAAACCCGCAACACACCCTGTACCTCAGTCATCCGATCTACTCGGCACCGCGCTCGCTCCCAGTAACCCTGTATATTTCATTTGACCTCCTGACTCTTATGGTGTCACTTAAAAAAAAGCAGCTCCATCTCTAGTGCTATTCTTAAACCACTTATACAGCCAAAGAGAGAGAGAGAGAGAGGGAGAGAGAGAGGAAACTCATTCGCAGTGTGATGTTTATCTGACATTTTCCACTGGCCCGTGACTCAGAGCGCTGTGATTGCGAGCAGACTACACCGGGCTGGCAGGGGCCTCTCCCAGCGTCGGCTGCAGGGCACCGCTTACTGGATGCTGCGGTCCTGCATCCGAGCCAGACATGAGAACATATCAGGAGGGAGTCTGGATCCATCAGCGGGGCCAAGTTCCTGCGTCTGCATCGTGTGTTCTGTTTTTTGGGATGGTTCCCACGCATCTGTACGTTTATTTGTCCTGCTGCGTGCGCACTGCGGTGTTTTAACTACGGGCCAAAATGGCTGCTTTTCTCTTAATTAATAATTCACATCATGCAAAGAATCTCCCACCCCCCCATCCCATAAAAAAAGCCAGAGCGCTGTGCTGTGAGACAGTAATTAACGTGCTGGAAAGATTATAGGAATCTGTAAATAAGGGGGGGGGGGGACGCACAGTGCACTGCACAAAGTCCATCTACCTCCTGCACAGCGACCTGCCCCAGTGTGGAGAGATGCTGACAAGTCGGAGCTCCAGCTCTGGAGTTACACAACCATGATAATTACTCCTACATTTTAGCTTCCATTCAAACAGCGGGGGAGGAAGTAGTCAAACATTTTAGTGGAAGTACTAATATATAGTTTACACAAAAATGTCCTCAACTAAAAGTAAATGTAACACATTCACTTTTCTATTTGAGTAAAAGTAAGCGCTTGCTTTTCAATACACTTTTCAATACACACACATAGTGTCACCCTTTCCATTATGGCTGAGGCTGCATCAATAAAATAAGATTTTGTTTTCAAACAGTGTTTTCAAACTAAAACGATCTCTGCGTTCTGGCTCGGTTTCAGTTCTAATCTCCGTCCATACTAATGACTGACAACGCATTCCACTCACGTACACTGCGCACGCACGTGTTGTGTGCACAGGACGTTAGCTGCAGAAAGAGCTAAGCCTCAAGTGAGAATGCAAACAAGTAACAGCAGCTGTGAGCAAAGACAAACGGGTCCGAAACATCTGGAATTCATGAACCCATGTCGCATTCTACACTGGTACGTGGTATTCTTACAGAAAAGAGTCATGTGATGGGAGCTTGACGAATCAGCGAAGGCTACATCCTGAATAAAAAGGCTCAATCAGCGAGCAGTAGAGAGTTTCGACATCCTCGTCCAGACTGAAACGCAGCCGCAGAGTTTTCAAACTGAAACGGTCCCAGCATCGTTTCAAGAGTTATTGATCATTATTAAAAAGATCTGTGAAAAGGATGGGAAGGTGTCACGCAAAACATTGTAAACATGTACTGGAGATAGAAAACACAGAACTTGGCTGTACAGTATTGTAGTAAATGTACTTGGTTACATCCCAACACCACATTCGAACTGTTCAGATCCTCTCTGCTGATCTGAGGCCTGTTTAATGAGTAGCCTCCTGAGACAACTTTTAATCAAAACAAATGTGTTTAAATAATTGAATCCATTTCCCTTATTTTCCCTTTAAAAATTTCAGCCACAAAAGTTGCCTCTCCTCTTTCTCCTCCTCCTCCTCCTCCTCCTCCTCCTCCTCCTCCTCCTCCTCCTCCTCCTCCTCCTCCACCTCCACCTCCTGCTGCTGCTGCTGCTGCACAGCCAGCACGTCTGTGAGAGATGGATTGCGTAGGTTGATATGTGCTTTGGTGCCTCGGTGATGTGCACAGAGCGAGGACGGCTGTAGCACAGGAGCTACCTTGATGGAACTCTGAGTGGCAGCGTAATGGCCAGGTGCGCCCTGAATCAGCCGGCGTGATGGCACTCCTCCATATTCAATATTTCAAATTCATTCATGTTGCACGGGCGCAGGGCCGACACATCATGTCACGTCCACCTGCTGACTTACGTCAAGTTTTACACCGCACTGGTTACTTCAACAACTCTTTCCCCAAATGTTTGAAAAAAAGAGAAAGAAAGATTTAATGATTCCAGATGTTGTGCACTAATGTGTTCGGTAACTGTATATGCTGTGTGGCTTTCAGAGCATCTCCATGACCATATTAAGATATCTCAGAGCAGCCAGAGCAGCATTTGCTAAATAAACATTTTGGGAAGGATATTCCCTCGTCCCCTGATTCATAGCAGCTTTTAAGCACTTTGGGTCATTGCCTCTGCAAACCACAAGGCCTCTTCTAATCAAAGCCACATGTTGACCGCGGGCCGGGTCTGGTCCCCAAAAATCAGCAGAGCTAACAATCCATAGCATTAGCCTTGACACTTTCCCCATCGGCTCGCTCTAATTTGTTAGTCTGCCTTCAGAAGAAGGTCCTCAGATGATTTTTCACAGCGATGGACAGAACGTCTCCCCCTCCTTCGTCCACGCCTGCCCTCTTTTTTTCCCTCGCTCTCTGCGGACACAATTTACCGGACCACATCCGCACAGCGCTGCCTGCCTACACTCTGTGTCTGTGAATGTAAATTGCAGTGTGAGTCGATGATGAATAGACAATACAAACACCGCCCCTGTACAGCCGTCTCTCCTGTGAGGAGTGTACAGAGGGGGGGGTATGATCAAAGGGGAGTTATGGATGCACAATGGCCTCAGCCGATGACAACAGAGCAATAACAAATTGCAGCAGTGGAGTGAGTGAGTAAAGTGCTGCGGCTTGTTTTTATATGAGAACACGATGAACCACCAAGAAAGATAAAAGATTTACTACAGGCACATGTGATACAATCTTTAATCAAGGATAAAAAATGTCATTTCTACACCAAAGAACAATTTCAAATAACTAAAGTTTTGTTAATAACAAGCGGCTGTGGCTCAGGCGTTAGAGCAGGTGGTCCACTGACCAGAGGGATGCTGGTTAGATCCCTGACAGTCTGCCAAAGTGTCCTTGGGCAAGACTCCAAACCCTAAATGGCCTCTGCAGGCTGCTTCCTTAGAGAAAAGTATTTCAACACACATATGTGATCGATTTACATAATCATCCTCTGACTATTATCTTGGGTTTGAAAGGCCGTAAAAAATAAAACAGGACTTCCCTAATGAAAGAATACAACTGAACTTAAGGCATAACTAAAACTAAATGAATAAACACCTAAAGTCTTACAATGTTCACAACTGATGAGTTGGTTAACAATTTTGTGTATAATCAGTTTCCAATCTATAAAATTGTAGAATTAAAGTTGCTGTAATTGAAATATACAGAATATGTTACTCTGGCCGATCAAAACATAAACAAAGACCTAGTTTGATCATATAATGAAGCATCGTGGGATCATGAGAGTTTCTGAAAAGACGTGACTCAGGCACAAATTATGTTCATGGAGGAAGTAACGTGATAAAGATGTTACCTTGAATAAAAATTGTGTTTTTCTGGTTGTGAACATTGTTGGAACCATGTTGGATAACAATCCAACACAATATAGAACTTAGATCTAGTAGTGTTTCCACATTTCATTGAAGAATTTTTACATATTTAAGACGGCTGACATGCAGAGTCCACTTAGAAAACATGACTGATGTATAAAAGGTGTCGACAGCGTCAGCTATCTGCCTTCAGATTCCACACAGTCGAGTGTCCACTGCTCTGGAGAGTTGTTTCATCTCCACAGACATGCACCCAGTTCCCTGCCATGTCGCCTAATGGTGTTCACATTGTTTTCATATTTTCATTTTCTGTTTTATTGATTTATTTATTTTGGAAGCCACGATGACAGAAGTTCTGTGATATGATCAGAAGGCACAGGGAAGCCCTGGCTCTTGCAGCATTCATCACGGCAGTGAGGGAGGGCTTTTGGATTGCCTTTGTCCCCGGCTCTGGTGTAATCAAAGGGTCAGGCCTTGTTGTTCACAGCCCGAGACACAGCGCTTAATGAGGATGTTGTGTACTGGCTGCCTCACTCACACTAACCCGATGCTGATCACAGCATTTTGTTTCCCAGTTTGCACTGATCTCTGATGCTATAGATGTGTGATTGTTAGATGGCTGGATCCAAACACCTT
This sequence comes from Platichthys flesus, assembly GCF_949316205.1. NCBI lineage: Eukaryota > Metazoa > Chordata > Actinopteri > Pleuronectiformes > Pleuronectidae > Platichthys > Platichthys flesus. The sequence continues at coordinate 15,261,630 of NC_084958.1, read as the reverse complement.
GATATTTATCGTATGGCGCAAGAGGATATTTCAAAAATAACCACGGCTGTCTTTTATGTTCAACAACAACACATTTTTTAAGAAAATGTCGAACAATATCAAACCTCCTGTGGATAAACTGACCATTATAATAATCAAACCAGGAAGAATAATGGGAGCTAAAGTTAAAAACCAGAATGCAAGTCTTGGTGACTCATGGGAAATAAATAGCCACAGCAAAATGCTCTTCTAGATTCACTTCAGAAACAAGCGAGCAACATCAGACAGCTTCAATTACTGTATACACGACCTGCTCGTCTGATTGAAATAGACATTCACACAAAACACTAATTGCTATGTGATTTATTTCTTATGACCTCTGCCTTTGGCTATCAGCCCCACCACGGTTAGTTAGTTTGTTAATTAGTGAGATTACACGAAAACTACAAGACGAATTACCACGGAACCTGATGGAAGGATTCAGTTTGGATCAGGAAAGAATTATAACTGCAGAACTCTGGTGTGGCTCAGGATCAGGGGGCGGATCCAGGATCACTTTCTGTAACATTGGTTTTCCATATTGTTGTTGTTCTCTCAGGGAATAATTCATGATTGCTGATTAAACAAAATCTGACATATTTAGGAGACTGATATTAAGGAGTGTTTGCAATTCGGTGTGGATCAAAATAAAAATCTGGATTTAGTGAATTTAAATGTGGATTCATCGTAGTACTGCTGTGGCTCAGGAGGGAGAGGGTCGTCCACTCGGTGGTTCGATCCCATCCCTGCTCCTCCAGTCTGGATTCGGAATTATCCTAGAGAAATACTGAAGCCCAAACTGCCCCCTGAGAGTTGTGCCTACAGTTCACCAATGTGTGTGTGTGTGTGTGTGTGTGTGTGTGTGTGTGTGTGAATGGTTGAATGTGACTTGTACTGTAAAAGTCCAATAAAAAAAAGAGTTCCTCCAGTTGATCCACTGCAGCACAGATGGTGGAGTTTGATATCGAATCAATGTAAATTGAGCCCAGGCTGAAAGCCGGCACAACATGGCTGCTTGGAATTCTCTGCGGGTGCCACGAAATCGCCGCCTATGGCTGCGCCGCTCATCTGCTCAGACGGCTGGAACACTTGCCGCTCCCACTGCTGCCGAGAGTTCAGCCATGTGGTTTCAGGGTGACATTGTGGAGGGAATAATGGTCCTGGGCGGAGACATGCTACTGTTTGCCTCTTGTTTTCTGCTGAGGTCCCCATGTGCATGTGTTGGTTGTCCTTTCCGTCGCCTCTCAAACATGCACAGCTTCGGTTCTTTGCCGTAGCAGTTTGAGATCAAATTCCACCAGATGGTTTTCTGCTGAGATGGCAGAGATCACTGCTTTGCATCAACAAGCACCTCACGTCATCAAACTGTTTCCTGCCTGGGCTAATATGCTTGTGTCATTCTGTTCCATGTTCCAGTATGTGTGTGTGTGTGTGTGTTTGTGTGTGTGTGGCATTAACAGAAACTCAGCAGGCTGCCGACTCTGCTGACAGCAGATCTGCTCCTAGGCGATGTCTCCCTGTTTATTCTATGTAAACTGCTGCCTGTTTGTGCTAACAACAACCAGCATGCACACTTTATGGCTGGGAGGGACCTAGGCCCTGCACACAGATAAAACATATTACCTGTCATTCCCATAACAGAAGGTGGCCATTTCTCCAGGGAGATTCCACTGCATCAAGCCATCCATCTATTTTTCTTTTACAGCAGCTTAACACGTTTAGGGTCCCAGTAGGGCTGGATCCCTGTCCCAGCATGCACTGGCCTGAAGTGATGTATATACCCTGGACAGGTCTATCACAAGGCTCTAAAAATATACAGGTCAAAAATAACTATAGCTGCTGACATCTGAGATACATACAGTAATATTAACCTTATTGTAAATTTACAGACTTCTCAATATCCTCCAGCACTGCAGAGTTTATTCTGTACATGTATATTTAGAATGATCTGTTCTCTTGGTTCTTTGTTTTGCTCAGGAGCTATTTCAGAAATATTCATTGTCCTTAATGAGTCCTCCTCAATCCGTTCATTAATATACTGTCATCCTTTTCTGATTGAGGTTAGAAAACTTGTGTTCATCCTACCTGGTTTATCTTCAGTGAAGATTTTATAGCAAATGGTTTTCACAAAAAGAAAATAGAATTTGCTTTATTACTGTTAACGAGTGTGGTTTTTATATAAGTTTGAATGATTTACTGAAATGGTTTTATTTTTTAATGATTGCATATCTGATGTTTCTGTTGGTCTCCAGAACGACGTTCATAACGTTTCAAAATAAGAGCTCTTTAATTCAGCTCGATTTAAAGCGTCACAGCAAAATGAACATTGTGTTTTTACTTTGAAGTGGCTAAGAAGGAAGTGAGTCTGTGAATGTTGCCATAACGGAGACGAGCACCCGGTACATCCCCTAAATACTGTGTCAGTCCAATATGGTGAAATTGAAATAGACAAATTATCAAATTCAGTAAGGGGCGATTTTGACCCTTGGTTTGTCCAAGTTGTTCGGCCACTGCTGTAGTTTATCCAAAGATCCAGAAAAGGACTCGTCCAACTCCTTCCACAGACTGAAGTGACACTGCCCCACCCCCCACTGATACCCCCACAAAACTGATGATTAGATAAACAGTTGGTGAGATATGTGTTACACCTTCAGGCAAACGGACGGTAATGGAATTGGTTGTAGATGCTTTATATGTTAGCCTTTCCTGGAACTTTCCTCAACTGAATCAATCGCCCGTTACCTCCCTTACAGAGTCCATAGTGATGATACAGAAATGCTGTATTTAACTGTTTAAGCTAGAAAATGTATTATGTACAATCAAGACATTGGAAAGTGATGCCAGGGCTCGCTGGTGCGTGCAGGAATGAGCAGCTGAGCACAAAATGAGTATCCTCCCCCATTGCTCAGAGTTAATATAGATACCATGCATCCCCGAAGGCATGGTCAGATAAACAATTATTTTAGATTTATGTGAAGTTATTTGTTTTTATTTATTTATTTCCCCCACCTCACATTGTTAAAAGCGCCATATGCTCACAGAGTCCCGGCGGCTACGAGACCGATGGATCTCAGTGGTCGCACGTCATCCTGGGCAGGATGTCGGAGATATTAAGCTAATGAGCATAATTATAATGGTAATGGCCTCACCATTGTACAGTGTTATTAAAGGTTCAGTGTTCTATTAAGTCTGACCTCCATTACTCTCCTTTTTACTTCTTCCCTCGCTCGGTTTCTCCTCCTTCTGTCGGCGTCCATGCAGATTGTGCGCACCACACACATACATGTTTTAATAATGAACTTTTGCATACATACATGTAGGTGGGTGGTGGGCAGATATGTAATCATTCCCAAGTTGTACCCTCGGTGACCCGTCGTACTAATATGGCCATTAAGGAGAGTTATTGCGACCACATGGAGACCCTAATGATTCTTGGGGAATGCAAATGTGTAAATGCATCACAAGTTTATTAACATGCACCGAGGAGCGGCACTTACAAACACACACATGCATGCAAGCGCGCACACACACACAGACACACACTTAAATCTCTATCAAGTGATACATTTGATTACGCTGAATCAAAGGACCTTACTCCTGTAATGTGATGAGGTGTCTTCACTAACTTGTACGGCTAATCAGTGGGAAGCTGAAATGATTTTGGTGATCACGAAAACAAACTCTACTTGGGATACAATTTAAAGCTGTTTTCTTGTGCAGTATTCCATCTATTTACAACTGTTATAGAGAATTTAGTATTATTTATTTTATTAAATATAAAATATGTTTGTACGTGCTCGTAAATTAGAAAAGAATGGATCAGACAAAGAAATAAAGTGATACATATTGTGTTCAATTGAAAAATATATAAACTGTTTTCTTTTATTCTTCTTTAATTTCATGTTTGTCTCAATGCTTACACATTTTTCTGGTATTCTATCAGCAACAACAAATAAAAACTACATAAAATCAGCATCATTAGCCACATGATCTCTGATATTTGCCTCGGCGTCAGCCACCGAAAAACTACTGGTCGACCTCTAATCTGCAGATACACATGGATTCTCAGGAAATGATGCATCATGCCTGTGTGTAATTTTACCTATTAGATAACATCTGCTGTATTAACATGCTAATGTTGACAGGATATTTCTTTCTGCTGCTGCTTCAGCATAAAACCTTTTCAACTGATGAAACATGCAAGGGCTCTTATTGTGAAGCAGCTGCAGGAAACGCACAGACTTTGTTACCGCAGTTAACTCTAAATGCAAATGTGTCTGTAAAATAGACAAAAGACAAAAGGTCTTTGTTTGGCAAAAATACGTCAGGCACAAGATGCAGTGATGAAGAACTGCAGGAACACAAACTCAGGAGAAAGTATAACTGGTCTCCTTATGTGTGATATACAGTTTACACTCAGAATAAACATTATTTAGTTATTGAGTCAGTTACTTTTCTGGTGTATTTCTGTCAAGGTTGTGTCAAGTTGTGTTTGCTACCTGCTGAAATACTGGGAGTTGTGGTATCGAAGCGCATCGACTGATACCACAGTGACCACAGGTGCCACTGAACTGGCCTTGAAATAAATCCTGAAGATTACAACCTTAAAAAAGTAACTGTACTCCTGCCTTGATATTTTTGTAGCTTTTCACATCTTTTAGGTCTAAAAAACTACCCAAATCCCAGTATTATGTTCTCAGGGGTTCATGGACCGAACCAGGGATGAAATGTGAGCAAATATTGGGCTTAAATTTTGACAGGTAGGAAAAAACAGATTCCAGTGGGAGGCCTGTGGTGGAGCTGCCAGTTTTCCATGAAAACTTTAGCCCTGAGCACTCGATAAGCTGGAGGCGTACCAGTGAGTTTGTGTTGGACGCTCTCTCCTCTCCTGATGGTAAACATTTAAAGCGGGTTTAAGAGACATTCATTAACGTACCGCAGCACGTGACAGACTCTCCTCAGGGACATGTTAAGTGTGCGCTTAAATTTCATGTTTAATTCACCATTAGACTGGAGGCAGTTTGGAAACACGAGGCAGGAACTACAAACAGATCAAATTGGAAGCCAAATCGATTGTGTTACATTCCAGAGAGTTACTGCTAAAAATCTAAAATGATAACTCACCACACGTTGGCTTTTTATAAAGTGCCCAAAAACGTAATGTGTCAGAACACTTATGATTTATGAAGCCTTCACTGTATTGGTCCAGTATAGTTCATGACAGCTGACAAAGCCATTAATCATGTGATGTGTATCCTGCACTTCCCATGGGGCTGATCTACTGTCATTGATCATTTTTATGTCAACAACATCGGGCCCTGAGACACAGCCTGGAGATATTAAACTTTAAATAAAGATGATGGGGACATTTCCTCCCGTGGCTTCGTGGTATACGGACTACTACAACTTGTGGCGGGGCGTCTGGGTCTGAGTCACCTCCCCTGTGAGTCTTGGTCACTCGCAGTCAGCCGAGATGATCCGTCGTCGGATTAACCTGGATGTTCACTGATGTAGTAAATATGAAAACGCATCAGTCGGCACTTTCATCTTCATTAAAGATGGGGGCCCTGATTCCAGGCAGATTAGATGGAGGTGACCCGATGGAACACATCACATTTGTCACACCCCTCTCTCCTCTGGCAACTTACATCAGCAGCACCAAAAACAACAAATACACAGTGTGAGAGATAGAAGAGCAGCAAAATAATGATACTGATCTTTGCGGTTCCACGTGTTTATCTCTCTGTGGACCATAGATGGATCATAGATTACATATAGAGATGCAGACCTATTGAGATTCTGTGGTCATTCGGAGCCGGAGTCTGCACAGTGGTGGTCGGGGCATGGAGCCGCGGTATCAAGGTTCCATTGATTCACGACAAAACTTACAGGGGAAGGGAACGTCACTGTGATGAGAACTAACTAAAATGACAGAAACTACTTTGTTCTTTGAATTTTTAGTGGGATTCACGCCCCATCAGCTAAGAAGGAGGAGGCAGGATCTATGACCTACACAAGGGGAGTGATCAAGACACTTTAGCTTCACTGTTAGGGGGCTGCCATGTCATCCATCTTGATTTACATGCATTCCAAATTGCACCAAAGAGCCATTTGTCCAAATCAAATATGAATGCCCTGAACATAGAAGCGCATGTTGTTAAGAACTGTTGCAATAAAATGAAACAGCTTTCTATTAAATACAAAGTTTGCCCCGTTGCCTCACAGTAAGCATGTTCTGGGTTTGAGTCGTTCTGTGTGAGCTTGGCATGTTCTCCCCGTGTCTGTGTGCGTTTTCAGCGAGTCAAGTCAGGTCGATTTTATTTGTGTAGCACATTATATACATGTAAACTCAGTGTGCTTTAGGGTCGTCAGGTCAGGTCATCATGCAGTTTATTCCAGAGAGCAGCTCCATACACCGTATTCAGACCTACGGGTAAAATCTGGAGAATAGGCTTCGGAGTTTACCCAGAGTTTGCCTTTGACACGTACACATCCCAGCGGGAGGTTCTCTGCACAGTTCACAACAGCATCTATAGCGTGTTTAAGGGACTGACATGTATGACTGTGCAGATTTGGTGCAGATTGATTGAGTTTGAGTGGATTACCGGGGCCTCGGCGGAGGTCTGTTCTCTGCTGAGTGCAGTTCTAATGTTTGCTTCACTCAGGACCGCCGGCCCGAACCAGGAAGTCAAACGAAGCCGTCCTCTGTCATTGCACGGCTTTACGTTTAATTCTGCACGCTAATGCGAACAGATCGGCTTCGTCGAGCCTGACAGTGATTGAGCCGAACACTGCGAGCGCCGAGACTGTCACCGCAGTCGGCCGCCTCGCCGCCCTGTTAAAGTTCACAGAATATCAATAACGCGTAGAATCATGGTAATCAAGTTTCACACTCTACACACAGTATAGACTGCGACCAATCTTCAGTGGCGGTTGCGAGCGGAGCCGGCGGCGCTCAATGGCAATAGTGTTTTAATCACTCTGTCACAGAGCTGAGGCCAGTTTTTAAGAGCACAGCGAGACATGATGAATGATGGCCCGGGCCCAGCAACAACTGGTGGAGTCTGCAGTGGTGCTATGATGCTCCGATGGAAAAGGCTGATTAGTGACATCTGGGAGGATGATTAATTGATGCAAACACATTTCAATTTAACGGCTCTTTGATCAATTATTAATGAACAGGCCCCCCCCGCCCCGCCTCCTCCAACTCCTCCACCCCACCCTCCTTCACTTCTCTCCCTTCTTTTATTATGTACAACTTCAATTAACGGGCTCTCGGCTTTGACCTATCACTGCCCTCTCCAACAGTGGAACTGTGCAAGTGTGTATGTCTCAGTGAGCTAAGAAACTTCACGTACATTCACACACACACACACACACACACACACACACACACACACACACACACACACACACACACAAACACGCAGGGAGAAATAATCCACTTTCACGTGGTGGAAGGGGGGGGGCTTAAAGCCGAGTGAGGATGGCTGTCAATGAAGGTTTCAGAACATGTATGCGTGCTTACACAAAGTCGGAGCCATTGAGTGCTGGTTAATTTCAACCTTGTGATGTTTCCACGAAGCTGACGGCTGCTCCTCCGAACCGGAATTCAAATTCAACAAAGAGCGTGACTCCTCGTTCGGGGACGTTTATTTGTCACATCCTCGTCAAAGCTTTAAAGTGGAGCGCACGTTCACTCCGAGAACTGAGAGGGAGAGCGCCCTCGTGAATGTGCTGCCGGTAAATCGGAAAACCGTCGCCCTCGAGGCATCGCTGCCTTCCTTGTAATCTCAAGTCGTGTGGACTGATGGTGAAAAGAAAAGAGCAGGTAATCAAAAAGAAAAGACACTGATTGAGGATGGTCGCCGGGGCCTCACTGGTGAAATGGTTCCATTAAAGTAGTTTTGTCATTGGTGTTTCTGATTGGCCAGTAAATAGTGATAATACCTGATATTGGGAGGAACCTGAAACCATGAGACGCCCTTTAATGGCCGTGTTTGCACTTCCACCTCCGCGAAGGTCGTACTGCATTAGAAAATGGAATATTTAAGAGGATTGAATCAATTTGGTTTATGCAGCAGACAGGATTATTACAGTTCAGATCAATTGCTTGTGCATCGCAAATTAATTGTGATTGAGTTTATAACAAAGGGCCCTCGCAATACTAATCAAGCTCTTTTGATTCAAGGTTTCCGCGGTGTCACTCACGGCTCTTATGTTCACTGCTGCCAAAGAAGTCGCCTCCTTTTTTGTATCAAAGTTAAGAATAAAAAAAAATTTCTGTACCCGGGAACACTTTGAAATCCATTTTGGTAAAAGGGCAAATGATGCCTTCCATATCATTTTATTGCAGTCGTCTCCCCTTTTACTGGTATGTTTACTCTGAGGGAAATGCACTCTAGCCCCTCACCCTCCCCATGATAAATAATTCATTAAGGAGCCGGGGATAACAGGGGTATAAAGAAAAAATATATATATTGCCAGTGATCTGGGAGGAAAGCCAAAGGATATATCAGACACAATTATGGGGAAAGGGGAGAATAATTCCTCGCATGTCCTCTTTGGCCCCACTTGTCCCTTTGGCTCTGTCTTCGGCTCCTCTAGCCGGCGTGGACGGCTGCATTAAGACACACAGGTGGAGTGATCGGGGTGGAAAGTGACCCTCTGCTCTCAACACTGGCGCAGAGCTGCAGAACATCAGGCTAAGCCACTTTGACTCTCCCGGCTCTCTTAATTGCTCGGTGAACCTGGCTGCAGCATCGAGCCGCCTGACTTACTGGTCCCCGGAGAGTGTATTAGGAGTGCTCTGTCCAACTAATCGCCTTCTTTGTCCCCCATCATCGCCACACAGTTTGTCCACACATAGCGACAGGCCAGTCGTGATGACAGTGGCCCCCTTTACCTTTTCTCTCCTGCTCCCCAGGTCCCAGATCGCTATCTCACTTCCTCCACACGTTGGCACCGAAGAGCGCAGCTGATGAAAGGAAATTGCACTCTATCTTTGCTAAAGTAATACAAATATTCAGCATGGAATCCTCTTTAAAAATAAACGCTTCAATGAGTCCTACACTTAACACACACTGGCATTTATTTATTATTTTTTTCCGCATTTATATGACTTGCTCTCGTCTGTAAAAGCCACAATCAACATTCAAGGACACCTGGTAATTCGATTTATAAAGGCCGCTGTTGGTCAGAGTGCTCTTGTAAATATAAAGAGGTTTCCAAAAGGTTCACTGTTGATTTTCTCTTCGCTTTGGGATTTTTTGCAACTTTACACAACCCATTGGAAAGGGGGACGCACAACGGTGAATGCTCTGCACAGCAAATTGACAAATTTGAGCCAGCTTAATGTTGAGAGAGCAAAGTGTCTCATCAGTATAATAATATTTTAATGCCGTTTCTTGATCGGGATCAAAATGTGCAAGGTTGGAAATGCGTGTCCGCTGTTAGGTAGAATACCAACACTTATAGGAATATCTCATTAAATCGTCTGTGGCCCCGTCCAAGCATCACAGCGACGTCGCAATAGGTGTCAAGTGTTGCTGCTCAAAGTGACAATTCAGAGGAAAAACATATTTATCTTATGGGAGTCACTCAAGGCAAAAAGCTGCAGTGAGAGGAGCTGAAATCCTAACAAGACTAGAGGCGACTTTTTTGAAGTTGTGATAAAACAATATTTTACGGTGCGTTAAGCTGACTTGGCAAACTGGTGGAGCTTTTTCACCCACAACAAGGAGGAGCTGAAAAGGCATATCCATGAAATATAGTTACACCACATTTCCTGTGACCTCGGTTCATTTTCAAGAGTTTATTGACTTTTGAATGACTTATTTCATCTACTCGGCCTTTGGTTTGGATTACTCTGAAGACTAAGTCACTAAGTATTAATCAAAACACAGATCTATGTGAAGCATAAGATCCAGATGAACACGACCTATAAACAGCATATGTGAGCCTTTTTACGCCGACCCCCTGAATACATCCAGTGGGTGGAGGTTGTGTGTTTTGGGATTGTCCGTCTCTTCCATTCTTATAAACATGATATCTCAACTCAAGGATGCCTTGAGGTTCAAATTTGGTTCAAACGTTGATCTACAATCAAGGATGAACTGATTAGGGTTTAGATTTGGGATGTCAAAGCTCAAAGGTGAGGATGGCCTCACAAATCCTTCTTTTTCCCTTGAGAACATGAAATCTTAAAAACACCTTAATAATCCAAGAATACAAATTTGGCCCCTATTACTTTCCCACTGATAAGAGTTAGGTGGTCAAGGGTTTAAGGTCAAGATTTTGACCTCTTGAACATGATATCTCAAGTCCGCCTCAAGGGATTTCTATACCAAAATTTGAGTCAATTGGACCAAAACAATCTCTGATTAAGTTTCAGTGGTCAGAGGTCACAGTGAGTTGATATTATTCTGAATGCAATATGTCATGAACACCTGAAGGGAGTGAAACTACCCTGGTGGGCGGAGGCATGCGACTTCAGGCTGGTAATTCTAGGTATCTGTGTGATTCTGTGTTTGCAGCCACAACTAGAACAACAAACATTCAGTGTCTTAGAAATATTAACTGGGTGTGAACATTTCCCACCCCCCAGCAGTCACATCCTCACAGCTGTAGCTATGGATTCCTGTCACGTACTGGACAAACTGTAACAAGAGAGACACATGTTTTTAAAGAGTTTAAATCATTCTGTTTTATTACTTTTCTGGACCCGGAGCTCAAAGAGCACAACACAAATGAGGGGGCTCATTAGTTTACTACATGCAGGAGTAGTAGGGAAAATAGTCAGATAACTCCACTACCCTCTGTGTACAGTAGTATTTCCAAAAATAAACTGTCACTGGCTGGAAAATGAGGAGGCTGCCTTTGTTCTGCTCTGTCAGACATCGAGATCCCATTGTTTTAGATTTTACTTGGACTCCTTGTGTGTGTGCTTGTGTGTGTGTGTGTGTGTATGGTAACTGTGCTCCCACTCTCATTGTAAACTGCATTATGTGCAGGGTGAGGATGGAGCGATTGACAGGTGCAGCAACAGTATCTACGTGGGTGGGACTTAATAAACAGTAAATTTGAAATGCCCCTTACTAAAATCAAGACTGATGGATTTTGTACAAAATGAAATCGTTCCTAGTTTAAATCATTGGGATCTGACAGATTCCCAGTAAGAGAGTGACATTGTATCTAATTGTGAATGATGAATAGACAATCATAGACCGTGTATAAAGATGGACGAAATGAGAGCCAAAAGATCTGGATCGCCCCCTGGTGCCTGGCTGCAGTACAGGTTATAAAACCCTGCCTCCTCTGTGTTAGCAAATGGGACATAAACCAACCTAAAAAAGTCTGACTTCAAATATATTATCGCAAAGTGTTAAAGTGATTCTACACAAGAGAGAAACATCATGATTGACGGCTGAGACTGCCTCGCGATTGGTCGTGTTCATATAGCGTTGGGACCTCGCTACTCCATGATCAGTACTTTGCAGCCGCAGGCTCCGAATGATATCCAAAACCCAAGATGGCAGCACAGTAATAGGAAGTGGCGACAGTATATTCAATCTATAATTCGAAGCTTTGAATCACCTACACAGTTTCTTATAAAAAGGTAAAAACTCAGTCCACACTGACTTAGATAACAACACCATTGATTTAAGTTGCAGTTTGCAGTCTCAGTAAGTGAAGCCCACTCATAGTATCCCTCATGTTGGTTTTAGAAAGAGCAGGAGATGATTTGAGGAAGTCAAAAAGTTAATCTTGCCGTCCTGCATCGTGGCACTATGGCAGAATGAAAAGCTTAAGAGCTGCACATAAACAGAGTTTCACACAGTTTTCATTAACATGGATTATGCTTAGCGTAGAAACATTTGTACTGGTGTAAATCTGGAGCAAGAGACCAGAGAATGAATAAAAGTCCTCATTTGTCTGTTGAAGTTGGAAACATGGCTCAAACCTTTTTGCTGGAATCGGTCGACGATGCTGATCCACAGAGATGATGATAAGATTCTGGGATGCTTTGAAGATTACAGGACAAATTCAGCGTTTAGGATGAAAGCTGCTCTGTGCAAACGACCTTAGCTGCGTTTTTTTTTCAGCGACATCTGCCCTTTCGCGTGAGCTATGAATCACCTGGGACCTGACCTTTAAAAACAATGGGATATTTACCCAAAGGAAGGCGTTGGCATATTAACAGTGGTGAGGCTATGAAATTATCTCCGTACAGCATCATAACAGCTGAAGGTATTACGAGGAAGATAATGACCATGTCAATAAACCCTTTAAATGGTTACATCTGGCAGCTTTAATGCAAAGCTGCTAAAAAATGATTTTCATATTTCCATTTCTCTGTACAGCAGTAACTTCTCACAGTAGATGTTTATCTTAGACTCTATATAAAGATGGACAACATGACATATCTCCAAAAGCGAAGCCAGATAATCTCTATCGCCACCTGGTGGCTGGCTGTGCTTAACAAATAAATAAACACAGTCATAAAAGAATACAAACAAATGGTGAAAGAAATGTAATCTTGACCACCACAACGACAAAACCTACAATAAGGTAAAATATAAAATGTGTGTAAAGCCTGTCTTCTCCATGTTAATGGATGGGACTTGGACCAACTGAAAAAGTAAAAGTACCGAAACAAATTTCTGAAATGTGGTTTATGTCATTCAGTTAGTTCTCATCACATGGATGTATGTTCATGTGTTCTCCCCGGTAACTTTGCTTTTAATTAGTCACTAGGCAGTGCTTCTAAGAGAGTTTCTGGATGGTGGAATGCGGAGATGCGTCATCCATCTTTAGGTGCAGTCTGTGATGTTTATGTCCTTTCATCCGTGTTTGAAAATCCCCCCCCCCCTCCCCCTCCTCATTCAGACAAACACGTGCTACAAACATCCAATTGAAATGTGCTAAAATGAGCATGACGTCAGTGGAAGGCAAAGTCGTTAAAGAGGAAAACTGGGACGCAATGACTGGCAGCTTCTTAGTGTACAATACGCAGTTGCCACTTTTCATTCCCGTCTTTGTCGAGGTAAGAACACTGTTGATAATGTCTGCCATTGCAAAGTGCTCTTTGTGCTTTTGGAATGAGACTGCGCTTAGTATCAACAGTGTTAATGAAGACACTCTCCATGCACATTGCCACACATCACTAATACATTTTTATGAGGGATTTGCCTCTCCCGTCCCTGTGTGGCTTTCCGTCTGTCTCTTTGTATTTCATTCTTTCGTCGCTTCCCTCCCTTCTCCCTTCTCCCTTCTCTTCCGCTCTCCTCCTCCTCCTCCTCCTCTCTCTCCCGCCCCGTCTCTCAATTCTCCCTCTTTTGGTCTCTCTCCCTCCGCTGGCATCAAAGCGGTACGTAACCTGAAATGAATGCATGTGTTAATCACCATCTCCGAAGAATTAAATGCTCTCCAACCACTCTGACAATTCATGTGCAAAGGAGAGCTCTTAGTATTCATAAGCACGGTGCTGAGCATTTACATGGATAACAGTGTCAAAACATTAAGTAGGAGGTTCAGAGAAAATGGCTCATGCTGGAGATCAAAACCTCTCTGTGTTCCGTTTGAACTGGTTTCCCCCCGACGTCTCCGCTTCAGTCTGGAAAGGCATTTTTAAACTGAGAAAAATACCAAAACGCACTGCTTACTACATTCATTTAAATTGATTGTCTTTCCCTTCTACTTTTCTCCATCCAGTGACTTTGTCTGAGTCATTGAAAAACAATTCAACAGCAACATTCTGACCAAACACTCGCATCAAACTAGTTAGGAAATCAATGATGCCCTCAGGAGTTGTAAGAGTGCTTAGATAAACAACAGGCCTGTACACTCACATAGTTTAGCTTTACTAAGATGACAATGAAAATATGCACCACAGTAAAAAACATACCACATGTGTCATTGGATTTTTAAAACAATTGGTTGGGGATAACAGGTTAGAGACTTAATAATTATATGTCAGCAAAGGTTGTCAACAAGTTTGACCTCCAGCAGAAACAGCCTTTTATTTATTCCACCTGATTTATTTCAACCACATATGTAATCTCCTCCTTAAAGTTAACTCCACCATGTTCAGCCATAAACTGTTCACAAACATGGACGAAATTATGTTAGAATGAGTTAGAATGGAAAGAGTGACAGGTGTATCACCACCATATATAGGGGCAGGACTTAGCAAATCAGAAAAAGACTGATAATTACAGTGCAAGTTGAAATAGTTCATGGTTTATGAAGAGTGATACTGTGGTTGATTGAGAATGATGAATATTCAAATCATGACAACAAAGCCCCATAAAAGAGCGAAGCTAAACCTTTTGTGCCCCCCGATGGCTGGCTGTGGTATAGGCAAAAACCAATCTGGCCCTCCTCCATGTTAGTGGATATGACACGGACCTAACTAAAATAGCCAAATTACAAGTCAAATAGAATTTTCTCAGAGATGACTTTTGTCATTTTGTAGCTCTTATCAAACAGAGGTTTATCTGAAGAAGTGTGGTTGTAATTAGTTATAAAAAACAGGGTGAAACGTCATGATTGACTTGTAGTTGGTTAAGCTTGTGTATTTGTGGGACTTTGCAAACATTACTTCATCCCCAGATCGCTACAGCGCTGCCTGGGAGTAAATGGAGACGCATTGTGGATCTTGATATGCATTATATGTTCACATTGGCTTTCCTCCTGTTGTGTTCTGCTTTACTAACACAGGCCTGACTAGATTCTATAAAACAAGAGCTAAAGGACGAACCTAGCATTATCAGGACGACCACATTGTAGTCTTGTCTCTTTGTGAAATGACTGCGCTGCCCATGCTGTCCCCGCCTGGAAACTCACTTCTAAGGTCCGCTGTCTGATCCATCGAAACCTTTTCAACAAGCAGCAAATTGAATTAAACCTGCAAGTACAATCACCCCAGACTTGGTACGTTTGGAAACCCTGTGATCTGTAAGATGGAGACTGCCCCTGACTTCCATCTCGCTGTGTGCAGACAGATGGGGATAAGTAAAGTCCTTAGAGTCGTTTCAGTCTTTCGTTTTTCCATTTTTTTTTCTCAGGGGCTCAGGAGGAGCTTCCCACCACAGGGCTCAACGTGAGATCACAGAGTTATGATACGAGGCTCTGAAGCATGTAACAAGTGGAAAATGGATTGATGGCGCCGCTTTCGCTCCTGGGTTTACATTGTTAGAACGACACTTATCATTTAGCAGTAGCAGCGGTAGGTAAACGAGAAGGAAGTATTTTTCTGATTTATGTAAATGGGGTTGTGGGGAAAGCAGGTGTAAGCGTGCAACAGTGAAAATGTTTGCACCGTGTGCTTTGAATTGATTATGTCAGTTCAGGATACAACATTAAGCCAAACTCTCTGCACGGCTGAAGTGGTTTCATTTAGTCGAGGCAAGGATTTTTTGTTATTGATAATTTTGTTCTTAAAAAGAGCAACAGCGCCAAGAGAACTAGAGCAACAGCCGTTAAAGCAATCAACAAACTCTTCAAAAAGAGAGTGAGAAGAAGAAGAAGAAAAAAAGGCTGGAAGAGAAAAAAGGAGTCGAAAAGCTTCAGTAAATCTGCTGGCAGATGCAACGTTGGCATTTGATGCTGCAGTATTGGCAAAAAAAGAGAAAAGAATAAAGAGGAGGAAGAGAAATGAAATACGAGTAGTTGTAAAACACTGAAAAGGAAACGGTGAAGCTTCAAGGGGAGATAATGAGTGTAGGTGGATGGTGAGGACTGCAGCGCCCCGTCAATTAGTGTGGAAGTCATTAAGCAATATGAAGCAGAGGAAGAGCATTGATGAAGCCAACATTAGGTGTTGAAAACCAGTCATTATTTAAAAGGGTAAGATTTTGGTCTTTAAAAACACATTTGATAATTGTCCCTTTTCATCACAATGTAACACGGCTGTGTGCGTTCTCGTCCTCATAGCACAATGGTCTTCTTCTTCTGCATAGAACCAAATAACAGAACAGGAAGTGATTGGCATGCATCTAAAAATGTCTTATTTAGATAGAGGCCCATTCAATTTCATTCTTAAAGTGCCAATTCAAATCATACATTATCTCAAGGCACTGTGTATAGAGTAAGTTCTGTCTCCGAATGCGAGTCAACCAGAAATGTATTCATTCCCATGGCAACCACTGCAATCTCTGAAAAAATGATGTTTTTCAAAATGTAAAAAAAAGGTGTGTCCTTATCTTGGACTGACCGTGTACTCTGTGTGCCACAGGGAGTTACCATAATAACCTATTAGCTAAGTATGTAATTGCATAATTAAATTGAAACCTGTTCAACCATTGTGATTTTTAATAGATTTACTTTGCTAAAATATAAATTGAAGTAAAATAAATGTGTGAGAATGCACACAATTATTTTGTATATAACAATAGTAGTATTGTAACTAATCAAAAATCAACAATTTGCTTCACCAGAAACATTAAAGCTATTTTAAAGCATATATAGTAAAATAATAAATTAGCCTCAACAGAGCTAAACTAATGGTAGATGTAAAGTCTTCATTGTGACATGACAGCTGACTGTTGTATGTAAAGTTATCGACTGCTCCTTATTGTTGCATGTCAGAGTCTTTGAGCCATTCTTTAATCTTTAATATTCCTCCATAGTTCTCTTCCATAATAATTGCATCATCAGAGGACGAGTCTCAAGACAACGCTGCAGGAAAGCACGAAACAAAAAAAAAATACATCAGTCTTGAAAAGCACGGACATTCCTTTAATGTCACCCCAGCAGCAAATGGTATATAATTTAGAACCAGGCCATAAAATGGCTTCTTAAAAGAAACACCAATTACATCCAGCAGCTGTCTGTTGTGATGACACCACAAGAAACAATTGGTAGACTGGGGAGCAGATACTTGGAAGAGCAGAACCAAATCCTTCTTCCCGTCAAATGAAAGAAGAGGAAACACAAACCACATCAAGCTCTCCCCCTCTCCTCTTCCACTGCAGCTTCTCCACTGCCGAGATGAGTCTTTTATTTATTACAGTTTTCACTGAAATCGCATTAAAGAGTTTTATCTAATCTAAAAACCTTTTTATTCTTTGCATGTTTTCTATTCTTGTTGTTTTGGCCTTTTTCATTATTTTACCTCATGAACGGGTTCAGCCGGACCTGAGTGCCAATGAGACGTACGCACAAAGGCATCTTTTGTGTTTCTGTCTTGCAGCCGCGAAACAGACTTTTCAGAAACTCTCCTTGCCAGGTGCATTCAAGGACTCTTCAGTACTCAAGAACAGGTCGTTATCTGCAGAAAGGCATCGCACCGAGGAGCTACATTGTCAGAGAATCCTATTCAAAGGCTAAACAAGCAAACCGTTGTGAAAGAAGATTATGCAATTTACCTTGGTTTGTTTTTCTTGATACTGAAAGATTCAGCAGGCATAACTCGTGCGAGTCAAATATCAGGGCGTCCTTGAACACAATAACAACTCGAGTTTTCTGGACAGTTTCTAGTCCCTTAAGAGAAACGTGGTCAAAACTTGGACGAGATAAATTAAGAAATACAGAGTTTAAATCTTTGAAACTGTATTTTTTCATGCTCTGGTACGAAGTCAAGTTGAACACAATTTAGGATAAAAATATTATTAACATAATCTCTACATTAACAGTGTCTCAATTCAGGGACGGCATCCTTCGGAGGACCGGATCCATCCGACCCACGAAGGTCTCTCTGGGCCAGTTAGGCCGCAGAGACAGAACTGAAATAAGGCGGACTGGTCTCCATCGGACGTCCTGTCACCTGCCGTTGGTTCGTCACCAGAGTGCAATGAACGTTGGGCCGGGGGAGGATCCATCCAATGGAGCCTTTGTTTCCCAGGAATGTTATGACGCATTTGTCGACCACATGTAAAGGAGCCTTCGAAATGGGACAGTGACGTGGAACCGCTGTGATGCGATCGCTCTTGGAATGCAGCCCCTGAAGGACGCAGCTCCGCACTGAGACACAGCTATCGTCACATATTAAAATGTACAGTATATGTTGTCCTGTGAGATATTAGAGTCGTAATTGTCTTGAAATGATTTGATCCTCTCTTGACGCCACACCATTATCCTGATGTGATTTTTTTACCTTCTTAACTTTTAACCTAATTTCTCAAGTTTGATATATCTCCTAAAGTTCCACACCATTAAAATGAATAATGCAGCGCCGAAGCTCGCATAGCGTCAGGCTCCTGAGGCTGTGTGTCTGTTTATTTCCCAGAGTGCAGTTTGTAAAGGAAATTGGTTTATACTTATGAGCCATTGATCCACAGAGAGCGGTACAGTTTGTCATTCAGTAGGTCGCTCGGACAGGGGGATGGAGAGATAGGGGGGAGACTCCGGGGAGAGACAGATCCAGATAAGTTGCTTCCGCTATCGCTATCAGCAGAGTATAGGAGGACAAGCTGTGAGGGAGGATTCAAATGGCTCGCTGCGAAAAAAGATCTACCAGAAATGGAAAATTTCATTGGTTCGGATGCTCAAAGGTCGAGGTCTTAACTGCTCGGCAGGCACAGATGAGCAAAGAAAAAAAAAAACACACATCGCTTTTTAAATAAAAAATGTGAGCAGCTTCTTTTTTGTCTAGATTTAGGACACGGAAAAGAAACTGGGTTGAATTTTCTTTTTCCCACGTGCTTGGATGAGACTTCGGAATCAGACGATATGAAACTCCTCTGCATTTAGAAAATGCCTCTGATGTAAATTTTATGAAAAGCTTTTGAAGCTCACTCGATATGTAAATGAACCCATTGGGAAGTGAGACTCTTCTCCGAACACTTGCTGAACTAATGATTTTAATGAACAAAAGAATCATATGGCGATAAAATATTAAAAAGGTAGGTTCTAAAGGACACAAGGTTTTGATGTGGAACTCTGCACACCAGCCAATGAAGAAACTGTGATGGTTTGCCACACACGCACACACACAGTGCAGTTTACAGATGGACAGTGGAGAATTGCACATCGCTGCAGGGGAGGTCTGAGACGACTCTATGACCTTTTGATACGGTTTCCACAGGAAGCACCTAGAAGCTGTTGTAACTGATAGAATGGGCATGAATTCAAGCTCAATGCAGCTGCTGCTGTTGTTGAGGCGGAAACAACCACATTTTCAACAGCTCTCGAGACTACAAGGGGGGGAACAGTTCCTATCAAAAAGTTTTGAGATGGAGTTTCCCTTTAGAAGAAATATATGTCACTTTTGTTTAGTAGAAAAGGTCTCCATCACATTTAGAGTTCTCAGGGGCATTGATCTATACATACATTTATTTATATATGTACAGCCTCTTAGCTAATAAGTTTTCATGCCAAAAACTTCCTACATTGGAGATCACAGAGGTAGCCATAGGAATGAATGCACTTCGGATTGACTTAGATGTGTGTAAACAAGGGGTGACTGGTACATTGTTTAAAATAGACGAATCTCTTTTTGCACATGAAGGCAGCATCACAAGCCTTTCATTGTTTTTGTGGTCAAACTAGTCAAATGTCAATAATTAGACTCAAGATTATTTTTTTTTTGCCTGATGCATGTGAATCACTTTCTTTTAGTTCTTGTCCCTGGATGTTTAGAGTTTGTGCAAAAGATAGGAATGCATACAGCTTTATTATATTGTAATGAGAGGGTATAAAGTATAAAGTATTTTTTAAGACGAGAATATTTCCGACACAAGCTCTGCCGTCTTTCTGCATTTGAAGTTTGCGCTGCAGCGATCAGAGTTTGGACGAAAAGATATATTTACACACGCACATACATATATTAGCGAAATAAAACAAGGCGGGATGTGAATGTCTTTTCATGCTTTGGAGGCAGCGAGGGAATTGTATCCGCCTCAGCCTACATTTTGCCCCAAAGGACGAAGTTATATCTGCAGATACAGTATATTAGATTTTCCCTGCATTGCACAAGATGAATTAACTTGATAAATGTCTTATTTGCAGAGAGCGGCCGCGCAGCCTTTTGAGGAGGAGATTGCAGAACTTGCGATGCCCGTGCTCCACTATCAGCATTCACAATATGTCATTACACACTCGAGCCTCAGAAGAGCCATTCATGCTAATGGAAGTAATTACACAGAAATTATAACCTGTCGGAGAGAACGAGTACAGATGGGCAGGCATGTGACTGAAATAGGTTCTCCTCATACAATCAACATGTCTATCTGTGTACAACACGCTTAACCACTGTGCTCGCTGTGTCAGTGTTCTTAACCACAGAGTTCAGAGGAAGGGAGAAGACTGACATTTCCATAATCTTACATGAACGCTGACTTTGACCTTGTGTTACTTAATACCCAGCACAGCTCAACACTTGAAAGAACTCTTATCTCCATTTTGATGAAGTTCAGAGGAGGGGAAGTGGATTCATCCCGTTTCCCCCATGGAAATCCTGAAGGTTAAAATCTACTCACTCGATATTTAATGTGTGATAGTGAATCTGATATCAGTGGTTATAAAGCTATCCTTTTCGTAGTGTTACAGAGCTCGGTCTGATTGTAAGGTACCAGGGTCTGCTCAATTTGGTACTGAAATGGTAGAGACGGGATTATTTCTGAAAGATATTTATTAAAATCTTAAAATTCCCATCCTTTGAATCCTCATTTCAGGCCGGTGCACTTCTCCAGCTCATGAGCTGACACTGAAGTGACTGTGTAAGCTGAAAACTGAAGAAAAAGGTTAGAAAGAGGGAAGAGCAGAAAAGAAGTGACAGGGGAATGAAATGTAAAAAGAAAAAACCATAACGCAATCTGCGGCACTCAACAAGCTGCTAGGCCGTATGACCTGCTTCATAAAACGGGCATATGTCTGTGAAATATAAGCACTCTGTCATTTACGAGGCAGTGTTTCTAAAAGGACAGTATTAGTGTCTTTAAAAATTTATATGCAATTTGCCTAATGTATCTGATCTGCCACGTGTGTGCTTAAGGGTTGGTCACTGTTTAATACCTTAGCTTTTGTCTGTTATTTAGAAGGATTACACACAAACTACTGATTGAATATCACAAAAAAAAGAAAAAAATCTGATATATTTAAGGGACTAAATTTAATGAATGTGTGCAATGGAGTGCAGATCCAATTAAAAATATGGATCTTGTGAATTTAAATGTGGTTTCATAGGGGACCGCTGGGCCTTGGCCTATGCTCTCTCAGTGAAACATAAAAATAATAATAATTTTCCTTGAAATAATAATTGCGTGACATTATATAATGCGTTTCCAAACCCAACCAATAAATATTAATAAACAAAATCAATAATTTTCATTCATTGAATGTTAAGTCAATGGATCTAAATACCTAAAAGATCCTTTTTCAAAATAATCAATCGTTTAATTTGCTCCGTGTTTAATTAGGCTGAAGAGAGTGAAACGAATAAAACTGCAGTTTATTATTCTTGTAGCTATTTGCACAAAAGCTACAACTCCTGAAGGAAATGCTGTTTGTCTGTCTGAACACCAACAACAAACACACAACAATCCAAGTTGGAAAACAACCGACCAAAAGAGCCATGATAATTCACAGGACTCGTCGCTCACTCAGCCACCGTCCTTCCTCTCAGTCCTCTGAATATTTGATGGATTACCGTTTTAGGTCGTGAGGGGTTTTGGTATTTATAATTCAGCACAAAAAGACGTACATCCACGTGGGATTTACCCAAGCATGGAGCTCATTATAAGAAAGAGCGATGCTTCCAATACAAACGCATATGTCACGGCTAATTGGAGCTGAAGATACCTTAACTGTCGCCGGGCTCAACTGCGACCCTGGCATTTTCCGAGAGAACAACTTCTGAACTCCGTCGTGGACCTTTATGATGGGTCACCCAGTTTTTTTTAAAACAGCTTCATAATGAGTGGTTGGGGTTTAAAAGCTGAGGGACCAGGGTATCATTGAACCCCCAACACTGACTGATATAACACAGTTAAATTATTCATTTGAAGTAATAGTCTTCCTGATGAAATATTCATCATTCTGTAATGAGGGATGTATTGATTTAAATAGCAGCACTTTGTTGAAAGCCCCGGCTTTAGCCATAGAAAAAAAACAAAACAAAAAAAAACTGAGAAATAATGAAAGGTCTTCTGCAGATCATCTTCTTTTATTTCACCAGCACTGAGCACTTGTACTGATTACTAATTAGACACTTGTGAATGGAAACTAGAGAAATCACGACACCTTCGTACAGTAGATTAGATATCAGCAGTTACTGATAATGAAAACACTGTTACTCTTTATTGCATCATTCCATTGTGATTTGAAATTTCCCCCGAGCACTAAATTGTGCGGACTAATCAATGACCACTTGTTGCTGCAAGTCCGTGTCATGAATGTAAAATGAGGATTTTTCAGATCACTTTCAATTCATTCTTTCGGAGACTTTTCTTTTCTTTTCTTTTAAATAATGACGAGGATCCTGTGCTTTGGTTAAAAAAATATCTCTTAAACCAGATGTATTCCCAAAAATGTTCGGGGACCATCACCAAATTGCACAAAGATAAACATGTCCTAGTCTCCTAAACCTGCCTGTTTTTTCTCATCAAGATCCATGAATTAATCTCTGAGAAATAAACAAAAATGTTGCAAGACCCCCTATCTCACAATATTTAAGAAATCGCTCGTTCCTTGGCTCATGCCCCAGGCCTCCACAAACCTTCAATAGAAATAGTTGAGTGGATATTATGCAATCTTCCTAACTAACAACAAACAAACAAATTCTGATTTAAACATTACTTCTGTGGTGGAGATACATATCCTAAACATTTAGCATCTCCTGGTCATTTTTAGCTGAACCTCGTACACCAGGAGAGCTCCAGCACTTGTGTCCTGTCACACTGGGAGTTCAGGCTCAACATCGTCCAACGCTAACATGTTGAGGAAAGTAAAGCAGGAAGTAAGTGGTTTTCCAACTCCCTAAATTATACTTAATTTGTCCCCAGTTTTCATACCTTCACAGGTTCGATATAGCAAATTAACTTGGATTACTACTGTTGAGTCATTTAAAGCTGCAGCCTGTTTTACAGTCCACACATTTTTGTGTTTTAAAATGCCAGAGATGCATCTGTTGACATAGTAAAGCGTCAGTGTTGTTTTCCTATGATGGGAAAACGAATACACATCTCTCGGCGAAACGCACGACGTGAAGAGCTTTTTTCTCCTGCTGCGTTACTGTGAACTGAAATCCTGATCGTGGCTTTGATCTTCATGCGGCACCACTGTCATTGTTGGCAAGTCCTGTCAAGAAAACACCGTTTGTGTGAAACATGATATCGGACAGATTTTCAGACACTTTATGGCAGGGAACAAGAGCCTCGGGATAATTGTGCATACTGCAGAGGAAAACGTGGCATAGCACAGAATGGCAGCGTTGGGTGCCAAACTTATAGGAGGGGTGGGGGGTAATTTAAGGAAGTGGGAGGGGTCCCATTTGTCTTAGGTAAGCACCAACCTACATCTTTTTCAAGGCATAAACTGCTGATTAAACATGACATACGGCGGGGTTCGAACAGGGCCTCAGAGAATTATGGCACAATCATAAACAAGTAAGAAAATGTGTCCCTGCTGGCTGGAATTAATTAAAATACAATGCAGCTGCATTTCTTTATTCAGCAGAATCAGGGAGGATAAATATCCAGTTGTATGCATTTGGGAGCAGGTGATTAAATACAATTATGTTGGATTTAAATGCAGAAGTTTGCCCTTCGTATTTGTATCCACATTAGTGTCGTGCTCCCGGTGGTGAGTGAATTTAATTTCTTCTAAAGCAGGAAATCAGCAGTAGATGAAATGGCATTGATGGCAAGGAACCCAGATTAGATTGTGCAAAATTGAATAGATAACTCACTGGCTCCTTACAAACAGGAACTGTTTCTCTTGCATTTCAAAGGCAGAATTAGATTAGATAAAATAACATTTTTAAATGTCGGTAAATGTTTAGAATGCAGCCCAAGCTGACCCTTGTGTTAACTTTATTTCAATAAAAATCCATGGGACTGTTTTTACGTGTATTAAATAAGATGTCAGCACTTGAGCAGGAGCAGAAGTGCCCATCTGCCTGTACATCATCCTGCTGTCATTATTATAGTGCTGCAAAAAAACAAAATGATAGATAGATGTCCTGCTTGTTACATAGTGGGGTTTTCATTGTATTTATTCTACCAGCTGCAGATTGATTTGAAGCTGCAGTGGGAGAGAGGGTTAAAAAAAACCTTCACTGTAACAACCACACAATTAGATGAGAATACAGAGGGCTGGAACACAGTTGCTGCACTTTACCTGCTGTTTGTGTGAGTGTATCCCACAGTGAATGTTTACTACTCCATGCCTTCCTCCCATGGCCCTTATAGCAAACACAGGAAAATCATACCTCAGGAGAAAAAAATCCACAACAAAACAACCCACAGGATATTCCTTCTTGACACCAGAGTGAAAATCAAACTTTATTTACACCACTTCATGAAAACCGCTAAAAAAGAATAAAGCAAACAACAGAAAACCAAAATTCTAACTTTAGAAAGATAACCTTCTTGATGTGTTGCATATGGATGCAATATTATGTGTTGTCAGGAGCGCTCATGCCGTGTTGCAGATGAAGACGTCAACGCGCTTTGACACGGCGGCGTGGTTCTGCTTTTTGGGACGCTCCCTGCTGCTGCTGCATAGCAGAGGATGCAGGGAAACAGTAGGATAATAAATAATATGCAGAGGGCACTGCAAACAATCCCCAAATGGGAATAAACTCAGAAATAAAGAGACACCAGGATGCATACAAAGGCTGGTATGGAGGAGGCTTCTGCCAATAGCATCAGAGGCACTGTTTGGAATTTCAATCGGACGAACCTTTGACATCCACAGCTTCTCCGGAACTTTGTTGATGGCCGGTGGTGTGGTTGTGTTGTTGTTTTTTGTCTCGCACAGTTGTCTGGTCCGTACGGCAGCGATGCCTGCACCGAGAGTGTGTGTCTGTTTTGCAAGTAACGCTCACCGAACGCTAATTTGTTTGACATTTCCTCCGGAGTCTGCGGGGTGACTCGAGAACGGTTTAGGAGGTTAGAGAACAATCACTTGATTGGTTGCGAAGTGAGAGAGGAGGAAGCTGCGCTGGAGGAGCCAAGTGATGAGACGTGCTCCGGCCCCGATTGATTGATATTCTTCAGTTAGAGGTTGCGTGTTGCATGACGGGAAAGAGAAGCAGCAGAGCGAGCCCAACGCTCACAAAGAAGCGATGGGGGGGGGGGGGGGGGGGGGTGTTGTTGGTCGTTTGAGGTCAAGAGGGATGGAGCAGAACAAAAGGCTGAACCAGTATTTGATCTCGTTCATGGAGAGCGCAGTTAATGTTTTGCTTGCGATGTCTTTAGGTTGTTGTTCATGGCTCAACAGGTAAAACTATAGGAAGTTAATGGATAATTCAATAATGAGTGAAGTGAATACATGGATAAAAACATCAACTGGCATGTTATTCCTCAGCCTTCTAGCATGACATTTAATCTTTTCCGACAGTTGAAAGATAAAAGCAGAACAAAGTTCAGCCTTGTAATGGATCAATATAACTTCTTTTTTTTTTAAGGATGGACTCATTCATGGCTGCCGGGGAAGGCAGTGTCTCTTTTGAAGGTACCCAGATGACCTTCAGCGCTAGTAAGTCACATAATGGAATTTTTGAAGAAAAAAAAAAAGAAGAAAAAAACCTCCGATGCTAAAGTAACTTTCTGAAAGAGCAAATAACAAAGAGCAGAATTCCTTTTAATAGATGAAAAGTTAAAATAACCGGTAATGAATGAAGCCTCGCTCGGTTTAATACAAAGTGGATTTGCCGCCAAAGCCTTTCCTTTCCATGGTGGCTAAGTTAAGCTTTTATGTGGCTAATGTTAGCAGGCTTCACATGTAGATATTGCTTTGTAAGTTACCAAGTAATTCATGATGAATGATATTACTTTGATACTAATCAAAAACAATAATAATATAGTACAATCACCAACTTCTGTAGGACCATTCAGAAACTACAAGCTACAATGTGCTTCATAAAATAAAATAAAAACTATATCATGGTTCAAAAAATCTTGAGAGAATAAAGAATAAACTTGAAATTAATCAAATAAAAAATTACTATAATAAGGATCAGTCTGTATGGATGAGTTATTAAACTGCTTTTCCAACTGTGATTCTTTTGATCTGCTGTTTAGTGAAGGATACTAAATACTAATTTAACAAAACCAAGAATTACAGAAGAGAGCACTGAAGAACCCTCCAGAAATATTTAAAATCAAATGCTGATTGTTTCCTCTGAAATAATCCATGGCCATCTGTCAATAATAAAATCAAATATTGACAGTCCTTTTATCCACTCTTATGGTAGTTCACGCAACAAATGGTTTTAAATTTAGAATGTTGAGGAGAAAAAAAGTATTAAAGAGGGAAAATTATGTTTTGTTGCTGTGTATTGCAGTGTGGTGTCTGTATTTACATTTACTGTGCGAGTTACGTAATTTTCAGCGTTGATTTGAATGTCTGTGTGATCACTAATGACTGTCTGGTAACGATCTGCTCTCTTCTTCTAAGACCATTTGTTTTGTCACCTGATCAAACACAAAGTGAAAGATTTTGCTCATTAATCGATCAGTCGATCGATCTTGAGCGTGTGTGTGTTCATGAGCTAGGTGTGAAATGACCGCTTCCTCAGTCAGGGCGGATTTTAGGATTTCACCGATTTTCTTGCGACTACCAGCTACACCTGATCCATTGTATACACAGTGTACAGTGAATACTGAGTGCACAGTATGATACTGTGTAACTGATGCATTGCTGCTGGATTTGTCTTCTTGTCTTGTGATACAATGGTGTGTGTGTGTGTGTGTGTGTGTGTGTGTGTGTGTGTGTGTGTGTGTGCTTGTGCCACTATTGAAATCTGAATTCCAGATTTGGAGGAATTTAGGCATCCAATTTTGACCCTTGTGAGCTGAGAAATTCATCACCACAATATTGTTTTTCTAACAATGACAAGGAAATTAGCGTGAAGTGCAAAGCAACATGGTTGAATGGACACCATTGATTTGGTTGCAGATGACAAGACAATTGGAACAAATAAATAAACAGCACAAGCGGCTTGCTGTTTACTCATATGTCAGGTAATGCCCATTTCACTGTTCATTGGTTTTCGGTTATAGGGTTGCATGTATGTTCTCAGACCCAAACTTTAGTACATCGTTTATTTTATTAAAATTGATTATGGTTTACAAACAAATTTTCACAAGTACAAGACAAGTTCACCGATCAGCAACAACATTAAACGTGGTAACATATTTGAATGCAAACTCTGATATGATTTAAAACCATTTATGCAGTTTCAATAATTTTCAATTTATGTATGGCTTGATTTAATCAAATATGCGCAGACCCTCCATAAGACAAATACCTTTAACTGTTTTAATGTTCTAAAAACATATTTTAACAATTAAATTTGAAATGCCCCTTTTTTAATCAAACATATTATTAAGTGTTATTGTAGTTTGTATATGATTTATCAAGGTTGGGGCAAAGGATGAATTCTGCAAAATCACCTAAAACACAGTATTGACAGTGGTGTCAGTGGTGAGGACTGTCCAGTCTGTCAGTCAGGACACGAGTGCTCATAAAACAGGAATATGATTTTTTATTTTTTCGAATATGTCAAATCTAATCCAACATATTCTATCCACGATAGAGGGAAGCGGGTGACGGTGGCACACTCGTCATCTGGATGGAACCATGATAATTTATGCAGTGACTGGGGATGTGCTGCAGACTGAGTACTCAGAGATATAACGTGGGTGGCTGCATTAAAAAAGAAAAACTCTCCCTGGGTGATTTACTAAGCTTTAATACATCAGTTAAAATTGTGGTGCTTAGCAGTTACGTGCAGACGATATTGATACATTCAAATCCCCCTTCCTAATATTCAAATTAAGGTGAAATCATATCGTTTTTTCAAATCGGATTGTTTTCTAATCTCAGAAACAGCAGTGTCGTGGAGGCTGCTCCGTGTGGGCCGAGGACACGGCGCGAGTGCAAAATAGCATTTCATCGTTTTTAACCGCTCGTGAAACGCGAGGTGTTATCTAATGAAATGTAATGAAAATGAGAAACACTATTCCCCCTGCAGAGTCTCTGCCAGAAGAATGTCAGAACAACGGAGCTCTTGCCCCCACTGTCGCTCCTACTTCCTTGGTTCATAATGAATTTAACAGGCCTCCATAACGAGGCTATTATAGACTCGAGCCTCCCAGCCTGCAGAAAATTAGATAAGAGGGCACCTGGACACTTCAGCAGCCATCAAAATAGATGCCAATCAAATTAGCCCAGGTCTGTGTTCCTCCCTTGTTTTCCTCCTGAAAGACCAGACGACGCGATCCTCCCCAGACGGGTTCTTCACCCTCTGATTTACTGTTTTCATTTCCTTCACACAACATGCCGTTATCTAAACCGACCTTATAAAATATTTAAATCTATATTTAGAAAAAGAAAAGCCATATAATGCAGCGAGAGAGCGCAACCTCGACAAACGCAGCGATAGACGTGCTTTGAGGTTTTTCAGTGAGGCAAACGGTCCCAGGGGAGTTATCAACAGTTAGCCTCGTCAATGTACCTTAAAATAAATGAACACTTAATAGACTTAAAAGATTTAACGTCTACAGACAAGCTGCTCGGAAAAGCAGATTAAAACATGGAGTGTGAGTTAGCACAGCATACCAGATTAATAAAGACACACGGTGCTAAAGCTACATGCTAATCCTCGCGAGGCAGCATGCCAACAATGGTCGACACACACCTGAAAGGTTCGTGTCTCCATTTAATCGTTCAGATCTGTTCCGGTTGATTTTTGATAGTTAATGGAGCAACACTAGAAACTTTGGTATGATCAATGCACGTCCTGTTGTCGTCACCTCTGTGGGCTGTGTGTACCTGTACCTCCATCAGGGAGTTAACTCTCGGTTAAAATGGAGAAAATGAATGAACTGGTTCTTTTATTTTATTTTGTTGCCACTGTAAAATCTTTATAGTAAAACTACCAGGGTCACCAACTTCAGACGCAGTACTAGTATGACTACGCCATAAGAAATCCTTTTTCGAACAATTTCCCATCAGAGGCATATTAATATGTTAGCGCTACACACAAAGTACAGTGGGTCGGATGTGAATTTCTTCTATGTCTTAATGATAGTTTTATATGCAAGTTCTTTTTAATTTAGGATAAATTATTTATGGCTGAGGATCAAAGTCATTATTTATCTGAAATGAAGACATGAATGGTTCTATCACCATCCAACAAGTTGTGGAGACATTTCAAACAAAACCATAAGTATAAACCTCACGATGCCACGAGGGAAAAAGCTGATGATCTCATTCAATCATCAAAATTATGCCACTGGAACATTTTCACTGGATCATTGATGATAAATCACAAATATTTTCTAAATTATTCCTTGTGAACCTGAATAGATTATTTTCTTTGTTATGAGAGGAAAAGTTGGATTTGATTTTAAAACCTTAAGCTTTTGAGGTCAACATCATAAAAAGGGACATGAAAAGATTAAACAATATACCAAACACAGTTTTGGATTTGGTTATGGAAAGAAATTGAAGACAAAGAGAAGCAGAAACAGGGAAAATAGATTAGTAATATAAATGCACCTCCTGACAGTGCTTGACATTGAATAATATTAAACAGTGCTGTGATACAGTCTGTAATTAAGTCAAGAAATGTCCACATGGTGGTAACGATGCTTTGAAATATCATTTCCGAGCCTCCAACTCGCTGAACAGCACCTCACAGGGAATTGTTTCCTAAAGATTTAGGTCTGGAGATGGCATTAACTGGGCTTTATCTAAATGTCACTGCTCTAGTGATTGTCGATTATGTCGCCTGTATTGATCCCAAAACTTACCTATTCGTCTGGGTTGCTCGCCCGTTTGTCCTGAGCAGCCCTGGAGCCTCTCTGCAGCCACCACCCCCAGCATTAGTCAGACTCTCTGCAGCCTCTTTCTTTTGTCTGTGTTCACGAGGACTTGATTTCCTTCTTTAATGCTTTATAACCCTGCCACTGTCTCCAGGCAACTCAAAGGCTGGTGAGCTCGTTAAGTCTCTATCCCCCGAAGAGGCTCCGAGCTCCTTTAAGATTTTATGCAGTTCCAGAACATCGGCGTGTTTCTGTTGAAGATCAGATCATATTCACACACCGAGCACTTTGAGAATAATTAGGGCAGTAATAGTGTTAGACGGTCCGAGCCCTCATTAAATTGCTGTTAATGTGGATATTTGAAGCAGTTGGTCTTGACATTAATGCGATGTCAAAGAGACGAGTAGCAAGAGGGGGGGGCGTTTCGCATGTGTGCTACTGTTAAAAGCTCCAACCCCTTTATCTCCTTTTATGTTTGATATTACCAACACTATATGTTTGAAGGACACACAGCCACTTCACATGTTCATCACAACACAGCATCATGTAGGACACTCACATTGGACATATTCACTCATCTGAACTCATCTGAACCTTGTGAATTCTATGAATGTGTGTGTGAATGGGTGGATGGCTAAACAGCATTGTAAAGTGCTTTGAGTGGTCAACAAGACTAGATAAGCGCTATATAGATACACACTTTACCATTTACCATTTAGACCTTCTAGTTTGAGTTGGCTAGAGCACAGGCTGGTTTTCGAAGACATAAGGGGGACAAAAGGTCAAGTTGACGTCATCTCTAAATCTTATATTTGCACAGAGAGATGCTATCGGTCATGTAGTAAATCAATAATTCTGATAAGTTGCATGTGAATCCTAGAAACTTAAACAGGCCCATTATGTTGGCTAATCTTCAAGTCCTGGATAGAAATAGAAACTGGTTCTTGTGTTACATTGTTAAATTTCACATTTGCAAAATTCAATCACTGCACTTGGATTATCAAACATCTTTTTAAAAGGTTAGATGTCATCTTTTGTTTTGATTGTTTTATACCATTGATTGCTAACATTGAATAAAGGATTGAAAACAATTAGCGATTTCTCCTGGCTTTTGATGGTATGAACTCCATATAGCCCATAGTAACGTTAATCCATCAAGGACACTGAAGCTAGGTGGCTGAGAGAAGAAGACTGCTCTTCAGCTGCAAAGCCAAGTCTCAAGCTCCACTGACAGGAAACCTCCACCAGTCGAAGTGTCCTTGAGGAGGACCTGAATGTCTCTACCCAAGAGACTGTTGTTTACACTGCTTCTTGACCTCCCACTGGACAGGGGCAAGCCATAATTGAATTCCTAGGGGATCAATGCCGCGTGGGAAAAGAAAAAAAAGTCAAACACCGTGACTGCATGACTGTGGGAAATTGATAACAGAGGCGAGTGAACTGCAGCTAAAGGCTCCCTTTGGCAGATACTGATAAATCACAAGACCGAGCAGGGAATATTCTTTTACTCAAAAGGTAGAATATACAAACACAGGCACTGTTTCAAAGACGTATTTCAAAGACGACCAAAAAGAGAAGGATGCATCACGTGAGGATTTTTTTTAAGGCCGATTCTAACCACACACAGTCATACACGCACTTGCAAACTAAAACAGTGTCCTTGTTGCTATCATGACATTTGAGGAATAGATGTTTGGAAAGTTCTGCTTGGTATTTGCAGCTTTAGCGTCCTCATCTGAGATGCCATATATAATAAAGTTTGGAGAGAAAAAATTAATATATTCACCATTTCTTTGAAAGTTTGCAGACTAAGAAGAGTCAAGTCCTGGAGAGAGCACTAGAGACCACAACTGAAATGCAAAGTTTTGGGCAAAAGAAAGTTCATCCTACAGATAAGCAAGAATAGTCTCACATCAGATAACGTTGTGGGTGAAAACCTCATCCCAGAATCATTTAAAAACTGCTTCAGGATAAGTAGGAGAAGGCTTTGTAAGGATATCATGGGAATATGTAAAAAAAAAAAAGAAAAAGAGAGAGAGCCAGCAGTAATAAGTGTTTATATAAACAATAATTGCAGCATATAAAATTGATAAAACAAAAAGTACAGGTTCTGAAAATGGGAACATGCTTTTTATACAAGTTATCCTCATTCCTATTGTGATTTGATATCTAGCTTCAAGCACTGAGTAGTTTGGCAGTTCTCATGGGCTGTTATGAGTTACCAGAAATAACAGCGCTATGAGCAACCCTGGTATTTGAAAATATGTGACGCATGTTTAACAAAAGATTCATGTGGACACAAATCACAAGTTTAATAATTTCTTTTCAAAAGACAAACTTTTGCTGTTTTTGTTTGAAAATGAAAGAGACTGCCAACACGATAGAGAGAGAAGCATATCCAGCATTCAAAACCATCGACTCTGACTGACAGTCTTCCTTGTGAGAAGAAACAAACAAATATTTCAGTTCTATGGTCACTGACGAATAAAAAGCGACGCTATGAGCAGGATTAGGTCAACGCTGTGCGGCTGCCAGCAGAGTGGCACATTCATTAGTGCTGTTGAGCAACACAGAATGAATCCTTGGAAATCAGTCTTCTGAAAAGCAGCCGCTGATCACAACCTCACTCAAGTTACATCAGATTCCAGAAACATACATTATTCATCTCGCCGAAAGCTCGACAACTTTAGGAACACATGTTTATGAGATCTCCATATCCATGTCTAGACTTTAAAATCTTTGGTTATCTGCATCAAAAGCGAAATATCTGTTTATGTCAAACATATTTCCAGTGCATATGTATTTTGGTTTCCCTGCAGACAAAACATGTCCGACCCATTTTCAAGTGCAACGCTTTTGCTCATCTGGGACACATTATGGAACGGTTCAACATGTTTTCATGCAAGTTTGACACATCCATTTTCATACATAATATCACTCGACACCTCCACAGCTGTGTGATCTTCTCATTTTGACATGGAAATTAAGCAATCTCCGCCATAACCTTCCCTTTAATCTCCCGAAACAATGACAACAAAGGCACCATCGAACGTACTGTGTATTTTCGCAAGCAGCATCTTTGTAGTTTTCCTCATGTTCGGTTTGTGTATCGCTCCTACAACATTACACGGAGCATCAAATACTTCTTTGTGAGTCTATGGCCCAGATTTGTTTACACAACCGAAGGAGGAACTCACGGCTGCGCAAACGTCTCTGGCGGTTTCTGACAGCACAGAAAAAAAATAAAAATAAATCTAAGTTCACCCCGTATGGTTCATATCAGAGATGTGCGAGTGGCGTTGCTATAGTGAAAATACATATAAAATAAGTAAACTTATTTTCCAGGCGAGTCAGTCTTCACCCGTTTCCCTAGAGGCTGTTGCATATTGTTCTCCATTTTACTATCAGAATACAAGCCATTAGACAAGGGCAATTGAGTGGAGTTGTCATATTCAAGAAGATCTATTGTGTTGATGGAGCCGGAGAACGCACAGTGCTATTCCCACAAGGTGTTAAGAAGTTGTTAATCTGCGTCCTGCTTTGCCCCTACAGCTTGACAGTATTGGCAAGATGTTATTTTAACAGTCTGGGTGTTTACAGAGGAGCTGGAGTACACGGATTTCCAAGGCCTTTCGCCATAATCAATAACCAGCGGGAGCCGAGAGTTTGGAGCTAAAATGTGCACTCAATTCCCCAAAAATATGAATGTGAGCCGCGTTGTTATGCGACCATATCTGAATTAACAGATATGCAAGTGAGGCGGAATACTCCCGGGGACGCCGAGAGATTGCACATGCCTTGTTATCATTACAGAGATAACATGCAATCAGCGAGGCGACATTATCAGGGGACGGCTGCCATGCGTCTTTTGTGACAACCTCGCCGGCGCAATTCTGTTCGATTACTTATTCATACTCTAATTGTACGCATTCAAACCTCATCGTGAAATGCATCTGTTATGATCAAATTGAGGATCATGATGAGTTTAAGCCGCGTGCGACGTTTGATTGAGGCTTTGATTATTAAGCATAATTGGATCATCAGATGCCCATGTCAAGGAGAAAAATGATTGCTCCCGTAGATTGGAAATGTTTTAAACACTTTGCGGTTTTATCGCCGCCGCCGCCGGAGTTAAAAAACCCTCTCCGGGCGACCTGATGTGATTTTACAGCAGGCTTCTACAGTGTCAAACATATTTCTTTATAAAAAGCTGTCTGTCCCACACCTTTCCCAGGGCTGTGCAGTCTGTCATCCAAACGGAGCGTGTCCATCTGTCCCTTCCCATTCACACCCTCAGTTGTTCTCGCCGCAGCTGAGCCCATCATGCAATGCAGGGATGGTTGACAGATGTTTGTTGATTCGACGCCACGGCTTATTTCCTCTGTCTCCGTTTGTTTTGATGTCAGCGTTCGCCGGGATCAGTGGGTGAGTCAGCAGGCCTCTGTTTCAAGGCCCACGTCTGATATCAGGAAGCAGACACCACAAAGTAGTCGGCCTTTTTGTGCCTTGTCGAAACAATCTGACACTGAACGTTGCAGTGGAAATGAACCCTCGCACAAAACTACGGGTGTGAGATCATCATCCGGTTCATCAAGATCCTTCCTAATGGAGCTGAATATGCCAAGACTATTAATTTCCCATATTTATGTAGCATCAATAAAGCCCAAAGTGGATATGTTGATTCTAGCAGATTTTTCTGGTACATCTATTTTTAATTGGAGAAGCTCCGATACCATTATATATATATACACATGTATATATATATATATATATATATATCCAGCGTGACGTTTTTCCAAATTGCTGACTATTTATGCTAGCTCTGGTTAATGCTACATTAGCAGAAATCCCTACTTCACTGATCTAAAAACATCATTCTCCAGTGGCAGTGCCGTGCAACTGCTGTTTCACTTCTGCTGTGATATTGGATCACATAGATTAGTGTATTTTCCAAGGCCCGACCCTGCATCTTTGTCAGTTGCTGAGGCCTTTCTCTCTCTTCATTGGCAAGTACACCTGAGGAATGAAACAGTTAGGATTTGACCAAAGTCTTCCAGAGAGGGATGGACACCTGTAATCTGTGTGAGAGCGTTGAAATATGCCTCTGGTGATATTCAAACTTTCACCTCCTCTTAGAACAAGATGCAATGTCAGAGGAGCATTATCGTAAGCTGCTTTGAATAAAAGCATTAGCTAAATGATACGTAATGTAATGTAAAAAAGTCACTTCAATACATCCTTTTGGGACCTTAATAATCAGATGATCCAATCATTTCTAAGACAAGTCAATCCAGAGTCATGCTGCAGGTAATTCCCATCACGATTAAAAAAGGTCAAACATACGAGTTGTTGTTTTTCTGTTTTTTATATTTAGCATAGTTTTTCAACTTTTAACGATGTCATGTTTAACTTTTAATTTTGTAAGTCAAGTGTGACATCAAAGACCAACAGCGCTCCAAGACATTATCATGTGACTCGAATTGTTGTGACAGGCGTTCTCAGAATATACCGCACACTTGCTTTATTAAGTACACGTTCTCATTTACAAATACAGGTTGCTCCTCCAGACAGTGACTCATACTGTACATTAATAATGCATGAGTGGAACGCATGCTAACGGAGTTGGGGGGATTCAGTATCTGTTTGACTAAACGGTTGAATGGGCAAGACGTGATCTGAGCAACTCTGAATGTGGTATGATGTTTGATCCCAGATGTGCTAATTCCAACATAAACACATTCACTGCTCCGGGAAGTTCAGTCACCACAGAGGCTCCAGTTTATTCAGAATGTCACCTTGAGCAAAAAAAAAAAAAAAAATAGAAAAACAAAAAACAGAACAAATAAACAAGAAGCCTTCCAGTCGGGGAGACAGGTTTGTGCACAGAAACTCCTTGTAGCCGTGAGAGGTCACCGTAGAACGACATACTTTGCTCCAGTTGACAGGTGGCCCACGAAACAACCTTGTAACAGTTCAGCATCACTGTGATGTGCAGGAGGGCATCTTAAATCAGACATCTAGTCAAAATGGAGAAGGTACAGCAGCCAAACACCAAGTGGCATGTCAGCTTAAAACCAACGAGGAGAAGCTGCAGTGGAGATGTCATCACTACGGTGTTGTGGGAAGCTTTGGCTAGTGCAGGGGATGTGTGTTGCATCATGGTCGCAGCAGGTTGACAGTTTAGCTTCAGGTACATGGATCAATAGGTCAATCCTCTGTGGAGGGTATACTGGCTGCGGGCAAAAATAAGTCTTTACCAATGGCTAACACGCTATTTTTGATGAATTCTTCCTGTAGGAAAATGTTCTGTCGATTTTTAAGAGATTTCCCTAGATCTCAAGCCAATAAACCCCTTTTGGCATGAGCTGAAAATTGAACATTTACAGTGTGATTCTACAAAATAGTTTGGGTAGATTAACCTGTACTGAAAACCCGTCCAGTTTGAAGACAATCAGACTGGGCCCGTCAAGCACAGATGTACAGAGGATGAGATCAGGCCTCAGTATAATGATTTAATCCTGCTGAAGTGCAGTGAGGTGATAATACTTAATCCTACATTATAAATACACATTGCAACAATATATTTCTGCCCATGTATACAGCTTAAACAACAGGCCAAATGTTGTCAATGCAACCAATTTAGTTTCATAGCTCTGCAGTCTGTTATTGAAGGCTGTCATTTTGTCAAACTTGTTTTTTTGGTAGAAAAAGAGCTTGTGCTGTTTTGGATTTCAGTGACACAAAGAGCTTTAATCAAAAGTCTGTGATTTGACTGGTAATTGTATGAAAATTGAGGTACTGCCCAAAGACAAATGGTCTGTATTCAATCGCTGTCTAGGTATTCATTCTGCACTTTGAAGTGTATTTTAGCACATGGTTGGAAATTTGACAATTGCAGTTTAAGAAAAAGCATATTTCAGAAAGAGTGCTTTTTATATTTTGATATCAAGCTGCTACTCACATCTCACTGAAAGCTTCTCTATGCATATGATAATGACAGGTTTGACAGGTACTGGCTTATTGTTACGGGATATTTGGAATGCTGTATAACTTGCAATTTCCTCGGCATCATCATCAATCTCTGTCATGAACGCTTCTTTCGTTGACAAACAGATTTCCTGAATGGACCCAAATAAATGATTCCCTATGTTACTTAGAAAAAAAACAGGAAAACAAAATAAAGGAAACTGACCCTTTTGAACGTAACCCAGCATTTTGACAAAGGCTTGGAAAAATTAAAGTGAACACATCTTGTCTTCCCCAATAAGCACAGCTCGTGCGTCTCGCACCTTTACGTCCCTGTGCTTCATACGAGACGAAAGGCAGAGCCCCTCCCTGACACGCTGCGCATCAGATTCATTGTGACTGACGTCCACTGCATTTAGAGGAACATTCAATCTATCAGGCAGTGGAGAGGACCTCGTTTATTCATTCATTCGCAGTGGCAGTAAACATTAATAAACCTTCCTGTACATGCACCAAAAGGCTAATTTTCATCTGTAGTCCCTTTTTAGATGTTATAAGTTCTCGTTTAAGAAGAACAAAGTGGAGAAAACTACAGATGTGAACAATTGAAACAAGACAAGAGGAAGTGGGCAAGTAGTCAAATGAATACAGGCATGCCGAGCATCAACAATGAGGAGTATTAATATTAAAACAAAGGAGGTTTAAAAGGTGAGAAATAGAAACATCTGCTGCATTTATTAGGATCTGAGTCTTGAATGTTTCAGAGCCCGGGAGTGAAGAGTGAGTTTAAAGCACAACAAGAAGAAACTGAGCGAACGAGTCGAATACTGGGACCTTGCAAACAGTCTGTGGTTCCATCAGGCTGCGGATTCCAACCAGTTTGTCCTGAGGCTCTAAAATCCAGCAGTGAAGCGAGACTGACAGAAGCAGGCTGGAGTCCGAGGCAGAGCAAGCGGCGGTGGTGGCTGGCTGAACGTGTTGGGGCTTGTGGGTGATCCTGGGTGCAGGCGAAAAGCAACGAGGGTTCAATTCTGGTGCACAGGCTGAGTAACAGACATTCAACACTGACAGGTACAGGATGCAAACAGAGGACGGCCAGCAGAGCAGGAGAATACAAACACATATTCCTCCCAGCATTAACAGGCGATGCTTTAAATAACATTGCAGCTCTCACAAGTGAAGCCAATGACATCCCATTGGTGGCCGGGTGCAGATTTGTTGATAAAGCCCGCCCCCTCCTTGTTAGTAGATTGGACATGGACCGAAATAAAAAGTCATCGGGTTCGAACCTGATGCATGTTCAACAGTAAACAAATTATTGACAGCTGACACGTGATTGGTCGAATTTGTGTATCGACGGTAACCACGATAACACGGCTGCACACAACCATCAGAGCTGCGCAGACGCCAAAAACACAAATGGTGGCGCCTGTGTCCAGAGTATTTTGGTTTCATTTTTGTACAGTGGTAAGATGCAGAGACAAGTCGGTCACTTTATATACAGTCTGCTTAAGACAAAAAGTCAACAACACATGTCACAGAAGAGATCATAGGTGTGAATTCACACTTGAATCTTAATATCTATAACATAGAATTAATCACTCGAGGTGCATGGTTATTTGCTGTGATGAACACTTGATAACAACTGTTATTTTCTGTATCATGAGGAACACAAAGAAACTAGGATTCTACTATAAGTTTTACAAAGCCTCACCTCTGCAGGAGAAGTATGTTTGTGCTGGTTTAGCCTCTGACAGCAGAGCCATTAACTAATTCAACATGTTGAAATGTTGAACCAATTATTTTGTGTAGAATCCATTTATCTGAGAGAGTGGAATAACAAGATGCTTACTCACCTGTGGTCCGGAATGAACCACCCAATATATTCCTTTCATTTCACGCGCAGTTTTTCAGCCTTTCTAACGATTGTATTTCTCTTATTGTTGTGCATTGTTGACATTTTGTTTTTAACACTTCATCTCCGTTATGCTAACTGCGTTTTATCTGCCAAGGACTAACTAAACTTAAAAATGCCTCTACCCTCTAGTCTACCCATCGTCCCACTCATCCAGTCAGTTTCAGAAAATCCTTTTATCATACATGGAGCCACCCCCACCCCAGCCCCACTTTGTACCGCAGCTTCAAGCCACTGTGGCCTCCGATGCCCTCCCCTGCAGAGAGCATTGCCAAAACCTGCTCCAGGCCTGGACCATGCTCATTTTGATAAGTCTGCATCAAAATGTCTTCCCCCCCTCCCCCACTCCCTCTCCCTCACACAGAGATTATTTTCTTCCACCGTGTGTCTATGCATTGCAAAGTTTGCTCTTTGTTGATTCCCTGCATTTTTCTTTTCAATACAACAATACATGACGTTTGTTTGCCGACCTTGTTTCCCGCTTGGTTTCTTTTCAAATACTTCAAATATTCAAGAGCAGTGTTCAAGTGGGCTGCATTTCAGGGTAAATCTTCTTCTCAGGTTGATTTAGCTCTATTGTGATGTGGGTTCATTACTGAGAGACAAGACGTGCAGCCATTGTAATTCCTTATTTTTTTCAGCTTAGCCTTGCCAACACATGATTTGCAGAAACACATCCTTGGGCAAGGCTTTCTGTTGATAGCTGTACCATCTGTGTGTGAACAATTCATATATTGAAGTAGTGTTTGAATGAGGGAATATGACTCATGGTCAATATCTTTTTTTGCGTGGTTGTACAAATAGTACAACCAAAAAATTTGAGAAAAAAAATCATGGGAGATGTTGTCCTCACCACTATTGCCGATAAAAATCTACTTGAGCTGACTCAGACGCAAATCACGTTCAGTTTTATTTGTTGCGCAGCAAACGGCAATAAATAATCAACTGGCTAACTGGTTACCAGCAGGTTTGTATCCATGGTTCAAGCACAGATACACAGTCGATGAAATAATGGTTCAGTCCATATGGGTAATGTGCATCTGATGCAATTAAAAGGCTAGGTGAAGGTCGTATCCATGACAAAACAAGTAAAATAAAGGGTCACAAGCACTACATGGATTCAATATAGGTTTATGGTTTCACACACTCTCAGGTTTTTCTTTGACGTCACATTAGTTAACAAGCACAACCAGTGTTAATTGGTTGTAATCTTAATGTAATTGGCATTACATTATATCTGAATGAGGCCCAAACATTAAGTTTACAGTGTTGAGTTAGTTTTCTTACCATATCCATGTTATCAATCATTCTTCCTGGTTTGGACTCAGATGAGGCTGTGGGTGGAGACTGGTTAAATTCGGAAGCCCAGTAAAATGGACAAGACCAATTGGTGCATTAGCATGGAAGGTGGAGGTTCTTTGTATGAATGTTTAAGTTGTTGTCTGTTTTGTTTTCCCCCATCAATTTCAAATGGTCTGATCAGCCATATTATGAGTCTTACTTTTCTCTAATTCGTGAGCTGAGTTGTTTGATTCACTGTCCTGTTTCTTATTCAGCAGTATTTTGAATAGAGTTCTGTTTGGCTGACCTCTTTTAATTGGCCAAGTTATCTGCTTCATTTCACTATTTCTAATTCCTTAGTATTTAGAAATGATTGGGTGAATTATATTTGAAACATCTTGTCTATCCTTTCACTGCTTGGGTCCCTGACAGGCGACTCAAATTGAACCTTACCTTGATTCAAATTGTGGATTTCACTGGGTTTGAACAATTCAGAAAATATAATTCAGTTATAGTTGTCTTGGGATATTTTAATGAATTGCTACATCTTAAGGACCAAAACCCATATGATTTTTTTTCAATTTTAACCCTCCTTACACTACATGTAACCATATCGGTCCACCTAAAAAAGCCTATAACTGGAAATGGGGAGTAAAAAGAAATAATTTTCTCAAACTTCCTCCTCTCAGTCTTCCAAGTCATCCTCTCTGTGAAGAGATGGGTCAGTTGCAGCAGATGATGGCCTCTCATGTGCAGCCAAGAAGATTGCTTTGATTTCACTCCTCTGACAAATGGGGAGGGAGTGTTTCCACCAACACTCCTGTGGACAATGTCTTGAACATAAGGAGCTCGAGCACTTTTCAACCCAAAGTGGGATGAAAGTCGACTACAACGTGACGGATGGACCGAGAAACTGAACAAATGGAGGCAGAGGTGTAACGCAATGTAAGACAAGAAAAATGATCCTTCAGGGTTGATGTTTTTTATGGAATCGCCGAACTGTTTGAATTACTGCAACATCTATTTGTTACATTTTACAAATAATCCATCTTCTTTTTAATCATGCGGTTCATATGAAATATATAGTGCCTAAGTGCTGTCTTAATGAAGTCATTACTTTTCCCTATGTTTTAAAGCCAATGGATTTACTGTCTTTTTCACATCTTGGCTCAGTGGGTTGCTTCTTGATATATTAATATGAATTCACAAAGGTTCTTTCTGTCCGGCTATTGTATCATCGCACGCACAAACTGTTGGTGTGTAACTCTATTGCCGATGACACAAACATTTCATCTCAGCGGTATGACTCCCTCAATAAGAACAGATCTTTTAATGCTCATTTATGTTTAAAACTGGATTGCTTCACTGCCCAAAGGAGAGTCGACATCGAGTTGGTTGTGCAAAATTCATTCTAATGACATTCAAGTCAGCGCAGCGCATGACAAAAAGCACGTGGATATGATTGCTGCAATGTGAAACATGAGCGTGAGAGCCCGTGATGCACTTCAGAGGAAGGTAGGTGTTAAAGTTTTATAAGAAAAAGATATAACAGAGACAGAAAGGCTGGTTTTCAAAAAAACATGTTTTTGATCTATGAGGAATGTGGTTTGATTTCCTGTGGGTGGCTTGTCAGGATTATATCAGACTAAGGATGGGGAGCTAACATAATCAAAAGACGTTTCGGGAGGGGAAAATCTACAGAAAGCTGTTTTATCATGTAGGTAACCAAACATTCTGAAATGATTGTAGTACATGAAACCAGTTTTATTAGTATATCTGCTGCCTTGTAACAGGCCGCTGACAGATGACAGTGACAGTCATGGTCTGGTGGGGGATGAGGCTGCAGGTTAGAACTCAGCCCCTCCTCATTGCAGCATCAGAACAGTCCATCGTGCAGAATGTCAGGTCTGAGGAGGGAGTGAAACCAGGAGAACAGGATATTAGGCCTCAGAATGGGATGAAATCAGGCCACTGCCGTTGTCTGGGTTGTACTTTTTATTGAACTGCAATTGTAGCACTGCAGCAGCGGGATGAAAACAACCCTGCGGTTTATCATTCACTTCAGGGCTGCCCTCTCGCAAGTAATCTTTCTGAGACTTTAAAAGATGGGCTGAGGTAGAAGCCACAGATTGTCTCCATTTCCTCTTTTTTGTGCAAAAATGAAGCCAAAACATCCCGGTAATGGGAGAAAAATGTACCTGAAAAATGTACACTCACCGGCGTTGGTCCCATCCACTTACGTGGTGGAGGTAGGATGTATGACTGGTAATGCTGCCGGCCACCAGAGGGCATTCCAGATGATTTGGCTTCACTTTTGGTGAGGTGTTATGTCGTCCATCTTTATGTACAGTCAGAAACAGCTCAAAAACCTAATCCCACACCAAGGGCTCCTCTTAAATGAGCATTTCCGACGTTTAAAGTTGTCCAGAGCTCATGCAATTCCATTCAAATGTCATTAACTTGTGCAGTATCACTTAAACACAACAACTAAAATAACACACTGGGGCTGCATTATTTACTTTACAGAGGCTGAGATTTTCCATGAAGGGTTCCTTCCACATTTGAAATCCCTGCTCGTAAACAAGCCCTGACTCATGAATAACTCTGAATCCACTGCCTGTACAATGCAGCCCGGTGATAAATGTCAACTTTAACCGAGTTGTTTTCTCAAAAAGAAATCAATTATACAGCAGTGCAAAAAGTATTAATAATTAAAGCAAATTTGCAGACTCCACACATTACTGTGTATTTCTGCACGAGCAATAGTAAGAGTAAAGATTCACTACAGGCAAAAGAAAATCTGCACTGTTGATTCTGTTGAGCAGCAGGTGAACACAGGATTATAGCCCCTTAAAATATTAAATGCTTATTATGACTTATGTAGGTTATGAAAGTTTTGTTATTAGAGCTGAAACCTTGATTCACATCCCAGCTCGGGTGAAATCTCAATTCTTATGTGATTAAAATACCACATAATCACAATTTGACCAAGTCAACGCAGACGTAAGGAAACTACTGAAGTGTTTGCGCACAATGTGCTGAGGACAATTTACAGCCACTGGCCATTGTTGTGCAAGAGGAATTAAGAGTGCCATGATGCACGTATTGATTTGGCTGCAAAGAACACACACAGAGGGAGTACTCTGAGAAAAGGTCAGGAAAAATGAGATTTAACTTTCTTATTATAATACTGACATTCCCCATTACTTTCAGAGTCCTGGAACGAATCCTTACTCACCACTGCTCCCTACAGAGCGATGCAACATATGCAGTTTCTGAGTGCCATGAAGGGCGCTCCATCCCACCCATTTATACCTTTAGGTAGTTATGGCAATTACGATGCACTACGATGCATTTAGTGGGAAAACTCAATTATGGACATATACAAGATGAGAGAAACTCCTCTTTATATAGAAAATAATCATAATAATAAATAATAATAGCTATTGATGCTTGCTTTTTTGGATTATGAATATGAAATAGGCTCTTCCCTTGATGAGGATAATTATCCTGCTTTTGCTTCAGCTTTCCAGCTCAGCATGAGACCCGGGAGTTTAAGTTGGATCCATTGTTCATATGTCTTTCAACAGCATTCAGCTCCAGCCAGCGAGAGACTGACATGAGAGGAGCAGGTTACTTAGCGAACCTAAATAAACAGCCTCACTGTGCACAACCGAACAGGAGGACACGGAACTGAGTGTGCCGCTGCGCTCTAATACTGTTTTCCGCAAAGAGACAGGATCCTCTGCTCTAACCATTATGTGCCGTGGCAACATGTTTGCTTCGATCAGGATCCTTTTGTATCCGCCCCCTTACTCTGCTATCTTTCAACAAGTTGTCAAATTACCCCGGGAAAGAGGGAGTATAGAGAGAGGTTCACCTTAAAATACTACATCTCTCTGTGATACTGTCGGAAATATATTCCCTCAAATGTCAGACCTAACTTGTTTAAGGTTGCAAAATAATATTTTCTATATGGAGCACGGCGCTCATGATGTCCACAAAGGAATTAGCTTTTTTTTTTTACCACAGTCACATAACATTCACCAACAAATCCATCATACCAGAGGCAGACGCTGTGAACATGCAGCCCTGGACAGAGAGTGCAGGTAGGTCAAACTTAACATTGTTTTCCATATATTTGGCATTTGGATTTGCAAGATTGTAAAAATGCCAAAAAGATGTTTGTACGGTCAGATGTAAAGTATATATAGACATTTCAAATAGCCAGAATCTGATTCTTTTTGCATCCCATGAAGAGGCTACATGAAAA
This sequence comes from Platichthys flesus, assembly GCF_949316205.1. Classification (NCBI taxonomy): domain Eukaryota; kingdom Metazoa; phylum Chordata; class Actinopteri; order Pleuronectiformes; family Pleuronectidae; genus Platichthys; species Platichthys flesus. Next base: position 15,217,241 of record NC_084958.1, on the reverse strand, counting down.
TAAGTATCCATAGGCAGCAAGCTTACATTTCAGTAGAAACTTCATTACCAATATCTAAACTAAACCAGATCCTTCTGACATGGAATCAGTAATTACAGGTAAATAAGAACGTTTGAAATATTCAGTTTGCTATTGAAAAGAAGTCTTGAATCCGAGCTAGCCAACGAGTGAGACGCCTAGCTGGTCCACTTTGGCAAACATCTGAACAGTTAGCCGAAGATACAAACAGAGTTTTTCTTCCTCTCCACATTCCCCAAGTGCTTGTTCTTTGAAGAAACTGCTGAGTTCCTCTATTGTGTTCTTGACCTTACAATGTGAAGTGCCTTGAGATGATGTCTGTTGTGAGTCTGTGCTGTACAACTGATTTGAATTGAAAACTACTTTTTAAGGACGAGGACCTGGCTTGTATTGAAACGTTCATAAGAAAAAAGGTCACCTAAAAACATCACAGCTTTGTTGCGCATTTAACATCACGGTTCAATGCATCTGTGGCAGGATGAGCGTAAGAACATGTGATGGGTGAGGGTCAATGAATTCACAGATGGGAGAATATGAACTTCAACAAATACACAGTGGGTAAAGTAGTTTTCAGTGGAAAATCTATATTCCTTGAGCATTCATTCACTTATCAAGGCGAGTCAGGCGTCTTATATAGACCACATCTCAGCATGCTCACACACGCCATCCTGATTATGAAAAAAAATAATAAATAACTTCCTTTTTTATGACTCTGTGCCGGCGTGAGCTGTGGCTGGAGGCGTCATGTTTTCAGCTTGTCCGTCTGTCAGTCCCTTTCTGGTGAACACGATATCTCTCCAACGCTGTGAGGGAATTTCTTCAAATGTGGCAAATGCCAACTTGGAGTCAAGGATGAACTGATTTGATTTCGTGGGGCCAATGTCAAAGGTCAAGGCCACTGTGACGTCATAAAATTCTAGATTTCTTAATCTGGTTTGAGAAACTTTCCCTCAACCTTTTAAAGGATAAAATTATAAAAAAGGATATTTCTACCCAAAAGGTCAAAAATGTAATCAAAAAATTCATGACCGTATTTTACAAAGGGTCAAATACTGAATCTGTGTCACTTCTTTGCACATAATCAAGATTTTAATCATTGTCTACTTTCCTGGAAAAACCTTTGTGCTCTGTCAAAGTGTGTACCCATGTGTATTATGGCTACATGTTCACATCAGGCCAGGCATGTGAACACATACAATGAATTTGACCCTGGTTTAGTTTTTTTACACAATAACGCAATATATCTTACACATGGTTCTCAATAGAAATTTTTCAGTGAGTCTAGCATTATCTTTAATTCATCTTAATATCTGAATCAATCAAAACAACTGTATTTGTATAGCCCTTATTCACAAATCACAATTTGTAACATAGAGCGTAAATATATCTCTTGTTGTTTTTCTCCACAGTCCTCACTGTAGTTTATATAATGAGTGTGGACAGACATGGATACGAAGTGCAACTCGACTAGTCTGTGGAGGCACACAACCGCCAGGCAGCAATGCTAGTTTGTTATTGTGTGGCGTGTGGTCCATTTCATTTTCTTGTATTATAACAAAAAAATAAATAAATGGAAAACTGGCTTATCAGATCACTGAGCACAATGACTCTCATTTGTTTTGACATTATTCCTTGTACTATGTATAGAACTGAGGGTGTTGCCATAATGTGTTGCCATGTGGGAAGAGTCATGGAGCCAGGGGCGAACAGCGGAGCCAGTCAAAGCCAAAGTCAGAGCCATGTCCGCCCTTCACATGCACCCCCCAATACACACATTAACAAGCCCACAGTACATTTCAGCCACTGATTTTCATTGCAAATGACTGTTCTCTGAATGTTTCCGGGGCGAAGCACATTCCTCACTGAGAAATGGGTCTACATCATGTATTTTACAGATTTATGAAAAGCAATGAAAGCTGTGATCTACATGCTCATCACCCCCTCCCCATTTTTTGCCTGAGATGCAAGTTTTAGCCCATAAATTCAAGTCTATATACAGTAGCTTATGCCTATGATGCATGAAGAGGAGGGTTTACTCCTACAGGCACCGGCCTTTGGCAGGCTCACTAATGGGATATGGTCCACAGCTCCACCTGTTCCCATGAATTTTCCTCCTTGGATCAGCTCGACAGCGTCACGTGACGGGCTGCACTGGGGAAGGTAATGGGGAGGTAGTGGCTTGAGAGACAGCGGCGATCATCCCTGATTTCACGGATATTATTCGAGTGGCAATTTAAAAATCAAACATCCCCCCCTCTGGATGGAGGGAAGCAAGAAGTCGAAAAAAGGCTTCCCGGACGAGAACCAAGCAAAAGAGCCCTGACAGCCCGACTTGTCGTGGTTTTTACAGAGGATGCAGCAGTGTCAAATATGATTATTTGTTCTGACCACAACCGAGTGACAGTGCGGAAAATTCCCCTGGCTTTTCTATTCCAGAAGGGTATCAGGGCACATTAAGTAACCTATATTATGTATAAACACAGTTTGACAGGTAATTATTTCAGACAATAAAATGAAAAGGGAAAAGTTGCATGCATGCCAGCACAGGGGCCGAGTGAAGCCTGCAGTGTGTCCCTCACCCCTGCTCGGCCGTCTTTTGAAGTGTAGATTGCATTTATTCCAACACAGAGCCCCCCCCTCCCACCCTTATATTTTAAATGCACTGTGCACTCATGACAGTAAGTATGGCTCAGTGCAAATCCATCTTGATAATTGTCATGCGCTAAATGGAGTGTGGACGGGGTGAAACATGCGCCACCTCGCATGTATTAAGAAGGAACATTTTGTTTCATTTGCATTCACAGCCTCTGTGTATACTCTTAATAATGTAAAGTGAAAATGAGCTCTTTTGAGTAATCATATTGCAGTGTGTAGTGACAAGGAGGATATAATCTAGAAAATGGGATCATTAAAATGAGCATTAATGCTGAATGGGGCTGTCAATCTACTCCTGTCTTACCCTTCACCATATTTATTGTCTTCCTACCTAATCACTCTACATTTATGGCTCCAATCATTCATTCACATATTGATTTGTGTGCACGTGTGTGTGAGTGCGTGTATGTGTGCGTGTGTACTGTATATGTGCGCTACCCCTAGGTGCTTGTTCGCTAATAGAGTTCTTTAGTCCCAGATCTGTTTGACAGGTGGCCCTGCTGGCCTCCAGTGTGTATTCAGTACAAGTGCTCTCCTGGGTGAGAAGCTGTCACGTCCACTTACACAAGGGAACAATTCTCCAGTCCCCCCCCTTTCTTTAAACACTGCTACCCTCCACCCCCCCCCCCCCCCAAATAAAAAAAAATAAATAAATAAATAAACAAGAACACCCCACTTTTACAGTCTCAACGTTTCAAATACACATTTCCGCCTCCCTCCACATCTCACAGCAGCAAGCACTCATGGCCTCAGACTTTCTGTGCAGAAATATTCTCCAACAAAATATCAATACCCTGTAAAGATCAGTGGGCAATCTGCTACTGGAGAGCATTGGAATAACTGGTAAAGATGGGTGTCTCCACACAGGTGTCGGGAAGAGCTTTCGCCGTGTAACTATAAACACACACAGGCACGCCGAGGCGCCGACAACACAACATGCAACAATGTTCAATGCTGGAGAAAACCCTGTGAAGACCTTTCGGAGTTACGTGCTGCGAAAGCTGCTTCAGCTGTTTCTGTGCTTTATACTTGGCAATTGAACCGTGGAAATGTCATTTTTGTTCTGCATCAACTCTACAGTATGTCACCATAGGGAAATATTCCTTCCATACATGCGTAGGAGACACTCACTGTAGGCCACCAATTATACAGTTTGAAGTCAGGCATAAAGGGGAAAAGAGCTCTCTGCATTTATGAGTTACTGCAGGCACATTGAGAATTGCATTACACGATTAAATACACGAATTATATTTCTTTCAAGTAGTTAGTCTTCTGACTGTTGAACTTAAGTTTTCACTACTGTTTAAAAGAGTAGTTTTGCATCTTGCAGAATGCTTATTCGCTTCATTAGAGTTAGATGAGAGAATTTATACAACAATGTGGTTAGCGTAGCTTAGCACAAAGACTGCAAACAGGGGGAACAGCTAGCCTTGCTGTGAACAAAACAAAAAAATCCACCCAGCAGCATGGGTTATTTATACTTCCTTTATGTACGCAAAAGAGATACGACCGTTTCAAACAATGTTACCATCACTGCCCACCGATTTCCATGCTTCCTTTACATTGGCATGGTTGTTAAGCACTATATCCAACAGAGGGCAGCAGCAAGAGTTTCTGAAAACAACAAACATGGCTTTAGTAGAGGAGGTGGTGATAATGCACCTCTACAGAAAGAGACAAAAGCAGCCTTGTAGTGTGAGTCCAACCTATGTCCTGGACAATTTCTTGGTCAGACGCAGTAAGAAATAGTTAAACACACCTCATAACAGATTTAGTTACTTTTCAACCAATCAGGCTGTTTCCTCTTCTTTTCGTTGTGCTAAGCTAAGATCACCAGCTAAAGCTTTTCCAGTAATAAAAGCGATTCTAACTTCTAATCTATCTTTTGACGAAGCAACTAATAAACTAACTTCAAAACAATGCTCCCTGTATCCTCGCTTTGAGGTGCTTGCGTTCTCAGTGCTGAAACTTTTTTGATTGATGGCCTTGGATGAACTATCTCTGTATCGAAAAGGGAAAAATAAATTGCTTTATTAAATTGTAACGCTTTGCAGTTAGCTGTCAAACAATGCCCCAAACAAACATTATTATATTTACACCGAGCTGACTTTTGATGCTGGTACGGCATCGAATGAACAGAGGCATCGAGGACGGGATTGTTTACTGTGTCCAACTAACCCTATACTAAAACAAGTACTACATAGAGGGATACCCATGTGACATCTCAAGCCAAGGTGTTGTGTAGTTTCCATCATCTGTGTTCAGACAGTCTGAAATAGCACAAGGGTTTTAGTTCAAGCTTTTTCACACTGAGCCGCCATCTTGTTTATAGAGGGATCCGACAGGTAGAATTATGAAAAGCCTCAGAAGGGTGGCCCCGAGGTCATGTTGTGACAGTGCATCCACTCTTTACTTAATATTATGCAGTGTAATGGCACTACAGTTGTCACATCGAGGGTAAAACTGTGGGTCTGTGTGGAATCAGACGGTGGCAGATGCATGTGCGTTTCAAAGCACACTGGCGCCATCCTGAGGCACCACACAGCACCTGCATCATTAAAAAAAATAAAGACTGGGTTATTTTCAGGCATTTTGTACACAGACGGGGGGGGGGGGGGGGGGGGGGGGAGTGGAGCGATATTCAATTGTAGCCTATAAATTGGTGATGATTAAAAACCCTAATTCCACTCATGCTGATATCCTATTATCACTCGAATATAATCTCTGCTTATTCCATTTATCGAGACACTCAATTCTGCTTTAATAGGAGCTGTGCTTTTCAAATATGTTTTTTATTGAAACATTAATATCCAAAACAAACAAAAACTCTATTTCACTAGCTGTGATGCATGGATTGATTTTTATTGAAGCAATAATCCTCTGCACCCTGTTTTCTTCATTTGAGGATATATTAACTGGGGATTTTTGTAAATAGCATGTGTGATGAGAAAGTTCACATGTGCTGCAGACCATGTGTTTTATTAAGAGTGTGACATGGTGGAGTGGAAATGAAGAAGTGAGATGTGAATTCTAAATCTCTTTGAAGGTGGTAGCCACAGTATGAATGTATTTATAATGTGCAGAGGTCTACTTACAGTTAAGTAAAACTAAATCTTGAAGAATTAGTCCAATGACTTAGTTTTCTGCTTATATAAAAATGTGCAAGTTTTCACAAGACAAAATAAAACATGGTAGCAGAGTGGAAATTATCATCCATTTCACAGGCTCCTCTACTTCCCATAATGCAATATAATAGTATCACCCATTGGATTTGCCTTGTCTGGTAAACATCTCCAGAAATCTCTGTCTATCCATGTGTGTTATCGATCATGACAGCACTGCGTTCACAACAACTGATTCTCAGGTGACCAGCTCTTTGTGCAGCAGCTGAGATGTGGCCTGAGACCTGCAGCAGGTCTTTACTTGCTACTACTTGTCACTTTTACTGTTTAAGAAAGAAGCAAGATGTAATCAGCATCACAGACCAAGTAAACAGCCCATTACAAACAGACAGGTTTAGAGTGGAGAGTCTTAAAAATCCATTTTAAATGGCTGATGTTGGATTCACACTGTTTTACCTACATTTTAAGAGAAAGGCCCTGATGACATCATCTGGGTTAGTATCTCTGAGAGGTCCCTAGCCTTCATATAGCTGTTTTCTCAAATCGAGTAGTGCGCCCCCTGGTAAGTAAACTGATCTTTGGATAAAAGGTTGGTGGAGCGCCCACTTTAACAGTCTGACATTATATTTTTTTACATTTCACACACAACTTGTTACACTTCTTCGGTTCAGTCAGATTTGAGAGTTCTCTGTTGTCTCTCCACTGGCTGGACTGTTTGTGATCCAGGACATCTGCCCCTCCCCCCCCCCTCAGGCAGTCCGTGCTCTCCCTTTACTGTGTCTGTCGGGGACCTGGCTGCACTTCCAGGCCACCAGGCGGCTCTTCATTCTATCAACAAGGTGATGGATGAAATGAATTAGTGATAGGTTTCCTCCTGTGTGCCCAACACCTTTCTGTTTTAGGAAAATGAAGGGGTATGAAATGATTCCTGGAGTGAGGCTTATGAGCGAGTGTCCAGCTGAGAGTGGACGGGTGAGCAGAGTGCACTGAACACTATGTGCTTGGGCCAAAGGAGTAACGTTCAATCGCTGGACACCAGAGGCTTATTTATGAGTGGAGCTACACAGACAAAGGGCTGCATCAATGAATACCGTGCTCTGTGAATCCAAACATCTCACTTAATTAGTGGGAACAGGGACTGCCAGACACGTTCTTTTGTTGTTTTATTTTGTAGAAACGTGCTGTGCTCCCGTCTTGTTAGGGAAACTTTGTGATGAAATGCACACAGGAGAAGCAAGTGCAACAAAAAGTTACCATAATGAGACACACTGTGTAAAGTGCATGGTCTCATTGTTGTCTTACAGCCTGTTGTGATTTCATCTTTGCAGCTTTACTTCTCCTATTTTTCTGTTTAACATGTGCTTTTTCCCCCTAATGTTTCTTTACCTGCTCTTTGGATACCCTGTACCATACAAACTCAGTAACACTATATATTATGATAAAATGATTCAAGTAAACAGAACAGCAAACAAAGCTTTTTTATATATAGCACAATTCATTCCAGGTGTACAACCCAGTTCTAACTACACAGATGTGGAAACTGTGGAGATAAAAATTAGACATGGAGCACAACAAACACACAAATGAATGAGTAGGGATAAATCTGATTAAATAATATCACAATCAGATCAATAACATAATATAAAACCAATATAAAAATAAGAAGAGTGATCAAAATGCACCAATAAGTAGTTAAGCAATAGCATCCATAACACAGAAAATAGTTCTTTATTTGTCATTAGTCAAACACATTAATCTTGTATTCTGAAGTCCCTATTCTCAAATACGGTACATTGGATGCACATGGTCTTTACCCATCGAGTGTTATATGAACAAAGCACAAAATGGAAAAAATAATCAAATGAGAAACAATGGTGATTTTATTCTGAAAAGACAACAACTTCCTTTCATGATTTATACAGTAGTTAGGACACATTTAGGCAAAACCCTTCCAACATATGTGCAACACTACAATGTACTTTATAATGACTGATAAAGAGCTAGTATGCTCCTATATGTGCAATGCTAATTGCACATATACTTGGAAATCAAGGGAAGGTGGAAGTAGGTGACGCTCTGTTTTGGGCTGAGGTTGATTCTCAAACACCAGGGTTGATGGATCTTTTTAAAGAGGCTCCTTTAGCTCTGTGGCCGTCCCAGCAGAGCAGGGAGGCTGGATGACACCAGAGGGTGTTTGGCGTCCCCGCGTCGGTAATCTAAGAGACTTGTTTGACATTTCAGGCTCACAGTCGGTGACGAGGAATAAAGGAAGTCTTTGGGGCTTTGTGCTATCTCTCCAACACTCCTGGTGTAAATAAATGATTCCCTGCCGTCTCTGCTTTGATGTCTTAAAGATGTGTTTTGCACAATGACAAGTTTTCAGAGTTTGCAGTCTGATGATGCTGTAGAGTAAAACATTAAAGAGGTGCAGCACACTGAACTGTGCTGTAAACTATTTATGACTCGACTGGGATGAAACAGTGGCTTTAATATGATCATCATATCATTTCAAAAATCTGCATTTCCTGTGTTGAACATGGCTCATAACACCACCCAGTGCTGCACCCTCACACACTCCAGTGGCGGATGAAGGATTTTTCTAAATCGGGGGCCATAAAGGGCCCACGATTCCGGATTCAGTGACGAGCACATTTAACTCATTCCTTGTTTACTGTTAACTCTATAGCTTTCAGGAAAGCCCCACAGCATTGAATATATTGAGAGAATTGTTCCATGTTCAAGCACATTGTGTAGTAAATTATAATATTTATTTTTAGTATAGTTAGTAAGTCACTCGTTTTATTTTTTTAAGACTACTGAAAGGACAGGGGCACCTAATATATTTCAGCTTGGGCCAATGCCCCCTCTGGCCCCGCCCCACACACACACACAGGTGGAACTCCGTGGTGTAAAATCGTTTAAAGAGCTCTGGGTGGCCGAGGGGCCTCGATGTCCCTCGTCCCCTGCCCAGTTTTTAGCAGTTTTTAAAATCACCAGTAGGTGTAATGAGGCTAGGGGCTTCGGGTGAAGTTAAGCTTTTATTAAATGTGAAATGTGTCATGATTACTTTGCAAGACAAATATTCCTGTCCAGTCACTTAATAGCACATGTGTTGATTTTTGGCCGATTTATTGTAATGAATGCTGTCGAAGGATCGTTAACTCGACCCAACCACACAATTCTTGTTCTTCTATTTCCACATTATTCTCAGTCATTTGTGTATGACTCGTTGGCTGACCTTGGTCTAAACGAGAGCATCTTGACATCTCGATCGATACTCCTCGTGAGCTCCACAGCACATGATAATAACATATTGATCATATTATCGATCATATTGGTCAATAGGGGAGTTGTTTGTGGAAGTCTTGGTGGAGTTCCCGCTCTCATACCCTTTGCCTTTATAATAAGCGGAGCACTGATTAAGCTTTGTATCTCGACAGTTATGAATAGAAACAGTACATGATGATGTCGTGCTGGTGTTGGTGCTGAGACGTCTAAACATCTCGCTCCCACTTCAGCCATATCAGTTTAATGGTTAAATCTCAGCACTGGCAGCACTGACAGCAGATTGCAAACTCACACTGAACCCAATGAACTCACACCTTGTGGGAGACTTGGGTTATTATCAAAAATTCAGTTTGAATGCATTTCGCTGTAAATATTTTCTTTTCCCTCTAATGCTGATGCAAGCAGACATCCTAGCTCCTTCGCTTTGGGAGTTAAGGCTGATGGTTTGCAGCATCTGCAGTGGGATCCTGTGGGTTTCAACTTGACAGCTTGTCTCCATGAAAGCTTGGTAATGAGAAAGACTGTGTTCATTCTGTCTACATGTGTCAGAATGACAAATACACAAGTGTTTCCAGCTTGTGTACAATGTGGTGGTTTTTCCCTTTAGCATGGCTTGACAAGCATTGCAAGCAAACACCAGCAGCAACTTTCAGACATTTATCTACACAATCTGTTTGTCTGAGGTGGAGGTTGTGATCAGCAGCTCGATTGGTGTTTGTATCTGTTCACATGCCACAAACGTGTAGTAAAAATGCCAGACAACATCTCTTTCGGGTGCAGGTTTGCGGCTCTGTCTTTCAGAGTGCCAGTGTTGTTGTCGCAGAGCTGGTTTTTGATCAAAGTTAATGGTAGAGATGATAGTGATATTGAGCTATGCATTCGTTTGGAGCCATGATTCTGTCCATCGGTGAATGAACGTTTAATTGCCATGCTCCTGAGGGAAATAACTTTCTCTATAGCTCCTCGACACCATGTTCGCCCGCCAATTCGTCAGCCATTCGGTGCTGGTGCTACTGGAAGTAAGGTTGAGAATTGCAGGAAATCCTCAGTGGGTTTATCCTTAGACCAGCTACATGTGATCCATTTTTTTATATTAAAACATTCATTAGGATTAAACAACAACATTTAACATCTTTTGATATCCTCCCCTGCTTTGTAGACATCTGTTAGCTTCACACTTTCCACAGTTGAGGTAAGGTCTGTTAGGTCAGTTAAGACCTAAAGAGAGAAAGAAGTTCTGACTCTGAAAACGAGCAGCTTCTGCGCATGTCTCATTTATTGTTAAGTCGTTTTTTTCTAGTGTTTAACTTGATGAAATGTAAATAACAGTTCATTGTTTTTAATGTGGCTTTGCTGCGAGAGTTGTTTTTTCTCTTCACTTTGTCAAACTTATCTTTTTTAGTGATCGCATGCTTTGTCAAACAGGACTAAAGAGCCAGCTGTTAGCATCACAGACCACAGAGTTTGGACAGACAGGCAGCAGCAGTACAAATGACTTGTGGTTTTGTGGCAGAAAATTCTTCAAAGTCTGATTGCATGAAAAAGAAAGCTGCATAATTGTTGTTTTGTTTTTGTGGTTAAGTCACTCAGAGCCACAGTCACTGACACTGTGCATCCCAAACAAATAACTTATTTTTCTAAGCGTTTTGTTTTTGCCGAATGCTTGATTTTTAAAACCACAAAGAGATGATAATTAAAAAGTTTTATCACTTCTATCATTGGCAAATATACTTTAAGAGAATCATCCGAACAATAGGCTGAATGCAAAACTTTATCGAAGTTGACTTGTCATGATGCTTGTTGAATGTGAAACTGAAGATGAAAAAAACTATACTGAATATACAATATACTTATCAACTCTAAATGGGCTTCTGTTGCTAAAGAGAAACTTGGACTTAATGTCACCAGTTGTAACAAGTGAAATAAACAGATAGGGTCCAACTGGAAGGTTCGATGTTCAGATTCCCTGATGTAATGCAACAAGAGGCCTGATGCTGTGTTTTATTGTTTACGATTCCCTCTGGATACTGTCTGAAAATCCTGGAAGCCCGGTATCAGTGTTTACTCACACTGGCACAGAACAACAGGGAACTATCTGTCCTCTGTGTTTGTCTTCCCCCCCCCCCCTGACCCTTGTGCTTGTCTTCTGCTAAAATGGAAAAAGGGAACGATGACGGCAAAATCTCTCACCAGTTGCTGCGAACACAAGATATTTACGACCTTTTTGGGGGGGGGGGTTCCAGGAAGAGCTGAGGCCAAATGGTGCTTTCACTTCACAAGTGGACTGGAATGAAGATGACAAAGTGATGTGGACAGGTCGTCCTTTGGTTTAAAATCACGCCGCAATTCCAGTCTGTCTGACAGGGTATTAAAAACTTAGAGTGACGCTGTGTGTGTTTGTCACATCGTGTGAACTATGAAGCGCAGGAGTGAAAGCGACAGGGAAAGTGTGTGTGTGTGTGTGTGTGTGTTTGCCTTGTTCCAAATCACTGATCAGGCTGAATTGTTGCAGTGCTGCTAAGTGGTTGGAGTTCTGTCAATGATTTTCCTAAATTTGGAGCCTTTCATTTGTTGCCTTAATATTTATATGCACATTTTTCCTGTCACTCAACAGTCTGAGCAGTGGAAAAACTCGTGTCACGCCACTGGATCTCTTTGAAGTGAGTTGAGTGAGACAGAACGAGAAAGAGAGAGAGAGAGAGAGAGAGAGAGAGAGAGAGAGAGAGAGAGAGAGAGAGAGAGAGAGAGAGAGTGAGAGAGAGCGAGAGAGAGAGAGAGAGAGTTTGGGTCTTTAAATGAAATCCCCAGCAGGTGATGATGACTTATACTGACGATGAAGGTGTGGTGTGTGTCCAGGTCAAGTGATGTATCAGATGAATACCGAAATAACAATACAAATAATAATAATAAGTTACCTCGGCCATTTAGGTTACGGTTTCATTTGCATTTGTTAATTGGTTTTCTTCAGGATAACTCAGAAATTACTAAACCGATTTCCATGACATTTTGTACAGGTGCGTTGGAGTGGATCAGAATACATGGTGGATGTGTAGAGTGCTAATGTCTGATCTCACTATGCAATTTGTTGAAAAGGTGGAATAAACCATATGTGCTCTCTGAGTGCCCTTCTAGTCTGTTTTTTAGTTAGCAGCATTACACAAAAACTTGGTGGAAGAACTCAAAAAGCAAATGTTGATGTGTGTACAATTGTCATTTTAACAGAAAAATTCTGGATCTAGTGAATTTGAACCTGGTCTTCATAAGGGGACTGTTTGGCCTTGGTGGAGATATTTGCCTCCTTTTTATTTTACAGATCCTATAATAAATATAAAAACCAGCCGACTCCCACAATTCAAGATAAACCATTTCCTGGAACATGGTGAAGACAAGAGTACTACCGTCCAACAAGATACTGGCCAGAAGACAATAGCTTTTCTCTGAAGTGCTCTGATTAGAGCCAGAGTCCACTGAGCCATTAATACTTTTCTGTGCATGTAAAGTTTGCACGTTAATACTCTGGAAATTAGGTTGAGCCGCCCAAGCCCCATGATGGCAGCTCTGATCAAAGGACTCGAATGAGAGGGAAGGCGTAGCTGGACGCTCTCACTCAAACAGCGCCAAGTCTGACATCATTTTCATCTTTGTTTACATAGAAATTCCACTGTGGCGCTTATTGTCTCATTGACCCCACGAGCAGAATATCATTATGTTTAGATGTGTTTGAAAACCAATAAACAGTCTCCTTGTTTTAGGTAGAAAACACAAATATGTCAGAAAACAACAGAAAATAAAAAGATATACTGGGTTTTAGCTGGACATATTTTCTCAAGCAATAATTCAGCTCAAGTGAGGCCAAGTAGAAAATGTGAGTATACTCTCTGGGTGATTGAATAGGAGTAATGAGGCTTACATGGAATGTGCCCTCTCCCCACCGCAGAAAACATTGGGATCTTGTCAAGTTGTTTTTGTCCAACAGCACTATAATCTCAAGGTTGTTTGAGTGCTTCTGAAAGAGACAGGGAGGAACAGTGTGTGTGTGTGTGTGTGTGTGTCTGTGTGTGTGTCTGTGTGTGTGTCTGTGTGTGTGTGTGTGTGTGTGTCCGTGTGTATGTGCGTGCCTGTGTGTGTTTATCAGACCATAGAATTTGTACAGATGGCCAGCAACTGGAACTAATTACATTTTGGTCAGCCTTCACTGAGGGAGAAGTTTGACTGATATCAGAAAAATAAATATATGCAGCTAATGTTTTGGATGTATTTGGACGTCATCACTTCCTGCAGCGTTATGTGCACATGGGAAAGCAGAAGGTGGCGGTTGATTAAAAACGAAGTAGCAGCAATGATGATGCAGTGATGCTTACAATGCCGCTGCCCTAACAGATTAATGCCTTATTTTAAGGGGCATATTAATTATCTGTTGTAGTGACTCTAATCTGTTAAATCCTGAACTGGCTCCCAAGTTTGTTGTGTCTCTTTTAAGAGTCAAACTCCCACATATGATAGTACAATAATGCAATAAATATCCACAAAACTAAGTCACTCAAAGGAAATAATCTCATGGAACCATATCTTTATAAAGTGCATGATAATGGATTGTGAAGTCTGCTATAGGAGGAGATTGGGAGCCATATTTGCAACCATTAAATCAACAGTGTTGAGGCAAAGCGACCCAGGCAAAGGCCTTGTGTGCTACCTTTTTAAAATATAATCTCTGTTCTTGTAAAAACCACGACATATTATCAAAAACCTATGCCGGGCCAATAGGTGGCGATGAAGTCCTCATCGAAGGTCCACCAAATACCTGCATGCCTAGTGAATGAAACTAATTTGGTGTGGTGATGGTCAAATAAGATGCAAACTTAGCAGTGAAGAACAAATGTGATGTCTTCATTTACGCAATATAACACGTACACGTGGATATACAGAGATCAGAGGAATTTTTGAATCTTCACTTTGGAAGGCATGCATGAAAAAAAATGTGGATGAGTGAACCAGAATGCAGAGGAAAAAGTCTGTTATGCTTAATATCTGCATCAATGTGTAAAGGGCCTTAGATATCCCAGTAAAGCCGGATTGAACCCGAGGGAAATGGAAACTGTGTTGCTTGCAGTGTAATGACCAGTTTATTGCGTGGAAAATATATCGACTCCAGGAGAGCGGGTTGCATGCGTGCCGGATGCATGTAAGCCGTACCATCCTCTTGCATGAATGCCTGATTACTAGACCTTACAGTTAGCGGCTTGTTTTTTCCTCTGTGCGTGTCAAAGGTCACACAAGCTTTCACAGGCAGAATGTTCCTATTTGCTTCAATTAGTTCAATAAGAATCAAAGCCTTTAACGAGTGCTGTCTTTCAGGAGGAGGCCACTGATTTGGCTCCCTGTCAAGCCTATAGATTATATAACAGTGCCGGGGCTCTCTTCACTGCGGCTTGTAGAAAACTTGGCCCGCTGCGGCGCTAACAAAGGCGCTAGCTCGTGTCTAATGAAGCGAGCAGGTATTATTCAGAAAAAGAAAACATGTTTGTCACCGGAGACAGACTGCTTGTGCTGCCTTTGATAAATCTCCACGGTTACAGCTTGATTGTACTAACTACCGGGGGGGGGGGGGAAATAGTATGATTGATAATCTCTAACAATGAATCTGTCATAAATATTGTTATATGTATGTGTGTCTGCAGACGAGAGGAAGCTATTTTATTTGTCTGCATCTTTTATTTTTTTGTCAACAACACGCACTGATAAATTGGTGAGGTCCCAAAAATGGGTGTAAAAAGGTGAAAGGTGCCAAATGAACAGATTTCTTCTCGACGCACATTAACAATTCCCTTTGAATGAAACGACTGCGCTTTAATCCAAACAGCCTCATCGGGAGGACAGTCCTGTAATCAAACAGAACTCGCACAGTGTCAACAAACATTTAATCGACCCGACTGTAACTTAAACACATGCAAATGTCAAGAATTAAGGGCGAGCTTTTAATTAGCAGAGAAAAGGGGGCTCCTCTGATGTGTGTGCGTGAGAGATGCCCGGAGGAACTAGAGAAACGGGTTCCGGGAGAAGAACTCCGCACCGCGCCGAGGAACTCTTTTATAACGTTTTATGTAGCTCGTTAATATTCAAGTTTGTGTAGTGTGCAGATTTAAAAATTCAATGTAAAATCAGCAAGCCCGGTGGCCCTATTTATCATTGTAAATAAAACTGTAATGCATGCATAATTCTCGCATTATGCATATGGGGCAGGTTGGGTTTCATTGTATGGTGAGTGCGAGGTGCTTGTATTTGCCGTCTCGTGCATGTTTTGTTTGTTTAGAGGATTTTTGAGGCCGAGTTTCTGGTTTGTGTGAAAAGTACCTTTAACAGTATAGTTAACTTTTGGAAAAGTTGTTTTTTTAAATTGGATGAGGATGATTGAAGTTGCCTTATTTCTGAGCTGTTTTTCCCTACACGTGAACTTTAGATTTGTGTGGCACCCTGTGACCCCTCGTGCCAAAGTATTTTAATATAACTGAGCCTTGCTATAGCTTGACATGCAAAAGGGTACACAGTCTATTGGGGTGCAGTGTCTTGCACAAGGACCTTTAGGCTTACAGGTGGAAGAAGCCAGGGATCGAACCCTGTACCTGTCCCTGGGGTTAAAGGACAAACCACACAACCTCCTGAGCCACAGACGCCCCAAGTGATGTAAAAAATCGTCCTCCTTTTGTTGAGTTGTCTGTCTTTACATCCCAACTGGTATCATGCCATCCCAGAATGGATCATGTGGTTCCAACCCAGTTACTGTGATATACTTATAGCACCTCCACATGTTAAAGTTGACGAAGTTACCACACTCAACCCAAAGAGAGCAGCTGAAGTATCAAGAGGTTTTAAATTAATTATTGAGTCATGCAAATAGAAAAAGAAAATGTTACTGCACAAAATGGGTGATACAGTGTGTTTGAGTGTGTGTGTGTGTGTGTGTGTATGTGTGTGTGTGTGTGTGTGTGTGTGTGTGTGAGGCTGGAATAGATTGTGCTTGCATGGAGGACATATGTAGGTCAACATATTTTATTTAAATCATTGCATTCAACATCTGACTGTAAGCTGGAGTGGTGGCACTTCAGAGCCTGACACAGATGAGAAAGCATGAAAGCAAGAAAGAAAGAAAACAAGTAAGAAAGAAAGAAAGAAAGAAAGAAAGAAAGAAAGAAAACAAGTAAGAAAGAAAGAAAGAAAGAAAGTCATTTCAACAAAATCTTTTCTCTTCTTAAGGAAAATCATAACTGACTTATGTAAGGTATGTGTGTTTCTTCATTTTCCAAATCTTGCTTTCACGTTACACTGGGCCTGTTGTTATCTCAAAAGCACCTTCACTTTCATCTCGACCTTGGTGCTGTTTGATGGGGAGAACCATTGTGTTGGCCTAAGGGAGCATGAAGGATCCTGAAAACAAATATTAACACAGGACACATATTAAAGCGTGAAAACTCGAGGGAATGTCCTTCCAGGGCAATGTCACTTACATGGTCATTGAATGCATCATTTAGTTTTGACTACACAACATCAACATACAATACATGTACAGTGTTTTTGAGTCCTTGTTCATGTGCATCAAGGGTCATTTACTGTTACACTGGAAACAGATGCTGTAATAAATAAAGATAGATGTTTTAAGTTAAGTGCACATTTATTATAAGACGATTGATGATCACAAAATAACATTTTACATCTTTCCTGTCGTCCCAAACTGTTCCTAATTCTGTCTGGAAGCTTATCACGGAACAAACAATGACAAATAAAAAAAAGCAGCGTGTGCCCGTGTCTGTGTGCGTGTGTTTGTTAAAGTGCAAACCCTTGAGTACTTGATCCAGATAAAAGGAAATGTGGAATTTGTTTTTCCTCTTTCTCAACACGGAGGCAAGCACCATGGTTTATGGTTTTCAGGGCTGTTACTCATCTTCTAAACCTGATTCCACAGAGGGCTTCATACAAACAGACTGCTAAACCGGACCTTTGTTGAAGATAATCCTCACATCCCACCTGTAGCACATTGACAAGAGTCTCAGCTGTTTTCAGCACTTAAAGGACAAAGGACAAAACAAGGCAGAGAATGAAAAGACAGGAATAAAAACAAATGAAATCTCACCAAAAACTCTGTGTGTGTGAGTGTGTGTGTATTTGTACTTATATAACTGTGAGGACCATGTTGAGGATCGACCTCATGGAGTGATTATGTGTGTGTGTGAATAGGCTATATTATTACCAGTTTTGGAGAAAGAACTATACTAAAGTAACACAGTAATACCACAAATCATAAAGCATTGTGCATGAATCCTCATTACAAAAAATACAAATCATTAGTAGAGCTACATAGCAGTCGATCCCTTTTACAGGTTTATGTTATCGATCCATCCATCCATCCTTTCATCTGTCCATCAATTATCTATACAGCTTATCCTTTGAAGGTCGCAGGGGGAGTTGGAGCCAATCCCAGCCAACAATGGACAAGGGTGCACCCAGGTCTCCAGCGTATAACAGTGCTGATAGAGACAAGCAACCATTCATGCTCACATTTACACCCAATGTCCATTGATCCGACTCCAGTCTGCATGTCCCTGGACTGTGTGAAGAAGAGTATCGAGAGGAAACTCAAGCAGACACTGGAAGGATGTACAAACTCCACACGACAAACTAGGATCTGAACCTGGAACCTTCATGCCGTGGGGCGACAAGGCTCACTGTGATGCCCCAGGTCTATGTTATTTAATGCAAATGTAAAACAGCACGTCACATTTCCCTGTAAGAGAGGAGAGGTGGATCAGCATGGGGACACAAACCCCTGCTGAAAGGATCCGTAGACCCCAGGCATTGTGGGAACCCCTGCAGAATCGCTCTGTAGACCCCGATTGTTAACTTGCCCTCCCCTCCACTCTTTTCAAAACTTACAATTTAATGTTTAGTCTCCATACATTTGAGTAATGTCAGTTGAACTTTGCAAAGCGACTTTATTAATAATCATAGTAAGCCGAGCAATGTTATGTTTTGAGTTAACAGTGTTATGTATGAACGCATTGCTAATGTTGATCAAAAGGAGCATTTTCTTCTAGTCCATGGTAATTGGTACAATTTACCTGTTATGTGTGAACATATTATTTGTAACTATAGGTGTCAAATTAATGTAATCAAGTAAAAAAGTACAATATTTCCCTTTTAAATGTAATGTTAATGAGTATTGTATACATTCAAATTAACATATAGAAACACTCATACTAAAATAACTTTCATTCTTGATTTTATATACTGTCCACCACAGATTTTTGCTTCACGTTGCTTTTCCTAAAATAATCCTCATAATGTTGCAATACTATTTGACCAATGTTATTCCAAGATGGTCATTGTTCTATCAAGTCCAGACATCAGGGATTCTGTGAATCCGGTGCTTGTCCAGCATGCTTCCAGAGCTCTGATATGACTAAGATGCTGAGTGTGACTTAGCAAGCGTGCGGCCGCTGTCTGTGCCACTGTTTGCTCAGCAGGCAAACCTCAGGACTCCTCCCCCCTGAGCAGGCTGTCTAATTCCTGTGAGGTGATGCCTGCTTAGTAACGTAATAAAGTTGCTGGCTGCAGTCCCGAGGCACAATGTGTGGATCAGGTTCATCTGACAGACCTGCACTCTGCTTCACTCCTGCGCTCGCACAGCCTGCTGCTCTCGTGTAAGTACTGCAGGTCAGCTTTTAGATGTGATGAGGGGAGAGATGGGTCTGCTGGTTGAACAACTCACCGGGACTTATGAATGAACACACATCACTGACAGCGGGGACAGGGAGAGGGAGAGCGTGTTATTGCTTTCGGTGAGTTTGAGCCCTTTAACCTAAAGGAAGAGAGACGACTGAAGTTATCACTGCAACTTTGCTGCTTTGGAGGTTTGCCTTACACTGTGCATTTAATATTGAATTTAGATCTGTTCAAATGTGCAGCAACTTACACATGTTTTAATTAGAGTAAATTTACTTTTTCTTTTATTCTGGTTGAGGGGCAACGATTGACAGCAATTGAACCTTTTGAGGCTTTGACTTTGTGATAATTTGCCCTCCTGCACCATGTTTAAAGAATGCTTGTGTGGCATTTTCTAATGGAAAGTCACCGGCTTAAATCCCTAGTGGAGTTATAAATGTTGTGCCCAGAGGCAGCCGTTCTGATAGGGCTCAGTTTGCTTTTTTCTGCCACATGCATGCACCAGGAATACGTAAGTAGGCTAATCATTTTGACCATTATCCTTTTTGCCAGGAGGTTCCTGCACTGGTGTAACTGTCGGAGCACAATGGCGGCATTCAAAGGAATCTGGACCAAGGACTTCTGGAGGGCTGTATCCGGGGAGTACCTGGCCACTCTCATCTTTGTCCTCCTCGGCCTGGGCTCCACCATCAACTGGGCCGCGGGGGAGGAGAAGCCCCCCCCAGCCGACCTGGTCCTCATCTCGCTGTGCTTCGGCCTCAGCATTGCCACCATGGTGCAGTGTTTTGGTCACATCAGCGGCGGACACATCAACCCAGCTGTCACCGCAGCCATGGTCGTGACGAGGAAGCTGAGCCTGGCGAAGGGGTTGTTCTATGTGGTGGCTCAGTGCCTGGGAGCTGTTACAGGAGCAGGGATCTTATACCTTGTCACCCCCGCTGCTGTCAGAGGGTCGTTCGGCGTGACCACGGTAAGAGTTCGACCACATCCTTCAGTATGTGTGCATTATAAAGTGTTTTCATATAAGGTATCTTCTGTCTCCAAGGTGAACTCCAACATCTCATTAGGACACGGCCTACTGGTGGAGCTCATTATCACGTTCGAACTGGTTTTCACCGTCTTCGCCACCTGTGACCCCAAACGCACAGACCTAGGTGGCTCCGGGGGCTTGGCCATCGGCTTAGCTGTGGCAATTGGTCACCTGTTTGCAGTAAGTAGCTTCCATTACTTCAGATAAGAAATGGCAGTTGGGGGAATATTATATAACAGGGGTTCATTGATTATATTTGGCCTGTTGCTTGTTGTTTTTATTCTCCACAATTCTCAGGAAACCCTCAAAAGTAATGACGTGTGTGCAGTCAATTTAAATTCAAACCGTTATATGAAGTCAAACTATAACACTGCCCACCTTAATAGTCTCCTGCAACCTCATCTTGACTCTTCCTGTGCTCCCTGCAACACAAGCAGTGAAACACTACGATGTGAAGGTGGATCTTAAGAGATCATATTCAATTCAAAACACATGAAAGAGTTGTAGAACCAGATGAGTTCCAAGAGCAGGATCAGCGAGGCTTCTTGACAACCAGCAGGTGCTCAGACGCATCTATTCCTCACTGTGTGATATTGTTCACTTCTTAGTGTTTCACACCCACATGCGCTTCTTTATCGGAGGCTGCCATCGCATGGCAACCAATCTCTGGGGGGGCTCCCTGAACCCTGCAGAACAAATGAATGCACTGGGAGATAGATGTGCTCATTTGCACGGCTCAACTGATTTCTCCCTAGCCTTGTTTTAGAAATCCATACATCCATGCTGTATATTTTGTCTTGTATTAGATATATTCATCAGGATGAGGCAGAAAACTGGAAACTGTGGTGTTCCGTCATTTAGAGTAAACACAATGCTTCTCTGCGTCCTCTAGATTCCTTACACAGGAGCCAGCATGAACCCTGCTCGCTCCTTCGGGCCTGCAATGGTCACCCTCAACTTCGAGAACCACTGGGTAAGAGATACTGTCTGGAGAGGATAATCTTTCTTCCAGGAGCTTGAATGGCCAGAATATAACCCAGTCTGCAGCTAGTAAACATGTCGCAGGTCTGCATCGACGTCAATGTTAGATGTTATAAATCAGCTTCCTCTTTCAAGTGTTGGGTCACAAAATGCTGACCATCTTATTTTACTGGCCTGTCGATGGCAAGCTCGTACAACAGTAGGTCGGGGTGGCATGGGGGAACCCAGTAAGGTCAGTGTTTCAGCTGCATTGCCAGAACAGTAAAAACAGGTGTCAGCTAAGGTCTAAACCAAAGGGCTGACTTTCACTTATGCAGTCAGTGAGATATGAAAACCCTGAGAAGGTGAGAGGGTTCAAACACTCCCTAAAATGCTCACACGTGACCCTCGCCCTATTGACGTCTTCACCCGACAGAGGAGAAGCCGGAGAATCACACGATTACAGCTTTGCACCTCCAACTCCATAATTGGATGTTTCCGAACGAGGTGTAAAATAACATTAGCTCTGAATTTATGTATCGAGGCAATTATTTTCACAAACACTTGCAGACGGCACGGCATCATGTTGTGTATGTGTGTCTACTTGTGTTGTGAGTGTGGGGTTATACTTAGTAACTGTCACTGTAGCTGGTAACAGCGTCACGTCTTGGTTGCACATGCTTGACACCGCAGACGCTGAGCTACCTGTCTCTGATGAGGATTGACCCCCCGTAGCCGAGCAGAGCATGACAGTTTGATAGTCTCCGAAGAAATGTCAGTGCTACATCGTGTTGAGAGAAGTTAAACTAGACGGGCACATGCCTCCCTCTCCAAGGCCCAACAGCAAAGTAGGAAACAGTAGTAAACTTGACCACAAACACACAAATGGTAGTTAGAAACAAAATCCGTATCTATCAACAAACTCACCGAGAGTAAATCAACTATATGCACAAATATTGTAAATCTAGTTCTATGACCAAAGGCCTGTAAGTGGGCTTATAGGCCAACCTACATATTGCACGATTGTGTATCATTACAGGGGTGAAAACATAACCTCTTATGCTGAGGTGCAAATGTCACCTGGAGCTCAGATCAGCCAGCTGTGTAAATCAGATTTCTCTCTTTGTGGCAGGTGTACTGGTTGGGGCCCATGCTGGGCGGCATACTGGCTGCCGGCCTGTACGAGTACCTGTACCGGCCGGACCCTGAGCTAAAGAAGAGGCTGAAACACATCTTCCAGAAAGACCCGTCGGGGAAGTACACGGAGGTGGAGGCTGAGGACATTTCCGTCAAGCCGGGCTCCATCCACACCATCGACCTGGAGAAAGCCGGGAAAAAAGATCCCTTCCAGGAGTCGGCGGGGGAGGTGCTGTCCTCTGTATGACTATCACGTGCACTGGAAATGGAGACCAATCTGTAGACCAGATAGACAATCAAACTTTGGAATATCCATCCTGACCCCCCCCCCAAGATGACTTTGTCCTCATTACAGCAGAATATGATTTGCATCACGAGACGTCGCAGCAGGGCTGAATCCCTCTCAGCGTCATAAAGCTAAAATGACGTTACGGCTCAATTCCACAAGCATCTACACTTGCGACGTGTTCGATGCTGCTCCTGAGTGCCGGTGTGATGACGTGGCGGTGGCAGCATTTCACACCGACAGCCCCACAATACATTTTGTCAGAGGGACCTTTGCTGGGCCAACCAATTAGTTGGGGTCATCTCGCTGCGCTGGAGACGTGAAGAAGAAAATGCAGCCTTGTTATTTTTGGATTAGTGTCACATTCGGTCCGTGCACTGTATACGTAATACCAGGTTAGACGTTTCTGTGTGATCACTAAGCACAGTACAGGTCCCGGGTAAAATAGGAGCCATCTTTGACGATCGTTATTATCCCAGATATATTACAGTGGTCTCCATTTCCAGTGCATCAGGATCAGGGAAGTAACCAACACATCTTTGTGGAGACATTGTTTCGTGGTTTATTTCTGCTTTTTGCCGTTCTTGATGTCACAATGATGTTTTGTTTTGTTTTTATAAAATGTGATTAGAAGCTGTTTTTATTTTTTTAGATCCAAAATTGCTTCTTGTAATAACTTTCTTATTTCTGTATGATTTGCCGTTAATCAAACATAAGCGTTTAATTTATTGAAAACGCCTTTGGCAGATTTTTCTAACTTTGAGCTCAAACACAGTATTTCTAAGTTATGCTTTCATACTGGATCTGCTACAAGACACAAAAGAAGATATTTGTTACATTTCTTTTTGTCTGTTTAACATTTCAGAAGCGAAACGCTTCACAGATCCACCGCAGCCTCCACATGTTCATGAGAAATCTGGTGACTACACCTACAAGGTGTTTCAATTGAGTCACTTGTTTCTCCTGCGAGCAGCTGAGCACTGGGGAGACGAGTGGTCCAGATCGATGATAGATTGGCTCATCTACTCAGATGATGTCTCCCTGCGGCCACATAAATGTCCACATTGTGTGCTCCTCGTGAGTTAGGTCTCGAGGAATGGCTTCGTATAATCTCATCCCATCAGGCACTGAGCAGAGAAAATGATGCCACTTTGGGATACCGAACAGATCTCGTTGTGTCTCCACTTTTAAAAGAACATGTGTGTTTCCAGCTTTTTTCTCTGGGATGCAGAGGAAATGATGAGACCCTCTCATCCTGCTGCATCATGTCTTCTACACAAGTGTGATTTGGTTGCAAGGCTACACCGCCACCGTGCAAGATGGCTTTCCCTCCTACATTTCCCATCTCACCCTTTTCCCCAAACATGGTGCAAGTTCGTTTCTTTTTGTGTCACAACAGCGTCCCTTACTGGCCGCATTGAGAATCGCACACTGTGCAATAATGATCCCATCTGCATTTCTCCAGGGGAGGGCAGCCACGAGCCTTGGATGGGCAGGTTCCTCTGCAGACACCAGTCAGTTTTATTCATTCAGGTCTGAGACACATTTCATTTGAAACTGGTCCAAGCCATTAATTCAGAACCACACTGGAGGATGAAGTGTTACGCAGCCCTGCAACATGGACCCAGTGCTCAAGTGGGAGCCAAAGCAAGTTAATACTGAAAGAGTTCTTTTTTTCAATTTTTTTTGTCCAACTTTGTATTCTTGGCATTTTTACAAATTTGTGACAGTATGTGAATTGCTTTTTTTCTCTGGAGCTGCCTAAATTGAGTTGCATCCTTCATGCTTCCCTGTATTAAAGATGAAACTCCTGAACACTTACACTTGTGAGATTGTTGTGTTGTTCTTCAAGGCCTTGCAGGAGTGGCAAACGGACTCCGATCCTTTACCTGCAGGCTCGCTGCTCGAGTCCCTTACGGCTCCAGTGGCTCGAGGCCAGCTCCCCCTTAATCATCTTTATAACCCAAATAAATGATTACATAAATCAGGTGTTTTGTGCATTGACTGTTTCCTCTCGAGACGGTGGACTGGAAATGGGCTCAATCAGATTGGTTTCATAGGCCGTGGATGATCTTCAGATTAAATGGAGAGAGACAGGAGAGGATAGCAGGCCTCATTGAATTGGAAATGTTTCCATACGGTTGGTGGTGGTAGAGGAAAGTGTAAAATAAATGAATTTCCTCCTGATCCATTTTCAGACGACTGCGTCCACGAGCAGATGCTGTAAAGTGTCAATCAAACCCTGAGGTTGCATCAGATAAGCTTCCTCTCTGTAGTTCCTGGTTGAGAAACTTCCAAACCACAGCTACAGACACCTCAATCAGCAAAAAGCAAATCAAAAGTGACAGCAAATAATAGACCAACACGGATCTTAGCTCTTTGTCTCTAAACATAGGCTGATCAGCGGGGGTGTCGAGCAGAGACCTATTAATGCGCGGGTTAGCCCTCACTCCTTCATTTACATGCACATACATTGCAAATACTGACAATGGCTACATGACGGGGACATTTTCACAGCCAGAGCTTCATTTGCACATCACACGGATGCCAGCAATGTATATCTCACAGTGCATCTCGTGCTTATCAAACGGAGAACAGAGCGATTTCTTTGCGACCTGAAAATTCACATTCTCGATTCCCCAGCATGCAACAGAAGGGGGGGCGAAAAGATAAAACACACACCTTAAAGATCATTAGCAATTAATATTTGGGGATTCGTGAAGAAAAACAGCGTTAAACACTTGTTTAATAATTCATACTATAAACAAGAAAGTCTCCCACTTCCTTAATAATTTAGACGTAAGCTAATGTTGATTTATTCAGGAAGGTCTCTGCCACCAGCACCGCCTGCAGTGCCCAAATTTGAATTAAAGTAGGACAGTAGCAGGCGAGTCTGTAATAACATTTGTATAATTTTATTATTGCTCTGGGCTCAGTTCATTTCCTCCTCCAGTAGCTGCGTGAAATTGTTTGATTCTGGAAACTGCCTTGAGTCTGCGGCTCTGGGGTTTGAGGGTGGTACAGGAACAGGAAGGCATGCGACACTCTCTCTCTCCGTCTGTGTCTGATGCTGTCAGACACACACACACACACACACACACACATAGAGAGAGAGAGATAAATAACTTTATTATTCTGGGTTTTGTAATACTGTTACATTGGCTCACTTAATAACTCAAGCTGTCCTGGGAATATGATTGATATTCTCACTCACCTTGTCACTTATGATAAATATTTCACTGCGTTGGTTTGAGATAGCTAAGAAACGGAATAACTCTTTCATTACATTACCAAATCACATCGATATGAGAGTTTGTGTTTACGTCTTTTTCCTGAAGAGAGATATTCTCTTTGATATCAGTCGCAGAAAGACACTTGCACCATTTCTGTGTTTGTACAGAATCAGATCTGATGAAATCTCGGCTTTTGTAACTTCACATCTAATAAATATGTTCATTTAATTCAGCCCATGAGGAAGTATTGAGGTTTATAATCATTTTGTAGCTTTGCTAAGCCTTCGTGTCTTATATTGAGATTTCCAGTTGGTGATGTTGCTCTATACTATATTGTGATTTTGTTTACCAATGATAGGACTATCATTTCCAAAATGGTAATTTGCAAAATTTTGATTACTCCACCACAAACAATATTTGGAAGGTATTAGCTCATGTAACACACACCTGAGACCCCAGTGGCTTTGACACAGGAAGGGAGGGTGGAGCAGTTGTGATTGGTTTCCTCGGGGCTCTGCTCCCAACTTCCCACCCGCACACATTCCCTCACTACCCCCCCCCCCCCCCCCCCCTTCAATTCCTTTATGCAGAGCAGCCCAAACTGCAGTTTGATGAAACACATTTGTTTTTCTTAACTCTTGCCTCGCCATCGCGGCTAAGTCTCCGAGGCCTGTCTGTGTAATGTGGCCCAAAAGCAATTGGGTTAATGAGAGGATATATGTGCAAGTGTGGGACTTGACCGGAGGAGCTGTTTTGGTCTGCTCGTGTTATTAGGGAAACCTTTATTATTGTTGCCCTCTAGTGGGAACCATATAATAGGATTACATTTTATTAGAGCCTCACAGCATTACCCAAGCAGCCCCCCCCCCCCCCCCCTCACTGTAGTGTCACTCCTCTGTCCACTGTGGGTGGGACGGGTAAGTTCGGGGCTGAAAGGGGAACCAGCGGGTGGGGCTGCAAATGATTCCATATATCAGGGACCCTCATCTTTTCTAGGGAACAGAAAAAGTGACTTGTCAAAATGTGTTGATATTTTCAAAACAAGAGCTGAAAGTGTTTTCATAACCACAAACACTTCACACTTTCTCTTTTTAAAGCAGGGCATAAACTTCCAGGATGAAAACTTTCCATAAATGACATGAACGGCAGAGCTATAGTGCACAGGCTTGTTGCTGCAACGAGCTAATGTGTCATAAAATTACCATTGTAAATATTAAACCTTCCAGCGCTGTGCCTGACGGTATGACTACAATGTGGCAATGGACACAAAGCTAAAATCTCATTGTGCCAAAGACAATATTTGATGAGCAGTTCTGGCTAAAAACGGTGCAGCCCTGCAGGGCAGATTGAGTCAGGCTCTGGAGCGGCTTCCATCCCACTCCCTTACATAACCACAGGCCATTTGAGGGGTGTGGCCAGCATAGCAGTTATTAATATGGTCTGAGGCTAAAACAACATCCCTCTCTGTCCATACTGACTCAGAGCCTTGATACCCCAGTGTCCTTCAGTAGGACTTAAACTTGTTGACGAGGTTTATTTCCACGTTTTTGTTGAATTGATAATAGAAAATGTATTTCATTTCTTAAAATTAAACTGCAATCGAAAAAATATTTCTTTTTGAAGCTCAGCAGCCACTTTTAGGCACAAAACACCACTGGTTAAAGGCGAATGCTTCAATCAAGAGTAACAATATCACAACTGACACTAGAATGACACTCAGTGGAGCACAGACCTCATAGCCCAACAGTCCCATTAAATCCAATCAAGCTGCAACAAATTCCACACACTACATAGAAATCTGGTCCATAAATATGCCAGGTTTTTTCCATCAGGACCAATGACTTATTCTCCGACAAATCGTGGAAAATATTGCAAAGCGCCCCGTCTCACAATTATAACGTCAGTAACGGCGGTAGGAGTTCTTCCTTAACTCCTACCGCATCCTTCCTCCAAGTTTCGGGGAAATCCATCCAGTCGTTTTTGCATAATCCTGTTTACAAACAAACAAACTTGCTTACACTTCTTTTACTTTGTTATTGTTGTCTTTGATGTTATTAAGTCTAGTTCCCCCTGTTGTGTTGTGCTGTGTGCTGCGGTGTGGCACTAAGTGATAAAAGAACAACACACAAAAATACACAAACAACCCAACCTACTTGTCAACCACCACCTGTTTGAGGTTTACTAACATGAGCCACCAATCGCTCTCACATGAGAAGAAGTGTGTTTTCACTTCTTTCTGTTCTGACGTTGTGGCAGAAAGGATTGATAACCCACCTGAACAGAACTTCTTGTTCTTTTCACCCCAGTCAGACTCATAACGTCCCGGCGAGTCAAACTAGTTTTCCAGGCCTCCTTTCTCCCGTCTCCTGTGAATGCATTTATAACCCTGTGATGTCATTCCGGTCGGGCAGCTACGGTTTTGGGGCGCATACACACATCTGCAACCAATCTGGATAATTTGTCCACCGAAATGTGCCGCAGCCCGCCAGTGCTCGTCTGCTGCTGCTGCTGCTGCTGCTGCTGCTGCAGTTTCCAAGTCAAATACAGCAGCATTAGGACAATGTCTTTTGGGCTTTGAGCGCCGCACATGTATTTTAAAAAAAGATCTCCACTGTTCAGATTCAAATAGCATCTGATGTATGTTTTAAACAGTGACGTGAGTCTACCCCTGTAGGACTGGCTTAAATATGGATATGGCCTGAAGTGTTGTCTTTGTTCACTAAAGTTGAGTCATCAGTGTGATTGGACACAAACATGTGCACGAGGGGGTTTTCCATGCGTAGATTGGGCTTTGGGTGTTTTGTGACAATCTGTAACCTCTGGGGCAAATAACTTTGTGTTCATCCCCTTGTTTGTTTGGAACATGTTGGTCCAATGGCGAGCAAAGTAAAATCCACACTCTGAATCCTTTCTGAAGCCCATGTCAAGAACATTATTAAATCTTGTTTTCCCTTCAGAAATAAAGCCACGATCAAATCCGCTCTGTCATTTCCTGAGTCACACACTTCAACTACTGCGATGCACTATTAACATGTATGAGTCCATATCTCTCCAATCCTCCCCTCCCTGCATCGGCTGCTAAATTTAGGATTGATTTTAAAATTCTGCCAATAACTTTTAAGGCTCAGCACGGTCCGGCCCCAGTTATATTACAGAGCTACAAACTCCCTATGCTCCGAGCTTTAATCTAAATTCTTCCAACAAACTCTTTAGTCGTTCTTAAGTCAAGGCAGGTAACTAAGGGTGACTGGGTTTCTGCCGTCAGGGCCCGAGGCTCTGGAATTCCTCGCCTGAGGAGATTCAACTTGGCAAAACTGTTTTTAAATTATTGCTTAAAACTTCAGGAGTTGTGCAAGGGTCCTTACTTTCTTGAAACAGTCAAGACTCACTCCAACACCCTTTGTGTGCTAAGATCTGACACTATGGTAACTACGGTGAACAGAGAACACTTCAGGCCCCAGAATCCCATTCCTTATCCATATTCCCCCCAAACATAGAGCTTCTCTCTCTTCAGTGTTTTAAACATGCTTGTGAAAGTACAGGAAACAGTATTTGGTGAAACATTCACGATACCATCACTGAGAATCTTAATCGATACTTTGCTGAAAACACATTTTATAGACTTTCAACGTATGATTTGTCATCTGGTTTTAACAGACATCGTTTTGTTCTGTGTTGCTTTCATCCCCATGTGTTTTGTAACATACTTTGTTTAGATAACTGCTATATAAATAAAGTGTATTATTGCTATTGTTATTATTATGCTGGTCAAAAACTGGAACGTTTAGTGATCCCTGGATCGGATAGTGAAAGGATAGCTGCATTTCCTCAAGAGGAATTCCCACTACACAAAAGAGGCTGTGTGAATAAGGGAACTCTCGAGTGCTTTTGTTTGTGTGCTTGCATTCTTCGGTCACTGGTCCCTCGGTGCGGCATTTTCTTTATACCACTGTTGCTTGAACTCCAAACACAAACGTATAAATACTCGGCTCACATGTAAATATTTGTATCAATGTGTTTTCTCTGTCATTTCCCTGTGTTTTTTGATGTCAGGTCACATTACTGCAACAAGGAGAAACTGGTTTGCTTTAAAGGCTGCTTCTCTTTTTTTTCTTTAGGAAAGTTGACCCTCTCAACAGTAGGGGGCGCAGGTGCAAAGTAATTTAGCTGAGTTCTATTACTTGTATATGGTGAGGGGATAGCTGTGGAGAATGTAAAGAAACTACTGTCAATCCTGTGTCCACATGGGCACAAAATCACAGTCCTGACTCAGAATGATTACGCATTTCACTTTAAACAAGTGATTCCTTCACTGTCTGCATCCCCCCTGCCCCCCCCCCCCCCCTAAGTAATTCTAAAAGCCTCAGAAGTGCCTCAATCTTCCTGAAATCATGCATGGTTGAACATTTGAAATGAGCTCGCACATCAGCCTCGGGCACTGATTCAGACTTGATTGGGGCAAGGCGAGCTGAAGTGCTTATTTATACAGCCACGTCATTTGGAGGTGGTCCAAAGGGAGGAAAGAGACCGAGGAGATCACAAAGGACAAACTACACAGGGAGAATTTCATGAGGCACATTCCATTAATTTAGAGAGAAAGGAAAAAGTTGATTACTGGTTAATCAACAAGTTGTCTAATGCAAGAGGAGTGTGTGAGTAAAGGAGACTGGATGAGGTTTGAGAGGCAGGAGAGAGAGAGAGAGGGGGTGGGGAGGAATCAAAAAAGCTGCACCAACAATCTATATAATTATCATCATCTGCTGCTTTTCCTCCCTGGGAAAGAAACACTCCATCCATTTGTAGAAATGGCCCGAGGGAACGTTACATCAAAACTAATCATAACGATTAAAATCAGCTTCTCTGCGAGAGGGAGGCAATAGGCAAGTTGGAGGCAGGAGGAGTGAGGGTGTTGTAAATGCAGGAAAAAAAAAAAGATTTCTTTATTTGATTTTATAAAAAAACATAAACTCAACAAAGACTGAGGCACAGCCGCTGCTGCTGTGATCTGTTTGCTCGCAGTTTTTTTTCTATTCTGAAAATGGGTTTAGACTGGGGCAGAGACATGAGCTAATTGTATCCTGATCTTTGCCTTGAGGGGTTTCGGAGCCCTGGAGCAAGTATTCTCTGTATTTTGTTCTGTCTACCTTAGCCAAGCTATTGCATTTCTCACTGGTGTAGGAAGAGAGGCAGATCGTGGCCAAATCGGAAGGAAAAGGGTGCATAAAAAGACACTTTTATGCCTCTCCATGTTTCAGGTAAGCGGACATTTATTTGCTTTGCTATTATTTCCGAGGCTGGATGGACTGGGACACAGAGGCGCAGCCGCTTTTACGCATGTGCCAAAGCGATTCGAGCGGTACAGTTCTTAAAAAATATTTAACCACTTCCTGGCTATTGTTCCTTAGTTACTGTACTAATGTATGCGTGTGTGTACAACAAACGAGGCGGTGGTACATTCTGCTAAACGAACAGCAGATTACGCTGCGTTCTTGTCGGGGGGGAAAACGCTCCACTTATCCACCGTGTGAATTCGCTCCTGGCGCATTTCGCCTCCGAAACGCCGTCTCCGTGCGGCTGTTTAACTTGCTCCTAACTTACTCAAACCTGCGTTTTGTCGTCGCCTCGATCGCTTTCTGAAGTCGGGTTTGTCGTGAGACACTTCTGCTTCCTGGCTGCCCCAGATCTTATAATGAAAGACGCCATTGTGGAGTAATTTCGCCGCGGGCGTTTTTTTTTTCTTATGCCGTACGACACGATGTAGCTTTCTTTGCGCACGTCAATGCAGAATCTGAGAATCATCCTTTTATACAAGACCGTGCCTGTGTTGAGAGGAATTATGTATTTGTGTAAACGAAGAGGAAATAAGAGCTAAATGCTCGTCCTCTCGTCCTCTCGTCCTCCTCTCTTCTCTTGGCTCTCCGGCTGCGTCGTGCGTAATCACCTCCTGGGTCCGGATGCGAATCGGCAAATATACATGTAGTTTACTTAGTAACAATCTGGACCGATTTCTCACACGGGACAATGTGTTGCCCCAATAAACACACACTTCTCCGTATAAGTTAGACTTTTAAAATGTATTCAACATCCAAAGTAAAACTAGATTTTTGTATTGCTCAATTGAATTTGATTTGGTCTCTCGCTGTATTGCACTGCACTGGATCCGTCTTTCAATTTCATATGTTCAAGTTAAACATTACGAAATTAAATCTTTTGGAGTTTCACTTGTAATGAAACCCGGAGTAGGTTCCACCACTTTCACAGGGCGCATGAAAACAGGGAGACTGAGATTTGGGGTGTTGTGGTCGGGACCCAACACTTGATGGCGCTGTAGCAGCAAAGCCACACTACTTTACTGTACATACAGCATCTGGACATCTGTTTCCCATTAAAATTACATTTAGCAAACAGACTGATCTGGTGCAGGAGACAAATATCAATAAGGCACATCAGTTCGTCCACATTACATCAGCGCCGCACCATCAGCTCCAAATTAGAGGTGCTTCACTAAATTGGCGCTCGTCGGAGACAAACTGCCGTTATTATGTTTCATATGGCGTTTCCTATTTGATGGCCACTCCTGTGCCCTGGGACAGCTCAGCCTGTGCCAGTGAACGTGCACCACCGTCTCCAACCGCCCTGCAGCATCAGGACTCTGAGCACACTTCCTTATCTGTGAGGTCACCGCTACAGTATCTCTACAAAGGTGGAGAAGACCAACTTGTGATAAAACTCAGGGAATAATGATTGAGATTGATAAATATGGAGTATGGTAAGCTAGAGTTTGTTTGGAAGTCTGATCACAGTGTTGATTCCCCAAAAAAGAAAAGATTGGATCATTCTGTTTCACAGTCACAGATTTATCCTGATATTATATTTTCCCTTTAAGGAGGATGGTCACCATATATTTATTTGGCAACTTTTCTTCAGAGGAACCTCTTCATCCTTTTCACATTTTTTTGACCCTCCAACTCGTTTCTGCATTTGTCATCCAGCACATACAGAGGAATACTCTTTCTTAGAAACAGCTGGCTTTAAGCTGGGACTTGTGAGTCACTGGCAATGTTACAAAACATATCAATATACTCACCAAACCATAAGTGCATTCATAAAATGCATCCATTGCTGAACTCAAACATAATGTGGTCACTGCCAAAATCCAGGAGTTAATGACAGTGTGAAAAGAGAAAACATGAGGAAGTTTAGATAATTATATTCACAAAATACTGCAGATTAGATAGTGACTAGAGTCCCTTTTAGTAAAGTTACAGACACCTGACCACACCACCAGCATACAGTTTACACCCAGGCCTATTTGTTTTGAAAACCTCCCGACCGGTTTAGTTTTCCCCCCTGTCCAGTCGACAGTGACTGAAGTTAACCCGCAGTCTGTAGTTGTCTGTGTGTGGACATTTGAAACAAATGTCCGTGGGCACCGAGGCAGAGACAACCCATCCAGATTATGTAAATACCAGTCTGCCTGCCTCAAACTGAATGTTAATGCTACGATCTGAAATGCTAATTGTGTCTTGTGCGATATGTCGAAACACTGAAGAGCTGCATTGTGGGACGGAAACCATTTGATAGCCATGGTTTGGTTGTATATAGGCCGAGCTCAACCCATTTTGATTATCTCAATGACAGACGGATAGTTACTTACTGGGTAGTAGCCTGTGTTAAATCAAACAGGAAGTATGGTGTGTGTAACTGAAAGGCCAGTGGCGGAACACAGGGGGAAAACTGGAAGAACACAAGTATATCCGCAGTGTGTCTGATTTCGATTGAGGTTGTGCGAATGCCCTGAATGGAATATATTCTGGCTGGTCACGTGACACATTCTTATAGCTCTGTGCCAAATGCAAAAACGGCAACAGGTAGGAAACCATGGAAAGAAAAGGTTCTGCAGTGTTCATACGATCACTGATTACACTCACTCACTGGTGGACCCTGTGATCCAGTGACCTTTGAACCGTCCTTGAGGAGGAAGTGTAAAGTCCAGTGATGTGCTGTGTGGACGTCGGTCAGAGGAAAGGCCGGTTTTCTTCACTTCTACCAGCTCGGGAAGGATTTCGTGACACAAGAGCACGTTTCCCCAAAAAGCCCCGCTACCCCTCACCACCCCACAGCCATCCGCTCTCTTTCACTCGCTCCTCTCTCTCTCTCCCCTGCAATTTTCCATAATGCCTGACAGATTTTACACTCAATCCACCTTTGCGATGACAAGGCTTTGAGGAAATCCAATTCCACCAAGCTGTTTTCAGAACTTACTCTCCACAGGCACACACACACACACACACACACCACCATCTCCACAAATTAGTCAGGGAACAAATTACCTGCATTCTGAGTGTGATCCCACGCACTTTGCAGGCTGCCTTACACAGGTCCCCTTTTGAAGAGCAGCCATGTGATTTCTCTCTCTTTCGCCCCGCAGGCCCCTCTGCCTTCTGCGAGGGATTCTGGAGTTGAATTTTAAAACTATGTATGGCTGCTGCCTGTGCTTATCAGCGCGTGCACAAGCGGCATGCAAATCAGACCAGGATCACACACCGCATTGGAGGCCTGCACTCAAAGGCAAGCTTAATTGCTAATTGGGTATCTAGGTGTGAAACTCACAACTGCCAATGAGAAGCAGGAATGTGTAATGTTTTAAGGCCAGTGGTTGAACTAATTAATTTTAATCTGAATGTTATTAAAAATTGTGGATTCCCTGCATTTTCTATGAAAACAGCCCGGCACAGTGCTGTGGCAGTATTTCCTGACAGCACTAGGACATGTTGTGGTCTGGTGTTATACTCCATGATGTCATTAGCGTGGTGGGTTTGCTCTGCTGATGTGGTCATCAGTTATTACGGTAACTTGACGTTTGTGGAGCGAGGAGAGACTGATCCCTCTGTCTCCTCTGAGGGGCAGATGTTTGCGGACGCATGTGATCTGGTTCTTCAGATGTGATGTTTCTTTGTGCCCTTTGGTTATTCATATTCTGTGTAACTGATGAAAAGAGTGGGGTTTTTGGGGGCTTCTCGTTGAAAGTGTATCAGAGCGAGTGAAAACACCATCACAGGGGGCGTTTGTGTGATTGGAGAGATCATGTCGGGTGACTTATGAATGATGTGTATGTTTAGTGGATGCGAGGGGCACAAGGGGCATTGTTGTCCAGGTGGTTGAGCGGGTCAGCCACGGGCTTTGGGCTTGATCACTGGGTTTTGTTGTGGTGAAGGAGGGCTTGAACTGCGGGATTAAATTGAACTGGTCCAAAAAAGGGGCAAAGGCCAGACGTGGACGGTCCAGATGTTCGCGCTGACCCGACTATACCACAGCCAGACGATCACACACTGGTAGAGGCTGCGTTTGGTTTAACCCGAAAATGCGACACACATACCTGCCCCTGAAACAGCGACAGCCCCGAAAGAGCCGCGGGCGCTACAATGCTAATGTTGTCGGGGGCTTTGACTTCTCCCAGCCATTGCGAAGACTCCGCTCCGCGTGACAGCCACGGCTCTGCGCGCTCTCTCCCCCCCGGTGCTCGCTCCGTACGCATCCATCGCTCTCTCTACACATTTGGCAGGTGTGTGTTCGGCTATAGAACAGAAAAGAAGAGGAGAAAAAGAAGAAGAAGAAGCCCACCGCGTCATATCTGTTCACCCCAAAGTCTGCGCGCAAATGGACCAAACGGATATCATGGACTTAACGCATCAGAAAGCGAGGAAGCGGCCGCGTCCAATCAGTTCCGCGGATGAGTCCGTGCACGCGTCCCTCAAGCGGCTCCCGATCCGATCGGCGGCGGAGTGCCGGGAGACCGCGCTGATGTTCGCCGTCAGAGGAGAGTCGGTGCCCGCATCTCTCAAGCAGAATGACCGCTCGGTGACTCCATCTCCGACCTCAATGATGCCGGCGCAGGTAAACGCGTAAAAGTCCGTTGATAGACTGGGAGGTGGGAGACTGGGAGAGATGGGTTGGTGGGGGGGAGGAAAAGCAGAAATAGATGAAAAAGTGGGGTCTGCCTGTCACTTCTGCCGGAGGAGGGGAGTGAAGACACGGTGGGTTGCGTGTGAATTCAGGAGATCGTCTTCCTGATGTCCTTATATGAAGATTGCGCACGTTATTTCAATATTACGCACAGTCCGTCTGCTGCTTTTCAGACCCGCTCCACCACATGTTTGAAATCCTCTGCAAAATGAGATGTCCATCAATATTTTTCTCCCATTTCTCACTCGAGGTGTGAAACTTTTGTTTGTTTTTTGTGGGCTGAAGTAATTTTAAGTAATTCGAGAGAGAGCTCAACAGAGATTGGCTGCTAATGGTGTTTGTAGGTTAACAGGAGGCTGTGTCTCCAAATCCTATTACAGTCTTCGAATCAAAGAGTCATTATTGCTCATTCCAAGATTGATGATCCAAATTAATTTGGTTTTGGGGGGTTATGGCCCGTAGGGGTGGCAACATTCAGGTCAAGGTCAGGCTGCTCCACAACTTGGAGAGATAAATCTCCTCCCCTGACTGTCGAGTGGGTCACATGGAAGAAAGTATTTCTGAATTGAAACACTCCAAATCCTTAGGATAAACTCCATTGTCTGTTTATCTCTGATTTGCAACATTTCAGTGCATCCTCCATTAATAAAATCTACACGTGTCACAGTGTTTTTCTCCCTCTTGTTGTCTAAAGCAGGATAATCGCTGCAGTATGTCCAGGCCCATGATCACACGGTCACCAGTGTCTCCCCTGAGTAACCAGGGCATCCCCACAGCTGCACAGCTCACCAAGTCCAATGCCCCTGTGCACATTGATGTGGGCGGGCACATGTACACCAGCAGTCTGGCCACCTTAACCAAATTCCCAGAGTCCCGGTGAGTCTGATCTTCCATGCTTGTCTGTTGTGGGAATAAAGTTTGTGTTTTTTTTGTTTGCGTCTAGTATCATGCTTTTCTTTTTCAAATTCTGAATGAAACTGTTATAGATTCTGTGTTTTATAGGGAGTCTAGTACAGTTAACAGTCAAATTTCAAAACTATCTCATGGTTGCATTTCTCTCCACTATAATTTCAACAGATATTCTTTATCAGTCGCTGTAGGACTGATCAGGCTGTATCGCAAAATGTCTCCTTGCCAAGCCCACAGTTATTTAGAGCGGTAAACAATTTGTAGGGGCTTCAAGTGCAGCGCTCAGACAAAAGCAAATTGGTTATTCTGACAGATGTCACAGCAGCAGCAAAAGGGCCAAAGGGCATGGGGCCATCTGGAGGCTGGGAGGCCACACTGTCGCTCCGAGCTCAGGCCTGAGGGTGACTGGCACCCAGCCTGGGGCAACCCACTACCAGCTGGCCCTGACCTCCTCAGACCCTCTCGGCTGTTAATCATTATTCTTTCTTCTTCCTTTTCTTTCCTTCTGTTTGCTTTTTAAAAATAAATAATGTTTTACTTCCTATTCTTCTTCCTTTCCGGTTGATTCTTACATCGAGCTTGGTAATTCGTGCAATTTGTGCAAAGGTGTGAAAGATATTTCAGAGCGTGAGAAACTGAGTGTGTCACACCCCTTCGCAAACGCTCTTCCTTCACTGTTACATTTTTGACCTTCTCTCTTTTCTCCATTCCTTCCCTCTCAATACACAAGGTTCAGGAATCACTCAAGCTCCAGTGTTTTAAATAATGCCTTGAACAATGTTGTGAACTTTTTTATTAATTATGATATTTTGTCCCGCTCCCTTTTTCCCTCCTTCCCTCCTTCCCTCCTTCCCTCCTTCCCTCCTTCCCTCCCTTTCTGCCTAACCTGCCACCCCCCCTCCCGTCTCCGTGGGTAGAATTGGTCGCCTCTTTGATGGCACAGAGCCTATAGTCCTGGACAGCCTGAAGCAGCACTACTTCATTGACAGGGATGGACACATGTTCCGCTACATCCTCAACTTCCTCAGGACGTCCAAGCTCCTCATCCCAGATGACTTCAAAGTGAGTGCTTGTCTGTCCTAGAAAAACTGTAAATTCCCATCAGCCAGTCAGCACTCCTGCAACTTGGCACACACAATGAATGCTAAGGCAGTGGAGCGCCCTGGGTCACCGGCCCTCCGCGAATCGCTGTAAACAGTTCCCAGGCTGGAGAGAAAAAACGCGAGGGCTCTTCCAAACAAAGCTCCACCGTGATGCATCTACTCATCACGGGATGCGGCTCGGCCCCCCTCCAGCTATTAGCAGCCAGAGATTCTTTGAGATATGTAAGGAGAGTAACAAGCTCGAACTAAGACGAGCAGATAAACGCCGCGACACCCATGGCCACGTTGCATGTGCTACATCTCTCCATCGCACCATGCTCTTGTGCCAAATGTCCATCCGGGGTGAGGCTCACTGTATGTGACACATTAAGATTCCTTATTTATTTTTTTTACTCTTACATTTAGTCAGTAATTACTTAGCTTGCCCTGGGAGAAAACAAATAACCACATTATCTGATGGACTGCCCACAGTGTGACTCAATCAGTGGAAAGTATGTCAGCTAAAATAAGCAAAGACAAAAGACAGGCTCAAGTTCAGGCTCAGGCCACGTTCACATTGGGTAGATCTTGAGAGGAGCATGAGAACATTTGAAAGTGCGATTTCAGGCCCTGCAGTGCTGCGGGTAAAGGATCTCCTCCTCTGCCCCACGCAGCCCTGTGTTACATGTCGCACTACATCTCCTCTGCTCAGGATTTTTTTGTAATTTTTGCTGAATGGTGTCTTGGCCAGGGTTTATTGCTCGTTCATGTAGAACAGTGGTTTCAAACTCCTCTGTTGAGCCTTTTTTTTGGTTTGGATGCACATTAGAGACGAAGTCACAACCTTAAATCTACTCAGTTATTATGTTTTTTAGGTTATTTTGTCCTGTGGTATAGAGAGACGTACTGCAAGCTGCATTTAGTTAGACGCTTTCAACTGATACCCAGGGGATGTATCGTTTAACAAAATATATTCGCACAAAAATGTGACTGCAGGAACATTTAAAGGAGCGTTTCCGCCAACAAAATCATTGTAGATATTACTTATGGCGTATTGATAATCTATTAATGGATGCAGCCTTTTGTGTTTTAATAAGCATAATATTTTCTGCATTTATGAAGATCCCAGTTAACTATTCTTAGAAATTGTGTAATATTTGACTTTTGACCGGGGCGGAACCAGGGGCAGGGCCAAGGGGGAACCGGCCCCAACTGAAACCTGATTGGCCCCTGAAGTGACACTGTCCTTTAAGTAGTCACTTATTAACAATGCTAACAATAAATATTTCAGTTTGTTAAGAATTTTTACTTCCTAAACTTTTTTAAAGTACACAATGTGCTCATACAAGGAACAATTTCCAAAATATATTCAGTAATGTGTGGCTTCGCTCAAAGCTATAGAGCTACAATGACTTTAATGTGCAGCACTGTGGCCCCTTTATGGCCCCCGATAAAAAAAAATCCCAGATCTGCCACTGGACAAGAGAAAGTAGAGTTGCTCCAAGCAGCCCCAAACCAAGACATATGATGCTTTAAAGAAACTTTTCACGTTTTTACAAATTCAAACCAACTATTTGTCTTGTCTCCTCCAGGACTACAGTCTGCTGTACGAGGAGGCGCGGTACTTCCAGCTGCAGCCCCTGCTCTCCGAGCTGGAGCGCTGGCGTCAGGACCAGGAGCTGAGACTGGTGTCGCGCCCCTGCGAGTGCCTGGTGGTCCGCGTGGCGCCCGACCTGGGCGAGAGGATCACACTCAGCGGCGACAAGGCCCTGATCGAAGACGTGTTCCCGGAGATCGGTGACGTCATGTGCAACTCTGTCAATGCCGGCTGGAACCATGACTCCACGCACGTCATCCGCTTCCCACTCAATGGGTACTGCCACCTCAACTCTGTGCAGGTAAAAGGAACCGTGGGCTGCTGTGGGTTGGGTGGTCATTAATTAGTATAATAAGTCAGAGGTTTATAAAGTAGTAAAGTAGCAGAGATGAAGTGCTTTTCTACATTTTTTCTGTTCAACCGTACGCCCAAGGAGTCGACTGAAGTGATGATCTGTTCATTCAGGTCCTTTTCATCTGCTGTTATACTGTAGACTTATCAAATTTTACAGATGTCTGATTGCAAAATCGTATCTTTTCATATCTTATCGAATCACAAGAACAGCCTCGCAGAAAAAGAAGCTCTTTGATGAGTTCATCAAAGCCTCAGTTTAGCGAACCATCATTACACAAGTCCACCACCATCTTTACTTCTCTGTGATCTGACTGGAATAATGATTTGGACTCTGGCTCTGCAGCTGGTGAATAGTCCGCATCAGTGGTTTCTTCTTCTGTTTCTTCTGAATCCAGTTGCCAGGTCCAGAAAGAGATCCATCTTTCACAGATGCCGTCTGTGTTTGAATAGAAAAAAATAGTTGTAGATAAATTGATGAATCATTTAGAGTGTTTGAAACAGTCAGTGTTAAGGGTGCATTGGTGCCAAACAGCTATAACGGACTGTAAAGATTATTGGATGGTTGATTGTCTTCATCCTATTAAATGAAGGAATTTTCAACATTTTAAATCAAGGTGGAGAGTAAGACCGAGCGATATTGAAAAACAATTATACTGCAATCATCCTATTGCGAGATAAGGAATTCCCTAATTAAATTTTCTGTAAAAAATATAGAAATGATCATGATAGGACTTTTTGCTGAGGTGCGCACTAGACAGGCGTGTATTATATGATTTGCAGGTGGTGACATCTCTGTAGCACCGTTACGCCTAATTAATAATGTCGAGACACATTTGACCTTAATCCAAAGAATATCAGCTCTTGCAATTTGGACACCGAACTTGACGATATTGCGATATTGATAATATTTAGACTAATTGTTAAACCCTATTGCAGAGTCACACGAATCTGCAAAAAAGGGGGAAAAACTCTCTTACAGCAAGAGGAGGGGATGGCTCGGAGTGTCTGAGGGGATTGATGGATCAATGCTCAATTTACATTTATAAAATCAAACGAATCAACAAGGGTAGATTTTAAGAAACATCTGAGAAGCAAATCAGTTGAAGGCATTTTTATTAAGTTGCTCCAGACTCATAAGTACAGGAATACCAACAATTAGTCTCGCTATATGAGCATACATCCTATGTTGTCGTCTGGATTAAAACTTTTAAAGTTTCTCTAGGTAGGTCATTTCAAGGGGAGCAAAACAATAACTTGAAATCTTTAATTATTCAGAGATATGTCTTTAAATTAGTTTCTTTGAAGGACCTAAGTCCAGCGTTGAATTTATTCAATATAGAGCGGATTTAAAGGCAAAAAGGTTCCAGGCCATACTCGTAAAACCTACAGGTCTGTAAAAAGAAAGTTATTTTGCAGTCAATTTCTTGTGTTTGGCAATATTGTAATTCTCTAATTACATATTGATTTTCCACTGATTCATTGATAGTGAAATCCTCTGATCAGCATCAATAAATGACGGCGGTAGGGGCATATTTAAAAAGAATTCACAATGATCTGGACTGTGTCTCCGTCTGAGGAAATCAAATCTCCATCTTCTTCCCCCAAAACACACAAACAAACCCGTCTGTGAAGTGTGTGAGTCGTGGAGAGCGAGCAAGAGAGTGAGCATGCTCCCTGGCAGGTTGTCCCCAGGCAGGGCCCATAATCCTGTTTGGTTATTAAAGCACGCCGGCGGTGGATGCTGTATCTGCGGCTAATGGAGGCAGGGCGGGGGTTTCTGAGAGAAGGAAGGGGTGCATAGAAAGCTGGCAGCAGTAGGGGGACCTTTGTAGTTTTGGCGGAGGCTTGGGCCTGGGGGCTGGGGGAGAAATGGGGAGAGGTGCTCTTTGCTGAGCAGCCCACACTGAGCCAAGTGGCAGAGAGAAAGCCGCACTGCTCCCTGGGGCCTCTTCGATGGAATGTGATCCTACAGCCCCCCTGGACACGTCTGTAGATGTCTGGGAGGCTGCAAGATCAGGAACAGCTAGAAACACACACACACAGAGGGAGTGAGGGAAAGAGAGAGAGACAAACACACATATACACCAGGAAACAATGAAATAAGAGGCTCCTGGTATAGCGGATGTCTCGTCCAAATTCCCTTCAAAGGGCGGTTTCCAGTGCTAGACTTCACATTCACGCGGCAGCATATAAGTGAAGGAGATCCAGGTTGTTTCCAGCTCTGCAGTAATCAACTAAAGGACAGTTTATGTCCACTTGTAGACCTCCACAAGTGATAGTGTTGACACAATCATCTATCCTGCTTTTTCCCTTCTATATCTCTATCTTCCACTGACGTCTTCTTCCCACCTGTTTCAGGTCCTCGAGCGTCTCCAGCAGCGTGGCTTCGAGATCGTCGGCTCCTGCGGCGGAGGCGTGGACTCGTCCCAGTTCAGCGAGTACATCCTGAGGAGGGAACTGAGGAGGACAGGTCAGCGAGGACCCAATTCAAACAGGATAAAGCAGGAGCAGCTGGACTAGAATTCCTCCCAAGAAGCAGGGGGTGCTAGACTTTTCTGTGGCAGCCAAACGCGCGACGCCGCAGAGCTCTGTGGACTCTGTTTTTCTTCGTTTCCTTGTTGATGTTTTTGTTTTCTTAAGCTGAGAACCATCTAGAGAATTTAAAAAAAAAGATTTTTTTTTTTTTTGCCATAAGAAGATACAAGACATTTGATAAGTTTGAGATTGCAAGGACATATGTGATTGTCTAGCCCCCATAAACCAATTTAAAAGGATTTATATTCCCAGGATCCCCCCCAAAAGTTTGTTTTAAAACTTGGAACCTACATTAGGTTGAATATGATTTCTATTATCCCCATATAAATTAAAACAAAAGGCTTTTATCGCTTATGTAGTATGTTGCATAGCCGGTCACCAGTGACTTGGTTTTTTTGTTTCCTCACTGGCAAATTGGCTGTTTGGGAGTGTGTTTTTATCCCCCACTGTAAAAAGGTCATTTATGTGTTGCTTACAGTACAGAATGTCTCAGTTGTCATAAACCGTTTTAAACAAAGACATCTTTTTTCACAATTTACATGATGTTGAATATTGTGATACAAATGAAGTGATTTTTTTACTTAATGGAAGTTATTTTATTGGATTTCGCCATAACACATATAGTTGATATTAGTAGCGTCAAAATTTTGCATCAGAGACCATTATTACGCAGTAAAGAAAATAATTTAGCAGATTATTATGTCACACCATTTGCCTCATCGGGGAGTACGGACGGCTTACCCCTTGGGAAATATTGAATTGGATCATAATATTCCGCTGAGTGATGACCTGTAAATTCTTTCATCGTAAACGTGTTTGTGTTTTCTACATTGAATCTTTTTAAAGCAAATTTGTTGCCTCAGACATGACTGAACAGATTAAAAGCTTATTGTACTACCCACTCCAAGATCACTTTTACTTGTAGCACATATTGATATGAAGTTGGATATAAAGTATTTCTAAGATGACTGACCCACCTACGCTCCCTAGATTTGAGTAAAGAGGAATGTAGCAAAAGCAACAACAACAAAAAAAGTGAAATAAATCTCAATCTCAGTTGTCATGGTGTCTGTTCGCTGTTTTCACATCGCTGTAGGGACTACTCTCACATTTCCTTTCTTTGCCCTGTGCTACATTTGGTTAGATAGCATTCGTTAAACTTGAATTTTCATGCTACCATCTGAAGTTGCTTTCGAGCATCCTGAATATGTTCAGTGGCAAACAAGAAGCCAACTCTTTTACATTATGTAGTGTGTTAGCTCTCCACAACCAGAGGTAAGGCTAACTTCGTCAAAGCAATATTGTACCTTAGAGGATTTATGCTGGTGCATCAGTGAGGACTTGGGGCATTCTTTACTAAGTTATATTGAATAGAGACGACTTCTCCACGCAAGTCCTGTCAGTAGTGCTTCCTCATATACCCTGCAGGGCCAA
The DNA here is from genome assembly GCF_949316205.1 of Platichthys flesus. Lineage (NCBI taxonomy): Eukaryota > Metazoa > Chordata > Actinopteri > Pleuronectiformes > Pleuronectidae > Platichthys > Platichthys flesus. The sequence continues at coordinate 15,173,921 of NC_084958.1, read as the reverse complement.
AATCCAAAGTGAAATCCCACACGGAGCCCTGTCGTCTTCACCGCTTTTGGCAGAATCTCCACTTTCTTTGGCTATCTACGGTTTATGCTATATGTCTCCCTTTCAGGCCTTTTTGCCCTAGATTCCCCCTTTGACTGACTGTTATTCTCATAGGCTAGAGGTGCAGATCCAAGAGGTGTGTGATGTGAGTGGTGCACAGCAATGCTCTGCCCTCAATCGTGAAAATCAACATTTTCTGAGTCTGTGTAATTGGCAAGTATTCGCGGGGCAGGTGTCAAACACATCAACTCAGCAAAAAACATTTGAGTTGGAAGAAATAAGTTAAGGGCAATACTGAGAAGTGTAGAAGTGTATACTCATATTACTATTAAACCCATGGCACAAGCCAGTTTTTGAATGCCCACAAATTCTCAGTCTTCACCATCTCAAATGAGCAAAATACCACCTGATAAACAAATTTGTGAGAATTTACACGTATATGGATTGATAAAGCTAAAAGGGCAAAGAGATTTTGCCCTTTTAGCTTTCTTTTCTAAAGTTGTAAGACGTACTAATTCCATGTTGATCACTAAAAACAATTAGGCCTTTTTTTATGTATATTTTGTTTCAACAAAGTCCAAAACCAGAGTAATGAAACACAAATTTATTCAAAGTTACGCAAACGTTTCATTTTGGTTGCCTTTTAATTACATCTTATCAACTTTAATCAATAAATCATGATTAATTCATTGGAGTTTGCTGCGTAACGTGAATAAAACTTTACCTAATGGACGGCATTCGCACTTGAGTCCTGTCAACAACTCCCACAATCCCTCAGTGCTTCATGACATCATCTAAACAGGTCTTTTGCTGTTACGTTGCTTTAGGAAACTATTGCAGCTGAAGTTACATATTGTGAGTGAAAATAAGAAATTGGAGTCGCACCAATGTTTGTTGAATAAATGTTTTGATAGCAGATGATTAGCCTAATACAAATGTTCGAAAATGGAGAGAAACCGCTCCGTCCCATGACAACAAAAACCAGCACCTAGCTAGTCTACAGCTCACTGATTAGCATGGTGTATCTTGTTAGCCTAAGGCATACAGAAAACTAAGGTTAACAACTTAGGTTATGGTTAAAACAATTGTATTCCAGGCTTTTTCTTGGTGTTAGTATCCCGTTTACTTGTGTTGTGTTAAGATAAATGAGCTAGCTGCTGGTTGTAAATACACATTCATCACAAATTTCTTATAACTGCTAACTGCGATTACGCCCAGTTTCCTAAAAGTACATTATGACACCCTAACAATGATTATTAGATGTAAAATGACTGCGATCCTGCTACGGAATTTTGGTCAGCTAGGCTAACAGCGATGGCCATAAACGAGGTTGGTGATTCCTACAGTAAAAACATTGTTGAGGGGGTGTAATGATCACGTGTTTAGTTTAAAATTCAGCAGTACTTTTTGTGCACCCTACGTGATTTTTGAGTTTCCCTGTGGGGCAGCCCGGGCATAATGAGGCCCGGTCCAGCCCTGTTTTCTCTCACTTCCTGGATTCAGACAAACTTGAAAAGGAATTAGAGATATCCTTCTCTCAGGACACTGCCTGCTGGAGAAAAGATGAATTGTATTAAGAGCCCCACTTCCAGTCCTTTAGAGGACAGGGGGTTTCGAGCAGAGTGAAGTAATTTGAGATCCTTCGTTTTTTTCGGTGGTGTGTCTGTGATCATGTCTCTTTCACTCACTTTCTCTCCAGTGATTATTTCCAGTCATCAAAAGGCAGAGTAAGGCCTGGAGAACTCGGCTGTGGCCATGTTTCCCTCGCTCCCCAGGCTCTGCTTACTCACCACTAGTGAAGGTCAGTGGATGGACTCATTCACCTCGTCTTCAAATCACCAGCCCTCACAGTGCTCAGATCCCCGTGCAAGCAGTGGCAACTGTTCCTAATGAGTGTCCTGACTAAAATACGCTTATTAGATGATATACTTTGTACTAAACACTGGATCTAGTCGTATTCTATCTGCAGTCTTCTCTCTCTGTCTCTGTGTTGATCTGTAGGTAATATTCTGCACTGTAGGTGCCTCCTACCTTTATTGAAAAAGCCTCTGGGCTATTTTATGCCAGCAAGATAATTATAAATGTAACCTGTGGCGAAAAAGCAAAACACAACTCCCACATCTCTCCCTTGCCATTTCTTCTCTCTCTCTCTTTCTCTCCCTCTCTCTCTCTCTCTCTCTCTCTCTCTCTCTCCCTCTCTCACCTCCTCCCCCACCCTCTGCCTCAGGAGCTGATTTCAAATTTTCAAAGATATCTCACAGTGAGGCTGTGAGACTGAAGTCTCATAAATACCTTTATTATAATATAATGGCCACATATTTCAAGCCATTATTTCGAGTTGAAAAATTAGTTCATCTCGGTGATGAATGCCTCCAAAGTCCTTTGAGTTTTAAATGTTCTTAGATGGACAATTGCTGGTATGATAATATCTCAAAAGGACGCTCGCTGGAAGAATGATATGTCACAGCGGCTTTGCTTATAGAAATCCAAGTGTTGGTGTTTAAAGGGGTGATGGACTTGAAGTTCTTTCGGCAGCATGTTGCATGCAAAAGAGAAATATTTGTCACATTTGTTTCCATTAGAGAGACGTTACTTGCAATAATCTACTTTTGATGTACAGCAGACTGTTCAACACACCCATACCAAGTTTTTTTACAGCAGAACAATCTCTCACAGCAAAATTGAGGTGGATGCTATCGGAAAAAAAAAGAATAAAGTCAAAAATACCCAATAGCCTAGTTGCTGTGATTCTTCATCAAATAGAATTTTAATAACCTTGAGACTTTTGCTGCACTCTTGTTGGGATTAACGAGAGACAGGTTTATTTTTTTTATTTTTTTTGAATAATAGTCAAAACAGTTACAGGATGAGGATGAGTTATCCTGACTTTTGGTTTCCAGTATGGTTGTATAGCTAAAATTCACTTCACAGTGCAACGTGATCAAACCTAACAAGCCATATCTTTATAACTTCACATAACAAGTTTATAACATCGAATTGCTGTCAACAAAACTAAAAGAAATTAGCACATTAGTTATTCTGAGCAAGAAGCCAACAATGACAATGCTAACAAGAGGATAAGCAGGATTAATATTAGCCATGCTCCCCATCTTTGCTCACTGTGTTAACACAACACAAAGTGCAGCTGAATATTATCTAATTTTTCAGTTTTACATTTTTAACCTGACGACCGTGTAGAGAAAAAGTGAAGGAATGATAGAGTCACCTTGAGGGGACAGAGGTGTCGGTGCCAACCTTTAGTTGTAAACCCTAATGGTGGCACTCGAGGAAATGTCACGCAGTCACTGAAGTTCTCGTCTGCGAACCATCTAATCTCAAGCTCTGATAAGTGAAGTATTTTCGCCAGACGTGACAAAGGTTCTCCTCCAAAGTGTTGGATAATCATCTCCAGGACAAATAAGTTGACAATCACACATATAAAATTGGTGTTATCTGTTGAACACAACTGTCGCATTAAGTAATACCCTTTGTTAATTCAGTATTATTAAATGTTAATCTTAAAGACAAACAATTGATTTATCTAGATTCTAAATAGTGTTGGATGCATGAATCTTGCATAGGCCCCCCACAACTTTCTTCCGACCCTCTACTGCAATATGTGACAGTGCTCCAAGTGGAGGATTTGAGGTAATGCTCCACAACATGCTGCACTTTCCATTGTTTATTTATCAGTCAGGCCTTGAGTTATAGTGCGCTTGCAGTGAGGAATTTTAGACCGGACTATGGTCGCTGCAGGCCCCCTGGCATACACTGTACACTGAGAGGGAATCATTTATATTCTACTCCAGAGGTAACAGAAGAACATGAGATTGGGAAACAGCTCAAACACCACTCTGCTTGTGAGGCTCAAGGCATAGAAAGAGTCAAGCTTTTTTTCGTATACGTGTGTGTGTGTGTGTGTGTGTGTGTTGGGGGGGCATATTCAGGCAACTTCTGTTTTTCTTTTCTATTTCCCTCCCAAAATTTCCTCATATATATGCTGTGCACAGTCATAACTACATGTTCGCACTGAAACTATGCGGCTCAGCGGAGGTGTGATGGAATGCTTTGGCCAAATTGTCTGCAGCAATGAAATCTGACCTGCGAGGCAACTTGTACGTGCTCTGGGTTTCCCCATTCTCACCTGTATTAAAAAAGCCTGGGGGGCAATTTATGCCGCTGAGATAATTGCAAATGTATCCTCTGGCAAAACCATCAGCAAACTATAGCCCCCTCCCTCAATCCTTCCCTTTCTCCCTTTCTCTCCCTCCCTCTCTTGGTTGGGAATTAATAATTAAATGATTAAAAGGTCTCAACTGTACTGTATGGCTCACCGGTATTGCACCCCTCCCTGCACCAGCCTTACACATGGGTAGACCTGCATGTTAGGAGTGCTCTAATGATTCTGGAGCTTGCCATTCGAGGGCCACCCATCCATCATAGTGGTAAGGCCGGCGGCTTTATTATAATACAGAGGACAGACGTGCTCGGAGGCTATGTGGGACACAATAGAGGTCTTTCAACAGACCTATAAATACATGATCTGTCAGAGTTGCTGTCCTGGGGGCGCTCTCAGCCAGGCTCCAGCCCTCGGGTCGGCCATCACTTATGCTAAGATATGCGCCAGCCCCCGGGCTAAGGCTAAGGCTCAGTTCATTTCAGCCCCTCATCAACCACCACATTCTACCTCCAGCCATGAGAATAAATAAGAACAAGATGAAAAAAAAAGTGATTCATTATGATGGAGAGCAAAGCCTTAACAAAACAAACAAATGGAGGGAGCGAAAACAAACAGTGATAGCCTGCTATTGACTCTTTGGCAGCAGCATCTGAAACGCTGTTGCCGAAACTAAATAACATGAGGGGGATTGTGATCCAACAGCAACATGAGGAAAAGGCTGATCACACGCTGGAGACACCAGTATTTCCCTAGTATGGAAAAACTATATTCAAAATTCTGACTAACAACTCATGTGCCTGCAAGTGCAAATAAAAAGATGTGTCTCTTAGGCTGGTGCGAGTTTGGTGGAAGAAGTGGAACATGACTGCCATCAGCTTTTCCTCCAGTATTTTTCAAAGTACATTTGAAGTGATATGAGCAGCTCCTCCTCCTCCTCCTCCTCTTGCCGCTCCTGTCCTCATCTTATCTCAGGTGAGAATCTCCTTCCACGGTTGCCTCTGAGCCAAGATCAGCAATCTGGGAGTCGGGTGTGTTCTTCTGGAGATTAGTGTGGATGGAGGCTGTTGCGTGTTGGAATAATAAACAGGTGAACACTTTAACTCTGCATAATACTCTGTATCTCTGGGCCAACATAATGTATGAAAATCATATTCTTCCCCGGGGCAGAAAACCGGCAGCGGATTATGTCCGGGGCACAGTGAGTGGAAACCCAATGACAAATCCCACCACTCGCACAACAATGATCACCTGGGCGGGAGGCTGCTATTTATCATGCTTTTCACCAAATCCTGGCGTTGGGGGGGGGGGGGGGGGGGGGGGGGGGATTCTGGCTGTTTGAGTTGTATGCATTGCTAATGTGACTGCTGATGTGGTAATGCCGTGTTTGCACTGTGATCCGCTTGTGCTGTATCTACAAACAACACCTTACACAAAACACATGTTCATGTATGCACCCCCCCCCCCCCCCCCCCCTCCACAAAGTTCTCCTCGTTCCCATCCAGAACATACCCACTCCACAAGCCCCCTCTTTGAGTACTCCAAGGGTTACTCCGGTCCCCTTGACAGCCAAGCCAGGTAGGGGGTAGTGCTCATAATGGCTGGTGTTCTCAGCTTTAGATTTTAGTCACCCCCCCCCCCCCCCTCCCTTCACACAAACATGCACACAACAATGCCCCCTGCACCAGCCTCATCCAACCCCCCCAGCGCTCCCTCCCCAACTCACTCTCCCTCTTCTTCTCCTTCTTCCCCCAGATCTCTCTTTGCCACAGCTGCTGCCTCGTGGCCTTGCCCAGAGCCTTCAGGAGGCTTCCCAGCTCCCTCTCCTCTCCCCTGCAGTAATGGAGGAAAAGCAGGCAAAGGAGGAAAATAAAACTTCAGGCACACCACGCAAGGCCATCTGGGTAATCTTGTTCAAAAGGCTTGAGGTGATAGCTGCAATTTACACAGGCAAAAAAAAAAGAGAAAAGAAAAGGAAAAAAAAAAGAACAGACCTCATTTCCATACCTACCAGCCTCAAGGAGATGAAATTGAATAAACTAAGAATTAGAAAAGAATTACAGTAAAACCAATACGGAATATTCAACATTAGTTCATTTTGTCCTTGCGACACCCCCTCCCTGCACACACATCTTCTGATTTCCTAAGAAAGGGAGCAGTTTGGGCTGACATCACGGTGCCTTGGACCACTAACAGAAGAACACAAGCTTGCGCGCACACACACACACACACACACACACACACACTTGCATACACCGACACAGATCCACCAGCATACACGTCCAGGCGCACAACAGCCGAGGGGAGAAACAATATTTGCGATGAAAGCAAATCAAACTGAAATCCAACATGTTAAAGTCAAGTTGATTAGTGTGAAAATGTGAAAGCGTCTTCAACTGGCATATCCCACAGTCATAAAGATATGTTAATTTGCAACTTAATGGCTGAGAGCATAATTTTGCTTATATAAACCTTGAAACATGCCGCATTTTTTTAAATGTGCCGTAATTTAATGAAGTCAACACCACCAAAAAAACAATAAATGCCCCAATTAAAGAACAGGCATGAAGAGAAGTGTCTGTTTCCCGTTTTGCGCCCGCGGACATATGTACCCAAGCGTGTCTGTGCATTTACCCACACGCAGAGGCATATGCATCAGGCTCAGCTCATAAACATCGTGCCTTCACCTTTCGCATTAGCATATGTCCTACGTTGTTTAAGATGTAGGTTATCTGGTGTGAGATCCAGGCTACATGTTTATGGCGATATCACCGTGCCTGCATGCATGTTCCTGTAATGTGCGAGTGTCTGTCGGGGGGGAGAGGGGCATGTGTGTGCTTGCCTTGCTTCTGTATAAGTGAGTGTATGTAAGTGCTTGTCTGTGGTGGTATGGTGTAACTGTATAATTAGTACATAATGTAGTCAGGGTTAGCATTTATAATTGCGTGCATGTTATTGGAACATATTGTGCATTAAAGGCAGGATGTGCCATCCTCTATTCTTTCTTCCTTCTCTGCCCGCCCCTGTGTCTGTATGTCATCTGGCCTGCTTCGCACCCCTGGGGGGCATATCCCATCAGGCTCGCTGTGCTTCAATGTGTCCCGACAGACCTGATGTGATCTGAGTGGCTGACGGGTTTGTCCCTGCTGCCCGCTCTCCTTTCTCCTCCCCGCCTCACTCACACATGTGCCTAAGAAATACACAACTTGATGCAGGCTGACTAGATTTTGCACCTACAGTCGGCCCTAGTGTAATTATCTGCTGCTTGTGCAGCCACCAAAATGTGTACGGCATTGTGGGAGTAGTGTGCGACACCTCACGCCTGCAATCTGGAGTTTAATCTTGAGTGTCGGCTTTGCCACGGATAATTCAAGTGTGGAACATGGTTACGTGCTTCACTTCTACTTTTAGTCTCCATTTGAATGAGTGCATGAATGCGAACGTTCAATTATGAAACCCCAGTGGAGAGAAACAATGCCCTCTTGGTTCAGGAGCCATCTTACACACACACACACACACACACGCCTGAGGGGATGCAGAAAGAGTGGGGGTTGGATACCATGAGTCTAGGGCATCAAACTGGGGCTTAGAGACAGAGATATACCAACTGGAACCTTATACCTACAGGGTGTGTGTGCGTGCGTGCGTGCGTGCGTGCGTGTGTGTGTGTATCAATGTGTGTGTGTGTATCGATGTGTTTGTGAGATGGCTAGCATCCTTGTGTTAACACAAACTCACACATATGGAGGAAGCAAGTGTCATACTGAGGAAGGCTGAATGCTGCATAGGGGAATACGGTTTGTGGAGGCTTTGTGTGTCTGTGTGTATGTGTGTTTGAATATAATGTAATTGCTTACTAGTGGAGGACAAAATTGTTTTGCCCGCAGGTATAAGTATGTGTGGTGCTGATGAGAACTGGTCTGATATCTCGATCCACCAATCAGCTAAGCAGGGCCAACCCCACAGCCCATACCTCTTTAAGTCATGTCATTCATGCACTAATACTGGTTACGTGTGTTTGTTTGTCATGTTTTTTGTCTTAAAATAGGACAATGAAAATATTGCTTTAAAGTCTCCATTCAACTGCAACAACTCGGAGCATCGGGCTTTTCGCCTTTAATTAAAAAAAGATCAGGGGGATTTTTATTGATATTTTCTTGTGCACTTAAGGCACAGAGCTACAATGCCTCAAGTCCACAGTAATGTGTTTTGATCAATGATTAAGTACCGTCGACAGGATCTTAGATCACCTTTAGGTGCTCCTCACAAGCTAGTTTGTCTTGTGGCTAAAAATGAACCACAACATGGAGGAAATGGCTGCAGAAATGGCTCAGGGAGGACAGTGACGAAGCAATGTTATTATCCTGCTTGTGTCCACTCAAGCAGCACGACTCCAGCATTTGCTTGAACTCAGGTTAAAGGTCCGAGCAGACAGGTGCCTTCTATCACTGAATTTGCTCTCAGTAAGCAGAGTACAAATGATGGATGGCTTGTTTAGTTTTTTCTCAAACTACTATTGCTCGAACTTTTTCCCACATGAATAATATTGCAGCTGTACGGCTTTAAGATGACACATGCGGTTGGCCCTTTCTGACATGATGTTTTGACACTGTCAACTTGGAGAATTCTTCCCTCAAAAGCCCTAGGACACAGGCGCCATTTTGGGTGGGGGCACATGTGACCCTTACGCTGTCTGTGATCATTCTAAACGGCTCGCCGACAGGAGGGGAGGGGTTGGAGGAAGCCAGGCAGGTCAGAGGTCACACAAGTCATGTGACCGCCCCAAGGCTTTGTCGGGAGTGACAGGGAGAGCGAGAGTCAGAGCCGCGGTATTGCTGCGAGCCCACGGGTGAAAAGGAGGTCAGTGGCCACAGGAACCAGTGCAAAAGTGCCCAGAGCCACTGTCCTTAATGAGAGAACATCCCCTGGGGTGTATATCCCAGCAGCCTAACTGCCACATGAAAAACTCCAATCTATATAGAGTGCTGCAGGCTCAAGAGAGCAGCCATTTTCATGGTCCATTCCCGGAGCCAGGAGCCATCTTGTGAGGTAAACAAACCCAAGTACAGATGTGCACCTTGGTACAGGGCCAGTGCCGTCCCAGCACACACACTGTGTCCTATGAGCGCTCATCTGACCGTTTGTTAAGTTTCAAAGATTTCGAATGCTCCAGTCTCAACAGGGTCCTCCTCCAAAACTGATTATTAACAAAGTTTGTGCGCTTCTAGAGAGCAAGGGCTAATAAAACAGGAGCCCTACAGGGTGAGTGGGAAAATTCATCTGGAAATAAACTTTGAGTAACTCATTAGATTAAGAAAATTATAAGAATAATCACCCCGAGCGCTGCCTGGGGAGGGAAATCTCATTAACAGGTTTTTCGATTCTTCCTTTCAATACATTTGTTAAAAGTGCCAGGGAGTGTTCAATTATCACCCGCCCTCTCACCTCCAACACACAGGGTGACAAGAAACCCCAGAGAAACCTGCAGGGCCAGGGAGGGGCTGTGCACACACACACTCACACACTCACACACACACAGACACACACATATATATAACCAAACATGCGCACAGGGTTTCACTTCATTCCCCTCTGAGTAATGTGCTTTCTGACCATTTGTTTAATACTGTCAACAAACAAGACAAGAGCTCCAGGGCTACTCCGCCAATGCAATCCCACTCCTGAATGAGTACGAGCACATGATCCACACACATGTATCACGTCCACACATGTCCACGTGCCCATGCACAATAGGAAGCTTTTGCCCACGGAGCCTTTTAACAAATATATTTCTTACGTTCCAAGGAAAACTGCTCTCATGCAGCTGGCTTTCATAAGACCAACCAGCCAGCCCCACCTAAGTTTCTTTCTTTCATCTGTTTCCAATCTTCACATTGGCCTTTGGGCTTCCTCCTCGAGGCTGGAGGTTTGGGAGGCTATATTTGCTCTGGAACCATTTACTGTGGCCCCCTCCTTCTCGAGGCATGGCAGAGTGCCCGAGGGGGGTTGCAACTTGGCCCACCTGGAGTGCTGTGTCTCCACCTAACCCCCCCCTCCCTCTGGTGGTAGTCACCAACACTGTGCAGCATTAGTTTGCGCCCCGCAGGCCTCAAACTACAGCAAACCGCTTGGAAAGACATCACAATCTGGAGATCGAGATTGAATAATGGCGGCTTCCAAACGGCAGTTGGTACAGTACAAAGCCGAGGGAATGGATTTGAAGCATATGAACGCTTCACCACAGCTATGTTATGGCAGCGATCATCAACATTTACAATATTCTTTTAAAGCAGAGAAGAGGGGCTGTGTACGACAGAAAGTTGAATTGTGTGTTCAAAGTACAGGCTGTACTTTATTTCCATGTTTATTTCTTGTATCAACTGGCTAACAGCTTCACCGCAGCAGCACCTGGAGCTCACACTTCTCATGCCAATTAATATTCCTAAAAATAACCTCAGAGATCCATGCAGAGAAGGCGTAAAATGAACTTCACATAAGACAGCTAAGTAGCTATATATTCAAAAAGTAAGATTTTGTTGAGCCATATGTAGTTAGGCTGCATGTATGTGCCAGATTCTGCACAGGCTATGAACTATTTATGCTGTACCAAGAAAAACTGATTCTAAATAGTTTTTACTAAAATGTTTAATTGACGAGATTAGTGGATTGGAGATATACTCTGTTTGTGTAATGTGTGTGTGTGTGTGTGTGTGTGTGTGTATGTGTGTGTGTGTGTGTGTGTGAGTATGTTCTGACCCTGCTCATACAGAGGAAACTGTGGACTAAATATGTGAAGCTTTCAAGGCCCATGCACCTTTAGAGAGGGGAGATGAACCATCTTGTTTTCAGGAAGACTTAAGAACTGAGTTAAAACCTTATATGTAAATATCACACTGTGGACATATGAATGGTGACTATTCTATACTTCTAGTAGAGTATATACGTTTCAGTTCTTATGTACAGAGGTAAAATAGTTTGCAGATAGGTAAAACTATTTTTTTGAAGTATTATCTGCTGGAGGCAAGAACTAAATCATTTATTTTCCTGCCCCCTAGCAGCCAACCTGCGTCACTCATTTCCATATCTCTGTTTCCTACTCCACAGTTGAAACTCAGCCATGTGCTTGGTTTGTTTAATTTTATATCCAGTTGATCGGCATTCGTGTCAGCCGAGAGACGAGTAAGAGGAAGAAGAAAGAAAAAAATCAATCCTCTGAAAATGGGCTTTCATCAACTGCAGCGTCCGGTGTTGTGGTGAGTTAATGAGCAAAGGGCACAAGGTGGACACGTCATGATATATTATCCAGCTCCAAAGCTGCTGTGACGACAACCGTGTCAGACCTGCAGTGCCGGCCCAACCTGTGCCACCTATCAGCAGGAAAACAAACAGCACTCTTTAACCTGAGGCTGTGGATGATGAGCACCACAGGCTCTTTTTTGACATGTCAGAGAAGGAAAAGCACAACTGTAACTATAACGTTAATGACAGTTAGCATTATTCATTTTATTATATTGACTTTTCTTTCTGTTACATAGCATAGTGTACCAGTGGGCAAAGTAAGGAAGACCTTATGCAATTTGGACATTAGTGACACCTGTAGGCTATGGCAGATTTTTTATGTTTCATATTGTGCTGTTTGTTCGTGATTGTAATGTGTGTGTGAGTGTTTGAGGTTAATGCGTGTCTGGAAAATTATAATGCTAAGCCTAATTAATAGAGGGGGAAATAAATGAAAGATTAATTAACAAAACCCTTTAAAGCTAACATGTGGTGTTTTATAGCCACACATCAATTATCTTTCTATTTGAATATGCTTAGAGAATTTGACGGCCATTAAAGGTGAGCAGGACACAATGTTATATTTTGGCTAATTTATTTAATTAACAACCTAGAATGGCGGTAGAGCATTTACTTCCACAAAGGCCCAATAGTCCCTTTAAATTACATCAAGCTAATTTCACACACTCATAGATTTAAGTTCCCTAAATGTTTCCCCCGTCAAGATGCAGGAATGATTCACTGGGAAAACAGTCAAATTTGGCAAAGTTAAAGAGAGAGAAAATAAATAGAACTGCACCAAATTGTATTGCTTCTTCCCTCACCTATACCACATCTTTCCACCAAGTTTTATGACCATCTGTCCGGTAGTTTAATCGCAATTTGTTGTTTACAAACCAACAAACCACAACACCAAGGCAAATGGGGAAGCTGGGTCACTCAATGACTGTAGGTGATGCAAGTGTCACTGCGTCTACATGTAAGTCTACACCTGCAGTTGGTTGCCCAAGATAGCATAGGTTTAAATCAAGGGGGGGGGGGGGGGCAATGACTGGACAGCTCTCTCTCGTGGAGAATCAGGAGTATGCTGTCAGCATACAGCAAACAGCACACGTCGGCTTGAGAGAGATACATGCAATTATAATTCTGTGATTCACAATTTTAAAAAAAAAGTCAAGACAAATGATGACAAATGTGTTGCTCACAAACATGTGTTCCACCTCTAGAGCTGGAGAAGGATTCGCTTTGCAGGATACAAGTCAAAATCAAAGACCAAAGCAAAATGAGCAGTGCTGCCTTCATTACAGAGCGTCAACCAAAAACGTAAGCATGCACATACACACACACACATACACATACACACAAATACACATAGACATGCACACACAGTCAAAGTTTTAGTGCTTAGTTTTGATTCAGCTCTTCGTTAGCCACAGGGCCCAACTCCGGTTAGCTCCAGTATTAGGCTCAATTAGAACAAGATCCAATTAGAGGGCTCCTTTCCCCTGGGGCAAGGAGAGGCAGGAAATGGAGACTGAGAAATGTATAAGTCGACAACATGCGGACACCGCCAACATAAACAAACTTACTTTGTTGATCTCTGCTGTTGCTACGCAGGAGTCCTCTGGGAGTTAAAGCCCTGCTAGTCTAAGCTATGAGATAAAACAAAATAAAAAAAAAGCCCCGCAGCAAAACATGAACTCTGTGAACACAAGGGCTCCGACACCATGAAGGGAACGTCTGGGCCCAGAAAATGAAAAGCCCACAGGCGTTTTCCATTTACAGCAAAAAATCCAGCACTAGCTCCTAGCCAGGGTTAGTATCAGACTCTCAAAATGAACACTTACACTACGGGGGAACAAATGAGTATCTTTCTATTGTCACTCTATTAAATCTGTGGGTTTATAGACATATACCTTAGTACTGACAGAAATCAATAATGTACAAAAAAGGTAGGAAGGAGGAAAGAAAGAAAGAAGAATGAGAAGTCGTAATTGGCGCAAGAAAGAAAGAAAAAAAAGGAGAAAGATAGAGATCCAGCAGTGTGATTCTGAGCTCAGTATTTTCGTATGGTTAGAGGTGGTGATGGCGGCAATGTTGTGTGAGCTGTTTGGGCTTGCCCTTGCCTCGGGCCTCCAGTGTTCCTCCCCCAGGCGGCGTGCGAGGGAAATGGTGTGTGGTGCGAGGGCAAACCTTGACCTGCCTGCCAGGAGGCTGCACACAGAATGAAATGAGCACAAACAAAGCAGGGGAGAGAGGAGGAGGTGGAGGTGGTGGAGGAGAAGGTGGAGGAGGAGGAGGAGGAGGAGGAGGAGGGGTGATACGCAGCAGTGGAGGAGGTATATGGCTTTACTTGTATCACCTGTTTTTTGTTCTCTGATCTTACTCTGAGCGGCAGGATAAACATCGTACATCCGTGGAGTGACACACACATACATACAAACACACACACAAACAAACACACACACACACACATCTCACGCTCATTTGGGAGTGCTCAGGTGTTGTGGGTGGCATCCTGGTATGAGGGGAAGATGGAAAGTGAAATGTTGCATTTCCCTTCATGCTCTGCCAAGTTGCGTTTCGGGTAAAGATGGAAATCCCATTATGTCACATGCCGAAACTTGGCCCCGCAAACTCCCGAAACTCATTTGTGAAATTGGGTTCAGATCTTAATGAGTTGCAAAGTGGTTCTGGTCGTATAAATCTGCATTTTGTGGAAACGCAGCGGAAAGTGCGACTGTGCATCAGCCCCAATTTAGAGTTACACTTACAACCAACTTGCGACCTGGCATCTAAAGTTACAGCTGAGCTCTCGTCTCATCTGATTGTGTTCGGAGCCGGTGTTTGAACATGTGACAATTCGCTCGTCGCTATCCAGTGAGAATACATTATAATCGCTGTAAACCAGAATGTTGACAGACGTGTACGCGACATATCACCCTGCTTACCTGTGAAAAGCCCAGTGAAATCCATTACATACTTTAGAGACGACTCATGAATGGAATAATTAGCACAGCATGCTTTCCGCCCGGCTGGAAGTCTCTCTCGATAATGAACAAAGGAAAGGAAATTAGCTTTTGTCTCATAAAGTCACAACTTCAAAGATCCCTGCCATTGCATTAACACAGCCATAGCCTGCAGCAGCATGGGGGAGAATAAAATAAGCACTCTCGCTCAGACCCCAGTCCTATCAAGGTCTTTCTCAGGACAAATTCCGGGAGCTTGGCTCTTATAGACCACACACTCTGGACTGGACCTGGGGAGAAATAGCAGGGGGAGAAAGCGATCCCATGAATGTCCCATTTCTGGATTAGGATCCAACAGCAAAGTTTACGTTGGTAACAAAAATTCTCCAGGGGTATCACTATTTCCACGTAATATCGCTCGGTTGCAGCTGGATGTACGCTTAATCACATCAGGTCAACGCTCCGGCCCGGGGGTTCCCAGCTGTGGCCCCGGCGACCTGCGACGGCCGTCTCGCCTAACTGCTGCCGCAGTCAGCTGCCCTCGGGAGCGTGAGTGGTACACTGATCTGGTGCTGGGTCATCCGTCCTGGCACTACCACATTACAGCATATTAAAAAAAAAAAAAAAAAAGGACCAGAAGAGCCCTGTGTTTGCGGTTGAGCTGACACTGTTGATGGTGAGGTGTTCACAAATTGAACTATAATGGAAGACACAAAAGTGCATTCCTCCACCAAGGCCCATCAGTTGCCTACAATTAAATTCAATAGTAATGGAATTTTATTTGGATCTGCACGAAATGGCACAAACTCATGAATGTCATCCATGAAATATTCTCTGAATGAGAATGTGGAATATGACACATATGTCAAACAAAAGGATTTATTCCCTGGATTGGCCCCCCTCATCCAGATCCACACCAACGTTTTGTGGCTGACCTGTACTGCAGCTTTCCACCAAGTCTCATGGTAAAATGTCTGGTAATTTATGTGAAATCTTGCAAACAAACAAACAAACTAATCAATAAACAAAATGATAGAGGGTCACGGTAGAGCACAACATCCTTGGCTGAGGAAAATAAGTGGGGGGGGAAAGGTAGTATAATAGCATCTGCATTTAAAATAGGGGGAAGCTGTAACACTCCCTGAATATAAGTGGTGCAATTGTCGAAACTGTGTATATTGATGTGCCTGTAGGTGACGACATCTCTCATACAAGCCGGTAGGTGTAAAGTCGTTACTCCTGTAAACAAATAAACAAAAAGTAGTGCAGATGACACGATTACCCCGTAAATGTGAACAGGTTTTCCAGACCCTGTGCAGAAACAATCAAATAATTTTAACGTGACAACATGTTGTGGACCACCTGTATTAAATATATACCTATGTTCGGTCACTTGTTCGCTTTGACCTCCGCATCCTCGGCCACATTTAGTCTCAGTCCCCATCATTGTCTCAAAGCTGGAGGCAGCAGCACTGAGGGCACCGCTCTGTAGCGCCTATCTGCTCCTTTATCTGCCAGGATCAGTTGTTAGTGCTGGCAGTTTTCCTCTCCTGTCCTCTGGAGAGAGGTGGCTCTCAGCTGGAGAGAGGCGCCAGAGGCTGTGCACTGTCTCCATTGTGTGGAGAGACACACGGAGGACTTGAGAGACTCTGTGCAGGTGCAGGGAGGAAGAGTGAGAGGGAACACACCTGAGGGGGTTGAGTTTTTTTTTTCCCCCGACCTCACAAAAGTCGGGCTTGTTTCTCTCTTTCTATTTTTTGAGGGGGCCTTTTTAGTGCAGGGACATTTGTTGGGCGGAGGACAGATTTACCGGAGGTAAACTCTACTGGAGGGAGGGAAAGGGCCCTTGGTTTGAATACTTCCTCCAACTGCCGGAGACATTTTGTTACACATGCGGCGTGCCAGGATACACACAATTTCCAGCATGGTTGACAAAACGCAGGACAATGCCGCTAAACTACCGATAGAAACGTATGAATGCAATGATTCAGTGCAGCGCTCGGTTTGACGTGCAGTGCTGCAGGATGAGCCATGAAACCGGCACAGGTGTGAAGTCATGTTTCTCCGTTGAATCACAGGGCGGGTCCGCCCACATGGGACAGGACACAACAAGCTGCGGCTGATAACCTCACCTAACACGCGGAGATCTCCTGTGAAAGTGATCCCTGTGCTAACTGTTTGTTTAAAAGCTGACAGGCTACAAGAGTCTCTGTGACAGCATCTATTCATCTCAGGGTGTCAGATGGAGAGAGAGAGAGAGAGAGAGAGAGAGAGAGAGAACGAGGGACGGCTAAAGACACAGGGAGAGGAGGCGGACGGAGAGACCTGGGGAGGGAAAGAGCCCAGAAAAAGAGTTCATGGCAGAATGGCGCGCTATTAACAAAAGCCTTGGTCTACCTTCAGCTTTGAAACAGCTTCACATCACCCAAGTAGCAATTTCAGAAATTCATCTGGCGAGTGACTGAACGAGTGCTGATGTTTTCATCACTTTGGTTTTAATTATATGTCTCATTCAGCACAGTCTTCCTTCTACTCGGCTAATTTAGATTGAGATCCTTCCAGGCTTTCCCCTATCTTTCATTTCCCTCCCCTCCTTCTCTCCTCTCTGCATCCCATCAGCCCCTTTGTAGAAAAAAAGAGGAAGGAAAAAAACCTTCATGTCTGTGACTTTCTTGCCCTCCAGCGTATGAAGCCCTCTTTTATTTTGATCATCGCAGCACAATGGATTCATGCCATTCTGGCAACTTTATTCAGTATCAGCCCAAATTTACATACTGCTTAACAAGTTTGTGCGTGACTGTTGATGCCTCTGATCAAAGTGCTTTTGGAAATCTTTCTCATCTGATTTTTCCCCCATCCTTCATTTCAAATGCATGCTGCAGACAGGCATCTCTAACTCAGGGGCAAAGAAAGGTAACCTTAGTGCTGCACAAGCCCAAATGTCATCCAACAAGGAGGGCTCATGTCCCGGGGATAAAGATAATGTAATCTAAGCAGTATACAGTGTGTGACTGTGTGTGTCTTTGAGTGTGTGTGTGTGTGTGTGAGTGTGTATATGTGCTCGCCTCGGTGTTTGTTGGAGGCTTGGTTTTGGGGGCGGAGGGAGACAGGGGATGACAAAAGTCAAAGCAGTCATGTGTCATTTTCGGTGCTGAAGGGCTGGGACCTGCCTCCAGGGCTGTCCTCTCTGTCAGACGCACTCAGATATCCATGCTGAACTCTAGCGCTGTCTCTTTTTTCTTTTGCTCTCTCCATCTTTTCTCTCGGTCTTTGTCTAATGCAAACGCATATGTGCGGCTGCTGCAACGAGCGCCACAATCAATGTTTCAAGAGGCATACAGTAAGGTGGATAAAGAGCAATATCATATTTAAAATCATACACATCTGCTTAAGACGTAAAAACGCGTAGTGAGTCATTTCATATTTCTAAATAATGTCATCTTGACCACGTCCGCCACAGGGGAAAGACTGGAAGGAGCATGATTCTTTGCTCTTCAAGCAGTGATGCATGCATCCCATAATGCCGTGAGAGTGCATTGAGGACAAGTGGGGACATATTTTTGACAAAGACCAGGTTGTAATTCAACATTCCCATGGGGCTAGACGAGGAAACCACATGGAAAATGTACTGTAATAACCCATCACAGGGGCACAGTAGACTCCATTTACAAAAAAACGACAGCACATGCGTAAAGATACGTGGCTAGCAGAGCAAAAAACAGAATTGAAAACATTAAATAGATGAGAAAGAAAAATGGATTCAAAATACAATGAAAAGAGGGTGTGGGTGGAAAGAGAGGAATCGTGGGAATGCAAGATTGCACCTCCCTCAGGCAATCGAATTATCCTATGGGCCGATGGTTCCTCCTTATGCGTCGGCTGACATTTTCCTGTAACCCCATCCCAAGTAATGCTATGTGATGTGTGTGACTGGCTTCTGCCACGGCCCTGCGAGGCCACGGCACCCCGGGGCCATTTGCTCTCGCCCCGCAGCATCCTGGGAATTGTTTATTTTAGCTCTGTTTGCTCCTTTTCGCCTCTCCCCCTCGTCTCGCTCTCGCCTTCCTCGTCTCTCCTGTTCTCCCCGTTCCTCCTTCCCTCTATCTGGCCCAGTGGTGTCTACTTTCAATTAGAGGAGGATGCACTTGTATTCTTTTGTGAGACAAACCCCCCCTGACAGGTGACTCTCGAGGGGTAACTCTAAACCGGGCCTTTAGTCTCTCCACACAAACTGTTAGTATTCCGGAGGAGGCAAAGGTAAACGGCAACCAAAAGCTGATTGCGGGTTCTGTTACTCAGCTGTGTACGACGCTCTGTGCAATGGCGATAAGAGCGGAGGATGGGTTAAAGAAGGAAACAGTTGAAAATTGAGATTTGCTGCGAGTTGTGTGGAAGAGAGCGGAAGAGGGGGGGGAGAGATTTAAGGACAGAGAAGATGAGATGTGTGATATGAGATAATAGAATGATATTCAAAATGTATCCCTAGAGCTAGAAGTAAAAAGAGAACATTAAAAGGGAACATATTTTGATCGCTTATGGATATGTAAGCCTGCATACCAATATGCTGAAAACTTTACCCCACACTGCAGAGCCCTAAAGGGCACTTGGTGCAGGCGGGCTGATCTACTATACACAAATAGTGTATGTGTGGGTAACTGTCAACATGTGACAAGCAGAAAAGGGACAGTGTTGAGAACATAGCCTTTTATGACCCAACACACTCTGACAGCTTGGCCATCGCTCCAGGACACGAGCAATGTTGCTTTTTCATCTGACAATTTTAAGCAAAAAAACAACTCTCCCTTCGTGGATTCAGTGGTTCAGAGCCTTTGTGGCCGCCCGTTACAAGAAAAGAGACTGAAACATGTCAGCAGCCCGTAGATTGGGCTCACTGTGAGGCTGGAGGAGTCTGGCTGCCAATCTGTAGGACAAAAAGTGAGATGAAAGTGTAAGCGATATGATGGAGAGACGCTGCTTTTATGCAACACTGCACTCTGCTGGCGAGGACGGCAACAGCACCGTGAGTAATGAGGCAGTCTTGACGGAGGACTAATGTAACCTTAGTTCCCCAAGGATACAACTGTCTGTGAGCTTCTACCCTTGAAGCATTTGCCTTATTTGTACCTAAGGACATTCTGCTCTAAAAAAAATTTAAAGATCCCAGGAGGGACATGCTTTGAAATATGGCCCGTGGGTGGCACATCAGAATGACAAAAATGTAGATTCTCAAAGTGAAACCTGCCTGTGACTTGGAAAATCAGCTCGAGATGAAAGTGAGGGATATCATTAGAGAAGGGTCACGCCGTCAGATGTTGGAACCATGCGACAACTTCAATCAGATGCGAGGATGAGGGATGTATTTGTTCTATATTAACACAAGAGCTCACTTTGCCTTGACAGAGCAAGTGAAGGAGATGCAGACACTGTTTTTAAAAAATCTGCTATGTGTTCACATTAATACTGCCTTTGCTATGCGTGTGTGCAATTGGCCTGCAAGATGCGTGTGTGTGTGCATACAAACAATGCACTCAGTCGACAGCCCGCAGCAGTGTGCATTCTTGCTTGGAGAGTACATGTCCTCGGGCCTCGTTCCTCCGTTGATGACCTCTGGTGAAGCCATTATTTTGTGCATTAATGATGAGCAGCAGCCAGTGATGAGAGAGATGGACTTTGTCCTGAGGCACAGAAGCGCTGATTATGGGCAACAACAATGCCAAAAAAAAGAGAGGAAATAAATAAATAAAAGAAAGAAAAATAAAACTCTTCCCACAAGCAGTTCAGAAGCCTGGGAGTCTTAGCGGCATTGCAGAATAAGCTGCTCTTGCTCGATATTGACAAGATGGATCAGATAACCTCTGTAGCTGCAGGATCACTTAGACCAAACTTTAAGAAAGGTTACCTTTAGATGTTTTGTCATCCAGAGGGTTTAACACCTCCGGACAAACGAAGGGACTGTGACAACATTTTCATCTCGTCAGATTCTGATCTGAAATACGTGGGTGGCAATTAGTTCATGGTTGAAAAGGCTGATGGTGAGTCATGCAAACCGCACTTTTTCTTTGTACTGCCCTCCAAGGATTCCATGACGTCATGTATGGGAAATAATATTAAGAGGCTTAATTGATCCTCTGACATCAGCCCAAACACCAACATATAAGACTCACAAACAAGACAAATTGCAGACAAAGTGCAATTGCTCTAGTCAAGGCAGCCAGGGCACCCACTCAGGAAATCCTGGCTTGGGGAGATGACTCTAAATGAAGGACTTTACCATTCACCATTATGTCTTTGGTGAGAGTCAGAGGGAACCCTGGGGCTCTTCAGCACAGCACGGCACAACTTTTCAAAGGGCTCCAGATTAAAGTCACTGAAAGTTCCCACTGGGGTCTGAGGCCAGGATCCCATTAAGCAGCCCTACCACACCGCCGGCCATAATTGTGTCGTTGAGAATTCAGAGCAGTGGTTGCTTGATAAGCGAATTTAGGGTGAAATAAAAAAAGGGAGAGGCAAAAAAAGGGGTCTCGTTGGGCCACCATTAGACACTTCGCTCACTCATTGCTAATTTGTTTTAAATGACTGAGGGAGAGGTGAGCGCTTTATAAAGCAACCTGAGCTGCCTTTCTCCTCCATTTATAGGCCGGTGCCACAGAATGCTGATAAATGAAAAACATTGCCGTTTATAGCCGCACACCACACTGCCGCTGGTGGCGTTTTAAACTGTAGTTATCTTTACCGCAGCACTTGCTTTGCAGTAGGATAATCAATAAGTCCCTCTACTCTCATTTTGAAGAAACCGGTCAGTGCACCTCCAGTAATGACAATTATTACTCAAGTCCTTTGAGTAGACACCCTCTTGTAACTACTTTAATAAATAACTAAAAACAACAAGCTACAAACAAGTCGGCTTTTATTGAGAATTAAGTTTTGTTATGGTTCTGAATGTTACAAATGGTTTATTTCTACATTTGCGATTCATCACCATCCCAGCTGTTTGGTGAATGATATAAAAGCCTCCATTAAGTGTAGTTTAATGATCTAAACCCTAACTTGAGATCAGGGAATGTGCATCTACACGTCAGTCAACTCACTTGCTGGAAGTATAGGAACTACTGATTCTTTGCAACTGGTGGAGATCTCAAGTTATGGTTCAACACTTTATAACAAACCAATAAGAGTAAAGCCTCTGAAAACATACAGATATTTGCAACTCAAATAACCTGTTGTCATCCAAGTGCAACAAAGAAAAACTTAAGTTAACTGCTTCAGGTGGATTTTTTCTGCTTCTTCTTCTCTGCCTCTTCCTCCTTCTCCTTCTCAATCTCTGCCACCAGGGTCTCAATTTCCTTGGATTCCAAGATCTGCAAACAGAGAATTGAATTAATATAAGGAATAAAAAACAAGGTAGTAAAGAAAATAAAGAGATACAATTTGCAACAACTTACCTTCAGTGGCTGATTCCGTCTGATGATAGCAAGTTCAATATTCTTTCCTCCTGACTGGACCACCTAGGGACACAGTTTTGAGTTTATTAAGTGCAATTGAACACAGTAAATCAGTCCTTGACTTCTGCGAGTATTTCCACTCTAATATCTATAGTAATAATGCCCCTTCATTTAATTTTGTAATCAATTAATTAGCATTACATTGTTCAAAGTATTACAGACTGTCATAATACACATACAAGCCAAAATAGTTATCCAAAAGCAGAATTTATTTGATTTGCTTCATATCAAAACTCAAAGTAAAGGGGAGGTTTTGCTAAAAAAAACAAGGTTTCACCTTGTAAACGATTACTGCAGATAATTGTATGGTTCACACCTGAGTGTCACTTTGACAAATTAAATATATTTAATTCATGCTGTTGTAGACTTTATTACATCTGAAGTGACAATATCTACAGCACATTGTCATTTATTTGTGACTCATGAAAAATGCCTTCGAATCAAGTATTTGTATGGAAGTAGGGTAATCGTACTCTGAAACAGCTTAGTAATTACTCAGTATCAGCATATGTAGTTATTAGCAATTGTGCAAATTACAATATGACAATGCAGACACTCAATTTGACCTTACCTCCAGCAAAGCTTTGATTGCCAACTTGATCGTCTCATTGTCACCAGCAATGGCTTCATCTGTATAATTCTTCTCCAAGAACTCCCTCACAGTTTTTGCGCTACGGCCAATTGCATTTGCCTGATATTTAGAGAGAGAAAAAAACAATAATTAATCCATTTTATACTGACTATTGTCAAGGTGTAACATGACAAAGCAAATTCACTGACCTTCCAGGCATGGTAGGTTCCGGATGGGTCTGTCTGATACAGCCGAGGAGTTCCATCGTCGTCAAAGCCAACAATTAACGCAGAGATGCCAAATGGCCTGCGGCCATTGCTTTGAGTGTAGCGCTACAAATATGTCCAACAAACAGAGTCATGTGACAAGTCATTCTTAAAAAAGCAGAAAGTAATGTTTCCCCTGAATGAAAGCAGAGTCCTACCTCTGCCTTATGATAAATCAACAGTAAACAACACATGGATGGTAATAAAGCCAAATACCTGTTTCAGTGTGGCTATGTAGCGTGTGATGTATTCCACTGTGACTGGGTCCTCAACAGTTAGCCTGTGGCTCTGGCACTCAACCCGAGCTCTGTTTATCACAATACGGGCATCTGCTGTCAGACCTGAAAATATTGAAAGAGAATAAATAGCTATAGAGCATACAAAGAAAATGCAACAGGAAAGACAAAAAAGGTCCTTGAATAGTACAACAGTGACAACTGGTCTTTGGATTCCTCGGTCAAATCAAACTGAGCTGTGACAACTAAATACTAGGTGCATTCTACTTTGTGATGTTATATAAGCTGTTCTCAGACATGACCTATGGGTAAAATCCCAAAAATTGGCTACAGAGTTTAACCAGAGTTTGCCTTTCACACATGCAGAACACAGCGGGAGGTTCTCTGCACAACAGCATCAAATCCTCCTGATTATTCAAGCTGGATTCAGAGCAGCTGGGTGCATCAGGCAGCGGGAGGATGTGACGTATTAACTCTTCTGCCAAGATCCGCAGCCTGACACCGTCGTCACCTCTTATCACCACAAACTCTTTTGTCATTTTCATCTGTGTCTTCTAAGTGTGAGAAA
The DNA here is from genome assembly GCF_949316205.1 of Platichthys flesus. Classification (NCBI taxonomy): domain Eukaryota; kingdom Metazoa; phylum Chordata; class Actinopteri; order Pleuronectiformes; family Pleuronectidae; genus Platichthys; species Platichthys flesus. Next base: position 15,150,315 of record NC_084958.1, on the reverse strand, counting down.
GCGGTGTTCACTGCTGTGTTCACAAATTGACTACTCCTGGATTTCTGCTGACTTTATACTAGGAGGCAAGGCAGATAAAGTCTGTAGAAACTTTTGAACCTCTCACTTAATTTTTTGCGTTCACACATGCACCTCCCCCAGAGACCATACTGAGGAACTGAGGAGTCCAGTGTTTGTCTGAAAGTAGCTATAGTGAAAGTATTATTCAGTTATTAAATACTGATTGTGTCGAGGTACCTGCAAAGGCCATGCAGACGTGCTCATCCAGGGCGCATATCTTGCGGACAGTCCTTTCTTCCTGCAGCTTTGCCACAGATTTCTTCTCAACGCCGAGGACAACAATGTCTTTACCTCTAATTCCAACCTGCAGAGAAAGAAAAGAATCAAGATTAACCACAGAAAAGTCGACTCCTACAGGCAGAGATCATAAAGTAGTGAACAGCAAATACTGAGAATTTCAAATCAACTGACTTTATAGACTAAAAACCTTATTTCTAAGCGGTCGTCACATGATTACTGGAACCTTAGTGATTCCTTTCAGTTTATCAGTGATGTATGAGAGTTGTAGGCCCAACATGTTTACACCTTAAATCTGCTGTGAAGAAAAACGTACACCTGTCAATGGACGTGAATGCAACATCTGATGTTGTTCTTCCTGTAAAACCTACTGAGATATACTTACAACTACAGAGGTTATTTGAATCCGAGTTAGCTGCAACTTCAGTGATGATAACAGACCTTTCATTGACTGTATCTACGGAGCACCACACAGAAGCTAATATTGGAAACAAGATTCTGTCACATTTTAAAATGTTATTGTTGAGAATGTGTAGTGTGTTTTAAACAGTTAACACAGGAACAGGCAAGTTCGCAGACCGAATTAAGCAGTAGCATCGTTTCTGGCGCTGGATGACATGTTCACATTGAAACTGAAACTGTTGTGAGAGTGACACAGCGACAAAATGCTCGCTAATGGCAACTGGCTCTTTATTTCCACAAGCAGCGAACTGTTTTAAACATATCACGTGAAAGCAATGGACTGATATTCCAGTTAGGTTTATATATTTTTTAAATCAGAACACTTGAGTGTAACACAGTGTCAGAAATAAAGAAACTAGCTTAACACACGAGTGCCTGCTAGTAGCTAGCTTGGCCGCTTAGCTAACAACCGCTTGCTAACGCTAGCATTAGTTTCAATTTAAGGACTTACCGCAGTGGAGCCCTTTTTCACGGCTTCTTGTGCGTACTCCACTTGGAAGAGATGGCCGTCGGGAGAGAAGACAGTGATAGCCCTGTCGTATCGTGCCGCCATTGCACCGCAAGACAAGTACAATCAAACGAGAAGAGGGAGACTGACACAAAAGTGATTCAGCTAGTTAGCAACAAGCCGCTCAGTGTGCAGCAGTGTGCCGGAAACTGCGCATGCGCGGGACCTCTGAACTCGGGCGATACCAAAACACCAGACGAAAGTTGTTCAATCTCTGCGGGTTGTTATATCTTAAATTGCGTCAGTGCTCTACTAGATAAATATTGTTTAACAGAATCACAAGAAAAAATTAAAAAAAAAGCTTTCCAATTAATATTTAAACCCTGGTTTAGTTTTTCCCGTGGTTTATTAAGTGAGATGTTGGCTTTTAAATTTGTAAAATCCTAAGTAGTGAATATCCGTATACACTAATATTACCTTGAAGTTGATGCCATGATATTAACATACTTTTAGAAATAAATATCAAATGTTTAAAATCTCTGTTTCCCCTTTATTGTCGAGTAGTCCATTTCCCGTGGCATTTCGAACGAGAGCTAGACTGTTCCACTCTATGAAAAAGGTGGGACTGACAATTACATTTGGTTAAAGCAATGACCCTTAAATCATACTTAAGAATATTCATAGTAATATTGGGATCGTTATAATTTGTGTATACATCCTATTTATTCGTGTGTCGTAAAAATGCACAATACCCTCATACTACATTTTCCAATGGGCTGTATCCCCCCCCAAATTGGACCGCTGCATTACGAAATCGCATCCCATTCTCCCCTGTCCGAGTTCTCCAGGTTTGTTAAGTGTGTTAGCTTCTTCACACTTTATATTCTAGGTAACGTCGCTTTCTTACGATATCACCATGTCGGTGGCGTTCGCACCTCACAGGCAGCGCGGAAAAGGCGACATTACACCCGCGGGAATTCAAAAGGTAATCCATCTTTTCTTTTCTTCTTTTTTTTAGCGCGTCGCGGAATGGAGGCTACGCTACGCCGCTAGCCGCGGAGCTAACGCACGTAGCAGTGGCCCAATCCAAGTCCGCCCGTTAACAGCTCGGGGGCGGTTAAAACGTTGCAGGGGTCAAAGCGCGGTGAATATGAAACTCTCCGGAGTCAGGGCGCCACGTGGGCACACTGCGTCGCCTGTCGGTTCACCGGAGCGACCCGTTACATGCTCTTCATAATGAACCGGAGGCCTGCGGTTTTGTTAGCCGGGCACAGCTAAGCTAGCAGGACGCTTCTTTTGTTAGCCAGAAATGCACACTCGTATTTAACAAAAAACGCCCCCCATCACCTCTTCCCCTCCATCACCCGGTGTTTCCAAACTACAGCAGAATAACTATCAACAACAACAGGGATTTGTCTGCCAATTTAGTCAGTGTGGGTAATTTTATTTCATGTCACAGACGTGTGATCAATCTTCTGCCTTTACTGTCCCAGCTACTCGACGAAAACAACCATCTGATCCAGTGTATAATGGACTTCCAGAGTAAAGGCAAAACAGCTGAGTGTTCACAGTAAGTTGTCCCCCCCTCTCTCTCACGTCACTGTAGCTGTAAGCTCACATGGATATAAGTCCTAGGTGTATGTTGATGCTTCTCCATCTCCACCTCCTCCAGGTATCAACAGATGCTGCACAGAAATCTAGTGTACCTCGCCACGATAGCAGACTCCAATCAGAACATGCAGTCTCTCCTCCCTGCTGTGAGTATTGGTCCATGCTGATTGTTTCCAGTGAGTGAAGAGTAAAGTTGAACACCTGAGGGACTTCTCTGCCCCATGGGGTGGTTCAGGTTGAGATCATGTACAACACATCTCACTTAAGTCTTAATTGCATGTTACTTAATGATGCCTTTCTTGACTATTGCTGCTGTAACATGGCAGATTTCCCCATTGTGGGACTAATACAGGATTATCTTAAAAATAAGGATGTTGAGCAAACAATTACATTGAATAATAAACTCTTATTTTGGTCCCTCCACTAATCAGCCCTACATGCTTTATTTTAGGTGTATATTTTCCAACAAGTTTTACAATGAATGATTCAATATAAAAAGCTGTGTATAATAAAATAACAAGATAATTTTAGTTTTAAACATTAAGATTTTCTTGTCATAGCTTTAAGGGAAATGGTCAATCCAAACTTAATGTTGCCTGATCAAGACTAAAGGCCACAAGTCTTAATGTCTCAGCCTTGTCTATTTGAAGCCCCACAGCTCTATGGGAAGTATCACCACCTCACATTGACCTGCAACAGCCCAGATTGGAGTTTCTGAGCTTTTTAAATATGTGTGTTCCTTGACCCTTAAATGCATTCATTAAAAAAACATTTCTAGTTATTAATGACTTAAATGATTATACTTTATTCAGTAAGTATGTGTGTATTCATTGTACCACATGTCTTTCTGTAGCCCTCATTTACACATGTTGAATCTTTCTTAATGGTTGTTTTCCCTGTTTATTCGGCAACATTACAACTGTGCTGAATGTGTTGCCTTTTTTCCCCAAGTTCTCCTCTGAGTGACGTGCTAAGATGTGTTTATAGCTGGCTGATGTGTGTTTTTGTGTCTGTGTATTGCACTTTCAGCCACCCACTCAAAACATGCCCATGGGCCCTGGTGGGATGAACCAAAGTGGACCTCCCTCTCAGCCTCCTCACGGTCACACAATGCCCTCTGAGGGTATGGTCAGCGGTGGCCCTCCAGCCCCACACATGCAGAGCCAGATGAATGGACAGATGCCTGGTAAGAACCCCCCCCCCCCACACACACACGCACACACAAACTTCCCTCCCTCCTCTCTCTTTCTTTTCTCTCCCCTTCTTCTCCCTCAGTGCCTGTCTCACTTGGGTTGCCTAGCAACACCACGGAAATGTGAGGGAGGCTGCTTTGCTGAAGGGTGATGTCACCCATTTGCCAGTTCTGGTGGTCTTAGACTTGTTCTCCATTTGAATATGCTCTCTGCTTTAGTAACATTGTTTATTTTATTGTTTGCTGTGTTTAATATTTGTTAGAAAATGTAGCACTTAATCATTTCCACTTTATGTGGTTTTTCTAATGGCATTTACTTTTCCTTCGGATGTACCACACTATGCCTTCTATGTTTAAGGTTTAACCTCACAACAGACTTGTAGCCAAACTGCAAAGAAATGTAATCAAGGCTTGTTATCTTATTATCTTAGTATTACCCGTACCCTCTGCCAGGTTGGAGGGCTATATCATAAAAACTTTGACAACTAAAAACTTTTTTTTTTATGGAAACCCAAACTGGTCCACAGTGCTGCAATTACCACAACATCTTTATAATTATATGTACTTAAGGCTTCCTGAAATTTTTTTACCTAATCAGTCTATCGTTTTTATATCGCGATATATATCCAATCAGCGCCGCTGCACTCAGGTGCATTACTCATGAATGCGTTCATATTATTGAGGAGGAAGCAGACTCCGACTAAGACTGACACTGGAAGACCTGACCTTTGAATGTGTGTCTGTCTGATCCTGAAGCAGTGATGGTTATAATTATTCAGGGGTAGAAAACCCGCTGAAACTATGAACGAAGTGGAAAACATGATCTGATTATGTTCAGTCACTGCATCGATGCAGAGTCGTCCACCTCTATGCAGGAACCCAAACATTAGCACTTGTGCTGCTGTCGGGTGCTCCTCTTACGCTGCTGTGTGCATCAACCTAACCTGTCCTGGCAGTAACTCTATTCCAGCGACATGATTGGTTCGGTGCAGCGATCATTATTATTGTTTATGTTGTCTCTCACAACATGGATGGAATGAGTTCTTTAGACGTTATATTGACCATGTCTTATATTTCCATCGAGGGAACGTTATATCATGATAATTATCACTATCGTATCACCCAGTCCTATGTGTACTTAATATCTACGTGTATTTTCATGAATCATCTCTGTTGTTGTTTTCCAGGGCCTAATCACATGCCCATGCAAGGACCAGGTCCTAACCAGCCCCCAAACATGCCCAGTGGCTCTATGAATATGCCCCCCAGCGGTCATGGCTCGATGGGTGGTTACAATCACGCCGTCCCCTCTTCTCAGGGCATACCAGCTCAGAGCCAAATGAACATGACCCAGGGCCAACCCATGGCAAACTATGGTCCACGGCCAAACATGAACATGCAGCCCAATCAAGGTAATATGGCTCCGTTATTAGATTGCTCTCGGTTTTGATGACTTCCAATACCTTACCTGTTGTACTGGCGTAGCTGCCCATCATCACCTGCATTTGAAAAAAAACATATACTGCTTATACAGTATGTGTATTCAGTGTTGTAGTGTTATTTTACATTAATTTTAGCAATCGGTTTTGATTTAGTTTGCTTTCTGATGAAAATGTGTATTAGTTTTAATCAAAGTTTAGTCATTCTATCTTAGGACTATAGCTTTCGCTATCTTTGTGTACAGTTACCATGGTTACAGTGTCTCTTTTGTTTCTCTGTAGTAATACAGACTGACCCCCCCAGTAAATCCAGTAAGCATTTCCAAACTGTGTTTGTTTGAACACAGCATCTCTCTCTAATCCAGTACAGTTGTTCCTGCTAATGTAGTGAATCCAGTTGTTGATTCACTCAGCTGTTCAGTTAAACTCAGAGATTTTATACTATTGCATCAATACTGTGATCTTTGTTTAGCAAACAGCCAGGAGGCCATTTAGGATGGACCGTTTGACTGCTCGCACTAAAGATAGCAGAATAAATGTTATGCTAATAGTACCTCCAATTCTACAGCACGTGATATTAATGATTACATATTAGCTTACCTTTTTTATGAATGTTAGTGTGTCGCCTGCAAGTGTTTAAGTTTAGTTTGTTTTTCCTTGTCTTATTTTAGTGAATTGTGGATCAATTAATCCATAAATCAGTTTCTTATCAGGTAGCAGTACTGACAAACATGCATTTCTGCAAGGTTTTAAATCATCAGGAGATTCAGCATTTACTCTCGCAGTTGCTTGCACATTGTTTAATAAGACTTTGCATTCAAATATGTCCTTTGTCTTAAAACATTATTGTTTCTGTGTTGATGAAAAATATAATGTCTTGTAATACTTTCAATTTACTTTTCTTTTCACTTTGAGTCACTTTTAATTGTGAAAAAAAATGTTTTAAACAGATTCTCCTTTACAGTTTTTATTAATGAAAATTACCAGTCTTTTGTACAGTGTGAAATTAATCTCTTTTTGGGTATACTTCAGGCCCCATGATGCACCAGCAGCCCCCATCCCAGCAGTATAACATGCCTCCTGGTGGTGGCGGACAGCACTACCAAGGACAACAGAACCCTATGGGCATGATGGGTCAAGTCAACCAGGGGAACCATGTCATGGGGCAGAGGCCAATGCCACCCTACAGACCTCCTCAGCAAGGTATACCCCTCAGCGTGTGTCTGTCATGTGTGCAAGTTGTGAGTGTTGGTTTTTCCTTCTCCCTAACCCTCCCCTCTGCATTTCTTACTATTGTTCCTCTCATTTCCTTTATTTCCACTGCTGTAGCCCACAGACATCTTGATGACTAAAGATGTAATCTAAAGCCTCCAATAAAAAAAAAGTAGTCGCGTGACCAAAGGACAGCTTTCTAGCGAAAACTAGCAGCAAGGAATCCATCCTCTCTGCTCCTCCCCCCACACAACCCATCCAACAACACCTTGAATCTACTTGTGTGTATGTTGTGTATGTGTATGTAGGACCCCCTCAGCAGTACCCAGGGCAGGAAGACTACTATGGGGACCAGTACAGTCACGCAGGACAGGGAGCCTCAGAAGGTAGGAGAACCCTCCGGTCACTTGGAGAAAACCAACAACAAAAAAGGAAAATGAACCCAGGAGTTGTGTTAATACACAACGATGTAAAGAGACTGCGACGGATTGAAAGCCTCAGTTTCTTCATTTTCTGGGGGAATCAAAGTGACCCTTGGCTCTAACAAAGACCAAAATGTGTTAGCTAATTTTGAGTTAACATCCTCGCGCCAGAATGCACCCTCGTCCAAAAGGTGCTGCTGCAGTCCGACGTCAAGGTAGCAGCCTGTCTTGTAATGACATCCCCCAGTCGTGGCTGGTGCTCTACCTGTGGCTTTACCTGAGACAAGTCACGGAGGCGTGTGGGTCTTCATCGTCAAACTGCACCAAAGACGATTGAGATTAAGATGCTCACCCTTGAGATCGCCACATGTGATGCCTTTACTACTAGTTGTTTGGAGTAGTAGGTAATTAGAGAGTTCGGTAACTACATGCAGCTGTCTGCCATTAGTTGTTAATACAGATTTTATTCACACACTAAAATTAGTAATTCATATGATTTGCAGAAGAGCACAGTACTGACTAACAAATCTCCCAAACTTTTCTCCCAGAAATATGCTATTGCTGCATTTTTCTCTAATGGTTGACATTCAGCCAATTTTCCTTCTTGGTGTATAATTAAGATTAATATTAAACCACTCCTTTTTTTCTTTCTTTGTCCAATTAACATTTACCTTATGTTTGTTTTTTTCCTTTACTTACCACACTATTTCCCTTTTGACGTTTTTAAACACCAATGTGTCCTTTTATGTGAAATAAAGAAAATTCAACCATTTTTGTGGAAAAGTTTGCAGTACTGCTTCCTTTTGTTGCAATAGTTTTGCAGATATACATGCAGTGCTTATCGGATGGATCCAGTACTCAACATGTATAAACTTGGTTTGGCGTTTCACTCCTTTCACTCTCGAGGCTCTTTCCCTGTTCCCTGCAGGTACAAACGCACTCGTCTCACCTACATGCGTCACACACATTTGCCCTGGAGAGTGGTCGAAATGGCTGGGCGGGTGTGTGTGAGATGTATGCAAGTGATTTTTTTTTTTCTTTGAGTGGGAGAGAGCCATCGGAGACGTTGACAGGAGCAAAACACCAAAGCGAGTCTAATGCCTGCAGCTTTAAATAAATCTGTCACAATTTGTATTCGTTGTTTGCGCTTTAGTCGTTTATTTACTTCTTTCCATTAGAACAAGCCACAATACATTTGAGTATATTGGAGACATTATCTGCCCCTGGAAAAAAACTCATTAAGAATCTACCTGTGGGATTTGCTGCTGTGCTGTTAACATGTTGCTCACGATGCCCGTGTCGCCCCCTGAAGGTAATGCCCAGTATGGCCAACAACAGGAAGCATATCAGCAAGGCCCTCCTCAGCAGCAGGGCTACCCTCCTCAGCAGCAGTACCCAGGTCAGCAGGGCTACCCACCACAGCAGCAGGCTTACGGTGAGTTACCAAATCAAACTGGGCCTCATATAAGTCCTGTAGCAGACATCATATGCTCTCCTGGATCATGTTTTTAACTGGTGAACAATAATTCCTCCTCAGTGAGTTGGTGGCTACTGTTGCTCATAAATGTAACTTTGCCAAAGAAGAAGAAATCATTAAGGTGTTCTTTTAACTCTTGTTGATTCAGTTTGATATGAGACACTGTTCTGAGGTAGTGGGGCAAGATCTCTGGCTGATGGGCACAGAAACTGGGTAAAGTGTGTTTCACCGGCCAAACAAACATTTTGCAGTATTGGAATTAAAGAAGTTTAGTCTTTGCAACTTATGGAAGAAAAGGCAAATAAATGTTTTAAGTTAACACTGTCTGAAGTTAGGTTAAGAATGAAAATGTACTTTGTTATTGTAACAGTACATTATTATGTGCTTGAAAGAGCCAATTCAGCTGCAGCCGAGACTCAGCCGCTGCTGTTTTGATACACCACACGGTGACAGGTGCAAGTTTCTGACTCAAACGCCTGTTTCTGCAGTTTTTAATATTTGTAAACTGCGACAGCATGTTTTTCAGAGGCTGATTAGACTAGTTACATTTAACAATATTTGAAAATTATAAAAGTGTACAAGACTCTCAGAGATACTTTCAGACAGATTTTTGCAACAAATATTTGACAGTTATTTAGCTGTACAAAGGAGAGCGCCACTAACTACTGTGTTGCCTAGCAACGCAGGACCTCGTCTGCTGCTGCCGTTGAGCTAATGTTGATTATATATAACTCCGTCTTTTCTCCTGTTAATTCTATGAGAAGTGGCTGCCTGTTTGACTCATATAGGTAATGTTGCATAAAATCTATGGCTGCAGTGGCGTCCATAGACCTTTTATTTATCAATTATTAGTTGTATGCACAGGTTGCAAAGGGCCTGAATTGAATTAAGTTTTTTTTTCTGTGCAGCTCTCACCTGGGAATGATCTATAAGCATAGTTTTTTTTCTACATCTAAATGAGTAAAAAATATTTTGAGTGAAGTTGTCCACTTCCGTTCTCGGCGTTGAGAGTAAATCACAATTAATTAAGTCTAGAAAGTCTGCAGTTTGTTTGCAGTACTCGCAGCTCTCAAGGCTTTTTCTATTTCCCTCATCCTTTTTTTCAACTGGAACTTTCCATCACTCTCCCACTGTCTGAGCCAGAGCTCATGTCAGTAATGAGGTATTAGAGAGGCAGTGGCTGTGAGGTGAGTTTCATCTGGCAAACACAAATGCTTTCTCCTGCAGGTCCACACAACCTCATCCTCCACAGTATAAGTTATTATGGGCACATAACAATGCAGCGTGGGCCTCATTTGACTCCAGCCCCTGTCAGGCTTGCCCACTTTTTAACAGTGTCGGCAGAGGTTACTACAGTTTATGGAGGCTGATGAAAAGATTTTTTTTCTTTTTTAACGAAGCCTGCTCCTCTAATGAAAACCAACAGGATTTCCTTGATGTTTCCTCGCATTACGGAACTGCCGCCTGACTCTCCACCTTACTCACTCATTCATTACTGAGTCAGCGTTGTTAAGAGGCACCTTAAACCAATGGGTCAGACATATCTACCATATATCAGCTATTCTTATTTTAGCCGATTAGTGATAACAGGGATTCACCTTAGTTCCAAGAGTAATTGGACATGATTTATGGGCGGAACTTTGATCATTATCGAGCTGATGTACATCAGAATAGTCCTTCTGCTCATATAACAAATAGTTTTATGACTTGATGTAAACTAGAGTTTGGATACCTAACCCGCACCTATCGTAACCCATCGGTCCAGCACAGGTTCAGCCAAATATTGTGAAATTATATCTATTTGTCGTTGTACATGTCTGTCATTCAGGGAACCAAGCAATAACCATGCATATCAGGGACTGGGTAACACAAATTTTGGGTTTGGTTCGGGTTCATGATGACACAAAACACAGAAGGCCTGCCAGGGTCAGGTCAGTTTGCTCTGAAACAGGTTCTGGCAGAAAAAATACAGCTCAAACTGGAACTGATCATTTCAGTGGCTCTAAAGTCTAAAGGAAGCTTTTTTTGGTTTTAAATTATCAAATTTAAAGACAAACCTTTCCTGCATTCTGAAGAAAATTCCCAGTGTGAACAGAACTAGATTGCACGTAAGGACAAGTTAGAAGTATCTTTGTTTAGTCTTTATTGACAGTGTCTAAGTTTACTCAAAGCTATACACGTACATAACTTTACACCGAGTTCTCTCTGTTTGTCGCAGGTCCCTCCCAAAGTGCCCCCGGGCAGTATCCCAACTATCCTCAGGGGCAGGGGCAGCAGTATGGGGCCTATCGCCCTCCTCAACCTGGACCCCCCCAGGGCCAGCAGCAGCGCCCTTACGGTTATGACCAAGTGAGTAAACCCACAATACTGGACAGTCACAGAGACTTGTCTACACATCGGTCTTAGTTTGTCCCTTTCATGATATTTATTGCCAGAATGAGTTGTATATGTTGTGTTATTCTCAGTGAGACATCAACCTGAGTGGAGTTAGAGGGTAAACATTAAAAGGTAGTATGTTGTGCATGCTGTCATCAAATTTGGGGGGTAATTTGTGTTCTTCCCGTCAAGAGTGTATGTGTTACTAGAGTGTGTACGTGTCACTTGTTAACCTGAGTCATATCCTGGCTAATGTGGTATGCCATACCAGTGAAATATGAGGGCTGTAAGAGGATTCTTCCTTAAACGTGATGCAGTCTGCTGTAGTGTTTAAGAGGAGACCTTTTTGTTGCCCTGTATTTCCTGTGGTCTCATGTGGGGACCACAGCTACTCTTTGATATCTTTATCTTTGAATATTCAGGGGCACATGAGGAAATAAAGACCCGGGGATTTGAACCCCTGACTAGCTCTATAAGAAGCAAAGGTAATGGTTGCTGTGAAGACCTCAATGTCCAATCTAGACGTTTGACCACCTAGCCTAATTTTTCATTTGTTATGTTTCCTCTGTCTATTTTGTCTCTATCCTTCTTCCATCTTTTTCTTTTTTTTTCTCGAAGTTTTTTCTTTTCTATCTCTATTTTTTCTCTCCTTTTTGGTTTGTTATTAACCAGGGGTCGAATTATAAGTCATGAGGTCCAGAAACACAGCATGCTTTATTATCTGCAGTGAGACAGCCAAAGCTTAGCTGCTTTGACTGTGTCTCTTTACAACACTGGTTTTAATGAGTTTTTACTTTTTATAAAACTTTCAAATGATTGATATTCACATTATGATGTTATGTATATGAAAATGTCAAAGTTTGTCTCCAAATTTGTTCCTTATGTATTTGCCATTAATTCCAAACACATACTTCGACCCCTGTTTAGAAATGCATTCAATACTACATGAACCTGTCTTGAAGTTAGTATCCTCTATTTACTGAGGCAAATGGTCCTCTGCCAAACTGCAGCTGAAACCTGAGGTAACAAGTTACACTATAGAGCACACAAGTTGAGGCCATACTGCCACCTGCTGGTCAAAACCAGCAAATGCACCATAAATCATGGTTTGCGGAACATGTTTTTTGCACCCCATTGAGATTTGAGACTAGAAGTGTTTACTTTGTGCTTTTACTTTGAGTAACATCTGTTTGTCATATTTCTCTCCACAGGGCCAGTACGGAAATTACCAGCATTGAGAGAAGGTCACAGCAACCCCCACAGCTCTGCTCTAATCTCTGTCTGAGCTTTGACCTCCGGTCGATCACTCAGCAGACTTTAAAGATGGTTGCAGCTCACTGAGATTCTCTCAAACGAACATGCAACACTCAAAAATACAAGATACGTCTGCCCCCCCTCTTTTAGGCTGTCATCCTTGCCTGTAAAAAGTATTCTGTTGGTCACGTACATGGACTTGATCAGTGTCAAAGTCTGTGACTCTCCTCTGTTCCAGTATGTCACTAAGCAGCAATGCCTTAAAAAAAAAAAAAAAAATGGAACTGCCTTATCCTTCAGCATTGCAGATTGTGAAACGAGCTAACAAAATTCATTTTCTTGGGATAACAGAGATTTAAATGTACAGTTTCAATCTACTGTGGTGCATTGTTTCTCTACGGTTCAGCTCCGCGTTCATAAGAAGCAATAATGCCAGCAGTAGAGAAACGTGTGGTTGCTTAACATACGAAATAATGCACCAGACAAACTTCCCGCTAGGCCATGGTACATGTCTTGATGTATGTGATGATGTAAAAATATATTTTATGCTTTTTAGACCAAGCTAACTTTGTATAAGACATCAGAAACTAGTACTAAAGCTGTGTTGTTTATTTCATCAAATGTATGTGTCAGTGTTTTTTATGATCTTTAAAATGTTGATCCCATCCAGCACATTGTTTGTTTGTCTTATTTCTTTTTTATGTTGAATTGGATCTGCTAAATAAATGACATGGTCACTGTAAAAGAGAATCTGTAAAAAAAAAAAAAAAAAGGCCAAACTCTCAACAGTGCACCTGGTGTAAAGAAATGTTGAAAACATGACAGTTGCTCTATTGTTTGTTTTTCTTGTTTGTCTTTTGATATAAATGAAATTTGGATAATTTCCAAACAAAACATCAAAAGACGCAATATTCTCCATTGCTCCTCATATATGTGCTCAAACGGGATATGTAGCAGATCTCAATGTAAAATAATTCTCTGGCGCCTTGTCTCTTCTATACAAGCACCTCTTGTCCAATGACTGCAAATCGGTTTAATAAATATTTCCGACAAGTAGGTAATTGTTAGTTTTGACGATGCAGGAACTCCCCCCCCCCTCCCTCCCCTTTTTTTTTTTGAATAAATGTCTAAGTTGATGTCATTCGAATAGTGTTGTGTGTGTGAATAATAAAGTTTGTTACTGTCAAATATGTAACATAAGATGTGAAAATGTTCTGAAATGGATTCCCTAATTTCACAGTATAGACTGGTGCAGTTTTATATCACTGGCTTGATAATCTTGTTTTACGGTGCATACTTTATCGATCCCATACATACATCGGCAGAAAGAAGAGGAACCCCACCTCCTCTGGGTATTGTTTATATATGGCTGTTTTAATATTTTCCATTCTCCGTCATTCATCCAAGTGGTGGTCACGTGTGTGTCATGGCAATGTATAACTGTACATTCAAATAAATTGGAAGAATCTTTAATATATTTTGACTTGTGTTTATTTTTAGTGATTGACCTTTCAATCTTGATGCAGATGAAAATCATGCGTTCTGACGACGGCACAAACCGGATGTGCACTATCGGTGCTGTCAGGATGTGACCATATGATATAATTGTTTTGTCTTCATCTGCGATCTGGTGGCCAGTGTCCGGCTGGTAATGACCCCGCCCGGCTCAGCGGCGGCTCTGCTTTGTCCAGATGCATCCGGAAGAGGTCCAGAGCACATCTACACCCCAAATTACCCTCCGCGTCTCTCTCTCCCTCCCTCTCTGCTCCCCCCAGAGAGGGAGAGGGACTACCTGTCACATCGGGGGGAGTGATACAGATGGCACGCCAGATGTGTGGCCGAAGCATGTGATGGGCGAGCGGTGCTGGTGTTAAGAGGGCCACAGACTGCTGGGGCTGCCTCTGTGCCAGTGATAAGAGTGCATGTGTGTGTGTGAGTGCAGCACAAGTCCTTAAAGGAAAGATGGGCAGTGTGAACGCTTAACGAGTGCACCTATGTATAGAAATGTGTTTGTGTGCATTGTGTGTGATACCGCTCAGGTTTAGTGGCATCTCCAAGTCACCCCGACCATCCTGCTGCTCCACAGCTGGCCGCCCCACCCTTCCCAGCTGCCACTGGGGCTCCCCCCGGCCCCTCCGCTTGGCAGAGCCGGCGTTTTGGGCGCTCCCCCACCAGTCCTCCCTGGCAGCTGCTGCCCTCAGCTGTGCTCTCGCAGACGGTATTGGGGTCGGACAAAGTCACTCCTCCTGTGACTGTGTCTGGGGCCGTGGGGGGAGGATGAAGAGGTGGCAGGGAGACTCACCTCCTCTGTAAGATCTCCTTTAAAACGCTGAATTTAAAGTGGTGAGCACAGATCTGGGAGTGAAGGCCCAAGGAGGAAACCTGGTCGAGTGCGAATACATCGTGTGTTAGTTGAGAAGGATTCTTTGGAGTAGGTCAACATCACAAAGTGCAGACCTGCAGAAACAAGCTGTCTCCGGCTGTGTGGCTCTAAATGAGCGATCAAGGCAGCTTCGAGGAGAGTGTGGAGAAGTGGCAGCATCATTTAAGAGGATCATCATCTTTTTCAATATTTTGATAATTATAATTCAGGGCACCTTTCACAGGAGGCTCCTAAGCACGGAGGGGGAAATGACATTGTGATCATAGCTGGCAGGCAAGATGTGATCTCTCTCTCTCTCTCGCTCTCTCTCTCTCCCTCTCTCTCCCTCTCACTTGCTCTATCTCCCTCTCTCACTAACTCTCCCTTTCACTCTCTCATACCCACACTCTCGGTGTGACAGAAAGTCTATGGGGAGGTATAAGAGGTAGTTATGGGGGGAATGCAGCAGCCTCCACAGTTTAATTGGAGATGTGTCACACTAAATAAATGGTGCAAAAACAAGCGCTGACTGGAGGCTTGAGGGAGGGGCCCTGGGGATGCAGCCTGTTTTATTGGGCAGGAGCTTTGCACCGCTCCAGGGTGAAACAGGGCTATGCACTGCCGAGATACCCTCCAACCACCAAACCACCAGGCCCTTCCAGAGACGACTGTGGAGCAGGAGACAAAGGCATTAATTTCACCGTGCAGAAAATCATCTTATTGGTGCTGGGGAGCAGGAGTCTCTGAACCTGGTGACCCGATTGTTTCTCCTCCAATACAAAATGGGGCACCATCATCACACCTCATCTGCAATTTCAATATCTGCACGCCGGCCGGTGAACAAATCCATACTTGTATAAAATATCGTGAGTAAGTGCTGTGTGCCTCGCTCGCTCCTAGATCTTCTGTATGTCAATTTATGTTTTGAGGAGACGCCAGCCAACGGCCTCCAGCCAATCCCATTTCCCTGTGTAATCCATAAATGACCCCAGAGTTACCGGGGAGAATGTGTTTTCCAATATTCTATCAATGTTGATATTTCTATTGCCTCGCTTTACCAATGCTGCATGTAGTACTTGTGTGTGCGTGTGTGTGTGTGTTTGTTGAGTGCATGCGTGTGCGTGTGTGTGTGTGTGTGTGTGCACGAACGCAGATTCCAGAGTTCATGGCATGAGTTTTGATTTACCTCCACAGTGCGCTGCAGTAATTGGATGTGACACCATTCTCTCTGCTCTCCCCGGGGGATATAACAGGAATCTGACTATTATGGCCCCAGTCATGAATATGTCACGACAGCTGCAAACAAAGGCCTGTGATTTGGATAAGACTCTGTATGTTGTCTCTGTGCTGATGTATGAGATAAATGCTATGGGGGTAAATGAGATTTCCGTAAAGCAATTTGCGGTGTTTACAAAGAATGATTAATTGCCATTGTTTGGTAAGAAAATCTAAAAGCCAATGCGACGGCAGAGACGATGAGCAACATGACGTGTTCATCACCGCATGCTCACCTCCCAGATCTTTGTAAAAGCCATTACACCTAGTTTCAAAACAACTACTTTTGCAAGTGAAATCCACAAACAGGGGCGATCCCCTGGAAAGACATTGTTTTGCATGCGCCCGACGCTCGGTGCTTTGTTTAAATCCCATCGTTTGTTGAGGGTTTAGCCATCAAATCAAATTGAGTGTGCTGTTTTGTATGTGCTCTAGCCTCGTAAAAGTAGTCTCTGGGTGGAATAGCAGGTACGCTGATATCAGTATTCCCACAGCCTGCATAATTGCTGTAATTTGCTTTCCCTTTGGGTAATCTGTAAACATGGCTGTTTTGATGTTTTTGGCATCCTCCATTGGCTGAGCTCTCGGCTCCTCCAGCGGAGCCCCCATCCCAGCCCAGGGTGACACAAATAGATCCTTCCCCAGAAGGCGCACGTAGTTCCTCATGGGCACAATCAATACAGCCCAGTCATCGCTGGAGCCGTGGCGGTATTAAAAGCACCCCGTGAGCTGGTTCTCACCATGCCAGTGTTTTAGGGAAATAAAGCTATTGATCCTCCGGGGCCTCTGGCAGAGCATTAACCTGGGCCCGCAAATTAGAACGTGCTCATCTGGACACATCTGCCTGCAATGTTCCCAAAAAGCCAGTCCCAGGGAGAGAAAAGGAGGGCTGCGCGGCCTGCTGCTTCCAATGATGAGTAGAGCGCTACTTGACGCCTATGTCGGAGCGGGGGAGGCGTCTGGATGCCCAGGACTTCCATTAGAGGCCCAGGATGGTGGCATGGGTCGATGTGGTCAGGTTTGGTCGGGGGTACTCCATCTCGGATCAGTGTGGTTCCTTCCCCCCGATGTAGGGAGAGAGGGGGCTGACCCGCAGTAAACCTGAGCTCCTGACTGGAAGGACAATGAGGGAAAGGGCTGCTTGTTCCAGTCGTGTCCGAGAGGCTGCCTCTTTGCCTCTTTTGTGCACTTCTATGTCAAAGAACAGAATTTTCCATCGCGTTTCACAGATTTATCCAGAGGAGCTAGTCTAACTTCCACGCAGACTCTCTCTCTATAACCCTGCAAACAGTAAATATTCATTGATTTATCCTCTCATTTGAAATATCGTGTACCACAACTCTTCAGCGCAGCGGTAAAATGCATTCTCTCATTCGGAGATTAAATATTTATTTGTCAGAGAAACAACCTGAACCGCACCAGAGAGCCACTGATTCAAATGGGTGTAATCAGTAATTATATTTGACAAAGAGATCAGAGTCTGGATACACACAGATAGAAGCACAAACATGACCACATCTACGTGCACAAACACGGTATTAGTAAAGACCGGCTTGTTGTCATTCCTTTTAACCACGTCTCCCTGAGTAAAACCCCTTCACTCCTTCTTTTGGCAGGAGAACGTGTGAATCTATGTTCTGGATGCAGGAGAGCTCTTATATGATGGGGAGAATCCACCTATTTTCCTCTCTGTACCACATTGTACGCTCACACAGACAAGAGACACTTTGGAAACTTTCCCTCTTGTTTTGTTTTTTTCCTCGGCCTGCCCTGACAGTGGGAAGCTTGGAAGTTCTCTGCCCCAGTTCTCCATGTCCTTGAGAGTTGTGCCTTCGGGCCGGGGCTGGTGGGGTCCCGCCGAGCACAATGTGTGCTTCTCACTCTGGCTCCCGCTGTACTCCGCTGCCCCTGCATGGCTCTGGAGAGTCGCCAGGCTCCGAGGGGTTGTCCGTGCGAGTGGGGGGGGGGGGGGGGGGGGGAGCGCACACGTCACCACAGAACCGCTCCAAACATCTCACTTCCTTTTTTCCCCCCGAATGCACGACGGTTGACCGGATATAAATCACTCCCCCGGATTGGCTGACTACAATGGCAGCCTGCTTGGGGAAGATGCTGTTATGAACGATCAGACTAATTGCGACAAACAGTGTGAAGTTGTCGTTTTTTTTTGCAAAGGTCAAAACATTAGCGGAGACTGTGTGATGCCAACTTTGTGAAGTCAACAGACGCGTAAATTCACTTCTTCTTATTTCAATTTTCGTTCAGCGACTGAATAGCATCATATGAATGGGTAATTATTTGAGGGTCATAATTTGAAGCCGTATGTTTCACAAATCTCTTTATATTTTATTCAGTTCGTATGCATTCGTTTTTTTTTTTTGTTGCAATTAATATGGATATTGGCCAAGAGCAAAGATAAAGATCCATTTTCTAATATTTTGTCCTTGGATTGTGCACTCGGGGAATTCACTCCCCTTTTTCTTTTTCCGTTTCCCTGGCTAAGGCATGGGGAATTGGTGGGATGAGAGGCTATTCCCTAAATAGCCCATGGCAAGAGGTATCCTGATTAGCATGCTGCCTGCTCTCTGGCAGCAGTCCTCCAGGCCACCAGCGCTATCACTTACGTGCTGTTTGTATTTGTAGTTGATAGTGTGTGCTGTTATAATTGGAATGAGCTCAGGAACCTCGTTTGCTTTTGATCCGCTGCCAGCCACTCAGAGTGCTACTGGGCCACAGCTCTCACCTCAGCGCTCCCAGTGGATTATGGGAAACTGCAACGCTTATGTTCTAAAAAGCGCCTGACAGCATCTCACTCAAGGTCGAACAATACCATGGTAAGAGAGGGAAGCAGAACAAAAAAAAAGGAAAGAAAGATGGAGGAAAAAGTTGTGCGGATATTTGATGTGACTCCGGGTATCGAGTTGGGAACCGCGGAAATGGTGTTTCAGACTTGTGAGAGCGGGAAATCAAAGTAGACACACAATTGTTTGGAGGAGTTTCAATAACACACAAGGGTATATGTGGAATTACAGCTCTCAGAAGACCAGAGCATTTTTAACACGCTAATGTGGAGATGTGGAAAGTGATATTCAGGGTTAATGTGCACAGTCACACCTGGAAACACAACACAAGCCATTTTCACAGCAGACATTTTGACTGGTCATGGTTGTTACTAATAACGTTTATGTTGCAATGATCTCATTGGTTGATTTGGCGACACCTGTGGTGAGTGGTGGTAAAAGCAGCAAATGCATTTTGTAAGTACATGTCAAACACCCAATGAGCAGCAACTTTGTAAAGAGCAGAAGAATACATTCACTTTGTTTAAAAAATAAATAAATCAGAGACTAGTTTGTTTTTCCCAAGTCATTTTTCATAAACAACAGGGAATGAGAGCAGGAAAACAATGCAAATATGTTTTGATGTGTGGACACATTTATGGAAGTGTTTTGCTTCAAAGTAAAAGGCCATTGTTTTTTCATCAGTAACATTCAGTAACATTCTGCAGGAGAGTGAACAGAAGCAACAAAGCTGATCAGATAAATGTAAAGACAGTAACATCGGATGCGACACAGTTTCCCTCTACATCCCTTGTGTGCTCATTTGGATCCAGCTCAGCAGTGAGAACTGCGCCTTAAAAATTGAAAGTGCTATAATGACAGGTAATTACAGAATGTAAATACACTGGATGATTTTTGCAAAAAAATATGCATAACCAGATTGGAAAATTGGCTTTGATTCAAAGGTAAATCTTAATATCATCGGGCCTCCAACTTTCCCATCAGGCCATGACGATGTGACAGTGAGCCAACAGGCACAAAATCAGGATCCGGAAACTAGTGTAGTTAAAGACAATTCATCCAACATTCATTTTAGGATTTATAGATGTGCTGATTCCAACTGTGACACATTCAAATTTCTACAGCAAAAATATATGTTACAGCCCCAAAGTCTCAGTTCTGTCCTTTACTGGTATCGCACAACATTGAACACATCCTAACTCTGTGATGACAAAACAGGCTTTTACCCAAATTGAAGTTTGCACTCATCTGGATTTCATCAGGATCTATAACGTCAGACGTGGAGAAGACTGCGAGGTGATGTGCGCCTGGGCTTCATTTCCTTTAGCTCCAGGACATTTTTTACCTGCTGGCTCAGCACTTTTCTCCGGAGTGGACCGACCATCTCCAGAGACTTATGGGAGTTTTAATGCTCCCTCGCTGCCAAATGCCAGCAGGCTCAATGAGAAAAGATATCTGAAACTCCTTAGCTCAATATTTAATCAAGCGCTGGGTTACATTTGCTGTTTGATTAGGTAAGAGACTTCCACCTCCCAGAGTCTTTGATTGCTTTGAAAATATTTGGCCGACAAAAATGGAATACCTCTCTTTGAACTGTGTGTTCTCAGCACTAATATCTCAGCACGAGTAACAGTTTATAATTGTCACACTTACATTTGTATTCTGACGACGGCACAGAATCGTCTTTTTTTTCTTTCTTTGTCCGTATTATTATAACTGATGCTGCTGTTCTTTTGTCCTATTCAGCAGCCTCATTATTACGCGTGTGTTTTGACCACGAGTCCGTCTTGTCGCATCGTAATCACCCAGGACTGCAGAGAGTCACCTGAGAATAACCCTGATGAGCTCGTTCCAGGAGGGCATTACCAATGGTTAAGTACAAACACCTGCTAAAATATTGGCAATTAGGACATAATTAGCTGCTAATGTATTTCTAATCCGAAGCGGGCCATAGATTTGTCTTTTTTTGCGTAGACTCCCATTTTTAATGTTCTCCGTTGTTATTGTTTTCCTCAGGTATTTGTATCCCGAGAACATTGACTAAGTGCCCTAGTTCATCATATGCAAATGACTTATTAATTACACATGCATTATGCCCGTATGCAGAAGACATCAAAGGGCCTGCAAGTCTTCAGATGGTCCCCCTCTCTACCACACTCAGGTTACAAATGCCTGCGTGTGCACTTTCCTGCATGCCTTTTCAGGCAGAATAACTACATCCTCAATTAAAAAATGTTCACAGGAACCTCGCTCCTCTTGCCTCCTGTAATAGTTGAGGAACACCTCCGGTGGTCGGCGGTTGTTTGGTAACCGCAAATTGCAGATAATCATTTGAGCCTAGATTACATAGCATTATTAGAAAGCTGTGGGACTGCGAGTGTGTCTCTGTGGCGAAGCCAAACCAATATTTGCTTTGCTAAATGAGAAACATCTACATTCATGTACGGCTTCTCTAAGTTCTTCTTAATCTTCCCATTGATCAGTGCCTTGATCACCATAATAGCAATTCTGTATCAATGCTTCAAGCCGGAGCATTTCCTCAGACATTTCTGTTCGGTGTGTCGGCATGTTTGTTCTGTCTATGCCTCCCCGGTGAGTTCTCTGTTAACAACCCAGAGAGCTGGTGTCACAGGGTGATTCATACGTCCTATAATGCCGAACATTGATTAGCAATAGAGATCTAATGGGACGGGATGCCAGCTCTGAAACTCAGGTTACAGAGAATATAAGAAAACTCACACCACACACCACACCTTGTCTACCGCGAGGCAACCTGTGCAATGCGGACGGATAGGACTGTGGAGGGAGCTGGTGTGTGTGCAATCACTGTAACCCTGGGCAGTCCTCCTATCAGTCTCCGGTGGGCTGCTCCGACTGGGTGCTGCTAGCATAATTAGCACAGCGCTCGCTTTGATGATAAAATGTGTAATAGAGCATCCCTCCCCTCCCTCCCCTCCCATGCCTACCTGATTTTAACATCGTTTATTGATCTAATTAAAATTATTCCATTTTGTTTAGCATTAATAATTCAGTTAATTGTGGCGGTTTTTGTCATGGAACGGAAGTTTTGATCAAAGATACCTAACAAGATAGCGTGTGTGTGTATGTGTGTGTGTGTGTGTGTCTGTGTGTGTGTGTCTATGCTCAGAACACATTTATTTCAAAGGACGTCCTGAATGTGTTGTGCCTTTTCTTAAATGCGTTGAAAAAAAAATGTCGCAACTTGTTCTAGGCACAAGAGGCAGTTTTCAAAAATGTCATTGAAGAAACTGGAATAAAACAGAAGTGCAGTGGGTTGCTGGTAACAGTGTGGAGCTCCTCATGTACAGGAGAACATGGTGTACATCAAAGCCACCAGGTGGGGCTGCTTCTTTCACGAATGACTCCCACTTTTGAGTGTCTGCTGCGTGTGAGTCACAGCAGAGAAATGCATAAGTGAAGTGAGTTTTTTTTTTCCATTGGCATTTTTGTATGGCACCTCCAAAACTATCATTTCTCATTAGGAGAACCAAACTGTTTGTGGTTGTCCTCATTACTAAAAAGGTAGAGCTCTACCCCCCAAAGGTAACTTCATCAACACCCGAGACAAATCTATCTTAGGTGCTCTATTTATATTTCTGACTCACTGCCACAAAGATTTATTCTGCACTCCTGTCAATCCATCTCTCTAATGGGCAATGGCATCCTTTTTAGTCTCGATGTCTGGTGTGTGCGTGTGTCTGTGCGTGTTTGTGTGTGTGTGTGTGTGTCTGTGTGTGTGTGTGTGCGGGCATGATCACTTGCACCAGGAATTTTTTTGTCAGATGTGCACACACAAAAACAAGTACCTCGAAGTCACTGAGCCCGTGTCATCTCTAAAGAGAGTCGTCTTTAGATAGAGAGCTCAGATGTCATGTAATTAAGATGATAAAAAAAAAAAAAAAGCCATTTGCACTTCCATGGGTTATTAATGTGGACTAATGATGCTCAGATCAGCTATAAGATGTATGCTAGTTATGGGGTTAATCTCCTCGTTCTCACAAAAGCCGCAAAGATAAACATCTTTACAGTGAAATGGGCTCATGAGATTCCCCAGAGAGCCGCGTCCCAACTTCACAAGAAAGTTTGAAGGGGCCAAAAATAAATCTGCTGTGCACACTAACATGGTCATTTCTGCAGAAGCTAAGCAGCCCGAGCATTGCTGGTTCACAAATAAATAATTGACTTGTATATTCTTCTATTAATAGTATATGTACATCACGTACAAGGCAAATAGAGATGCTCTATATTTTCTAAGCACTGAATTGCAGTCAAAATATAGGGATGTTATAACACTGATGTAATTAAAGATTGATCTGAAATGTGCATTTTTTTTAGATGTTTACAGAGTTGAATTTGCACTATAGAGCTATGAAAAGCAGCTTTTCTATTTACAACTGAGCTTTATGCTTTTTCCTCTTTTTTTAATATCTTTTCAAAGGGCTTCATCAGCCTACGACGTCAGATAAAAACTCGTTATTACCTCCAGGGGATCACGTAATCTGAAGATAAGGCTCAGCCACACCGAAGATTCAAAGTTTCCATCTGAGACGGAAAGGCGTCATGATGAATTGTGTTGTTGTCGCTGAGGGTTAACGTCATAAACTTTAAATGAAAACCCTTAATGACTTCTGAGTTGCTTAAATGGACGAATTCACGCGAAAGAACCGGGGGCCTCACCTGAGCGTATGGGTGGTGGAGATCCTCCTAATACGGGGAATGTGTAAATGTCAAGCCTTCTGATGACTTTATCGTGAACGCTGCGATCATTACATCGTCATTAGTTTGGCTGCACCTCGTTAATGCACACAAACAATCCGCGGAGCGTCGGATGATACTGTGCGCTGGTGTCGGTGTTTAATGAGGGTCCACATTTGCATACTGGCCTCCACCCCCACTTCCATTCCCACCCCACTCTCATTTATAAAAATAAATCACATTAGAATATCACCGGCTAATAAACTCCACTCCGGCCCACATAGCGGTGATGGCCAAGTCTCAGTGCAGGAAATACACAAAGCAGTCTCCCTGGATTTGAGAAAACCTATTATAGAAAATTCTCATATGGCACCGGAACATTCTTCATATTAACACCGTGCTGCTGAAGTAAATTATGCCAGTTGTTGTGCTACGCTACAATCAAATAATCCATCAAGGAATCTCATCTGGAAGTTGTAGCGAACGTTGAAAGTCGGCCCATCAAGTAATTCAGCCACTTAGAAGAGTCAGGTTTAATTACACATCCCATCACTGCAAATAAGAGCAAAGCAGGAGCGTTTGATTTGGAAGTAGTTTGTAATCTTGATTGCACATAATTGTACAGGATACCACCTGAGGCGAGTGAGGCTCACTGCCTTTTCCTGCATTATTGAAAAGCTTTGATTTTGGTGAAGAAACGATTTTTTGCTTTGATTATGAAACAAATGCAGTTAATAGCAGCGCTCGCGTTTTGAAGTTGTAGTAGCTGAGCCTGTTTCGACATGCTTTCCCTGAGACCGCGTAGCGCCGGCTGAGAACATCACCGCCCAAAACTAGAGGGGTCCGGAGCCACAACCTTGTAAGGGCGCTTTTGTCTCGTGTTGGTGTGTCTGTCCAAGTGAGGACATGTTTTTGCACCCTCTAGTCAAAGCGCGCTAAATAAACAGTGTGTTTCCTGATGCCGAACGGTGTGCACGGCCCATGCACTGCTGATGCCAATCCACCGAGGACTACCAGTGGCCCCACTTCGCTCACTTACTTACTCTTTGGCTCACTCCATCCTTCCTTCATGCTCAAATTGACACTTGGTGCAGAGGCAGGCAGACAGGGGGCCTCACCCGCCCTGGGCCTCCAGAGAGGTGGCCCAGCTGTCAGCCGTCTAATCCAGTCCAACCTCCCCCTGAGCCAGGCAGGAACTCCGGGCTGCTCCCCCCCCTCTTCCTCACGCCTAGAGGCACAGCAAACACCCCTGCCCTCGTCGATGGTGCACACGGCGGGCCCGGGATGGGGGAACGCTTTGCTAGTCAAATCAGTCTTGACCGTTCCTCATAAATCAAGCGGCGCCATGTGACAGCAGGAACTCCAAAAGAGAGAAAGGCGACTGTGCGGGAAAAAGACAACAGGTTACTGACATTTATGGAATCCACTGAATCATACCGAACACATCAGTCTGACAAGAAAGCTCCACAGTCGGGATTTGTGACGTTTAATGATGATGTTTGTAGCAGCTACTAAAGAGCTGCAGTGGATTTAATCAGCATTGTTTCCGAATAATCTCTCATGATCTGAAGTGTTGGCTACCAGGCATCTAATACGCTGCTGTCTTTTACTGACACACTAATGATCACAAAACAGGCATCATTGTAAATATATGTGTCACATCAATTTGATAATGCATAAAAAACCCTATTTTCAAAAAACTGCATTTCTGTGTATGTGTTTTGTGAGCGCTTGTGGCACAGTCGTGGGCGTGTGTGTTTTCAGGAGTGTGTCTGTACCTTGCCGCGCGGCTCCCCATGGCATTCCCAATATCAGTATTCCTGTAGATGTGTTTGATGTGTTTGAAGCCACGCAGCATACCTTGGAACATGACAGTAAACATGGCAAAGGCTCTCCCTCAGTGGAGCAGTGATGCACGTCACCCCTAAGAAGTGTGTGACGGGTGTACAAACCAAACCCACCGGGCCACGTCCTCCCCCCGGGGACCCCCTCCCTTACTACGCCGCTGTCTCCCCGACTCGGGGGACCCCCTCCCTTACTACGCCGCTGTCTCCCCGACTGGCTGCGTGCTGCTCGGCGCCACACGCTCGCTCAGAATAAATTCACCCCGAAACCGGAGGAAAACAAAGAGCAGACCGAAGAACAGAAAGAGAAACAAATGAAGAAGAAATGCTAAAACGTGGACTTGTGACAAGTTATGGAGCCCACTTAACTGTTATCTGACCCGGCAGCTGTAGATGTCATGATATATCCCGTTCGAATGTTTTCCCCGTGTTTCATCCCTGGAAAAATCACTAGTGTATGTTTCCCGCATGCGTCCCTGGGGAAATTAAGAGGCACACTATGTATCTCGGGAGGATTCCCACACGAATGAGAATAAAGCAGGCAGCATGAAAGAGTCGTGTTGGTGTGAGGGAGTTATTGGTCTGGCAAAGGGACTGCCAACACATCAAAATAGCATGGGTGTTGAACAAGACAGGGAACTTGCACCATTTACACCTGCCACCGAGGAAAAGAGAGAGAGAGCGGTGCCATCCCAAATATTTCCATAGCCACGTAAATGCGCGGCGGGATGTGAAGTGTGCAAGGGTTGACGCTTCATGTCAGGCTGATTCTCATGAAGTGACACGAAGAACATGTTCACATGACAGAGGGGCTTTGAATGTTGTTTTTAGGGGCTTGGGCGAGATAAAGTCATTTGTATACAGCAGCAGTTTTACAATGGCACACAGGCAACGCTTTGAAAAGAGGACCTGGGATCTGAGAAGGGGGAAATAATGGAGTGCTGCAACAGTTTGACAAAACAATCCATCGTCAAAGATATTATCGGTGTTATCGGTCTTTTTCTCTCTGTATCCGACAGAGAGTAGAAACAGTTCCAAGAGTGATTTTACAACACCTTCATCATTTCTCACAATGATAGAAAATGGTCTCCAATCCCACTGTGAGACTTACTTTAAGTGCCAATTCGTTAGCAACCATTCACAACGACTTTAAAACGCAGATGAACTACTTTAAGAGATGAATCCCATCTGGATATTCAAAATGCAAGAATATATGTTTTTTAGAGAAATGTTGAGCTAAAGTCCAACCGAGTCTTGTTCTCTGATATCTTCCATGTAAATCACATGCTATGGGAGAGATGCACATTGTCCCTTCCCGCTAGCGCCTCTTGTCATGGTGAAAGATGGTCACACTGACAAACAGCCTGACAGCAGCCCTCCACCACCCACATCAACTTTCCTGTTGAACTCTCCTCATCCTCCTTATCCATCTCACAAACACTCTGTCATCCAAACATTCACCAGGGGGAAAAGTTCACAGCTCAAATCAGTTTACGGCACAGACTTGATATAGATAAGCAGCGCTGCTCAGCTGCCGCACATTAAACAGCATGTCAAATTACCTGCAAATGTCACTTTGGTCTGTTTGGAGGCTGGTGTGGTCTGGCTCCGAAAGTTTAGTAGAAATATTGCTAATATTTCTCCAAAAAGACTTTTTCTAACTTTTAATACTGATCAGAACTATTTATTTATACTTCCTGATCCGCTACTGATTCTAATCAGCACCAAAATTGAATTTGTTCTTCCCCGACTCATCCACATCCTTCCCCCGGGCGTCTTAATCCCCCTGATCTTTCTACGTAACCCTGCTTTGAATCAACAGAAAAACAGACTGGGATGAAAAAAAACACCTTAACAGTCATAGGGTGAAATGTATTGGTAAACCCAGACTTCACATATGTATCTGAAATCACGTAGCAGAGCTGATGTTGTGTGGTCAGACAGTGTCAGTGTTTATAAAGTCAGTTCTGACCATGGGCCGTATATAAAAATGAAACCACAGTGTCTTGATCACCACCTGGTGGCCTACAGCAGTATTGATGATAAACTCTGTCTCCCCCATGTTAGTGGATGGGACCTTAGTGAAAGAGTTGGTTAGTTATTTAGGTATTTGATGCAACCTGGGTGAAACTTCTTGATTGACAGATGAAACTGACCTGTTGTTTGAATGTGTTCCACAGCGGCTCCGTTCCCACGCCACTAGAGCTGCACAGACTCTGGCTGCAAGGCAAAAAACTGCTGACGGATATTTTGGCTTCATTTTAGGTTGTGGGAGGACGCGGAGATGTGTCCGTTTACCTTTACCTGTATTGTGGAGATTGTGGCACAGACAGCTTTTGTTGTTATTGTTTACAGTGGACAATTCTTTTTGTGTATTTCCAGTCTTCAAGTTGACTTTTAATATTTTACAGGATCACAGAGGGAAAGGGAAAAGCCAGAGATAAGTTAAGAACTGGGTGGACGTGAAGGGATGGAGGGTTGGTGCTGTGAGGAGGAGGAGGAGGAGGAGGACAGCAGTTCATTGAGGTCAGGATGACAGTGAAGAACAGATGAGATGGGGTGGCTGAGAAGTGTTTGGTAGGTGGGATGTTGAACAAGCGGGTGGGTGGGGGCGGCAGGAGTCAGGGGGGGGGGAAACTAGGCCAGTGTCCAGACTCAGAGCTCCAAAGGCCCCGCGTCCCAGGATGCCCCGTGTCAGCCCTCTGACAGAGAGATGGACTTTAACACAGAGTTTTTCACCACCAGACGCTGCCTCCCCTCTCCCCCCCCCCTCCGCCGTCTCCTCTGAAGAATACCCCTCCTCCTCCTTGGTGCACTCACCAGTCAAGAGTTTGAGGAGAGAAATGCACTCGTTACAATAAGGAGGGCACATGGCATGGGACCCGAGGCTTTGAGTGCCGCCTCCTCCTTGCTCTCGGTAGAATTAGAGGCTCTTCCCTGCAAGTATCTGTGATTTTCCAAAGTTGATGTGGAGTAAATAGAATTTTTGAGGCAGGTTCCCGCGGCTTAGGTGCTCGACCAATACAACGTGCTTCTCTGCTCGTCGGCCCCTAGAAAACAGCGGCGAGCACGAATGCCCGACTCTCATGGTTGCTGAATTTGAATAGATCCTCCTCGTCCTCCGCGCTCTGCTGAGCTCCCTCCTACCCCACAGATAAAGCAGACTTATTGTCAGGCTTAATCAGGTGGTCGGTTACCTTGGCAATTAAAGCCTTGTTAGAGATATAAAACCTTGAGAATCAAATGGAGAGTCCCTGGCGAGTCAAACCGCCGAGCAAATCCTTAAACCAAACAACCTTCCAGTGGGAGCACCGCTTCTCCGCGGATAGATGTTTAATTATCTCTGCTTGTTTGGGGGGGAACGGAAGGAAAAACTGTTTCACTCCCTCTTGTTTGTCTTTAAAGCTCATGAGTCTTTATAGGAATTAATTTAAGTGGCAGCCAGTGTGCCGTGTTTGATTGTCACAATATATTGACCCAAGACTGTGAGTGCTGCAAATTATTTGTGAAAGAGAAAGAAGTGATGGGGATAATTAAGCCGCACAATGGAAGGAAACCAAAAAACACAGAATGAATCATTGTTTTGAAAGTTAAACTTATTCAAAAAAAGGGTATCTTCCAAAATATTAAAACATATTTCATAAAATACTGCAATTAATTCATCTTAAAAATGTGGCTGCTTTGTGATCCATTTATCATTTATTCCCGACTGATTGCTAAACACCTATTCCGGTGTTAGCTCTCCTAAACTAGGCCAACTTTTCTCCCGTATGAATATTCCTTTTTGAAAATAATGCTGCATATTTGGGCAATATGATATGATAATTCATCATTATTTAATGATCTCCCTCAGACAGTGCATCGCACATGGTGCAGTCAGCGACAACAGCTGTGCAGGATCTTGATGGGCTAATTCTCCAACACTCAACTTTTGTTTGTGCTCAGGGCCACGCTGCCTTCGGGCCTCGGTCCCCCTGCAACCCCTCGGACGTCTTCTTCTGGCGTCAACTTTGTCTTTACCTCCTGAAAGGTCATTTGTGTCCCTGTCCTTGTCTCCTTTCTTCTCACCTTTTCGCCTGTTTCTCCTCTCCTCTCTGACACACTCCTGTAAATGGACCTGGCACGCGTCCCACTGTCTAACGAAGGCATGTGTGTGTGTGGGCGGTGTTTAGGGAGGTGAAACCTTCCCTGGGACACACTAATCAGCTCCACACCAAGGCCTGGGCAGGGAGGCACTGGACAGGTGAGTGGAAGCACTCGCTACACCCCCTGGCTGATCCTTAGTGTGAGGGTCAGATCAGCTTCATCCTTTATGCCCTAGTCACTCCTTCATCCTGGTGTCCCCGATCACCTGGCTTCAATCCCTGGTTGCCGGGCCCCTTCCCTGGGCCCTTTGAGGAAAGGAATAGTTAGCATCTGCTCTACCAGGGGAGCCTTCTGAACGCGCCTTCTGCCGGGCCCTGTATGTGTTAACCTTTTCTTTTAATTAACACCGTCCCAACTCCCAACTCCCACCACCGTCGTCCGGAGAGAGGTTCTCGGGGCTTATGCAACTGTCAGGCAAGTGGTGGAGTCATCGGGGAGCGAGAGAGAGGTGGTGGGCGGGTGGGAGTGATGAAGGTGAGAAGGGTGAGGAGGAGGAGGAGGTGTGATGAATAATGCCTGCATGGCCTGGGAGTGAGGGTTCTTCTAATCCTTCCGAGCCTTCTTTATCCGCATGCCTTCACACAACTACAACACACCAATCATTCTACACAGCTGCCTATTTTCCAGGGACAATCCCAAAGTAAATTGGACGGGCTGATGAGAAGATGGCAGCTCTTAATTTGCACTACAGCTCATTACACTGCACAAGAGTCAAGACGCTTTCATTTGTGCTCTCGTCGTTGCAAATGTAGATATTTGTAAGCAGAAAAAAAAAAATCACAGAGACACAATCAGTGGATTCGATTCTTGTTCCATGCAGAAGCAGTTGCGACAGTTTGTTAAGCATTCATATACGTTTATCTCAAATATAAAAACATAATCCTCCACATGATTAAATCCATAGATCAACTGAGCTTGATAATCAGTACCACACTGAGGTGACTTTAGAATGTTCTGTATGATGAGCGGCTCTGCAGCACAGTTACACGCTGTTGCTTAGTTAACTTTGAGCGTACAGAGAGGTGAGTGGGCTTGAACTCGTTTTACAGCGAAGATCTCCTAATGAGAGAGTGGTAATGAGCAAGGAAAAGCCCACACATTATCATATCAGTCAAAAAAAGTGTTGAAAGGGTCGCTATGCTTTTCTTTTATCTTGCGTGCCAAGTGGAAAATGTCCATCTTTTGCCGGGAGATTTTTATGTCCGTCTTGGCTCAGGGTAATGCCCCCAGGGGAATCCTCTTTCTTGGCATGTTCATAGTGGTCACCATTTGCTGGAATCGGTGCGGTGGAGGTCAAAGCCATTTGAGAAGGACATAAAACCCCGAGAATGATTTTTGATCACACTACGAAAGCATCCCAGTGTGGTTAAATTATACTCTTCATGCCAGTTTACATCTCTGTGCAGGCTATTGTCATGACAAGTAATTAAAAGTTGGTCTCAGGAAATGATCCATCTGTGAATATTGTGGATGTTATAATAATGCAGTCAGCTGAGGAATGATAACACAACTAAATACTCACAACGTAACCAAATACTCACAACACAATCAAATACTCACGACATAACTAAATACTCACTAAACAACCAAGTACTCATTCAAGTAGTCTAATAGAATAAAGCCTTGGCCTCCTGCACTTCCTGTGGGCGGGGCTTAAACGGCCACTTCCTGCGGACTGTGGGCCTTTTTGTGGAGCTCGGTGCAAACAAAGGGTAAGTGTTATTATTCAATTAAATAAAGATGAACTATCAGTAATGTGCGATGTTTTTACTGAAGTTAAATGTAGAATGTGACAAAAAATATACTAACACTGAGCTAGTGGTGTAGCCTTCACACACAGGCTAATGTTACATTAGCTAGCTATATTACATGCTAACTTTTATCAGAACAACATTCTCTTTACTGTGGTGTTGTTCATTTGAGAAAGTTAGCATATTATATAGCTAGCTAACATAATGCCTGTTTCTCAGCTAAGTGCATTTCCTCAGTGAATTGACAGGCTAATAATAAACACAAGGCTAATGAGGCATATGGGCCTATTAAAAGATATCAGAATCATGCAATTACAATGTTAAAGTAAGTCAAAACTTTTACATCTAATATTCCAACACTGAGAGAGAGCAAACTTTAACTTGTTACTTTACAGGTCAACAACAAGCAGCATGTTTCTCCCCGTGTTCATCACTTTTTAGTGTCCCTGGGAAATACTCCTCCATTGTATTATGAGTATTTGTCTGTGTTGTGGGATTTATTTGTGTTATGAGTACTTGCAGTGGGTTTTCCAATTACTCACGTGTGTTGTGTTTATTTGCAACATGTGTTCCCTAACGTTCTGAACCCTGAGGGCCACCGTAGAAAGGGCTTCCATGGAGCATCCAGTTGCGCAGGTGATAATATTGTCTCCAAAGCTATGACAACACCCTACAGCTCGGGTCGTGGCGTTGCAATCGGAGGCTATGAGTCGAACATCTCGTGACCTCAGCTTTATGATGGAGTAAGTAAGGGGGAAACTGCCAGGACCTTCTCCTCACGAAGACCCAGAGCAAGGGCACTGTCTCCCCAGCCCCATAGATCAGCCAGCCCTGAATGTCAAACCGCACAGCAGCCACCGCGGTGCCAGGAGTCCCCCTCTCGCTCCCTCTCTGGCCCGTGATCTGCTGTCTGGTGACACCACGGCGCTAATGACCCGGTTTGGGAGTTGCTCCATGGGGCTCCTTGGCTTGGGAAGATGGAAGTTGTGGATATCCAGCTGGAAGGTCACTGTTGACAAGACCACTCGCGACGCATTCCGTCTACTTTGTTGACATCCCTTTAGTTTGTCAGGATGTTGATACAAGATGCCTGCCACTGACCGTTTTACTGAAACATGAATGCTTTTTACTGACCGGCCTATTGGGGAATACTCCTCCAGAGTTTTTGTCAATGTATACGTGCTTATTTCTTGGTAGAGAAATGATCAATGTTTATGTGTTCTGCATACATATGAGAGTTTTGTGCTCCAGTGTTTAATTGCTCAACAATTTGGATAACAGTGAAGCTGGAAAGCAGCGCTCACGCCTCGCTTGCCAACTCCGAAGCCGTCTGATTGTGAGCTCTCCATGTTGTTTTTGTTCTTTTTTTAATCAGTTTACTGTGAGAGTGTGCCTCAGTGCTCAGCGAGGGCAATGTTTTCAGTCACTCGCTTTCTTGACTTTTTTTCTCTCTCTCTCTCTCTCTCTCTCAGCCTCAGGAGTTTGGCGTGGTGGAGCAGAGTGTAAAGTCCCAGGAGAGCGCTCCTCTGGTGATGGGGGCACTGCCTCGACCTCACTCCTGCCTGGTGTGGGTGGCATCCGGCTAGGGAGACGCACGATGGAGAGCAAGACGGTGGACGGTGATGCTTGTGGTGGACTCTCCCAGGACTGAGCCTTATTCTCAGGGTCATGCATTCCAGCAATCTCTGTAATTATAAGCAAGTAAGAAAAAAGTTGAATCTTCTGCCTTTCTCAAAATGATCGTGCCCCACTCCTCAAGGGAGACATTCACATCTCTGAGTTCTAGTAGCTGGATGGGTTTTAATGAGGCAAGTCAGGAGTGTGTGCTTGCGTGTGTGTGTGTGTGTCTGTGGTTGTGTGTGTGTGTGTGTGTGTGTGACCGGTGCACATGCATGTCTGCATATCTGCCCTCTTCTAACGAGCGTAATTGACCGACTGTGCTTTTAAGCCGCCATTTTTCACCATTTGTGAGAGCATTCGACTAAATAGCCTTCAGTGATTATTATTTCTACAGGAGACATTGGGATTAAAACTTTCTCTGAGTTTTAAAGTTCAGTGTCTACTTGTTGTGTGCGTGTGTGTGAGTTTTTTGTATTATTTTTTGGTTTGACATTGTGCTGTCGGAGGCAAACAGACAGAGGGCGAGGGGGCCACAGGTCGGGTGGAACATGCCGAAGGATCCCACCACCCAGGGGCCGCCGATTCCACTGGGGAACGGTTCGTCCTGCGGAGGAGCAGAGTGAAATCTCTGATGCCGCGGCACACACACATACGTGGTAGTGTCTGGCTGTCTAAACTAAAAGCTATGGGTGGTGGTAAAAAAAAAAAAAATCTCCCCATAGCTGCTCAGTTTTACCACAAATACTGTGGTGGGAAGGTGATCTGAAAAGAGACTGTGCCTTTCTGCCTTCCAAAGCAATCCAACAGTTTATCTGTCGAATGGAGCAACACACTTAGAGGGTCGAGTGACAACATAAATAAGTGGCTCAATTCTACAGAATCATAAAGGTACGTGTTGGATAATACATTTCAGGCTGATAGCAATATTTCTGACACACATGTCACATTTTTATTTATTTACCTTTGTTTGATCCCCCTCCCCCCCCAGAGATGGGACTTGAAACAAAATACCTTTTTGCTGATTTTCCTTGTTCCTATTTGCTCCCCAAAATATATATTTGATTCTCCGTTCCATATTTATAAGGTTACCCCTGAGGGACGAGCCATGTCAGACAGGTTTTTTTTTCTTTTTTT
Organism: Platichthys flesus; assembly: GCF_949316205.1. Lineage (NCBI taxonomy): Eukaryota > Metazoa > Chordata > Actinopteri > Pleuronectiformes > Pleuronectidae > Platichthys > Platichthys flesus. The sequence continues at coordinate 15,116,476 of NC_084958.1, read as the reverse complement.
CCAGCGCATCATGAACAACCCTCCTCAGATGAGGCTTCTTCCACTTGAAGAGGTGGGGGGAAAAAACAACAACTTCAGAGCAAGAGAGTACTGTAACTTAGAGACTGAACTGTGCGAGCACCGAGTCAAGTCAACCCTTTTCCCAGTTACTTTGTCACTAATGAAAGTAGCAGCAAAGAGCCCTGGAGGACTGAAGAGCACTGTTTGTTTGTGTTTGAGAGAGCATTCGAGAGGTGCAGGGGGGGGAAAGGCGGGCGAGCGAGGTGGTGAAACTTTGGGAGAGCCGTCTGACAGAGCGCTGAGACGGAGAGGGGGAACTTTGGAGCATTGTTAAGATTGAAGTTTTAAGGCAGCTGAGACCTCCTGACAGATTCCAATGCACCGACAAATAGATGTTTCATACGTGTGTGTTTACCAGCTTCACTGTAGTTCGAGGGGGGCTTTGAATCTACCAAAGCACATCCCGTCAGTCTGTGTCACTCTGCTTCACTGATCTACTTACACAGGTTGTTATGGCAGCTGGTGGGTGGGAGAAATTATTTGAAAAGCGACGGGGCGAGGATTGAATTACCAAGATTGAGCAAACAGAAGCGAATTATTGACATCAAATGTGGGTCACCTGTCCCCACTTATTATTATTATCACTATCATAATTAATGTTATCATGTGTGATTCTCACATATGACGCAAAATAACAAAGCATTTTCACGAGAGTCGGTAAATGTAGCTCTGAATTTTCAATTACGTCTGGATTACTTTGCGGTGGGTGATTACCTCGGATGTTTGTAGCAGTACAAGGCCTCATTATGAACTCCAAAGTAAAATGTACACCCTATAGAATAAGTGCAGCATCATTATGTACTCGCATCATTAACTTTTATGGTTATGCTTAACTTTTATAGTGAATTTTCTTTAACAAAGTTGGATTCCGCCACAGTAAAAGGCTATCAAAGGTTGCTGTTAATTTCCTCTTCTTCTGCACCAGCCAGTGTTTGGGAGTTGCCCTATCGACAGTTTCCCTCCTTCCCTGTAGGTTTGCAGTGGAGATCTCAGTTTCCTCTCCCATTTGTCTGTGTGAAACAGTCAGAATAGAAATGCATCAAAAGTGTGGGGGGGGGAGCGGTTTTTTCGTGCGACTGTGTGATTTTTTTTTTTTTTTATTCAGGTGGGGGGCCCCTGGCATGAGGCTTCAGGCTGTGGAGGAGGGAGAGTGCAGAGTGAGACGCCCACTGCAGGGCTCCTCTCTGGATCTCATTTTCACGTAGCAAGGGGTAGGGGCCTGGACATCCGCATGCAGGTGAGGGTATAAACTAAAGAAGGGAAGAACGAAAGAGAGAGAGAAAGAAGGAATCAAGAGACAGAGAGGTGGATGGGTGGGTGGGTGGGTTGAGAGATAGATAGATGGATAGAGATTGCGACAGAGAGAGATAGATTGATTGATAGATTCTGTAACTATATTTCTTAACACAACCAGGAATGCTATTTAAAACAAGTAGAAATCAAATTTTCTCTGAGTGTGTAAAGAAAGAAGAAAGAAAGACAAACACAATAATAGATATTAATAACTTTAAAGAATGGCAAAGATACATGTAACGATACATGTGAAATAATGACGAATAAATCCATCAGAATAATACAAAAGGGTGCTGACTATAGAAATGTTATTGAAAACAT